>NC_046219.1:17389605-18023567 GCF_011004875.1 Balearica regulorum gibbericeps
CAACTTTAGTTTAAAGACCTCTTCACCAGCTTGGCAAGCCTATGAACAAAGATGCTCTTCCCCTTCTCTGACAGATGGGCTCCAGCAGCCCCCAGTAAACCAGGTTTCTGAAAGCAAGTCCCATAGTCTAAGTAGCCAAACCTCTGGCTGTGGCACCAGTCCTGTAACCATTTGTTGATTCACCAGATTTGACTGGCCCTTTCGTACCCCTTCCCTTTGACCAGGAGGATTGATGAAAAAACTTGTGCTCCAGAATCCCTTACTGCTGCTCCCAGGGCTCTGTAATCTTTCTTGATGTTCCTCAGACTGCTCCTGGTTGTATCACTGGACTCCACGTAAAACAACAGCAGCAGATAACAGTGGACTGTACAAGGCGTGGTAGACTCTCGGTAACATCCCTGATCCAAGTCCCCAGTAAGCAGCACACCTCTCTAGAGAGTCCATCAGGTCAGCAAATGGGTGCCTCTGTACCTTTCACAAGAGAGTCGCCTACTACTATCACCTGTTGCCTTTTCTTAGTTGGACTGGTTGTTATATGGGGAACAGATCAGGCTGCCTTAGCTCCAGCGTCTCTGCTGATGTGGCAGGTCTTTCCTCTTCAGTCTGCAGAGTGGCGAAGCGATTCTGCAAGGGTACTTCAGGCTTTGGTTGAAGTCTCTTCCTCCTGCTGGTCCTTGCCATTGCAAGCTTCCATTCTTCTGCATTATTGCCCCCCACCCCCCCCTTCTGTATGTGCCGGTGGGGGAGTTTTTGGCTGTTTGGCTGTGGGTCTACTGAAGACTGCGCTTGGAACCAGCTATCTAACTCCTCAGCCTCCCCGATGTTACACAGCCCTCTCACTGCCTCCTGCAGCTCAGCCACCTGCTGCAGGAGGTCCTCTACCTGGGCACGCCTTTTGCAGGCAGGTCTGCTGCCTATCCCTGCCCCGGGAGAAATGTCTAGGCACTTCCAGCAGCTCCCTGGGCTGCCTTTTGTAGGTGTGGGGGGTGGCCGCCGTTGCTCTGGCAACGGCCAGGCCGCGTCAGCGCCTCCCTCGAGAGCTGCCGGCTCCTGGCGGGTCTCTGCTCCCCTGGCGGGTCTCTCTGCTCCCCTGGCGTTTCCTGGCCTCAGGAAAACCCCCTGTGCGCCGAGATCTGCCGCTCAGCTGCGGGTCGGGCCGGCTCCGGAGCAGCTCCTCTCGGTGCTTGACAAAAAAATCTGTATGAAAGGGACATGCTATAAAAATTATTCACTGGATAGTGTCGCACAATTGTATGATGTGTCCTTAAAATGGGAACTTGTAGGGGAAAACTGCTAATCACAGGAAACAGGGCTGGAGGGGATCTCAGGACTTCATTTAATTATCCCTCTGCCACAAAGCAGGATCATCTGTACCAAAATCATTACTGAGAGATGTCCTTGACCTCCAAAGACAGATTCCATAAGCTCCTACACAGTCTGTTCTAAAGCTTCCTTCTCTTTGCCATTAGAAAGCTTCTCAGACTATCATGGGGAGGGTGTTGTGATTTATCTTGGTACTACATTTCCTATCACAGTGAATATAGGCAATATCAGACACTTTTTTTTCCTTTATTTTTAAAGGTAATCAAAGTAAACTCAGTTCTAGGTGTATTTTTTAGTGTGTCAAGATAGGAGCAATGATTCCAAAGCCAGGATAACTCTGCTTCACTGACTGATATAAAAGTAGAGGTTACAGAATTATCTGTAACCTGAGAAAATGTAATCAACAAGTCAGTGGGAGAGGCTGCTTTTTTCTTTTTTTTTTTTTTTTTTTAAATGCACATCACTTTCAGGCCTCATATTGGGTCTAGCTTTATTCTTGTAAAAGTTGATAAAGTTTCTGCCACTGAATTTTGTGAAACAAGATCTAAGTACAAAGATCTTTTTTATGGGCCCTGGGAAGACAATATGGCATATTTCTGTAGCAAGGTCAAACCAACAAATGTTGTACAAACCAACAATGTAAGTTTTTACTTTTAAGCCCACATTTGGCTGAGAAGATAGTGTACGGCTTTTGGAAGCTATGTAATTGTTTAATTTGCTAAGACAGGCAGGATATCATAACTGCAATGCAATATTAGTATGCCTGATCAAACAAAAACACCACCAAAACCACCAGATTATTTAGGTATATTATAGATTATAGATTATAGATTATATAATATATTATTAGCTTTAGAAAATTTTGACTACATCCTTCCAGTTAACTGGAATTCAGTTGGAGGATGTGAAAATTTTTTCCATGTCCAAGGTAACTCGAATGTTTGTGTCATTTTATAATATTCTTTGTCCTTTGCTTTGTTAATAGAATGCCAGGATTTTTGTGTACTATCTTAATGTAATTTTTTATTTCATTTTTTTTACTTCCTTATTAATATACATGTATATAATAAATAACAATAATAAACCACTTCCCAGAGGAAGTGGGAAGTGGTTTCCTTAGTCTTCCTTACTGGGACAAGAGCTCAGAGGATGAAGAAATAAAGATACATAATGTAAACCCAAACCAAGGCTCCTCAGCTAAATGTAAATAGCCATCAGGCTGTCTTTTAAACAAACAGTTTTGTCAAGATAAGGCTAATACCTTCCTTAATGCTGTTCTTGCTCTTTTTGTTGTTTTTGTGAAATCATGAGTTCAGCTGTAGAAGCTTTAGACTATAGCACAGTACACTTGCAGCAAGTTTAGACAAAGACCTGCATTCAGAATTTTTAGTCATGCAAAAAAAGAAAAAATTCCAGTAAATATCTGTTTCAAGGTCAGCTTGCATTCATCAGTGAGACCAGATAGCCAGACACACTCAATACTAAAACCGTTTAATATGACTAAAAGCCTTGGACACAATGCGTGAGACCTGGGCGCACCAAAGCCCAAATTCCAGATCTTCCGAACTACTCTCAACTTGAATCTAACCCAGGAAGCATCTGAAGTCCTGAAGTGCTTATATTTTTTCTGTTAAAAGTTTTCTAAGAGCCTGGTGGTCTGCTTCTGGGCAGGCCGGAACACTTCAAATCTTAACAGTGCTGTACAGTGAAGCACCTAACTCATGCCTAGTCTCCCTGTATTCCATAAGGAAGGTACTGTGCCATTTACCTCCCTTTTGGATGCATCACGACTGTGGTGGGTTGACCTTGGCTGGATGCCAGGTGTCCACCAAGCCGTTTTATCACTCCCCTCCTCAGCACGACAGGGAGGGGAGAAAAATAAGATGGAAAACAAACCCAAAAACACCCTCGTGGGTCAAGATAAAGGCAGTTTAATAAAGCAAAAGCAAAAGGAAAAAAAACCCAAAAGATTTATTCTCTACTTCCCTTCAGCAGGTGATGTCCGCCACTTCCCAGGAAGCAGGGCTTCAGTATGCATACTGGTTACTCCGGAAGACAAATGTTGTAAATAACGAATGCCCCCACTTCCTTCCCCTATCTCTCAGCTTCTTATTGCTGAGCAGATGTCATATGGTATGGAATATCCCTTTGGTCAGTTTGGGTCAGCTGTCCTGGCTACGTCCCCTCCCAAGATCTTGCCCACCCCCAGCCTACTGCTGAGGGGGATGGAAATGTTGGACAGACAGCCTTGATGTTGTGCCAGCACTGCTCAGTAATAGCCAAAACACTGGTGTGTTATCAACACCTTGCTAGCTGCCAATACACAGCACAGCACTATGAGGGCTGCTGTGGGGAAAATTAACTCCATCTCAGCCAGACCCAATACAACAACCCAATAGCTGACTTTGACATGATAACTGGGTGACACCTCCAGCAATACCCCACTGTCAGGAGTTCCTTCTTTTCATGTACCCATCTGTTGGTTGGAGCTTTCACCCAAAGGCCTGTGGAGGGAACATGACCCTATTGCCCAGAGTTAGGAGTCAACAGAGAGGCCATGAAACTACATATGGGATATAACTGGGAATCTGTATCTTTTGTGGACTCCTTTTAATATGAAGATTGCTGATTAGTGATCTCAAAGCATGACTTGTGAATCTGTGAAAACATCATTAGTTGCTAGTGCATGTTGTATGATGACTGTTTTGGGTATCCTGCCTTGGGAGGATGTTCTGTGTACCAACCTGGAGGTCTCTGTAAACACATTGCCTCCATAGGTGTCTAACCATTAAAAGTGCAGAGGCTCTCAGAAGGAAGCTGTTGAGTGGCCACTGGTTTTCGTAGAACTGTTTGAGTGTAGAAACTGTAAACTTCTCTGGGGTGCATTTATCTCAAAAAGTTACTTAATCTTTGTCCTGGTTTCAGCTGAGACAGAGTTAATTTTCTTTCTAGTAGCTGGTATAGTGCTATGTTTTGGATTTAGTATGAGAATAATGTTGATAACACACTGATGTTTTTAGTTGTTGCTAGGTAGCTGTTGTGTCTACACTAAGTCAAGGACTTTTCAGCTTCTCACCCTCTGCCAGGTGCACAAGAAGCTGGGAGAGCACAGCCAGGACAGCTGACCCAGAGTGACCAAAGGGATATTCCCTACCATATAACATCATGCTCTGTATATAACTGGGGAGGCTAGCTGGGAGGCAGAATCGCTGCTTGGAAATAGACTGGGCATTGGGTGGTTGTTTTTTTCTTCTGCATGTGGCGAGCAATTGCATTTGTGCATTACTTGTTTTTATTATTATTATTGTTGTTGTTGTTACTGTTTGTCATGGTTTTGCCCCAGCTGGCAGCTAAGCACCATGGAGCCGCTCGCTCAGTCCCCCCTGGTGGGAAGGGGGAGACAATCGGAAGAGTGAAAGTGAGAAAACTCATGAGTTGATGTTTTGGGTTTGTGGGGCAAGGTTTTGGTAGTGGGGTGCAGGGGGGGGGGCTACAGGGGTGGCTTCTGCAAGAAGTTGGTAGAAGCTTCCCCTAGGTCTGACAGAGCCAATACCAGCTGGCTCCAAGACGAACTCACTGCTGGCCAAGACCAAGCCAATCAGTAACGGTGGTAGGGCCTCTGTGATAGCATATTTAAGAAGGGGGAAAAAAAAAGCTAGCACTTTTGGCAGCCAGAGAGATGAGTGAGAAGATGTGAGAAACAACTTTGCAGGCACCAAGGTCACTGAAAAAGGAGGGGGAGGAGGTGCTCCAGGTGTTGGAGCAGAGATTCCCCTGCAGCCCGTGGTGAAGACCATGGTGAGGCAGGCTGTCCCCCTGCAGCCGCCCATGGAGGGAGGATGAGGGGGTGTAGAGACTCCACCTGCAGCCCATGGAAGACCCCACGCTGGAGCAGGTGGAGACACCTGAAGGAGGCTGTGGCCCCGTGGGAAGCCCGCGCTGGAGCAAGCTCCTGGCAGGACCTGTGGACCCGTGGAGAGAGGAGCCCATGCCAGAGCAGGTTTGCTGACAGGACTTGTGACCCCTTGGGGGACCCACGCTGGAGCAGTTTGCTCCTGAAGGTCTGCACCCCGTGGAGGAGACTCACGTTGGAGAAGGCCGTGAAGGACTGTCTCCCGTGAGAGGGACCCCACGCTGGAGCAGGGGAACGATGAGAGGAGTCCTCCCCCTGAGGATGAAGGAGCAGCAGAAACAACGTGTGATGAACTGACCATAACCCCCATTCCCCGTCCCCCTGTGCTGCTGAGTGGGGGGCGGAGGTTGAAGCCGGGAGTAAAGTTGAGTCCGGGAAGATGGGAGGGGTGGGGGGAGGTGTTTTAAGATTTGATTTTATTTCTCATTACTCTATTTTGCTTGGTAATAAATTAGATTAATTTTTTTTTCTAAGTTTAGTCTGTTTTGCCCATGATGGCAATTGGTGAATGATCTCTCCCTGTCCTTATCTCGATCCATGAGCCTTTCGTTACATTTTCTCTCCCCTGTCTAGTTAAGGAGGGAGAGTGATAGAGTGGCTCTGGTAGGCACCTGGCCTCCAGCCAGGGTGAACCCACCACAGTTGGGATAAAGACAGTTTAATAGGTAAAGCAAAAGCTGTGCATGCAAGCAAAGGATAACAAACAGTTCATTCACCACTTCCCATTGGTAGGCAGGTGTTCAGCCATCTCCAGGAAAGCAGGGCTCCATCACACGTAATGGTTACTTGGGAAGACAAACGCCATCACTCCGAACGTCCCCCTCTTCCTTCCTCTTCCCAAAGCCCCTTATATGCTGAGCATGATGTAATGGTATGGAATATCCCTGTGGTCAGTTGGGATCAGCTGTCACAGATGTGTCCCCTCCCAACTTCTTGTGCACCCCCAGCCTACTCGCTGGCAGGGCAGTGTGAGAAGCAGAAAAGGCCTTGACTGTGTGTAAGCACTGCTCAACAATAACAAAACCATCTCTATATTATCAACACTGTTTTCAGCACAAATCCAAAACATAGCCCCATACTAGCTACTATGAAGAAAAATTAACTCTATCCCAGTCAAAACCAGCACACTATATTTATTCGCTTTATCTCAAACTACAAGGGGTTTTTTCCATTCTTCTCCCCATCCTCTTGGGTGGGGAGGAGTGAGTGAGTGACTGTGTGGTGCTTAGTTACTGACTGGGATTAAACCATGACAATCTTAAAGCAGATGTTTTGGGAAATAGTCATCCTTAGGAAGAGCCATTTCATGGTGCTTTCTAAATACTTCCTGTTTGTGTGAGGCATGGGCAAAGAAAGAGTGAGTGTGGGAGTGGAGGTAGAAATAGCCCAAGGAACTCCTGTGGGTGATTTCTGTGTTTTGGTCTGTCACTACAATCGCAACTCTGATAAATCGCTCAAATTCTTTCTTTATCTGTATCCAGAAAGACATTTGCTACCAATTGTTATTACCTCAGGTCATCTTTCTACTAATTTCTAAGTTCTCAAGTGAACAGTGTGATTTCTCATGTGTTCTTTTTTTAAACTATATATGTCATGTCAAGTTTAAAAAACTGTGGGTAAACATGCTGTTGATATTAGGCAGAAATGCTAATCTAGAGTGAAGCTGATTTATGTGTTCTGAGTTGTAAAATACTGGAAAATCTCAAGCAGAGATCAAGGCTGTGATAGCACAGTTGCATTTATGTTGCATAAAAATAAAGATCTTCAAGTTAATGTAAAGAATATGAATTTTCTTATTGGTTCATTAACAATCAGCATTTCATAAAATCTCCTGAGTCAAGCCCATCCTGAATTTAGTGCAGTCATAAACTCTGGAACTGCAGGACATATGAACCTGGCCCAATACATTTCTCTCTGACAGTTCACTCTATTTCAATTTGATTTCTCTGACAAAAGATAAGGGGAAAAGGAAGCTCTGAAACACTTGCAGCATATTGTGTGAAAGGAATTTGCCAAGTTTACAGCTAGATTAATCCTTCACTGACATCAGTGGGAACTCCTGAGTCCCTGAGTCTCACTGGAATTTGGATAACGCTTTTTTACTTTTAAGTGAACAGTTCAGCAAAAACTCATGACCTCAGTCACACCCTTTCATAGCAGAGGGAGAAGGCACAGACTAACACACTAGTCAGGAATGCTTCTATTTGGATGACATCTTAAAAGTAGTACATTGCATTTTTTCCTCCATGTGTGATGATAGATATTTTTAAATGTAAGCACTCTGTACTGTGAGTTATGTTCTTATAATCAGTTTCATTATCTTAACATTTTATGTGAGAAATTGTATGCGTGCACATATGTGTGTGTATATATATATATGTGTATATATGTATATACATATGCAAGCCCAAGGACAGAACTTGCATTGTTTTTATCCATCAACAAAAGTTAAAGAATTTCTCACTTCATTCACTTTCTGAGCATAGAATCCCATGTTTAAAGAAGAAAAAATAATAAAGGAAGAATAACATTAAGGACAGATGGGTGCACTTGTCTCATTCAGTGACCAGGTTCATTGAGAAATAACTGAAAGACAGCCGTGAAGGGAATATACTCTATGCAGCCTCTTGTAGAGCTTCCTGTGCAGAATAATCCTTAAACTGGTAAGACCACTGGTGTGATACCTCTCTCTTAGTTTGAGTGAAGTCCTCTTCTATGAAATAGATATTTCAAGAGAGGTTTTGATATGTGAGTGAAAGGGATGACTTCAGCCTCCTTTAGAGCATTGACTAGTATGCTTCTAGGTGAGTTACAGCTAGAGATCACAGAATGGTTGAGGATGGAAGGGAACCCTGCAGGTCATCTTGGCCATTGCCCCTGCTCAAGCAGGTCACCTAGAGCCAGTTGACCAGGACCACATCCAGACCTCTCTGAGCAACCTGCTCCATCTCCCTCACCATGAAAATGTGTTTCCTGATGTTCAAACAGACCCTCCTGTGTTTCGGTCTGTGCCCACTGCCTCTTGCCCTGTCACTGGGCACCACTGGAAAAAGCCTGGCTCTGTTGTCTTTACAACTTCCCTTCAGATATTTGTATGCCTTGATGAGAAGCCCCCGAGCTTCCTCTTCTCCAGGCAGAACAGTCCCAACTCCCTCAGTCTTGCTTCCTATGGGAGATGCTCCAGCCCCTTCATCATCTTAGTGGCTATTTGCTGGACTCTCTCAAGTAGCTCCATCTCTCTCTTGTATTGGGGAGCCCAGAACCAGACATGCTGCTACAGAGGTGGCCTTACCACTGCTGAGGAGAGGGGAAGGTTCACCTCCCTCAACCTGCTAGCAATGTTCCTCCTTATGCAGCCCAGGATACCACTGTCCTTTGCTGCAAGGGCACTGTGCTGGCTCATGTTCAACTTGATGTCTGCCAAGATCCCCAGATCCCAAAGCTATTTTCCAGCCAGTCAATCCCTAGCATGTACTGGTATATGGGGTTGTTCCTCCCCAGGAGAAGGAGGTTCAACCAGGGCTTGGACACTCCTACTCTGGTGCTTGGAAGGGGGAGACTGGGAGAGTATGAGTGAAGCGTGCTCTGTTGCAGCATTTACATTAAATAAAATCACTGCATGCTCCAGGAAATTCTCTCCTCTAGATTTCCTACATTGTTGAGACAATGTTGGAAAGTATTCCCTGAAATGGGTTATTCTTTGGTTTTGAAAAAACACCCCATGAAAAGCACCTGGATGTTTATTGGGCTCTCTGAAAGGAAAGCTGGACATGCAAGGGTGGCAGCAACACTGCTGATGTGGATGTTCGCTCCATCTCCAGGACAGACCATGTGCTCCCCTGTGTTCAGATGGGTTCATACCCAAGAAGTGCTGATTTTGGGATCTTGCTGGGAGGTGGCATTTGGGGGTCCTGGAGCTCTATCATGGCTCAACACTCAGTCACTCCCTGCAGGTCGCCTCCTCCCAGCTGAGGGTTCGTAGTTCATGGAAAATTTGTGTAGAATGTAGCACCACTGTGGGGATCTGCTCTGGGACCTCTCCCTGGCCACATTCCTCTGGTGGCAGACAGAAGAGTCAACTTCATCCTCTTCATAGTCATCATTTGCTTGCAGTGTCCATAGGACATGATCGAAAGGTCGCCTGCAGAGTGGACAGACAGTTCTTGTTTCTGCCCACTGCTGGATTCTGCCAAAGCAAAAGTGATGAAAGCACAAGGCCATGTAGGCCACATTGATGACATCTCCCAGGCAGATGGGGCATGGGTGGTCTTCTGATGCCTCTGACTGCCCTGCCTGATGAAGCTGGCTCCTGCTGGCCATCATGGCAGAGCCACTCTCCTCCAGAGCTTTCTCGGCACCCAACACCATGTGCTGCAAAGACAGATGTGCAAAGTGCCTGACCTTTCCTCGCACTAGGAAGAAAAAAGCAAAGAAAATCCAAGAAAGCGATGGGAGAGGGTAGATAAGGGTCTCCCAAATGGTCTCTTTGAGGGCTGAAAAGCAGCAGCAGCCATGTGGGACAGCCAGCCCCATGGGCTGCACTGGACACTTCCCCTCTTGGCTCACCCCAAGCACTCTTCCTGCCAGTCCCAGTCCCTCAGCACTAGTTTGCAGACAACCAGCATGACTTGATTTAGCAGAGGGTACCTGAAAGGAGGAGGTGGTCAGAGAAGACAGAGGAACTTGCTGGGAGTCTTCAGCAGGGCCCACAGCCCTGGGACAAACTCTGTGCAGGACCCCGTAGCCAGGCAGCAATGTGAGGAGCAACAGAAGAAGCAGCCTTAGCTCAGAGCTCAGAGGGCTCATTTCTTCAAAGCCAAGACTCAAGCCTGCATGCTGTGCATGTACGCCTGCAGGACCCCTGGGCAGAATGTGCTGGGACAGAGCTTGTGGCTGCTGAAGAGCAGTGAGGTCACAAGCAGTCACAGATGTCCCATGGTGACATCACAGGGGTCTCTGGGGCTGCCCCCTGACCACTACCCAGTGAGGATGGCAAACACCCCAAAGGAGGAAAGCCCCTGCTTCAGAGGATGTTGGCCATCTTCGTGTGGCCTTGCAAGAGGAAGGCCTCAGGCTTGTCAGGTCCTGTGATGAGAGACTGGACCACCACTGCGAAATGTCTGTAAAATGTTCATAAATGTCCACAAAATGTCCACTGAGTTCCTTCAGTCCATGATTTTTGCAATTCATCTGTTAAAACAGTCTCTCAGGGCAGGGGACACGTGTGATGGTAGATTGTTGTATGCTGCATCCGGAACTCATAGCTGATGCATCTAGCACGGTCCATGCTCACAGTCTGCAGGTTGAAGACATCAATGTTGAGGAAGTTGCTGGGTGTTAGTTGCTAAAGCCAGTTCTGGTTTCATCACCTCTGCACCCTGTTCGGTTTCATCAAAGTTCATCCTTCATTGTTCTGGATAATTCTTAAGGTCATACTGTTATTATGGCATATAGCAATCATAATAGCGATGATACGCATTATCACATAGCAATTAACATCATACAATTAAAATCATTGGCTATTCTCACCCAAAATCAAATCCCCTTGAGGTACACATTGGACTGTCCTGTCTATCCGCATCACCCACCAGGTGCACCCAGGTCCTTGAGCAAAAGCAATCCCACGGATGCGTTTGCCTTTGCCTGAAGCAGGAGTAACCCAGACTGTCTTCCCTAACACATTCTTCATGTGCACTATGGGGATTTTCTCACCTACAGTACATAAAAGTTTCAATTGGGCAAATCCAGCTCGATTGGTAGATCCTCTAGAGCTGACTAACCAGTCAGCCTTTTCTAAAAGTGTATCCCGATGTTTGAAGGCCCCACCACCCATTGCTCTCAGGGTAGTCTTTAGCAGTCCATTGTATCGTTCAATTTTCCCAGAGGCTGGTGCATGGTAGGGGATGTGATACACCCACTCAATACCATGCTCTTTGGCCCAGGTGTCTATGAGGTTGTTCCGAAAATGAGTCCCGTTGTCTGACTCTATTCTCTCTGGGGTGCCATGTCGCCACAGGACTTGCTTTTCAAGGCCCAGGATAGTGTTCCGGGCAGTGGCATGGGACAAAGGATATGTTTCCAGCCATCCGGTGGTTCCTTCCACCATTGTAAGCACATAACGCTTGCCTTGGCAGGTTTGTGGGAGTGTGATGTAATCAATCTGCCATGCTTCCCCATATCTATATTTCAGCCATTGTCCTCCATACCACAGACGCTTTAACTGCTTGGCTTGTTTAATCGCAGCTCATATTTCATATTCACGGATGACCTGTGTAATAGCATCCATGGTGAAGTCCACCTATCGATCACGAGCCCATCTATATGTTGCATCTCTTCCTTAATGGCCTGAGGTGTCATGGGCCCAGCGAGCTATAAATAATTAACTTTTATGTTGCCAGTCCAGATATACCTGATCCACTTCAATCGTAGCAGCCTGATCCACCTCCTGGCTGTTTTGATGTTCCTCAGTGGCCTGACTCTTGGGTACGTGGGCATCTGTGTGACGTAGTTTTACAACCAGCTTCTCTAACCGGGCAGCAATATCTTGCCACAATGGGACAGCCCAGATGAGTTTGCCTCTGCGCTGCCAGTTACTCTGCATCCATTGCTGTAACCACCCCCACGGGGCATTGGCCACCATCCATGAATCAGTATAGATGTAGAGCATTGACCACTTTTCTCTTTCAGTAATGTCTAGAGCCAGCTGGATGGCTTTCACCTCTGCAAATTGGCTCGATTCGCCTTCTCCTTCAGCAGCTTCTGTGACTCATTCTGTAGGACGCCATACAGCAGCCTTCCACCTCCATTGCTTTCCCACAATGCAACAGGACTGTGGTGGATTGACCCTGGCTGGGGGCCAGGTGCCCACCAAAGCCTCTCTATCACTCCCCTCCTTCACTAGGCAGGGGAGAAAAAGTGCAATGAAAAGCTTGTGGGTCGAGATAAGGACAGGGAGAGATCACTCACTAATTATCGTCACGAGCAAAACTGACCGAACTTAGAGAGGGAATTCATCTAATTTATTACTAGGCAAAACAGAGTAGAGGAATGAGAAATAAAATCAACTCTTAAAACACCTCCCCCCACCCCTCCCATCTTCCCGGGCTCAACTTCACTCCCGGCTTCAACCTCCGCCCCCCTCAGCGGCACAGGGGGGACGGGGAGTGGGGGTTATGGTCAGTTCATCGCACGTTGTTTCTGCCGCTTCTTCCTCCTCAGGGGGAGGACTCCTCTCATCGTTCCCCTGCTCCAGCATGGAGTCCCTCCCACAGGCTACAGTCCTTCAGGAACTGCTCCAGCATGGGTCTCTCCCACGGGGTGCAGACCTTCAGGAGCAAACTGCTCCAGCGTGGGGTCCCCCACGGGGTCACAAGTCCTGCCAGCAAAGCTGTTCTGGCGTGGGCTCCTGTCTCCACGGGTCCATGGGTCCTGCCAGGAGCTTGCTCCAGCGCAGGCTTCCCACGGGGCCACAGCCTCCTTCAGGTGCCTCCACCTGCTCCGACGTGGGGTCCTCCACGGGCTGCAGGTGGAATCTCTACACCCCCTCATCCTCCCTCCATGGGCTGCAGGGGGACAGCCTGCTTCACCATGGTCTTCACCACGGGCTGCAGGGGGATCTCTGCTCCGGCGCCTGGAGCACCTCCTCCCCCTCCTTCTGCACTGACCTTGGTGTCTGCAGAGTTTCTTACATCTTCTCACTCCTCTCTCCGGCTGCAAAAGCTCCCTCTAACTGTTTTTGTCTTTCTTAAATATGTTATCACAGAGGTGCTGATTGGCTTGGCCTTGGCCAGCGGCGGGTCCATCTTGGAGCCGGCTGGCATTGGCTCTATCAGACACAGGGGAAGCTTCTAGCAGCTTCTCACAGAAGCCACCCCCCGTAACCCCCCCGCTACCAAAACCTTGCCACGCACACCCAACACAAGGACTCATGAGTGAACAGGGTATATTGCTTCTCATTTTCTGCCTGTTTATTATACAGTGGGACTTCTTCAGCGCGTGTCACCTCCTCCTCTGGCGACATTCCGAAATCTTTGCCTTCTGGCCAGTCTGTGATCACTTCCTGGGTGATTGGGGTTTCCTATTCGAGCCCTCTGATCAGTGCAACCCACTTACTCCACGTAGCATCAGTTGCATGGTGTATAGAGGGGACCCTCCCTTTGAACATCCAGCCCAGCACTGGCAGTCGGGGTACCAGGAGGAGCTGTGCTTCAGTACCAATCACTTCCGAGGCGGCTCAAACCCCTTCATATGCTGCCAATATCTCTTTTTCAGTTGGAGTATAGCAGGCCTTGGATCCTCTGTATCCCCAACTCCAAAATCCTAGGGGCCGACCTCGAGGCTCCCCTGGGGCTTTCTGCCAGAGACTCCAGGTAGGGCCATTCTCCCTGGCTGCAGTGTAGAGCACATTTTTTACATCTAGTCCTGCCCAGACTGGCCCAAGGGCTACTGCATGAACTATCTCCTGTTTAATTTGTTCGAAAGCTTGTCGTTGCTCAGGGCCCCATTTGAAATCATTCTTCTTCCGGGTTACATGGTAGAGAGGGCTTACTATCAGACTGTAATTCGGAATGTGCATTCGCCAGAAACCCACAACGCCTAAGAAGGCCTGTGTCTCCTTTTTGTTGGTTGGTGGGGACATGGCTGCTATTTTGTTGATAATATCCATAGGGATTTGATGCCACCTTATTCCTAAAAACTGGATTTCCTGCGCAGGCCCCTTCACCTTACTTGGTTTTATGGCAAAGCCAGCCTGCAGCAGGATTTGGATTATTTTCTTCCCTTTCTCAGAAACTTCCTCTGCTGAGTTGCCCCATATGACGATGTCGTCAATGTATTGCAGGTGCTCTGGGGCTTCACCCTTTTCCAGTGCAGTCTGGATCAGTCCTTGGCAGATGGTGGGGCTGTGTTTCCACCCCTGGGGCAGTCGATTCCAGGTGTACTGGACGCCCCTCCAAGTGAAGGCAAACTGTGGCCTGCACTCTGCTGCCAAAGGGATCGAGAAAAATGCATTAGCTATATCAATTGTGGCATACCACTTGGCTGCCTTGGACTCCAGTTCATATTGACGTTCCAGCATATCCGGCACGGCAGCACTCATGGGCGGTGTGACTTCATTCAGGCCACGATAGTCTACCGTCAGCCTCCACTCGCCATTGGACTTCCACACTGGCCATATGGGACTGTTAAAGGGTGAGTGGGTTCTGCTGATCACTCCCTGACCCTCCAGTTGACGAATTAGCTTGTGGATGGGAATCAGGGAGTCTCTGTTGGTGCGGTATTGCCGCCGATGCACAGTTGTAATAGCAATCAGCACCTGTTGCTCTTCAACCCTCAGCAACCCTACAACGGAAGGGTCCTCCGAGAGACCAGGCAAACTAGACAATGGTTCAATTTCCTCCGCTTCTAAGGCAGCTATTCCAAAAGCCCACCTGTAACCTTTTGGGTCTTTGAAATACCCTTTCCGGAGGTAGTCTATGCCCAGGATGCATGGAGCCTCCGGCCCAGTCACAATGGGGTGCTTTTGCCACTCATTCCCAGTTAGACTTACTTCAGCCTCCAACAGAGTCAACTGTTGGGATCCCCCCATCACACCAGAAATAGATATTGGTTCCACCCCTTCATAGTTCGATGGCATTAGGGTACACTGTGCACCCGTGTCCACTAGGGCCTTGTACTCTTGTGGGTTCGATGTGCCAGGCCATCAGATCCACACAGTCCGATAAACCCAGTTGTCCCTTTCCTCCACCTGGCTGGAGGCAGGACCCCTCTAGTCCTGCTCGTCATAGTCACTACTCACGTCTTGCAAAAAGGACTTAGAAGTCCCTTCAAGAGGATCAGAAGTGCGATCTGGCCTTTCACTTGGTCTGGGGGGCTGCCCGGTGGAAACTGGAGCAGCATTCTTTCTGGAAGAGTCCCTTTGTACAGCTGTCTTGCCTTGTAGCTCATGTACGCATGCCCGCAGGGTTGAGGTGGGCTTCCCATCCCATTTCCTCATGTCTTCTCCATGGTCACGCAGATAAAATCACAGGATACCTCGTGGTGTGTATGCTCTATATCCCCTCTCTGGAGCAGAAAAACGCTTACTCCTAACAGCTGAAATGCGGGTCTGTACAGGTGGGGAGTAAGATATATCCTCTTTGAGTTGCCGGACATCCTGGGACAGTTTCTCCACAGCCGAGACGAGGGAGGAGGAAAGGCTCTCTTCATACTGCCGGAGTCGGCCCGCCACTTCGTACACCGTGGGTGCCTCTTCACTTTTCCAGTCGATTACTGCCAGTGAGTTGGCGTACGATGATGGTGCACTTCACACAAATTTTCGTCACATGGGTCGGGTACAGTGGACTTCATCGGGGTCTGTGGGCAACTGTGCATTGTCCGGATCATAATAAACCATCTCCCGCACAGCTAATTCCCTCAGATATTGAATACCTCTCTCCATAGTGGTCCACTTGCCTGGCCGACATATGACATCTTCGCTGAAAGGATACCTTTCCCTCACACTTGACAGGAGTCGCCTCCAGAGGCTGAGGGCCTGTGCCTTCTTCCCAATTGCTTTGTCAATGCCCCCTTCCCTAGACAGGGATCCTAGCTGCTTGGCCTCCCTGCCCTCCAGTTCCAGGCTACTGGCCCCGTTATCCCAGCAGCGGAGCAGCCAGGTAATAATATGCTCCCCTGGAAGGCGGCTGAAATCTTTCCGCATATCTCGCAGCTCCCTCAGGGACAGGGATCGGGTGATGACTTCTGGTTCTGGCTCTTCTTCCTGTTCTCATGATGGCCCTGGTTCATCATCATCTTTCACTAGGCGAACTGATTTCCTTGTGTATTTCTTTTTGTGTATAGGGGCGAGTGATACTGGTGTGGGTTGATCTTTTGGCTCGACTACAGTGCCTGTTGCGGGGGTTTGGGTAGCTGCAGTGCCTGTTGCGGGGGCCTGGGCAGCTGCAGTGCCTGTGGGTCCACTCTCTCCCTCTGGATGGTGCTGTCTACTATCAAGCAGCATTTGATAGATTGTGGCCAGGGCCCAGCACAGTGCAGTAAGTTGTGTCTCCTCTAGAATCCCCACAGCATTTTCCTTTCAAATATTCTACCATTTTATCAGGGTCTTGCAGTTGTTCAGGAGTGAAGCTCCAAACCATTGGGGGTCAGAAGGTCTCTAGATACCCACCCATACTCTCCCAAATGCCATGCCAGCCCTGACCACTCAGCCTTGGGGAAGATCCCTGGGTGGTACTCTTGAAAAGATTTTTGCTAACCCTGAACAGGAGTGGGAAAGCATTCAGGAGACCTAGCAATAGGAATATACTGGCCTGAACATTCCAAGGGTATTCAAAATACTCAAAAATTGTTGTAACCAACCAAAAGGGAAAAGAGGAGGTGAAAGAGTGGGAGAAGGTATCCCCCCCCCGTCTTCCCCATAGATTGGGTCCCATTATTAATCAATTCTGAGAGATATTGACCGAGGTACGGGCCTGACCGAAATGCTACATACACATACCAGCTCAGACCCATGACTGTCAATGATATCTTATCATAAGTCATTATCACACAATACAACAACATGAGAACACGAACCCCTCTCCCAGAGGTGATAAACAGCACTGCAGGGATTGCATAGAGTAAACACGGGTTTACAAAACAGAGCCATGTGACCAAACGGAACATCATTATGACCAGTGACTGTTTCAGTAACATTATAAATGCTTATAACAACTTTGTTTTAACACACTTGGGTCAGACTTGTCGTTATCACAACCCCTTGAGCCCCACGTTGGGCGCCAAAAAGGACTGACGTGGTTTAGCCCCAGCCGGTAGCTAAGTGCCACGCGCCGCTCGCTCCCCCCTCCCCCGGCGGGATGGGGAGGAGAACGGAAAAACAACGGCAAAGCCTCGAGGGTTGGGATAAGGGCAGTTTACTGGGACAGCAAGGGAGAGGGAAAACAATCAGCAACAGTGCTGATAACAGATAGTAACAATGGTGATAACAGAGAACGATTTTACCGATCCGACGACAGACCGACCGGACGCTCGACCCGGACGCTCGACCCGTCCCGGAGCCACGCCGACACGCCGAACCCGCCCCTGCCCGACTAGCCCCCTTTTATGGTGAGCATGATGTCACATGGTATGCAATAGCCCCCGGCCAGCTTGGCTCACCTGTCCTGGCTCCTTGGGAAATTAACTCTATCCTTGCCAGAACCAGGACATTGATCACATCCATTGGGATGTGACGACAGCCATCTTGCCAATTTATTCCTAAAACCTGGATCTCCTGTGCAGGTCCCTTGACCTTGCTTTGTTTTATGGCAAAACTGGCTTTCAGAAGAATTTGAATTATTTTCTTCCCTTTCTCAAAAACTTCTGCTGCTGCTGTGTTGCCCCATACAATGATGTCATCAATGTATTGCAGTTGCTCTGGGGGTTCACCCCGTTCTAGTGCAGTCTGGATCAGCCCATGGCAAATGGTAGGGCTGTGTTTCCACCCCAGGGGCAGTCGATTCCAGGTGTACTGGATGCCCCGCCAAGTGAAAGCAAACTGTGGCCTGCACTCTGCCACCAAAGGGATTGAGAACAATGCATTTGCAATATCAATTGTGGCATACCATTTGGCTGCCTTTGACTCTAGTTCATATTGAAGTTCCAGCATGTCCGACACGACAGCACGCAGCGGCACCGTGACTTCATTCAGGCCACGATAGTCTACTGTCAGCCTCCACTCTCCATTGGACTTCCGCACTGGCCATATGGGACTGTTAAAGGGTAAGTGAATTCTGCTGATCACTCCCTGACTCTCCAGTTGACAAATCAGCTTATAGATGGGTATCGGGGAGTCTCAGTTGGTGCGGTATTGCCACCGGTGCACGGTTGTGGTAGTGATTGGCACCTGTTGTTCTTCGACCCTCAGCAACCCCACCACAGAAGGGTGCAACGAAAGACTGGGCAAAGTAGACAGCTGTTCAGCTTCCTCTGTCTCCAAGGCAGCTATCCCAAAAGCCCACCGGTACCCCTTTTGGGTCCTTGAAATACCCTCTCCAGAGGTAGTCTATGCCAAGAATACATGGAGCCTCTGGGCCAGTCACAATGGGGTGCTTTTCCCAGTCATTCCCAGTTAGACTCACTTCAGCCCCCAGCAGAATCAACTGTTGGGATCCCCCCGTCACACCAGAAATACCAATGGGTTCTGCCCCTTCATGGCTTGATGGCATTAGCGTACACTGTGCACCAGTGTCCACTAGGGCCTTGTACTCTTGTGGATCTGATATGCCAGGCCATCAGATCCATGCAGTCCAATAAACCCAGTTGTCCCTTTCATCCACCTGGCTCAAGGCAGGGTCTCTCTTGTTGTCCCAAAAGTGGTATTGTTTACCCAGTGTGCAGTACGCCAGTATACACACACAGCAGAGGTATTTTATTTAGTTCATGTCTGTGCAGAGATGGGTGCTAGGTGGTAATTCCACATAGCTAGCACGCTACACACAGAATCTACCACATATTTACCTTGTTACAGGATTAGAAAAACCTGCCTAAATTTACACTAATTGGTTATTAATTATCGCATCATCTACTGTTGGTTAAGCATATTTAAATTAGCATGCATGCTTCTTGAGGGTGTGTGTGGGGGGGTAATTTGCATAGTCCTTTAATTGGGTCAGTGGTTGCTATCTCCCCCAGCCACCTTTCCTTTCCAGTAGTTACTGGCGATTCTTGTTGACTTCAGGCCTCTCTGGCAATCGCCCAGCTCTCAGTGCCTTCTGGGGCAGGATGTTTCCTTTTTATCAGTTTTTCCACTCTCCTTCAAGGATACTCTTTAGCAAAGCATGCTTTTTATCAGTCTTTTGGCTCTTCTTCAAAGGTATAGTCATCAGCAAAGCAAGGTAGTGTATATAACCCTAAATTAAACAGTGTCTAAGCACTAACCCAAACACATTTTTGTCCCTGTAAAGTGGAAAACTCTACTTTATGGATATCATTTTTCCCCCTTTGAGACTATGAGATCTCTTCTCATGGGTCTCTCATGTCTCACTATTTCTTTTCATTAATATTATAACTACAATTATCCTTTACAGTGAGCTAATACTGAATATACTATTACAATATTTACAATTTTCATGTTAGCAGAGGCAAATTAACAATGCTGTCTGAGGGGGTTCTATAATTATCCCTGTGGAGGAAAAGTTTCATTCTATACATAAACAGCAAAACAATAGGTAACTACATTATTAATCCTAAATACCAAAACAATTGCCTTTGTGGGCACTTAACCTCTACTTAGACAAGTCCTGTTTCTCAGGTACAGTTCATAGAGGCTTAACTTCTCTGGTCGGTGTGGAGGCCCATTCATCTTCATCAGGCCTTGGTGCTCTTTTTACCCATGTATAATGAATCCAGGAATTAATGCCCTCTACTTTGACCACAGTGTAAGTCTTCAATAGCACGGTGTAGGGTCCTTTCCATTTCTCTTTTAGTGGTTCATCTTTCCAGGTCCGTATGTAAACAACATCTCCTGGTTGGAACGGGTGAACTGGTGCGTCCAAGGGAAGAGACTCCTTTTGATTTAGGTATCTGTGTAGTGAAGATAAAGTCTGCGAAAGAGAAATCAAGTATTCTTTAACTGCAGCCTGACCTTTTATATGCATTTGGTCTCCCTTGATGTTTAAAAGGTTTGTAGGATGTGCTTTCCCATATATGATTTCAAAGGGGCTTACTCCTTCCTTGACCCTAGGGGTTATTCGGATTCACAAAAGAGCTAAGGGTAAGGCTTCTGTCCACTTAAGGTGTGCTTCCTGACAGAGTTTAGAAACTTGTCTTTTGAGAGTCTGATTCATTCTTTCTACTTTCCTGCTAGATTGAGGCCTCCAGGGGGTGTGTAGTTCCCACTTAATCTGCAAAAACTTGGAAATTTCCTGTACTATTTCTGCAATAAAATGAGGTCCGTTATCAGAGGAGATGCCCTCTGGAATACCAAATCTGGGTATAATTTCTTTTAACAAGATTTTAATTACCTCTCTAGCTTTGTTGGTACCACAAGGGAAAGCCTCTGGCCAACCAGACAAGGTATCTACTTAAATACCAATAAATATTTATACTGGTTACATCTAGGTAATTCTGAAAAGTCTATTTGCCAGTATTCCCCAGGAGTTATTCTTTGTTTCACAAGTCCTCCTATAATCTTCTTCCCGATTTTTGGGTTATTAGCACAACAGATGGCACATTTCTTTACTACAATATCTGCTATACTCTGCATTTTGGGCCCCAAAACATTTCTTTTAGCAGTTAATACCAGTGCATCTGCTCCTGTATGTGTTTCTTGGTGCAGTCTTTTAAGCACAGCTTCCATCATTTTCTCAGGAATCAATAATTGTTTCAGTGGCATCACCCACCAACCTTGATCATTTTTGGAGCAATCTAATTGTTCTGCCAACTGATTTTCCTTTCCAGTGTATTTTGGTGGTAACAGTTCTAAATGAGAGCCTGGAATTAAAGCTCCTTCTAAGTTGGACTCCCTCGTGGCTGCTTCTTTAGCTAGCCAATCTGCTTTTCAATTTCCTTTTATAACTTCACTGTTTCCCTTTTGGTGAGCTTTACAATGCATTATTGCAACCTCTTTTGGTTGAAGAGCTGCTTGTAAGAGTTTCATAATTTCTGTCCCATATTTTATCAGATTTCCTTGTGACTTTAATAGTCCTCTCTCTTTCCAAATTGCTCCATGCACATGCACCACTCCAAAAGCATATTTAGAATCAGTATATATATTGACCCTTTTTCCATGACTCAGCTCTAAAGCTCTAGTCAGTGCTATCAATTCTGCCTTTTGAGCGGATGTATTGCTAGGCAGTGCTCTGGCTTCTAATGTTTGGTTATTTGTTACCACCGTGTATCCAGCTCTTTGTTTTCCTTCCAACATGTAACTGCTGCTGTCAGTGAAGAGCTCCACTTTGCCATCAGGCAGGGGTTCATCGTGTAGGTCCGGCCTGCTGGAATACACTTGTTCAATAGTGGTTACACAATCATGTTGCAGTTCATCAGACTCAGAGATTGGGAGTAAGGTGGCAGGATTCAAGGTGGAGGTCAAAGAAAGTATGACATCATCTTGTTCTAACAGCACAGCTTGATATTTAGCTAACCTACTCGGGGATATCCAGTGGTGTCCCTTATTTTCAAGAAGGGACGATACAGCATGAGGTACAAACATGGTAATTGGTTGGCCCAGGGTTAGTTTTTGAGATTCCTCAAGTAGGGTTACAGTCACTGCTACTGCTCGCAAGCAGGCGGGCCAACCTTTATTGACCTCATCCAGTTGTTTGGAAAAGTATCCCACTGGTCTCTTCCAGCTTCCCAATTTCTGTGTCAGCACCCCCAGTGCCACTTGTTGTCTCTCGTGTACATATAACTGAAAAGGTTTTCTCAAGTTCGGGAGCCCTAGTGCAGGGGCTTCCATCAGTTTTCTCTTAATTTCATTGAAACTTTTATGACATTCCGGTGTCCATTCTAAAATCCCTTCAGTTCCTTTTATAGCAGCATACAATGGTTTGGCAATTAGTCCAAAATTAGGAATCCACGGCTGACACCACCCAGCCATCCCTAAAAATCCCCTTAATTGTTTCTTTGAAGTAGGTACATCAATTCTGCAAGTGGCCTCCTTTCTTTCAGCACTCAATTCTCTTTGTCCTTTCATAACTTCAAATCCCATATATTGGACCCTTTCTTTTCCTGTCTGGGCTTTCTTCTTGGAGACTCGGTAGCCTGCTAAAGCTAGAAAACTAAGCAAGCTGATTGTGGCTTCCAAACACTCTTCATAGGTGTCAGAACCAATCAACAAGTCATCCACATACTGTAACAGTGCGATGGTGTTATACTCACTGTGCCATTGTTCTAGTTCCTTCGCCAATGCATTACCGAACAAGGTGGGGCTATTTTTGAATCCTTGGGGAAGGACAGTCCAGCAGAGTTGCATCTTTCGTCCTGTAGTCAGGTTTTCCCATTCAAAAGCAAAAATGGTCTGACTGTTCATCCACAGATATACAAAAGAAAGCATCCTTCAAGTCCAGTACTGTAAAATAAGTATTGCTATCGGGAATTGAGGCAAGGAGGGTGTAAGGATTTGGAACCACAGGGTGCACATCTATAGTTCTGGTGTTAACTTCTCGTAAATCTTGTACCAGTCTATATTCCTGGGAGCGAGGTTTCTTTACAGGCAAAATTGGAGTATTAAATTCTGATTGACATTCCCTTAGCTGTCCATGTTCTAAAAAAGAATTTATCGTAAGTTCCAGTCCCTTCCGAACTTCCAATTTAATAGGATATTGTTTCTTTCTTACCAGCTGGGCTCCTGGTTTCAGTTGAATCTTTACCGGAGTCACATTCTTGGCTCATCCTGGAGTTCCTGAGGACCATGCTATAGGTATTACCGCGTCCAACACTTCATCAGGAATATCTCCCTCTTCCGTAGGATTCTTCTCAGTCAGTGGGCATATCTGAGCTCTCCACACATTCTCTGGGGGAATATGTAACTGAACAGAATCTTCAGAGAAGGTTAACTGTGCATTTAATTTACAGAGTAAATCCCGTCCAAGTAATGGTAAAGGGCATTCTGGCATATAGAGGAATTTGTGTGTTAATTTAGAATCCCCAATTGCGAGTTCCATAGGCTGTAAAAATGGCCTCAAAGTTTTTTTCCCTGTAGGACCAACAATGCTTATCTTAGTATTACTTAATGGTCCCTTACAACTAGCTAATACAGAATGGGTGGCCCTGCTATCAATCAGAAAAATCTATTGTTTCAGCCCCCAGCTTAATTGGAACCAGAGGATTGGCTGGGGAAACTTTAATGGATTCCTCCAGTCCCCTTCAATCTAATCCAGTCTCTGCCATTATCCCCACATCTTCCTCTCGGATATTCAAAAGATGTGGACATTCCCTTTTCCAATGACCCTCCTGCTTACAATAGGCACACTGATTTGTTCTTAGAAAAGTTTCACAGCAGCTTCTTCTGCTACCTCCACAACCCCTGCCTCTGAATCCTCCTCGTACACCTCCTCTTCCCTGTCCTTCTGTCAGGGCAGCCAGCAAACAAGCCTGCAATTTTGCTCGCCCTTGCTTCTCCTTTTCTTCCACCTCTTCTCTATTATTATATACTTTATAGGCAATCGACATTAATTGTGAAATTGTCATTCTGTCCGCACCATCCACCTTTTGCAGTTTCCTTCTAATGTCTGATGCAGATTGACCAGTAAACAACATATTAAACAATTTCATATTTTCCTACTGGAAACCGGAGTGGCATTTTTCCTGGAAGAATCCCCTTTTTTGACTGTTTTGGTTTTGCCTTGCAGCTCACCTACTCATGCCTGTAGGGACAAGGTAGCTTTTCCATCCCACCTCCTCATGTCCTCTCCGTGGTCACGCAGGTAAAACCACAGGGTGCCTCGTGGTGTGTTCCCTCTATATCCTCTCTCTTGAGCAGAGGAATGCTTACTCCTAATAGCTGAGGTACTGGTCAGTACAGGTGGGGAGTAGGACATACCCTCTCTGAATTGCTGGAAATCCTGGGACAGCTTCTCCACAGCTGAGACGAGGGAGGAAGAGAGACTTTTTTTGGTATTGCTGGAGTTGGCCAGGTATTTTATCCATTGTTGGCCCCTCTTCATCTTCCCAGTCCGTCACTGTAATGACTTGGCACATGATGATGGTGCGCTCCATACGAACTTCTGCCACATGGGTCGTGCGCACTGGACTTCATCAGGATCTGTGGGTAATTGCATGTTGTCTGAGTCATAATAAACCATCTCCCGCACAGCTAATTCCCTCAAGTACTGGATGCCTCGCTCCATGGTGGTCCACTTGCCTGGACGACATGCATCATCTTCACTGAAGGGATACTTTTCCCTCACGCTTGAAAGGAGTCTCCTCCAGAGGCAGAGGGCTTGTGTCTTTTTCCCAGTCGCTTTGTCAATGCCCCCTTCCCTAGACAGGGATCCCAGCTACTTGGCTTCCCTACCCTCTAATTCCAGGCTACTGGCCCCATTATTCCAGCATCTGAGCAGCCAGGCAATGATGTGCTCGCCTGGATGATGGCTGAAATCCTTTCACATCTCACAGCTCACTCGGGGACAGGGATCGGGTGATTACCTCTGGTTTTGCCTCTTCCTCCTGTTCTCATTATAGCCCAAGTTCATCGTCATCCTTTACTAAACGAGCTGACTTTTGTGTCCATTTCTTCTTTTGTATAGGGGCAATAGATACTGGTATGGGTTGTTTCTCTGGTTCAGCTGCAGTGCTGTCACAGTGCACGACACCAGGGTTTGAGTAGCTGCAGTGCTTGTCGCCGGGGTTTGAGTGGCCACAATGCCTATTGTGGGGGTTTGAGTAGCCGCAGTACCTGTCATGGAAGTTGAAGTAGCCGCGGTGCCTGTCACTGGGGTTGGAATAGCCGCGGTGCCTGTCGCAGGGGCTGGAGTAGCCGCAGTACCTGCCACCAGGGTTGGAGTGGCCATGGTGCTTGTTGCACGAGTTGATCTCTGGGTGGTATTCTTAAGTAGTTGTTGAACCTTAAAGAAGACCTGAACCACATTCAGGAGACCTAGCAACAGAAACATGCTGGTCTGAACATTTCAAGGGTATTCAAAATTCTCAAGAGCTGTTGTAAGAGCTGTTGTAACTAGCCTGAAGGAGAAAAGGATGGTGAAGGTGAAGGTCTTCCCCTCTGTGTACCCCATAGATTGCTTCTCCACAGGAAAAACATAGAGAAAGTAACTGCTAATACTTCCCAGGAGATAGCACCCGAGGTACGGAAGAGACAGCAATGCTGAATACACAAACCAAAATGTTCTCACGGCCAGTAATGCTATGGTATCATAAGCGAGTGGAACACCATGCAGCAAAAGGAACATCCTCATCCAGCTCCCCGAAAAGATAAACAGCACTGCAGCAAGTACATAATACCAGGAAGTACTCACATAACACAACCATGCAAAAAAATAACACAACATTGTGTCCAGCAACTATTAAACTAATATAATGTATGCTTGCAACTAATTTAACATGCTCTGGTCAAATCTGTCATTATCTCAACCCTTCGAGCCCCACTTTGGGTGCCAAAAAGGACTGTCGTGGTTTAGCCCCGGCAGGCAACTAAGCATCACGCAGGCACTCGCTCACTCCCCCTGGCGGGATGGGGGAAAGAATTGGAAGAGTGAAAGTGAGAGAACTCATGAGTTGAGATAAAAACAGTTTAAAAGGACAAACAGAAAAAGGAAAGTAATAGTGATAATTATAATTATAATAATAAATACAAGTGATAAACAGCACAATTTCTTATCACCTGAAGTCGATGCTGTGCAAAAGCCCCCGCTGCTGCACCAGGCCCCCAGCTTCCACGCCTCTCAGCCCACCCCCTAGTTATAAACAGAACATGATGTTGTATGGTATGGAATATCTCTCTGGTCAGTTTGGGTCAGCTGTCCTGTCTGTGTCGCCTCCCAGCTTCTTGGGTGCCCCTCGCCTTCTTGTTAGCAGGGCAGTATGAGAAGCTGAAAAGTCCTTGACTACTTGGCAAAAACTAAAAACATCAGTGTGTTATCAACGTTATTCTCATCCTAAATCCAAAACACAGCACTACACCAGCTGTCAGAAAGAAAATTAACTCTGTCCCTGGCGAAACCAGGACACAATATTTCATCTGTTTTGGTGTGGTCAGTTGACCCTGGCTGGACTCCAGGTGCCCACCAAGCCACTCAATGACTTCCTCTCCTCAGCTGGACAAGGGAGAGAAAATATAACAAAAGGCTCGTGGGTCAAGATAAGGACAGGGAGAGATCACTCAGCAATTACCGTCACAGGCAAAACAGACTCAGATTCCAGAAAATTAATTTAATTCATTACCAATTAAATCAGACCAAGGTAATGATAAATAAAAAATAAATTTTAAAACACCTTACCCCACCCCTCCCTTCTCCCCAGGGCTCAATTTCACTCCCGAATTCTCTACCTCCTCCCCTCCCAAGCAGTGCAAGGGGATGGGGAATGAGGGTTGCAGTCAGTTTATCACAGGTTGTTTCTGCCACTCCTTCCTCCTCAGGGGGAGGACTCCTCACACTCTTCCCCTGCTCCAGTGTGATGTCCCTCCCATGGGAGACAGTTCATTAACTGCTCCAGCGTGGGTCCTTTCCACGAGTTGCAGTCCTTCAGGAATAGACTGGTTCAGTATGGGTCCCCCATGGGGTCACAAGTCCTGCCAGCAAACCTGCTCCAGCGTGGGCTTCTCTCTCCATGGGTTCACAAGTCTCGCCAGGAGCCTACTCCAGTGCAGGCTTCCCACGGGGTCACAGCCTCCTTCAGGTGCATTCACCTGCTCTGGCATGGGGTCCTCCACGGGCTGCAGGTGGATATCTGCTCCACCATTAACCTCCATGGGCTGCAGGGAGACAGCATGCTTCACCATGGTCTTCACCACAGGCTGCCTGGAGCACCTCCTCCTCCTCCTTCTTCACTGACCTTGGTATCTGCAGAGTTATTACTCTCACATATTCCTACTCCTCTCTTCTGACTGCTGCTGGTGTTGTGCAGGTTTTTTTTCCCTTCTTAAATAATGCTTCACATCAATAACTAAAGAAAAAAATGTTAGTGGTCTCAGCTTGTATTTTGCTTATACTAACAGTTAGCGCTAACATAGGAAAAAGCCCATGCAGCCTCGAATGCCTTGTTACATTTGTTATGGACTAGGGCCTATAAAGGTCTTACCTCTTTTTAGAATTCAAAATGTAAGTAATCACTAGAAAACTGTCATCCGCTCAGGTACACTTACAGGAACTGTTTTCAGGTATTTTATCGAATAAGTGCATTCTTACTGTATATTCCCTATATATCCTGGAAATACTGGTAGACTATTTCAGATGTTTTGCTGGCTCAAGTAGTTGCAGATGGTCCCAGCTATCGCTTGGTTCCAACACATCCTACCGGGCAGCATTAAACTCTTGGAACTGAACTTTTGCTTTTATTTATATGCTTGGTTTTGTATTCCTGTGGCTTCTATAAACTGTTCTTGGTTCTATCTTGTGTGGTTTCTTCAAGGGCACCACTGGAAGCTTCAGATGTGAATCTACATCTAGTAACTGCCTTCTACAGAAAACATTTTCAATAAAACAATGCCTGACCATGATGCTTACTATTTTTCTGCTGTGGGATATGGGAGTGTATTGGGTTTGGCTGAGATGGAGTTAATTCTCCCCATAGCAGCCCTCATAGTGCTGTGTATTGGTAGCTAGCAAGGTGCTGATAACACACCAGTGTTTTGGCTACTACTGAGCAGTGCTGGCACAGCATCAAGGCTGTCTCCAAAATTTCTCCTCCCCTTCACCAGTAGGCTAGGAGTGGGCAAAAGCTTGGGAGGGGATGTAGCCAGGACAGCTGACCCAAACTGACGAAAGGGATATTCCATACCATATGACAGTCTGCTCAGCAATAAAAAGCTGAGAGAAGGAGGGGGCATTCGTTATTTACAACATTTGTCTTCCGGAGCAAGCGCTATGCATACTGAAGCCCTGCTTCCCAGGAAGTGGCCGGACTTTACCTGCTGATGAATAGAGAATAGATCTTTTCAGGGTTTTTTTAATAGAGAATAAATATTATGGTTTTTTTCCTTTGTGTCCACGCATGGCCTTTTGCTTTTGCTTTATTAAACTGCCTTTATCTTGACCCACGAGGTTTTTTTCCATCTTATGTTTCTTCCCTCCCTGTCCTGTTGAGGAGGGGAGTAACAGAGCAGCTTAGTGGACGCCTGGCCTCCAGCCAAGGTCAACCCACCACAGGGAGGCAGAGTGCTGATGAATAAAATATGCCACAAAGTAAAAAGTTAGTGAGTTTATGTTAGTCAATGTCAAATACCTTTTAATTTAATTCTACCTTTGGTAGAATACCATGGGACAAAGCCCTGGAAGGAAGAGGGGCCCAAGACAGCTGGCTAATATTCAAGGGTCACCTCCTCCAAGCTCAGGAGAGAGGCATCCCAACAAAGAGGAAGTCAAGCAAATCCACCAAGAGGCCCCCGTGGATGAACAAGGAGCTCCTGGGCAAAGTCAAACACAAAAAGGAAGCCTACAGAGGGTGGAAGCAAGGGCAGGTAGCCTGGGAGGAATACAGAGAAACTGTCTGAGCAGCCAGGGATCAGGTTAGGAAAGCCAAAGCCCTGATAGAAATTAGTCTGGCCAGGGATGTCAAGGACAACAAGAAAAGCTTCTAGAGGTATGTTAGGGATAAAAGGAGGACCAGGGAAAATGTGGGTCCCCTCCGGAATGAAAGGGGTGACCTGGTTACCCAGGATATGGAGAAGGCTGAGGTACTCAACGACTTCTTTGCCTCAGTCTTCACTGGCAAATGCTTGAGCCACACTGCCCAGGTCACAGAAGGCAGGGACTGGGAGAATGCAGAACCGCCCACTGTAGGAGAAGATCAGGTTCGAGAATATCTAAGGAACCTGAAGGCGCACAAGTCCATGGGACCTGATGAGATGCATCCGCGGGTCTTGAGGGACCTGGCGGATGAAGTGGCCAGGCCACTCGCCATCATATTTGGAGAAGTCCTGGCAGTCTGGCGAAGTTCCCGCTGACTGGAAGAGGGGGAACATAACCCCCATTTTTAAGCAGGGTAAAAAGGAAGACCCAGAGAACTACAGGCCGGTCAGTCTCACCTCCGTGCCTGGCAAGATCACGGAGCAGACCCTCCTGGAGACTATGCTCAGGCACATGGAAAACAAGGCGGTGATTGGTGACAGCCAACACGGCTTCACTAAGGGCAAATCATGCCTGACAAATTTGGTGGCCTTCTATGATGGGGTTACAGCGTTGGTGGATAAGGGAAGGGCAGCTGACGTCATCTACCTGGACTTGTGCAAGGCATTTGACACTGTCCCGCACGACATCCTTGTCTCTAAATTGGAGAGACATGGATTCGATGAATGGACCACTCGGTGGATAAGGAATTGGCTGGATGGTCGCACTCAAAGAGTTGTGGTCAATGGCTCAATGTCCAAGTGGAGAACAGTGACGAGTGGTGTTCCTCAGGGGGTCAGTAGTGGGACCGGCACAGTTCAACATCTTTGTCGACGACATGGACAGTGGGATTGAGTGCACCCTCAGCAAGTTTGCCAGCGACACCAAGCTGTGTGGTGTGGTCGACACACTGGAGGGAAGGGATGCCATCCAGAGGGACCTTGACAGGCTGGAGAGGTGGGCCCGTGTGAACCGCATGAAGCTCAACAAGGCCAAGTGCAAGGTCCTGCATGTGGGTCGGGGCAATCCCAAGCACAACTACAGGCTGGGCGAGGAATGGATTGAAAGCAGCCCCGAGGAGAAGGACTTGGGGGTATTGATTGATGAGAAGCTCAACATGAGCTGGCAGTGTGCGCTTGCAGCCCAGAAAGCCAACTGTGTCCTGGGCTGCATCAGAAGAGGTGTGACCAGCAGGTCGAGGGAGGTGATCCTGCCCCTCTACTCCGCTCTTGTGAGACCCCACCTGGAGTACTGCATCCAGCTCTGGGGGCCCCAGTACAGGAGAGAGAGACATTTTGCTGTTGGAGCGAGTCCAGAGGAGGGCCACGAAGCTGATCAGAGGGCTGGAGCACCTCTCCTATGAGGACAGGCTGAGAGAGTTGGGATTGTTCAGCCTGGAGAAGAGAAGGCTCCAGGGAGATCTAATTGCGGCCTTCCACTACCTGAAGGGGGCCTACAGGCAAGATGGGGAGGGACTGTTTATCAGGGAGTGTAGTGACAGGACAAGGGGTAATGGGTTTAAGCTGAAGGAGGGTCGATTTAGATTAGATGTTAGAAAGAAATTCTTTACTGTGAGGGTGGTGAGGCACTGGAACAGGTTGCCCGGAGAAGTTGGTGAGGCCCCCTCCCTGGAAGTGTTTAAGGCCCGGTTGGATGAGGCTTTGGGCAACGTGGTCTAGTGGAGGGTCTCCCTGCCCGCAGCCTTTGAGCCCACTTTGGGTGCCAAAAAGGACTGTCGTGGTTTAGCCCCACATTTCTCATTTCTTTGCCCCACATTTCTCATTTCTTTGACAAAACAATGAAACTTGTTGTCCACCAGGGCTCCCAGGTCCTTCTCTGTAGAGTTGCTTTCCAGCAGGTTAACCCCTAACCTGTACCGTTGTTTGGGCTTATTTCTCTCTAGGTGCGTGCAGGACTCTACACTTGCCCTTACTGAATTTCATTAGGTTCCTCTCTGCCCAACTCTCTAGCCTGTCCAGGTCTTTCTGAAAGGCAGTGCAGCCTTCTGGTGTATCAGCCACTCCTCCCAAACTTGCTAAGGGTGCACTCTGTCCCCTCATCCAGGTCATTGATGAATATGTTGAATAAGACAAGACCAAGCACTGACCCTTGGGGCGCACCACTAGATACAGGCCTCCAACTAGACTCTGCGCCGCTTATCCCAACCCTCTGGGCCACCACATCCACCCAGCCAGTCATGCCATCATAGAAGGCTATCAGATTGGTCAGGCATGATTCTCCCCTTGGTGAATCCATGTTGATCACTCCCAATAACCTCCTTTTCCTCCATGTGCTTATTGATGACCCCTAGAATGAGCTGTTCCTTCACCTTTCCAGGGATGGAGTTGAGGCTGACTGGCCTGTAGTTTCCTGGGTCCTCCTCCTTCTTGCCCTTTTTGAAGACCAGAGTAACATTGGCTTTCCTCCAGTCCTCAGGCACCTCTCCTCTTCTCCATGACCTTTCAAAGATGGAAAGTGGCATAGCAATAACATCTGCCAGCTCCCTCAGTACTCATGGGTGCATCCCATCAGGGCCCATGGATTTCTGGGTGTTGAGTTTGCCTAAATGATCTCTAACCCTATCCTCCTCGACCAAGGGAAGGTCTTCCTTTTACAAGACTTTCTTTCCTACCTCCAGGGTCTGGGTTTCCTGAGGGCCCGCCTTAGCAGTAAAGACTGAAGCAAAGAAGGCATTCAGTGACTCCACCTTCTCTGCATCCTCCATCACCAGAGCAGACACCTCATTCAGCAGTGGGCCCACATTTTCCCTAGTCTTCCTTTTGCTGCTGATGTACTTGAAGAAGCCCTTCTTGTTGTCCTTGACATCCCTTGCCAGTTTTAATTCCAAGTGGGCCTTAGCATTCCTTGTTGCATCCCTACATTCTCCGACTACGTCCCTATATTCCTCCCAAGTGGCCATTCCCTTTTTCCACACTCGGTAAACTTTCTTCATCCCTTTCCATTTTTTCCAGGAGCTCCTTGCTAATCCATGCAAGTATCCTTCCTCCTTTGCTTGTCTTCCTATTCTTCAGGATGCACCGATCTTGAGCTCGGAGGAAGAGGTGCTTGAATGGTGAACCAGCTCTCTTGGACTCCTCCTACCTTCTAGAGCCCTAACCCATGGGATTCTCCCAAGCAGGTCTTTGAAGAGGCCAAAGATCCCTCTCCTGAAGTCCAGGGTTGTAATCCTACTTATTGCCCTGCTCCTTCCACGCAGGATCCTGAACTCCACCATCTCATGGTCACTGCAGCCAAGGCTGCCCGTAACCTTCACATCCCCAACCAGTCCTTCTTTGTTTGTTCGTACAAGGTCCAGCAGCACCCCTCTCCTCGTGGGCTCCTCCACCACCTGTGTCAAAAAGTTGTCATCAATGATCTGCAGGGACCTCCTGGACTGTGCGTACCTGGCTGTGTTGCCTTTCCAGCAAATATCAGGGTGGTGGAAGTCCCCCATGACAACCAGGGCCTGTGATTGTGAGGCTACTCCCAGCTGTCTGCAGAAGGCCTCATCGACTTCCTCATCCTGACCAGGTGGCCTGTAGTAAACACTCACAAAAGTGTCACCCATATTAGCCTGCCCCTCAGTCCTTACCCATAAGCTCTCCACTTGCTCTTCATCCACCCCTAAGCAGAGCTTGATACATTCCAGTTGCTCTCTCACATAAAGAGCAACTCCACCACCTCGCCTTGCTGGCCTGTCTTTCCTAAAAAGTACGTAGCCATCCATGACCTTATTCCAGTCATGCGAGCTATCCTACTATGTCTCTGTAATTGCAGTGAAATCACGTCTCTGTGACTGCACACAGATCTCGAGTTCTTCCTGTTTTTTTCTCCCATGCTGCGTGCATTGGTGTACAGGCATTTCAGAGAGGTAATCGAGCATGGAGGTTTCCCTGGAGGGGTGCAAGAGGGTCCACTATAGCTGTACACATCCTTGACTCCCAGTTAAACTCACTTTGGCTCCAGTACAGTCAGCTGTTGGGATCCCCTTGTCACTCCAAAAATACACATGGGTTCTGCTTCTCTGTAGCTTGATGGCATTAGGGTACACTGTGCACCAGTGCCCACTAGAGTCTTGTACACTTGTGGGTCTGATGTGTCAGGCCATTGAATCCACACAGTCCAATAAACCCTGTTGTCCCTTTCCTCCACCTGACTAGATGCAGGACCCCTCTAATCCTGCTCATAGTATTCTGTACTCACTTCTTGCAAAAATGACTTAGAAGTCCCTTCAAGAAAATCATAAGTATGATTAGGCCTTCCATGTGGTCTGGGGTACTGCTCACTGGAAGCTGGAGCAGTGTTTTTCCTGGAAGAATCCCCTTTTGTGGTGTTTTTTCTTTGCAGCTCACGTACTTGTGCTTCTGGGGTTGAGGTAGGTTTTCCATCCCACTTCCTCATGTCCTATCCATGGTCACGCAGATAAAACCACAGGGTGCCTCGTGGTGTGTACCCTCTATATCCTCTCTCTTGAGCAGAGGAACACTTACTCCTAATACCTGAAGTACTGGTCTGTACAGGTGGGGAATAGGACGTATTCTCTCTGAATTGCTGGAACTCCTGCTAGTTTCTCCACAGCTGAGATGAGGGAGGAAGAGAGACTTTCTTCGTATCGCTGGAGTCAGCCAGCCACTTAAGTCACTGTTAGTGCCTCTTTGCCTTTCCCATCCATTACTGCCAATGAGTCGGAGTATGACGACGGTGCGCTCCGTACAAACTTCCGTCACATAGGCTGGATACATTGGACTTCATCAGGATCTGTGGGTAACGTTGAGTTGTCCAGGTCATGATAAACCATCACCCACACAGCTAATTCCCTCAGGTACTGGATACCTCTCTCCATGGTGGTCCACTTGCCTGAACAACATACAACATCATCACTGAAGGAATACCTTTCCCTGATGCCTGAAAGAAGTCACCTCCAGAGGCTGAGGGCTTGTGTCTTCTTCCTAATCACCTTGTCAATGCCCCCTTCCCTAGACAGGGATCCCAGCTGCTTGGCTTCCCTACTCTAATTCCAGGCTACTGGCCCTGTTATCCCAGCATTGGGGCAGCTAGGTAATGATGCGCTCACCTGGAAGGTGCCTGAATTCTTTTCACGTATCTTGCAGCTCACTCAGGGATAGGGATTGCGTGATTACTTGTGGTTCTGCATCTTATTGCTGTTCTTGTGATGGTCCATCGTCATCCCTTACTAAGCGAACTAATTATTTTGTGTATTCCTTCTTTTGTGTAGGGGCGACTGATACTGGCACGGGTTCATTTTTTGGCTCACCTGCACTGCCTGTCACTGGGGTTGGGGTAGCCACAGTGCCTGTACCTCTTTGGAATAGCCACAGCATTTTTCTTTCAAATATTCTACCACTTTATCAGGGTCTTTCAGTTGTTCGGGAGTGAAGTTCCAAACCATTGGGGGTGAGACGTTCTCTAGATACCTGCCCATATTCTCCCACTTGCCATGCCACCCATGACTATGGGTGGTATTCTTAAAACAATTTTTTGCAATCCTGAACAAGACTTGAAACACATTCAGGAACCATAGTAATAGCAGCATGCTGGCTTGACCATCCCAAGGGTATTCAAATTTCTCAAAAGCTGCTGTAACTAGCCTGAAGGAAAAAGGGGAGATGAAAGAGTGGGAGAAAGTATCCCCCCTCTACCTTCCCCATAGATTGGGTGCGATTATTAATCAATTCTGAGAGATGTCATCCGAGGTATGGGCATCACTGCAATGCCATATCCATATGCCTGCTTAATCTCATGACCAGTGATGTTATCGTATCATAAGTTGCTATTAAATGGTACAGAAAAATGAGAATCCTGATCCCTCTCCCAGAGATGATAAACAGCACCCCAGGGAATACATACAGCATGTAAGGATTTACATATCACAGCCATGTGAATAAACAAAACACCATTCTGCCTCAGTGACTATTTAACTAATATAATAAATGTGTATAGCAACTTTGTTTTAACACATTCTGGTCAGACCTGTCCTTATCCCAACCCTTTGTGCCCTATGTTGGTCACCAAAAAGGACTGTCGTGGTTTAGCCCAAGCCAGCAGCTACGCACCGCTCACCCTTTCTGTCTCCCCCCCCCAGTGTGATGGGGAGGAGAATTGGAAGACAAAGATAAAACTGGTAGGTTGGCATAAGGACAGTTTACTAAGACAGCAAAGGAAGAGGAAATTTACTTGCCATATTTTTCTATAATGAAGCATCAGACATAAATTTGATAAAATGGCAGGTAACACAGCCATCGATTACTTTATAAGCTTTTTGTCTCTATTTCTATACAAAATAGCCACCCTAGCTTTGTGATTTGCCTACACTAAGACTGTTTTATTACCAATTTGATATTGTTGATTGCCATTATTGGTGTGTGAAACTTAATGTGTCTATCTCATATCTCCAAATCTCCTTAGCTGGCTAATTTCCCTTTAAACAAATACCTTTGAGGACAACAGCTTTAGAAAGAAACAGGAAAACAAAACCTAAAATTGCAGAGGTGGGACCAGACTGTGAGTGGTTTCAAAGCTGCTGTGTGATCTGTCAGACTACATGGCTTCTTACCCTTACATGCCAGAGCAACATGCAGCTCTGCTGCATTCTGACCTAAGACTTCCCTGTCAGTTCAGCAACATTGTCTTCCTGCTCAAACCATCTTCCCACCTAGTATACCATTTTGATTTGCTCTGCATGTGCTTAGACAGTTATCCAGAAAGCTATTTTCATCTCCTCCTTTGAACTGCATAGCCTTTGCTGCCTAATCACTTGTTTCTCTATATCCTGTTATCAAAATATTGAATAATTTAGGTAACTGTTGGGTTGAAACAAATCTTTGAAGTGTAGCATTACAATCACTGCTCCATCTGTCCTGTCTTAATGTAGGCAGCTTTATGGAAGATAGTCTGTGGTCTTCTGTAGCAATATCAGCAACGTTAACTAATTGTAAATGAAGACACTGTTGTTTCTCCAAACCCTAAATATAAATATTTCTAGCTAAGGATAACTATGCATCATCTGCAGCTAGGTATATAGAAATGAAGGAGAAGCTGCAGAAGAAAGCAGAAAATTTCTCCAACATGTTGGGAATAGATAATCCATAAGTAAAGATGAAATTGCAATGGATCAGAGAAGGTCTGTTAGTTATATAGTATGTTATCATACATTCCAGCTGAAATAAAAGTATTTGCTGAAACGGAGTAAAGTTCATCATGCTATTCAGCATGTGTTGAGGGAAGAAAAAATGTACTTGTTTTCAGAATAAAATACTTTTTGGGGGTTTTTTTGGTGATAGTTTTGACAGATGTTTTATTATTATTTTTTAAATCTGTACTCTAATGCAGAACTTAACTTAAAAAATTCTTAAGATTTCTTTTCTCTGGCAGCCTGAAGCAATTTTAAACCAAAATGTGTTCTCTGCAGAGTATTTTTAGATTTTTAGTTTTCATTTCAGAAAAAGTATAGTTAAATGTCTAAATCTCAGACACATGTGAAATAATATTTCCTTCAATATAACCTAGTTAAAAAGCCTTACCAGCAATATTTTAAGGGTATCCTGTTGAACACATTTGCAGCAGCTTCTCTTTCTTATGAGGTAAGTGTTGTTTTCAAATAATGGCACAGAAGTTACATGAAAGTCATAGACTATTGTTTGCTATTCTTGTACTTTATTGAGACATTTTGCCACAATGTATTTACGACTTTTGTAGTAGAAGTGCAAAAGGTTTTGATATTTCTTGAATTTTTGGTTGCTGTATTCATAGCAGGTATGTTTGCCTTACACAACCCCAACTAAACAAACTGGGTTTTGTGAGCCTTATGTGCTGTAAAAAAAAGAAAGATGACATTGACTCCTCAAGCTGTGGTTTAGAAGAATGATTTCTGTCAATCCCCAACAAGTAAACAAGAAATCTGTTTTTATGGAACAAATATACTTTATAAGCAGTATTTAAGTTGTATTTATTGTGCCCGTCACGGAAATACTTCTGCAGAGAAAATTACGTTTTCAGTATTATTTGAGAATACTTGTTTCCAAAAGTGTTATTTTTAACATATTCCAGCTTGTGAATTTCTAATATACAGGGGAAGATGGTTCTTCTACACATGGCCCTTTGTTGATGTCGTGTGTAGTTTAGCCCCAGCTGGCAGCTGAGCACCACGCGGCCGCTCGCTTACCACCACCACCACCACCCCCCCCCCGGCAGGATGGGGAGGAGAATGGGAAGACAAAGGCAAAACCTCGTGAGTTGGGATAAGGACAGTTTACTGGGACAACAAAGGGAGAGGGAAATTACAACAACAGTACTTGTAACAGAATATACAAATCAGGTGATACACAATGCAGTTTCTCACCCAACGACCGTACAACTCAGACCACGTGCTCAGACCCATCCAGAAGCCGGACAGTCCCCGAGCCACGCGTCCTGGAGCCGTGCCACCCCTCCCTGACTAGCCCCCTTTTATGCTGAGCATGACGTCATATGGTATGGAATACCCTCTTTGGCTAGTTTGGGTCACCTGTCCTGGCTGTGGCCCATCCCAGCTTCTTGTGAAAATTAACTTTGTCCTAGCAAAAACCAGGGCATTTGGGTTTGATGATTTGTCATATCATTAGAACTGCTAGTGCAATTAGGCTGCTAGGTCTGCAGGTTGCCTTGCCACTGTGTCAGTCGGCCTGCTTGCCTGCCTGACAGCCACTCAGCTGGACAGCCAAGTGGCAGCTCTGCCACTCCCAATCTCACAGATACCCACAGCTGCTTAGTACCCAAGTGCTGTGGCTCTGTAGCCTCCCCTTCCAAAAGAGACAAATTGAAATTCTGTTGGTGTCTATAAAGCAAACTGAATTTTGATTCCTTTTCAAGAACTGCATTGAAGACCACTCTCACTGTGATAATCAAGCTTCTCTCTTAAACTAAATTTTCTCTGATGTCACAACCAAGAGGTTGTTCTGGGTTTAGGACTGATATAATGGGAATGTCTGGCATAGCCAGACTGCTGGGAGAAGCTGGGAATAGATTTAAATTAAGATATAAATGTTACAGAGTAGATGCGCACAATCTGCCCTCCTTCCTTTACCTATTGTCCTGGTTTCAGCTGAGAGGATTGATTTTCTTCATAGTAGCTAGTGTGGGGATATGTTTTGGATTTGTGCTGGAGACAGCATTGATAATATAGAGATGTTTTTGTTCTATGGACCTATTGTTGAATTGAATTCTTTTTTTCTTTTCCTTTGTTGATGTGATTAGTGTTTGTGGAGTTTTGTGTTGAATGTATATTTTAATGATAATTCTTAAATATGTGATTCACAGAGGCGAGGGGTGGAATGTGTTGGTTTTGCGTGGCAAGGTATTGGTAGCGGGGGGGGCTACAGGGGTGGCTTCTGTGAGAAGCTGCTAGAAGCTTCCCCTGTGTCTGATAGAGCCAATGCCAGCCGGCTCCAAGACAGACCTGCTGCTGGCCAAGGCCAAGCCAATCAGCGCCTCTGTGATAACATATTTAAGAAAGACAAAAACAGTTAGAGAGCGCTTTTGCAGCCAGAGAGAGGAGTGAGAAGATGTAAGAAACTCTGCAGACACCAAGGTCAGTGCAGAAGGAGGGGGAGGAGGTGCTCCAGGCGCCGGAGCAGAGATCCCCCTGCAGCCCATGGTGAAGACCATGGTGAAGCAGGCTGTCCCCCTGCAGCCCATGGAGGGAGGATGAGGGGGTGTAGAGATTCCACCTGCAGCCCGTGGAGGACCCCACTCTGGAGCAGGTGGAGACACCTGAAGGAGGCTGTGACCCCGTGGGAAGCCTGCGCTGGAGCAAGCTCCTGGCAGGACCTGTGGATCCGTGGAGAGAGGAGCCCACGCCAGAGCAGGTTTGCTGACAGGACTTGTGACCCCCCATGGGGGACCCACGCTGGAGCAGTTTGCTCCTGAAGGTCTGCACCCCGTGGAGGAGACTCACGTTGGAGAAGGCCGTGAAGGACTGTCTCCCGTGAGAGGGACCCCACGCTGGAGCGGGGGAACGATGAGTCCTCCCCCTGAGGATGAAGAAGCGGCAGAAACACCGCGTGAGGAACTGACCGTAACCCCCACTCCCCGTCCCCCTGTGCCGCTGGGCGGGGCGGAGGTTGAAGCCGGGAGTGAAGTTGAGCCCGGGAAGATGGGAGGGGTGGGGGGAGGTGTTTTTAAGATTTGGTTTTATTTCTCATTCCTCTACTCTGTTTTGCTTAGTAATAAATAAGATGAATTCCCTCTCTAAGTTCGGTCTGTTTTGCTCGTGATGATAATTAGAGAATGATCTCTCCCTGTCCTTATCTCGACCTGTAAGTTTTCTTTCATTGTACCTTTTCTCCCCTGTCTAATGAAAGAGGGGAGTGACAGAGCGGCTCTGGTGGGCACCTGGCCCTCAGCCAGGGTCAACCCATCACAGGGGATATGTTTTGGATTTGTGCTGGGGACAGCATTGATAATATAGAGATGTTTTTGTTCTATGGACCTATTGTTGAGCAGTGCTTACACAGAACCAAGGCCTTTTCTGCTTCTCGCACTGCCCTGCCAGCGGGATGGCTGGGGGTGGACAAGAAGTTGGGAGGAGACACAGCTGGGACAGGTGACCCAAACTGACCAAAGGGATATTCCATACCATATGACGTCATGCTCAGTTTATAAGGAGCTTGGGGGAAGAGGAAGAGGGGGGGGCGGCAGCATTCGGAGTGATGGCGTTTGTCTTCCCAAGTAACCATTACGCGTGACGGAGCCCTGCTTTCCTGGAGATGGCTGAGCACCTGCCTGCCCATGGGAAGTGGTGAATGAATTCCTTGCTTTTGCTTTGCTTGTGCGCGCGGCTTTTGCTTTCCCTATTAAACTGTCTTTATCTCAACCCACGAGTTTTCTCACTTTACCTTTTCCAATTCTCTCCCCCATCCCGATAGGGGGGGAGTGAACGAGCGGCTGCGTGGTGCTCAGCTGCCGGCTGGGGTAAAACCACGACACCTATCCATGCACATGCTTACTGCTTTTATTTGCTCAAAGGAGCTGATTTGCAGAAGAGACAGGACTTGGATGGGTTCTCAACATAAATTCTCAAAGAGGGAAAGGGACACCCACCAAAATTACATCGTGCCATATTTGGTAATTATATATCTTCTGCCTTAGAATAAACATTCCCAAACTACTGCCCATAATACTATTTACTCTGTCAAAAAAACATCTGAGCTCCTGCCAAAAATAATTTACAAGGCTATCAGTCAGCTCCTAGCATCTCCCCCCAGATCTCTCCCTAACAGGCTTTTATGCCAGGACGTGGGACTAAGGCAAAACTTACTGCTGTATTTCATAGTTTCTTACCTGAGCAGGTCATAACATGCAATAAGATCATAAAAGCCATCGCTGGAGGAAAAATGCCTTGAAAGTTTTATTACAGTCTTGTGTAAAGAAATGTGGTTCCTCAGGTCACCACACATCTTTAAGCTTTTGCAGTGTCACATTAAAAATTAAATGAGTGTTAATGTTGACACTGGTATGTTTCTTATTTTTACTTTTAGAGTCAATACAGAGTGTGGAAAGTGCAACAAATATTGCTTCAAATAAAGCATCACCACTTGTCCTGGTTCTGGCTAGGATAGAGTTAATTTTCACAAGGAGCCAGGACAGGTGAGCCAAGCTGGCCGGGGGCTATTCCATACCATGTGACGTCATGCTCACCATAAAAGGGGGCTAGTCGGGCAGGGGCGGGTTTGGCGTGGCTCCGGGACTGTCTGAGTGTGGGCTGAGCGTCCAGGATCGGTAAATTGCTTTCTGTTATCACCCACTGTGAATATTCCGTTATCAGTACTGTTGTTGATTGTTTCCCTCTCCCTTGCCGTCCCAGTAAACTGTCCTTATCCCAACTCACGAGGCTTTGCCTTTTCCTTCCCATTCTCCTCCCCATCCCGCTGGGGGAGGGGTGAGCGAGCGGCTGCGTGGTGCTCAGCTGCCAGCTGGTGCTAAACCACGACACCACTATTAAAAGACCCAGAGAGGACTCTCTTGTGTCTAGATAGAGATGGATCCTGTGTGAGCTGGCACAGGCAGGATGCAGGAACAACCACCAAACCATGGAAGAAGTGCAAAGAGTAAATTTATTTTCATTACCTCGCCAACCAGGGGATCCCTGAAGCAGCACCCGGGCAGAGGCACACAAGCAGGGATACAGGTCCATGCTAGAGGATCACTGAACCTGCTGTTTTCACCTGTATTTCAGGGATTCATGCAGGTGTAGTTTACCATTGTGCTTTGATCTTTCCCACGGCAGGGCAGGAATCTCAAGCATATTCGATAGGGTGTCTCTAAGTCTATCACAGGCCTATGTTATGGAAACACAGATGTTCTACTTGTCCAACACACAAGGCAAAACAACAATTAGTATGATATATGTGTTTTTCTACACCTCAGCTGTAGGTCACTTGAGCATGTTTATAATCCTCCTCGCCAATCTTCTGTTATTTTCCCACAGAGCTATATACTGCCTGCTGGACTTCTCCTAAGATTTGATACTATTGATGATTTTTAAAATACCTCTGCTGTGCTTCGAATTAAAAAAAAAAAAAAGGAATAAATGAAAATATCCCAAAATGGTTTAGGCCATGTCCTTCAGATTGAAATCAGCTGATCCTCTGCCAAAACACTACGTCTAATTATGTTTGCTCTATATGAAGCCATTGAGAGAGTGGACAAGAAGTGACTGGATACAGCAAAACTGGAGATCTGCAAGTTATGGAGATTCAAGAGCACCTTGAAACATTCCACAGAAAGGCAGGCAGGGGAAACGTGGAAAGGGGAAGTGGTTGAATCACCATCCCTGGAAGTATTTCAAACATGCATAAATGTGGCACTTAGGGACATGGTTTAGCGGTGGACTTGGCAGTGTTAGGTTTACGGTTGGACTCGATCTTAAAGGTCTTTTCCAACCTAAATGATTCTATGATTCTATTAGTACCTTAACAGCCTTCTGAAATTGTGGGGCCCAGAACTGCACATAATACTCAAGGTGAGACTGCACTAATGCTAAATACAGAGGGATAATATCCTCTTTTAACCAGATGGTTATACTGTGTTTGATGCACCCCAGGATGTGGTTTGCCTTCTTGGCTGCCAGGGCACACTGCTGACTCATATTGAGCTTGCTGTCAACCAGCACCCCCAGATCACTTTCTGCAGGACTGTTCTCCAGCCACTCCTCTCCCAATTTAGATTTGTGCCTGGTGTTACTCCATCCCAGATGCAGAATCCATCACTTGTTAAATTTCATCCCATTGACGATTGCCCAATGCTCCAATATATCTAGATCCCTCTGAAAGGCATCTTGTCCTTCAAGAGAGGCAACAGCACCTCCCAGTTTAGTATCATCAGCAAACTTGCTAATGGTGCATTCAACTCCCGCATCCAGATCATTGAGAAAAGTACTGAACAGAACCAGCCTTAGAAGTGAAGTCTGAGGAACACCGATGGTGACTGGTCACCACCCAGATGTAGCCCCATTCATTACAAGCCTTTGAGCTCTGCCCTTCAGCCAGTTCTTCACCCAGTGCACCAGAAATCTTTTCATCCCACAGTTGGGCAACTTGTCCAGAAGGATGCTGTGAGGGACAGTATCAAAAGCCTTACTAAAATAAAAAAAACCCTATATCCACCACCTTCCCTTCATCCACTAGGCGGGTGACATTATCATAGAAGGATATAAAATTAGTGAAACAGTGCTTTCCCTTTGTGAACCCATGTTGACTGTGCCTGATGATTGCACTGTCCTTTAAATGCCTTTCTGTAGCACCTAGTATGATTTTCTCCATCATTTTTCCAGGAACTGAGGTTAGACTAACAGGTCTATAGTTTCCTGGGTCTTCCCTCACGCCCTTCTTGTAAATCGGAATAACATTGACTAGCTTGCAGTCAGTGGGGACCTCCCCAGACTCCCCAGACCTTTGGTAGATTATCAAGAGGAGTCCTGCCATAGCATCCACTAGCTCCTTCAGTACTCTGGGATGAATCCTATCAGGCCCCACGGACTTGTGAACATTCAACTGATATAGCTGGTCCCTTACAATTTCAGTGTCCACACATGGAAAGTCACTGCTCCCACACTCGTGGTCCTCCGACTAAGGAGACTAGGCAGCCCGATGTCTATCATTATTATTAAAGAATGTGGCAAAAAAAGCATGGAATGTCTCCACTTTTTCTTCATCCCTATTAGTCAGGTGACCATCTTCAACAATTATCTGTCCAATGTTTTCCTTAGACCTCCTCTTGCTATTAAAATACTTTAAAAAGACTTTCTTGTTGTCTGGCACAACACTGGCCACTTTCAACTCTATTTGAGCCTTTCATGTCTTCTCCCTGCATATGCGAACCATGGCTCTGTAATCTTCCTGCAAAGCCTGACCTTGCTTCCAGAGATCATACAATTTCTTTTTCCTCTTGAGCTCCACGAGGAGTTCACTGTTCAGCCAAGCTAGTCTTCTGCCCTGTTTGCTTGACTTTTGTGTTGGGTTAGCGTGGCAAGGTTTTGGTAGCCGGGGGGTTATGGGGGTGGCTTCTGTGAGAAGCTGCTAGAAGCTTCCCCTGTGTCTGATAGAGCCAATGCCAGCCGGCTCCAAGACAGACCTGCTGCTGGCCAAGGCCAAGCCAATCAGCGCCTCTGTGATAACATATTTAAGAAAGACAAAAACAGTTAGAGAGCGCTTTTGCAGCCAGAGAGAGGAGTGAGAAGATGTAAGAAACTCTGCAGACACCAAGGTCAGCGCAGAAGGAGGGGGAGGAGGTGCTCCAGGCGCCGGAGCAGAGATCCCCCTGCAGCCCATGGTGAAGACCATGGTGAAGCAGGCTGTCCCCCTGCAGCCCATGGAGGGAGGATGAGGGGGTGTAGAGATTCCACCTGCAGCCCGTGGAGGACCCCACGCCGGAGCAGGTGGAGACACCTGAAGGAGGCTGTGACCCCGTGGGAAGCCCACGCTGGAGCAAGCTCCTGGCAGGACCTGTGGATCCGTGGAGAGAGGAGCCCACGCCAGAGCAGGTTTGCTGACAGGACTTGTGACCCCGTGGGGGACCCCTCGCTGGAGCAGTTTGCTCCTGAAGGTCTGCGCCCCATGGAAGAGACCCACACTGGAGCAGTTCGTGAAGGACTGTAGCCTGTGGGAAGGACTCACGTTGGAGAAGGTCGTGGAGGACTGTCTCCTGTGAGAGGGACTCCATGCTGGAGCAGGGGAACGATGAGGGGAGTCCTCCCCCTGAGGAGGAAGAAGCGGCATCATGTGATGAACTGACCATAACCCCCATTCCCCGTCCCCCTGTGCTGCTGAGGGGGGAGGAGGTTGAAGCCGGGAGTGAAGTTGAGCCCGGGAAGATGGGAGGGGTGAGGGGAGGTGTTTTTAAGATTTGGTTTTATTTCTCATTCCTCTTCTCTGTTTTGCTTAGTAATAAATAAGATGAATTCCCTCTCTAAGTTCGGTCTGTTTTGCTCGTGATGATAATTAGTGAGTGATCTCTCCCTGTCCTTATCTCGACCCACAAGCTTTTTGTTATACCTTTTCTCCCCTGCCTAGTGAAAGAGGGGAGTGATAGAACAGCTCTGGTGGGCACCTGGCCCCCAGCCAGGGTCAACCCACCACAACTTTCAACACAATGGGATTGCCTGCTCCTGTGCAAGGTGGTTCTTAAAAACTGACTAGCACTCATGGACTCCTAAGCCCTCAAAAACAGATTCCCAGGATGCTCTGCTAAATAGCTCCCTGAATAGCTTAAAGTTTGCTCTCTTGAAGTCCAGGGTAGCAACTCTGCTGTCCTTTTTTCTCATTATACTGAAAATGTTAAACTCAACCATTTCACGATGGCCATTTCAGCGAAGCCACTGAGGCAAATGGCTCCGGAGCAGAGGATCGCGACGAGGCAGCCTTCCTAAAGTGGCAAAACTGCAAAGGCAAAAGCACAGAGAGAGAGAAGGTTCCCCAGCCCGCCACCCTCCCCCGGGTGGAAAAGAGGGAGCTCCTGACTAGAGGCAGCTCTGATTCAGCGTGGGCGGGGACAAGAGTGAAGGCGGCCAAACCCCCTCACATACAAGAGCAGCCCCCAGGTGAGCGCAAGCGACCAGGAGCGCAGTGAACAGGGCGGGCAAGCAGGACGTTGCACGTCAGGAGGGCGTGGCGCGGCAGTTCGCGAGGCAGTTCGCGCAGGCAGGGCGTGCCGGTAGGGCACAGTCCCCATCCTGGTTCTAAAAGGCAACTCAACTAGTGTCATTGCCCTCCCAGGAGAGGACCAGCTATGGTTTCCACTCACCTGAAAGCCATTGCCATAAGGAATGTGGCGACCCAGATGGAGGTCCCACCCAAACATACAGCTGTCCAGGTCCCTGGCTGCAGGGAGCACATGAGCCTGTCACTTGGACCAGAGGGCAGCAGTGATAACAGCTGTTTTCGGTGCGACCAGGTGGATGATCTGCTCAGCCTGGTGGCAGAGCTGAAAGAGGAAGTGGAAAGATAGATTGATGGAGCCACACCCTACCATCCCTGAGGCCAAGGCAGCCGATGGATGCTCCACAAGAAGCAGAAGATCCCCTACCCTCTTGCCACCAAGCAGAAGGAGGGGACTTGAGAGACAGGGGGGAATGGAAACAGGTCCCTGCTCGAGGCAGCAGGTGAATCCCCTCCCGGCCTCCCTCACCCTCCCAGTTGCCCTTACACAACAGATATGGGGCTCTGGAACTGGAGGGCCAGGCAAATGAGAATGTAGGTGAAGGTCTGTCTAGGGGGTTGCCTAGGGTGAGTCAGTCAACCCCATACCTTATGACTGCCTCTGTTAAGAAAAAAAGGAGGGTAACTGTCATAGGCAATTCCCTTCTGAGGGGAACAGAGGGCCCAATATGCCAACCAGACCCATCTCACAGGGAAGTCTGCTGCCTCCCTGGGGCCCAAGATTAAAGACGTTACCAGGAAACTGCCTGGTCTGGTATGGCCCTCTGATTATTACCCACTGTTGGTTATGCAGATTGGCAGTGATGAGGTTGCAGAGAGAAGTCCAAAAGCGATCAAAAGGGACTTCAGAGCACTGGGGCAATTGGTTGAAGGATCAGGAGCACAGGTAGTGTTTTCCTCAGTCCCGTCAGTGGCAGGGAAGAATACTGAAAGGAACAGGGAAACTCAACTGATCAACATGTGGTTCAGAGGCTGGTGCCACCAGCGGAATTTTGTTTTTTTTGATCATGGGAGGTTTACACGGCACCGGGCCTGCTGGCGACTGATGGAGTCCAGCTATCTCAAAGGGGGAAAAGGATTCTTGCTCATGCGTTGGCAGGGCTCATCGAGAGGGCTTTAAACTAGGATTGAAGGGGATATAACCAGGCTCACCAGAGAGGAGCCTAGGGGTGGCATGCCAATGTTGGGGGTGAAAGCGAAAGCTCAGCTCAAGTGCATCTACACCAATGCACGCAGCATGGGCAACAAACAGGAGGAGCTGGAAGCCATTGTGTGGCAGGATAGCTATGATTTAGTTGCCATCACAGAAACGCGGTGGGACGACTCTCATGACTGGAGTGCTGCAATGGATGGCTATAAGCTCTTCAGAAGGGATAAGCAAGGAAGGAGAGGTGGTGGGGTGGCCCTGTATGTTAGGGACTGTTTTGATGGTATACAGCTCAGCGATTGTGGTGATAAGGTCAAGTGCTTATGGGTAAGGATGAGGGGGAAGGCCAACAAGGCAGATATCCTGCTGGGAGTCTGTTATAGACCACCCAACCAGGATGAAGAGGCAGATGAAGCATTCTACAAGCGGCTGGCAGAAGTCTCACAATCGCTAGCCCTTGTTCTCGTGGGGGACTTCAACTTGCCAGATGTCTGCTGGAAATGCAACATAGCAGAGAGGAAACAGTCTAGGAGGTTCCTAGAGTGTGTGGAAGATGATAACTTCCTGACACAGCTGGTAAGCGAGCCTATCAGGGGAGGTGTCTCGCTTGACCTGCTGTTCACAAACAGAGAAGGACTGGCGGGAGATGTGGTAGTCAGAGGCTGTCTTGGGCTTAGCGACCATGAAATGACAGAGTTTTCAATCCTTGGCGAAGTAAGGAGGAGGATCAGCAAAACCACTACCATGGACTTCTGGAGGGCAGACTTTGGCCTGCTCAGGACACTGGTTGAGAGAGTCCCTTAGGAGACAGTCCTGAAGGGCAAAGGGGTCCAGGAAGGCTGGGCATTCTTCAAGAAGGAAGTCTTAAAGGCACAGGAGCAAGCCATCCCTATGTGCCATAAGATGAACCAGCAGGGAAGATGACCAGCCTGGCTGAACAGGGAGCTTTGGCTGGGACTCAGGAAAAAAAGGAGAGTCTACCACTCTTGGAAGAAGGGGCAAACAATTCAAGAAGAATACAGGGATCTTGTTAGGTCATGCAGAGATAAAATTAGAAAAGCAAAAGCCCAGCTGGAGCTCAATCTGGCCACTGTTGAAAGAGATAACAAAAAATGTTTTTACAAATACATTAGCAACAAAAAGAGAGCCAAGGAGAATCTCCATCCTTTATTGGATGCAGAGGGGAACATGGCCACCAAGGATGGGGAAAAGGCTGAGGTACTTAATGCCTTCTTTGCCTCAGTCTTTAATAGCCAGACCAGCTGCCCCCATGGCATTCAGCCCCCTGAGCTGGAAGACAGGGACAGAGAGCACAATAAACCTCCCATAATCCAGGAGGAAGCAGTTCACGACCTGCTACTATGCCACCTGGACACTCACAAGTCTATGGGGCCGGATGGGATCCACCCGAGAGTACTGAGGGAGCTGGTGGAGGAGCTTGCCAAGCCACTCTCCATCATTTATCAACAGTCCTGGTTAGCAGGGGAGGTCCCAGACAACTGGAAGCTTGCCAACGTAGATGCCCATCTACAAGAAGGGCCCGAAAGAGGATCTGGGAGACTACAGGCCTGTCAGCCTGACCTCAGTACCGGGGAAGATTATGGAACAGTTCATCTTGGGTGCGCTCACCAAGCATGTGCAAGACAACCAGGGGATCAGGCCCAGTCAGCATGGATTCATGAAAGGCAGGTCCTGGTTGACCAACCCAATCTCCTTCTATGACCAGGTGACCCGCCTAGTGGATGAGGGAAAGGCTGTGGATGTTGTCTACCTGGACTTCAGTCAAGCCTTCAATACTGTCTCCCACAGCATTCTCCTAGAGAAGCTGGCAGCTCATGGCTTAGACAGGTGCACTCTTTGCTGGGTAAAAAACTGGCTGGAAGGCTGATCCCAGAGAGTTGTGGTGAACAGAGTTAAATCCAGTTGGTGGCTGGTCACAAGGGGTGTTCCCCAGGGCTCAGTCTTGGGGCTGGTCTTGTTTAATATCTTTATCAATGATCTGGACAAGGGGATTGAGTGCGCCCTCAGGAAGTTTGCAGATGACACCAAATTGGGTGGGAGTGTCAATCTTCTTGAGGGTAGGAAGGCTCTGCAGAGGGACCTGGACAGGCTGGATCGATGGGCCTAGGCCAACTGTATGAGATTCAACAAGGCCAAGTGCCAGCTTCTGGTGAAAATTAACTCTATCCTAGCCAAACCCAGGACAACTGAGTTGAGCCTAAGGTTCATCCAAGGTTCAGATGCTTCGTTACCACCAGGCAGGAGATGGACAAGTTAGACTTTAGACCAATACTGCTCTGCAAATAGCAGGAGAATTTGCTGACTAACATCTGATCTCTGATTCATCAGTTATAATTAACATTGTTGCTATTCCTGGCAGCTAGAAGCATTGTAAACACTAGCAATAAATGTTTCATTTATGTGTTAGATAGCCAAGACTGGGTATTGAGGCATGGGTAGAACTAGGTAAAGAGAAAAGATTGGGCAAATAAGAGAAAAGAAAAAAAAAAAAGCTAGAAAGGAGATTATAGAAATCACATAATAGCTATGCTGTTACAATGTTAGTAATTATTTAATTAACTTATGGAAGTTCTTTGATATCTGATCATTTTTATGATCTGGAGTACTGAACTGGAATAAAACATGAAATTAATACCGATAAAGAATGCGCCGTACAAGGTAACTGTAATCTAGTTTGAATATAGCTAGTTTTCTAGCCCTATATATCTTAGGTTCAAATTGTAGAATTAAGTAGAAGGGATGTAGACCATACATAAAAGATGAAAAGTCTGATTTTGGGAAGCTGAGACACATGAAAAGAGGGTTCTAGTGACTATTCAGCTCAACGTGATCTCCCAGAAGCTCTGCCCTTTTTCTTTTTCAAAAAGGTTGAATAATGAATAATTTATTAGTGTGTTTGAATAAGTATTTGCTTCTGGAACATAAATTTGGTAATAGAGGGCTCCTCAATCTATTAGACACAAAATCCAGGAGCTGTAAATTGGATCTTGACATTTACAGAGAAAAAAAATATATTTGACTTAAAGGTTAAGTAATCATTAGAAGGACTTACTAATGGTGTTGGTGGATCTTTGGCAATCAAGATTAGATGCCCTTTTGTGGGAAGAAAACAAAAAGCTCTAAAAATTGGATTAAATTTAAGATGCGTACTGTGCAAGAGATCAGATTTAAACAGTGGTCTCTTCTGGTCTCCTTTTCCTATGATTGGTGTATATCATGCAAGCATAATCTATATAATTACTTGTACTATGTACAACACTAAATCAGGCTCAAGTTACCTTTCTGTTATAGATTATACATGTAACTATAAAATTCTATTCCTGTAGACTTGTCTTCCCAAGAATTCATTCCACTCAAAACATCATTTCCCATATACCTAGCACTGGTAAACCCTCAAACTCAAGGGAAGCCATCCTGAAGTCAGTAGATGTGTTTATGCATGTTGATCACTATGATGTAACCTAGAGAAATCGAGTCCAAAGGAAGAAGTGAAAAAGCTCATTTCTTCAATTACTATAAACAGTCCATTCTAAATTAAAAGATTTTTTAGGGCATAGTTTAAGAACATCTAAGCTGCTTCTCTGTTGCTTGGTAGGTGTTACCTATATACATGATTTCCTTAGTCAGCTAGAAAAGTTTGTATGTAACTATTTGAAACACAGCATACAGTAGGAATATATTTTTTCCTATGCAAACTCTAGAAAATATTTTAATTACTAGTGGTTTTTTAGTAACTATAAAAAAAGATACATGAAAGTTATGGCAGTAAGCAATACAGAATAAGAAATATGCTATTTGTTATTTTATTTCTGTTCTATGCAGCATCAGATATAAATACTTGTTGGGAAGTGAGAAGGATCTTCAAAACACTGCCAAAATTCATTTTGCCAGAAGCCGTAGGTTTTAGTCAGCTAGGGACTTACTGTGACTGGTAGTAACACTTTATCTCTTCTTTCATCAGTCTTTCAGCACTCCCAGAAGCAGTGTGCATTTTGGGAAGAGCATAAGAAAAATAAATAAATAAATAAATCAGACCACTCAAACCTGATACAAAAATAAGTGAGCACTCACCAATTGCAGAGAAGTTAGAAAGTTGGTTTATTCCCAAGATAGACAGCATTAACAGGAAACAGTGATTGTACTCAACATGGTAACTCAGAGGAGGAATGGAAGTGTTCATATTGCATCCCAGGCCCTCTATCATTAAAGTCCATATTCCCTCCACCATTAATTTCAAGATTTGCATTGCCTTGGTCTCAGCAAATCCTGCCACCATCACCCTCAACATACAGACTGTGGCAAGTCTTAAAAGAGTGGAAACTGGTCCTGGACATGTGATTCAGTTAGCTGAAGATAGAAATCTCTAGTGGCACTTTAGATATCCTATTATTTTGTAGAGATTCATCTCGATTATCCTGCCCTCTTAAGAATGCAAATACCACTCTCTCTCAGAAGCAAATCTGCTGTACTGAGATGCTTTTAAAGCTGTCTGCATTGGTATTCCAATGCATGTGCCGCATATGCAGTTCCCACAGTTTAAGCATTTGATACCTGGTACATCCTTTTTCTAAATGTCTTTGTGATATGTGGCAATCCATATGCCTTTGGTTTTAGTCCTTACAGAATTACAGCTACTTAGATGGGTACCTCCAAAATCATGTCTCTGGCCCATAACAAGGCTTGTTACTTGTTGCCATCACAGAGTACATCAACTAATTTCTTTGCTATTCCAGGGATTTCTTGCATGGTTTTCCTTGCCGTTGCCCTTTCCTGGGGCTGAGAGGGGGAGGAAGTCCTTAGGGGCTCTGGAAGAGAAGGTGACTTTGGAGAATGAGGACCTGTAGAGTCATACTCTGGCTGGGCAGCCCCTTGTAACCCTGGGGAGAGGTTGCTGCAGGCTAGAGGTGTTTCAGATGATGATGTCATGGCCAGTTTATTCACTGAAGAGAGCAGGGCTGGTAGAATTCTTATTAATAATTGTTATTAAAGTAGGCTAGAAGGATAAGCAAATAAAGCTGGTATACATACTCCCTCAAAATTGCTGTGAATGAAGATGAGAGAAAAATAAATGAGTGGAAAAAACTGTCTGCCATTAGGGCAGATTGTTCTCATTACCTGGTGAGGTTTTAGTAGAGGAGGCAACTATCTGCATGCAGCCCTTGCACTCAAGGGAGATCTTATCAATGTGTATAAATACCTGAAGAGAGGGTACAAAGACAGTGGAGTCAGGCTCTTTCCATTGGTGCCCAGTGAAAGGACAAGAATATCCAAAATCCATCTGGATGTGTGTGTTGGGTTTGCATGGCAAGGTTTTGGTAGCCGGGGGGGGGGGGGGCTACAGGGGTGGCTTCTGTGAGAAGCTGCTAGAAGCTTCACCTGTGTCTGATAGAGCCAATGCCAGCCGGCTCCAAGACAGACCCGCCGCTGGCCAAGGCCAAGCCAATCAGCGCCTCTGTGATAACATATTTAAGAAAGACAAAAACAGTTAGAGAGAGCTTTTGCAGCCAGAGAGAGGAGTGAGAAGATGTGAGAAACTCTGCAGACACCAAGGTCAGCGCAGAAGGAGGGGGAGGAGGTGCTCCAGGCGCCGGAGCAGAGATTCCCCTGCAGCCCGTGGTGAAGACCATGGTGAAGCAGGCTGTCCCCCTGCAGCCCATGGAGGAAGGATGAGGGGGTGTAGAGATTCCACCTGCAGCCCGTGGAGGACCCCACGCCGGAGTTCATTTTGTGACAACTGTAATTATGAAACACACAGGAAATAAAAGTATCAGCAGTGTTGTTTCTGTTTTACATAAGCTAGTAGGAAGAGTCTGAACCCTTTAGGTCAGCCATTCAAAACAGCGTGAGAAAACTCTCCACTGTCCCAAGAGCTGACAGACATGCTTCAGTTCAGTGCGGCCACCTTGTGGCTTCCTTGAGTTGCTATCTATAGGCTCTTTTTTGATCTTCATTCTTCTGGGAGTAAGTTGGAGGATTTGGTCTTTACTGATTGCCCTCACACTATCTGTACCACAGTCATCTGCCTGCAATTCATCCTCCTTAAATGCTGTCCCACCTTGAGATTGCACATTTCCACTAGCAATTTATTATTTATCTCTGTGGAGGAGGAGGAGATGCCTCTATGCTGCTTAGAGGGCTTTGCTTCAAATGTTTTAATCCCTGCAGCTGTCTGCTCATGCTGTTGAAGTGCCATAGGAAAGCTGTGCCTGTCTTTGGCAGGTCTGTGATGGCCACGAAGGCTTGTTTCCAGGGTCTGCTCTGACTTTGGATTCAGGCTGACACAGGGCCAGACATGCAGCAGAGCTCTGAATTGGTGCATGCAAATATTAGTGGGCCTGTTTTGTAAATAACCACCATATCATGCTTAAACAGCTCAGGAAGGCAAATGGGACAGTATGGGACAGATTTAAAGAGTAAAAAGAAATCAAGATATCTATTCCTAATTTGACAACTATGTCATTAGTGGTTTAATAATAACAGCATAAAGCAATAGCCAAACTGACAGGGAAAGAGCTAGAAGAAAATGTTTCACAGTACCCAGCAGGGATGGAAACATCAGGAAGTCAAAAGCAGAACTCATGCACTCACTGAAGAACAGAGATTAGTTTTCAACACCCCTAAAATGGGGAAGTTTAGATGCAGAGGGAATAGGTTTACTGCATTACTTGAGTGGAAAACATTCAGTATTGCAGAACCCAAGAGAAAATGAAATAATTGACACATGAGTTGAAAGAATTGACGAAAGCACTTAGCAATATGTCCTGCATGATTGAATGACTCTCCTCAAAGGTTGAGCAAATTTTTTTTTTCAACCACAAACCACATGTGGAAAAGTAATGTTCCTCACAAAATAACCAACAGGAATGCTCTGCAGCTATGTTTGAATAATAGATGTCCTTGTTTTTTCCCATGATTTTGTTATCCTTCACAATCCCTTGATATCATTAATGACAGGGTTCAGACTTGCCTTGCTTTTCCTGGAATATTTTCAAGAAGTGATTTTGGTTTATATTATTCCTTCCTGATCTATTTCTTCTGCATTGTAAACTCTTCTGTAAGCTTAATTAAACTTGCTTGGGGCTAATGATTTTTTTTTTTTTTTTTGAATATGGGAATGATGAATCTGTGGTGTTTAAACAGCACCAAAATGCTTAGTTTATGTGTCTGGAAGTGTTATGAGGTTTATGGTTCCGGAAGGTGTCGATGTACTGCAGAATGATAGCAGTGCATGGGCCACCAGGCCAATGTAGGCAGTCTTCTTAGGGGGCTGCTAGATTATGTTTTTCTTTCATGACTTAGAAGTGAAGCATGTGATTAAAAATTAGATGGGGCTGGGAGAGGCAGCATGGCAAAGAATCAAGGTGATCATGCTATCAGTGATACTTTTCCTTTTTTTCAAAACAGCAGCTTGAAGCTCCCACTGAATTTGGGAGTTAGGAGCTGTTGCTTCTCCCAGATGCCTCTCTTGGGATGCTGTTGCTTCCAGCCTTGCCTTGTGGCACTCAAAAGCTGATGTATTATGGTGAGTAATATTTTTCCCCCGTGTTGCCTGTGCTTGAACTGAGTCAACACACCTGTGGTGCAGGTCTCTGGATATTCTTTTCACTCTCAGGTAGACAAAAGGGCATTAACAGAAGAGCAGCAGCTGCAGAATGAATGCATTATTGTAGGAGTGGCAAGTAAACAAAGTATAAATGACATTTCAGGTTAAACATAAAGGTTTAAACTTTACACTTGTATAGCAGTTATAAAACCCAAACTAACTCATCAAAGAGGACTGTTTGCAGAGGAGAAGAGTATTTCAGCAATGTTAGCAGAGAGCAGAATTCACCTACCAGCTGCCATATTCAGATAAGCCTGGATAGTGTGTCATTTTCAGCTGCTTTTTCCTTTGGGATCATCTCCAAACATGGGACTGACATCAAAGTGGGAATCTTGAATGTCAGTGCTCTCCAATAACTGGTATGAAGCAGCATGTCCAGACAGCTCCATTGCTGGCTGCTGCCTTCCCACCAGAAGGTATTTCCTCAACTTTGTGACTGAGCTTCCTTGTGCTTCTCTGGGTGCTCCTGAGGCTTGTTCACTGCAGAAGTGTCTCTACAGTGTGAGAAGGAATATTAAGCTGAAGCTATCAGGTAGCTGGCCTGGTCCACAGCTGGGAAACCAACTGTGCAAACAGCTGGATTCCTTTTTTCCCATCCCATGAATGGCTTCCTTTAAGGCTGCTGTATCTGTGTTCAAATCCCCATCAGGCCACTGGGGATGCTACAGCCATTTGTGCTGTGATGCTGGAAACTGGGTAAATGCCATAGCTTGCATGGATATGTCAAATGTGCCACCACTGAACAGAAGCTCTTTTGTAAGCCGGTGGCCATATTACTAAGCAGCTTTGACTTCAGTATTTGGACCAGCAGCTAGAGGTACTGTAGTAGAGGGGACCTCCTAAGAAACCACATCATATGGACTTGGGGGTCTACTAAAATGCTATATGGGGGGTTATTTCAAGATATACCCAAGGTAGGGAAATGTGACGTGTCAAAAAATTTCCTTCAAACCTGAAAAAGCTGTATGAGCAATGTGCCTCAAACTTCTACAGCCAGGGCTCAATTCCTTGTGTATTAAGTCAATAATAGTAAGAGCAATGGCCAAATTCAGATGCATGAAGTGGAATAAGTTTCAAGATGTTTTATGGGGAAATGAAGTTAAGGTAGCTTCTGACTCTGCATACCTGCTCCATCATTCACAGTGTGTCCTAATGCAACTCTCGGACTGTAGCCTGGGACTGATGTAATGAATGGGTATTTCAGTGTAGGACAGGTGATGTTACTGAAGTGCTCTGGAGATCAAAGGGAGAGCTGTGTGTGCATGTAAAGTGCTGATATGTTTTTGCCATATTGTTCCTGGATTTGTAGGTCTAACAATATTTCTTATTGTTTACTGGACATAGTTTGTATGTACAGCAATACTTGTTCATGTTCATCTCAGAAGAAATGGAAAGATAAGACACCATTAAATTCTCTGTTACACACTGGAGATCATAAACTCTCTCTCAACAGTCACTGTCTGAAATGAATAGCAAGGATTAGTTATATTTCAGTCTCCGTATCCCCTTTTGTTTAAAGAAAGATTAAGAAAATACTATTTTCAGCATATTCCCCTCTTTGAACCAAGTAATGCATTAGCCACTGAATTCGGACAATAAAAAAAAGGAAAAATGCATGCATACCATAAGATGGAAGCAATGAGAACTAAATTACATTTTATTATTTACAGATTTGGAAAGCAGTAAAAGTGGATTCTTTGCACCATCTTTATTACTAAGTAACAATAGTAATAAGTAAATAGTATAATCATATGAATCTGACTTTTTGCCACATTGTTACATACATATCATCCACAAATAAAATGCATGCACAGATAAAATACAGTGCAGTACATTAACAATAACTTATGCAATAACTTACACTCTATTATTTAAATAAATATAACTTTTAAATTCCTGAGGATTTTTATCATTTTGCACTTAGTCACACTCATTGTCAGATAACAATTAAGAAAGGACCTGAGGATTTGGTTTACAATAATGGAATTTTACTGTATTTTCTGTCATGATAGAAATACTTCAAACTGATAGCAAAAACATGTTGATATTATCATTCAACTCAAGCTAGATGTTTGGCTAAGAGATTTTCATTGAGTCAGAAGTACTTATCAAAAAAGAAAATTGCTAAGCTTTTTCATCTTTTAATAATTTGAGATGAGAATATTGAAAAGTGTGCGAAAGATAAGGATGAAACAGAGAAATAAATAGAACTACTGATACATTTCATTGAAGAAAGTCTGAGAGCCATGGCAAAGCTGACAGACTGTCATAATCACTTTGTTTGCCCCAATAAATCACAGAATCATAGAATCATAGAATGGTTTGGGTTGGAAGGGACCTCAAAGATCATCTAATTCCAACCCCCCTGCCATGGGCAGGGACACCCTCCACTAGACCACGTTGCCCAAAGCTTCATCCAACCTGGCCTTTAACACCTCCAGGGAGGGGGCCTCCACAACCTCTCTGGGCAACCTGTTCCAGTGCCTCATCATCCTCACAGTAAAGAATTTCTTCCTAATATCTAATCTGAATCTACCCTCCTTCAGCTTAAACCCATTACTCCTTCTATAACTACAAGCCCTTGTAAACAGTCCCTCTCCAGCTTTCCTGTAGGCCCCCATTAGGTACTGGAAGGCCACAATTAGGTCTCCCCGGAGCCTTCTTTTCTCCAGGCTGAACAATCCCAACTCTCTCAGCCTGTCCTCATAGGAGAGGTGCTCCAGCCCTCTGATCAGCTTCGTGATCCTCCTCTGGACTCTCTCCAACAGCTCCATGTCTCTCTCCTGTACTGGGGTCCCCAGAGCTGGACACAGTACTCCAGGTGGGGTCTCACAAGAGCAGAGTAGAGGGGCAGGATCACCTCCCTCGACCTGCTGGTCACACCTCTTTTGATGCAGCCCAGGACACGATTGGTTTTCTGGGCTGCAAGCGCACACTGCCGGCTCATGTTGAGCTTCTTGTCCACCAACACTCCCAAGTCCTTCTCCTCGGGGCTGCTTTCAATCCATTCCTCGCCCAGCCTATAGTCGTGCTTGGGATTGCGCCGACCCACATGCAGGACCTTGCACCTGGCCTTGTTGAATTTCATGCAGTTCGCACGGGCCCACCTCTCCAGCCTGTCAAGGTCCCTCTGGATGGCATCCCTTCCCTCCAGCGTGTCAACCCCACCACACAGCTTGGTGTGATCAGCAATCTTGCTGAGGGTGCACTCGATCCCACTGTCCATCTCCCCGACAAAGATGTTAAACAGTGCCGGTCCCAGTACCAACCCCTGAGGAATGGCACTCGTCACTGTTCTCCACTTGGACATTGAGCCATTGACCACAACTCTGTGAGTGCAACCATCCAGCCAATTCCTTATCCACCGAGTGGTCCAACTGTCAAATCAATGTCTCTCCAATTTAGAGACAAGGATGTCGTGCGGGACAGTGTCAAATGCCTTGCACAAGTCCAGGTAGGTGACGTCAGCTGCCCTTCCCTTATCCACCAACGCTGTAACCCCATCATAGAAGGCCACCAAATTTGTCAGTCATGATTTGCCCTTAGTGAAGCCATGTTGGCTGTCACCAATCACCTCCTTGTTTTCCATGTGCCTGAGCATAGTCTCCAGGAGGGTCTGCTCCGTGATCTTGCCAGGCACGGAGGTGAGACTGACTGGCCTGTAGTTCCCTGGGTCTTCCTTTTTTCCCTTCTTAAAAATGGGGATTATATTTCCCCAGGTCTCCTGTTTCCTTTCGGAGAGGGCCCACATTTTCCCTAGTCTTCCTTTTATCGCTGACGTACCTATAGAAGCTTTTCTTCTCGCCCTTGACATCCCTGTCCAGATTTAATTCTATCAGGGCTTTAGCTTTCCTAACCTGATCCCTGGCTGCTCAGACAGTTTCTCTACATTCCTCCCAGGCTACCTGCCCTTGCTTCCACCCTCTGTAGGCTTCCTTTTTGTGTTTGACTTTGCCCAGGAGCTCCTTGTTCATCCACGGGGGCCTCTTGGTGGATTTGCTTGACTTCCTCTTTGTTGGGATGCCTCTCTCCTGAGCTTGGAGGAGGTGACCCTTGAATACTAAGCAGCTTTCTTGGGCCCTTCTTCCCTCCAGGGCTTTGTCCCATGGTATTCTACCAAGCAGATCCCTCAAGAGGCCAAAGTCTGCTCTCCTGAAGTCCAGGGTAGTGAGCTTGCTGATTGCCCTCCTCACTGCCCTGAGGATCTTGAACTCCACCATTTCATGGTCACTGCAGCCAAGATCGCCCTTGAGCTTCACATCCCCTACCAGCCCCTCCTTGTTGGTGAGAACATGGCACCTCTCCTCATTGGCTCCTCTGTCGCTTGGAGAAGGAAGTTATCATCAATGCATTCCAGGAACTTCCTGGATTGCTTGTGCCCTGCTGTGTTGCGTTTCCAGCAGATGTCAGGGTGGTTGAAGTCCCCCACAAGGACCAGGGCTTGTGAGCGTGAGGCTGCTCCTATCTGCCTATAGAGGGCTTCATCTGCTCGGTCCCCCTGGTCAGGTGGCCTGTAGCAGACCCCCACTGTGATGTCCCCTGCCCCAGCCCTCCCTTTAATTCTGACCCAGAAGCTCTTGGTGGGCTCCTCCTCCATCCCCAGGTGGAGCTCCATGCACTCCAGCTGGGCACTGACATAGAGGGTGACGCCCCCTCCTCATGTCCCCTGCCTGTCATTCCTAAAGAGCCTGTATCCTTCCATTCCAACACTCCAGTCATAGGAGCCATCCCACCACATCTCCGTGATGTCAATAAGATCATAACCCAGCAGGCGTGTGCGTACGTCTCCAACTCCTCTTGTTTATTCCCCATAGTACGTGCCATTTGCATAGAGGCATTTAAGTTGGGCACCTGCTGAAGCTGACTTAGTGGCTGGAATTCTTTCGTGCTGCGCTTCAGGTGTTTCCTGCTGACCTGTGATCCTTGTCCAGGCTCTGGGCATCTATTGCTGGCACTGGCATCAAACTGGTAGGAGTGGGATGGATTGAGGTTCCCCTCCCCTGGCAACTTTAAAGCATCTCCACAGGTTTTTTTATTTCAGTTAACCACAATTTCTCCAGGAATTCCTGCTGTCAGGCAAAACTCATGGCATACAGTAAAAAAATAAAGATTTGGTGCAGAATGCTGCCCAGAAACTAGTCATCCTCAACTGAATCTGGAACAGAAAAGGAGTATTTTGAAAGAAATGGTGGAAGCAAATAGATTGGTTCTATAAACTTCACTGATGGCATTAAATACATTAAGGGGAAGACCGAGTAAAGGAGGATTTGGCATGAGATAGAGGAATATTGAGGGACAGCAGAATGCATAGTAAAGGAAAAGAAGTGCTAATATCACATTTCTTGGAAAATGCTGCAGTTAAGAAATATACATACCAATTCAGAATAGAAAATTGGGTGTAGTCAGTAAGAACCAAAATGTTTACTAGTGCAGGGATATGGAAGGAAAAAGGAAGGAATTCGAATGAACTGAAAAATAATTCATTAACTCTGAAAATGCACCAAAAACATGATAGGCTAGTGAAACTGTTGTGTGTTGGTTTTGCGTGGCAAGGTTTTGGTAGCGGGGGGGCTACAGGGGTGGCTTCTGTGAGAAGCTGCTAGAAGCTTCCCCTGTGTCTGACAGAGCCAATGCCAGCCGGCTCCAAGACGGACCCGCCGCTGGCCAAGGCCAAGCCAATCAGCGCCTCTGTGATAACATATTTAAGAAAGAGAAAAACAGTTAGAGAGCGCTTTTGCAGCCAGAGAGAGGAGTGAGAAGATGTAAGAACATCTGCAGACACCCAGGTCAGCGCAGAAGGAGGGGGAGGAGGTGCTCCAGGCGCCGGAGCAAGATTCCCCTGCAGCCCGTGGTGAAGACCATGGTGAAGCAGGCTGTCCCCCTGCAGCCCATGGAGGGAGGATGAGGGGGTGTAGAGATTCCACCTGCAGCCCGTGGAGGACCCCACGCCGGAGCAGGTGGAGACACCTGAAGGAGGCTGTGGCCCCGTGGGAAGCCCGCGCTGGAGCAAGTTCCTGGCAGGACCTGTGGATCCGTGGAGAGAGGAGCCCACGCCAGAGCAGGTTTGCTGGCAGGACTTGTGACCCCGTGGGGGACCCACGCTGGAGCAGTTTGCTCCTGAAGGTCTGCACCCCGTGGAGGAGACTCACGTTGGAGAAGGCCGTGAAGGACTGTCTCCCGTGAGAGGGACCCCACGCTGGAGCGGGGGAACAATGAGTCCTCCCCCTGAGGATGAAGAAGCGGCAGAAACACCACGTGATGAACTGACCGTAACCCCCACTCCCCGTCCCCCTGTGCCGCTGGGGGGGGCGGAGGTTTGAAGCCGGGAGTGAAGTTGAGCCCGGGAAGATGGGAGGGGTGGGGGGAGGTGTTTTTAAGATTTGGTTTTATTTCTCATTGCTCTACTCTGTTTTGCTTAGTAATAAATAAGATGAATTCCCTCTCTAAGTTCGGTCTGTTTTGCTCGTGATGATAATTAGAGAATGATCTCTCCCTGTCCTTATCTCGACCCGTAAGTTTTTTTTTTCATTGTACCTTTTCTCCCCTGTCTAATGAAAGAGGGGAGTGATAGAGCGGCTCTGGTGGGCACCTGGCCCTCAGCCAGGGTCAACCCACCACATGTTGTTATAGCTGGAAAATCAGCCCTGAATAGTACTGACCAGGAAAGACAGAAAGATAGATCAATGTGATGGGGTAGTATTGGAGAGAAAAAACCCTGCCACTGCAAATTATGACATCTTTTCCCCAGCAAGGACATTTAAAGCCATGTTCCTGCTCTTCTCTGATAGCCTCATCATTAAAGCAATGCATTTAAATTGCTTCAGGTGAATAGTGATAGGCTAGAATAGCAAGCTAGGGACTAATATCTTGGATCATGAGTAGATTCATGGAAAGATAAACAAAAATATATCTGTAACAGAAGTTCTTTATTTCAAAAGGATCTAGTTTGCACTGACTATACTGAGGACTTCTAAGATGTGAATGTAAAGGGTGGCTGTAATTTCTCTAAGTCAAAGGCACAAAAACTATCCAAAGCATGTATCCCAAGCAAGGGGAATACTTGCAAGTAAATGCCCCCAATCCAGATGAGTGAAGATCTACTTCAGAAAAGATCTTTGACATTAGCAAGGAGTTTATAAGCAATATGTGAAGGAGTAGGCTATATTAATTTGGGGAAAGGTTGATGCTAACGTGGCTGTACATCATTAGGACCAGATCTGGCTGGACAGACCAGACCTGGACCACAGCTATCCGATTTAGAACACAGGAAAATGAACTTGCATCTGCCTACATTTGTCTGGTTACACATACTCTGCAATGCAAACAACTATTATTCTAATATTAGCTCATCCTAATTCCTTACAAAACTGCATTTGACTGCTGTCCTGGCATACTAATTTAAAACAGAAGAGCACTCTGGTGGGAACTGCTGTGACTTCCCAAGCAACAGCCTCCATTGTACATGGAGTTGTGCCTGCTATTCCAGTCCTGTTCCTATTAATAATGCATTTTACTAACTAGACATGCTTTTCTGTTTGGAGTTTGTTTTGTCTTCTCTGGTAACTTTAGCCTGTGCTTTGGCAAACTCATGCATAAGAAACTACCTGCCTCACTGACACGGTGTGCACTTTTCAAAATATTACAAACTTCTTTTCTTTCTTTTGACTAATCTTATGCCGACAAGCCTATGACTTAAAAAAACCCCACCTGTAGGAAGCAATCTAGTTTCTCCCTCAGCTTTTGAAAAACAAATCGTGTGCTTGTGTAACAATATATCCAGAAAGGAACTTTGCTGTGTTTTTAAATTTGCTCTTTAATGATGGAAAAGACTGTTTGTTATGTAACAGCTAGACGTGCTTGTCAGCAACATTACAAAAAACAGTTTGGATGGAAAGAGTGACAGATGTATTCCTGATATTAGCTGACTAAACAATTCAGGAAGAATTTGACCTTTGGTTGCATATGGGATACTTCCCTGTCTTCTCAGCTTGCTTTCCCCACTGAAGCAGCACTGGGGGCCTCTCCACAACTCAGCAGAGACATATGAGATAGTGGAAATAGCCTGAGCTGGGGAATGGGAAGCAGTTTGGTGAGATGATATGGCACCACCACTGAGCTAATTTACCCAGTTGAGAGACAGAGATGAGTGGCTCAGCTTGGCCACAGTAATCATAAACTCTTTAAGGTTGGAAAAGACCTCTAAGATCATCAAGTCCAACCATCAACCCAACACCACCATGTCTACTAAACCATGTCCCGAAGTGCCACGTCTACATGTTTTTTGAACACCTCCAGGGATGGTGACTCCACCACCTCTCTGGGCATCCTGTTCCAATGCCTGACCACTCTTTCGGTGAAGAAATTTTTCCTAATATCTAATCTAAACCTCCTCTGACACAACTTGAGACCATTTCCTCTTGTCCTTTCGCTAGTTACTTGGGAGAAGAGAACAACACCCACCTGGCTACAACCTCCTTTCAGGTAGTTGTAGAGAGCAATAAGATCTCCCCTCAGACTCCTCTTCTCCAGACTAAACAACCCCAGTTCCCTCAGCTGCTCCTCATAAGACTTGTGCTCTAGACCCTTCACCAGCTTCATTGCCCTTCTCTGGACATGCTCCAGCACCTCAATGTCCTTCCTGTAGTGAGGGGCCCAAAAGTGAACACAGTATTCAAGGTGCGGCCTCACCAGAGCTGAGTACAGGGGCACGATCTAGTCCTGCTGGCCACACTTATTTCTGACACAAGCCAGGATGCTGTTGGCCGCCTTGGCCACCTGGGCACACTGCTGGCTCATGTTCAGCCGGCTGTCAACCAGCACCCCCAGGTCCTTTTCTGCTGGGCAGCTTTCCAGCCACTCTTCCCCAAGCCTGTAGTGTTGCATGGGGTTGTTGTGACCAAAGTGCAGGACCTGGCACTTGGCCTTGTTGAATCTCATACAGTTGGCCTAGGCCCATCGATCCAGCCTGTCCAGGTCCCTCTGCAGAGCCTTCCTACCCTCAAGAAGATTGACACTCCCACCCAATTTGGTGTCATCTGCAAACTTCCTGAGGGCGCACTCAATCCCCTTGTCCAGATCATTGATAAAGATATTAAACAAGACCAGCCCCAAGACTGAGCCCTGGGGAACACCCCTTGTGACCAGCCACCAACTGGATTTAACTCTGTTCACCACAACTCTCTGGGATCAGCCTTCCAGCCAGTTTTTTACCCAGCAAAGAGTGCACCTGTCTAAGCCATGAGCTGCCAGCTTCTCTAGGAGAATGCTGTGGGAGACAGTATTGAAGGCTTGACTGAAGTCCAGGTAGACAACATCCACAGCCTTTCCCTCATCCACTAGGTGGGTCACCTGGTCATAGAAGGAGATTGGGTTGGTCAACCAGGACCTGCCTTTCATGAATCCATGCTGACTGGGCCTGATCCCCTGGTTGTCTTGCACATGCTTGGTGAGCGCACCCAAGATGAACTGTTCCATAATCTTCCCCGGTACTGAGGTCAGGCTGACAGGCCTGTAGTCTCCCAGATCCTCTTTCGGGCCCTTCTTGTAGATGGGCATCTACGTTGGCAAGCTTCCAGTTGTCTGGGACCTCCCCTGCTAACCAGGACTGTTGATAAATGATGGAGAGTGGCTTGGCAAGCTCCTCCACCAGCTCCCTCAGTACTCTCGGGTGGATCCCATCCGGCCCCATAGACTTGTGAGTGTCCAGGTGGCATAGTAGCAGGTCGTGAACTGCTTCCTCCTGGATTATGGGAGGTTTATTGTGCTCTCTGTCCCTGTCTTCCAGCTCAGGGGGCTGAATGCCATGGGGGCAGCTGGTCTGGCTATTAAAGACTGAGGCAAAGAAGGCATTAAGTACCTCAGCCTTTTCCCCATCCTTGGTGGCCATGTTCCCCTCTGCATCCAATAAAGGATGGAGATTCTCCTTGGCTCTCTTTTTGTTGCTAATGTATTTGTAAAAACATTTTTTGTTATCTCTTTCAACAGTGGCCAGATTGAGCTCCAGCTGGGCTTTTGCTTTTCTAATTTTATCTCTGCATGACCTAACAAGATCCCTGTATTCTTCTTGAATTGTTTGCCCCTTCTTCCAAGAGTGGTAGACTCTCCTTTTTTTCCTGAGTCCCAGCCAAAGCTCCCTGTTCAGCCAGGCTGGTCATCTTCCCTGCTGGTTCATCTTATGGCACATAGGGATGGCTTGCTCCTGTGCCTTTAAGACTTCCTTCTTGAAGAATGCCCAGCCTTCCTGGACCCCTTTGCCCTTCAGGACTGTCTCCTAAGGGACTCTCTCAACCAGTGTCCTGAGCAGGCCAAAGTCTGCCCTCCAGAAGTCCATGGTAGTGGTTTTGCTGATCCTCCTCCTTACTTCGCCAAGGATTGAAAACTCTGTCATTTCATGGTCGCTAAGCCCAAGACAGCCTCTGACTACCACATCTCCCGCCAGTCCTTCTCTGTTTGTGAACAGCAGGTCAAGCGAGACACCTCCCCTGATAGGCTCGCTTACCAGCTGTGTCAGGAAGTTATCTTCCACACACTCTAGGAACCTCCTAGACTGTTTCCTCTCTGCTATGTTGCATTTCCAGCAGACATCTGGCAAGTTGAAGTCCCCCACGAGAACAAGGGCTAGCGATTGTGAGACTTCTGCCAGCCGCTTGTAGAATGCTTCATCTGCCTCTTCATCCTGGTTGGGTGGTCTATAACAGACTCCCAGCAGGATATCTGCCTTGTTGGCCTTCCCCCTCATCCTTACCCATAAGCACTTGACCTTATCACCACAATCGCTGAGCTGTATACCATCAAAACAGTCCCTAACATACAGGGCCACCCCACCACCTCTCCTTCCTTGCTTATCCCTTCTGAAGAGCTTATAGCCATCCATTGCAGCACTCCAGTCATGAGAGTCGTCCCACCGCGTTTCTGTGATGGCAACTAAATCATAGCTATCCTGCCACACAATGGCTTCCAGCTCCTCCTGTTTGTTGCCCATGCTGCGTGCATTGGTGTAGATGCACTTGAGCTGAGCTTTCGCTTTCACCCCCAACATTGGCATGCCACCCCTAGGCTCCTCTCTGGTGAGCCTGGTTATATCCCCTTCAATCCTAGTTTAAAGCCCTCTCGATGAGCCCTGCCAACGCATGAGCAAGAATCCTTTTCCCCCTTTGAGATAGCTGGACTCCATCAGTCGCCAGCAGGCCCGGTGCCGTGTAAACCTCCCATGATCAAAAAAAACAAAATTCCGCTGGTGGCACCAGCCTCTGAACCACATGTTGATCAGTTGAGTTTCCCTGTTCCTTTCAGTATTCTTCCCTGCCACTGACGGGACTGAGGAAAACACTACCTGTGCTCCTGATCCTTCAACCAATTGCCCCAGTGCTCTGAAGTCCCTTTTGATCGCTTTTGGACTTCTCTCTGCAACCTCATCACTGCCAATCTGCATAACCAACAGTGGGTAATAATCAGAGGGCCATACCAGACCAGGCAGTTTCCTGGTAACGTCTTTAATCTTGGGCCCCAGGGAGGCAGCAGACTTCCCTGTGAGATGGGTCTGGTTGGCATATTGGGCCCTCTGTTCCCCTCAGAAGGGAATTGCCTATGACAGTTACCCTCCTTTTTTTCTTAACAGAGGCAGTCATAAGGTATGGGGTTGACTGACTCACCCTAGGCAACCCCCTAGACAGACCTTCACCTACATTCTCATTTGCCTGGCCCTCCAGTTCCAGAGCCCCATATCTGTTGTGTAAGGGCAACTGGGAGGGTGAGGGAGGCCGGGAGGGGATTCACCTGCTGCCTCGAGCAGGGACCTGTTTCCATTCCCCCCTGTCTCTCAAGTCCCCTCCTTCTGCTTGGTGGCAAGAGGGTAGGGGATCTTCTGCTTCTTGTGGAGCATCCATCGGCTGCCTTGGCCTCAGGGATGGTAGGGTGTGGCTCCATCAATCTATCTTTCCACTTCCTCTTTCAGCTCTGCCACCAGGCTGAGCAGATCATCCACCTGGTCGCACCGAAAACAGCTGTTATCACTGCTGCCCTCTGGTCCAAGTGACAGGCTCATGTGCTCCCTGCAGCCAGGGACCTGGACAGCTGTATGTTTGGGTGGGACCTCCATCTGGGTCGCCACATTCCTTATGGCAATGGCTTTCAGGTGAGTGGAAACCATAGCTGGTCCTCTCCTGGGAGGGCAATGACACTAGTTGAGTTGCCTTTTAGAACCAGGATGGGGACTGTGCCCTACCGGCACGCCCTGCCTGCGCGAACTGCCTCGCGAACTGCCGCGCCACGCCCTCCTGACGTGCAACGTCCTGCTTGCCCGCCCTGTTCACTGCGCTCCTGGTCGCTTGCGCTCACCTGGGGGCTGCTCTTGTATGTGAGGGGGTTTGGCCGCCTTCACTCTTGTCCCCGCCCACGCTGAATCAGAGCTGCCTCTAGTCAGGAGCTCCCTCTTTTCCACCCGGGGGAGGGTGGCGGGCTGGGGAACCTTCTCTCTCTCTGTGCTTTTGCCTTTGCAGTTTTGCCACTTTAGGAAGGCTGCCTCGTCGCGATCCTCTGCTCCGGAGCCATTTGCCTCAGTGGCTTCGCTGAAATGGCCATCGTGAAATGGTTGAGTTTAACATTTTCAGTATAATGAGAAAAAAGGACAGCAGAGTTGCTACCCTGGACTTCAAGAGAGCAAACTTTAAGCTATTCAGGGAGCTATTTAGCAGAGCATCCTGGGAATCTGTTTTTGAGGGCTTAGGAGTCCATGAGTGCTAGTCAGTTTTTAAGAACCACCTTGCACAGGAGCAGGCAATCCCATTGTGTTGAAAGTTGTGGTGGGTTGACCCTGGCTGGGGGCCAGGTGCCCACCAGAGCTGTTCTATCACTCCCCTCTTTCACTAGGCAGGGGAGAAAAGGTATAACAAAAAGCTTGTGGGTCGAGATAAGGACAGGGAGAGATCACTCACTAATTATCATCACGAGCAAAACAGACCGAACTTAGAGAGGGAATTCATCTTATTTATTACTAAGCAAAACAGAGAAGAGGAATGAGAAATAAAACCAAATCTTAAAAACACCTCCCCTCACCCCTCCCATCTTCCCGGGCTCAACTTCACTCCCGGCTTCAACCTCCTCCCCCCTCAGCAGCACAGGGGGACGGGGAATGGGGGTTATGGTCAGTTCATCACATGATGCCGCTTCTTCCTCCTCAGGGGGAGGACTCCCCTCATCGTTCCCCTGCTCCAGCATGGAGTCCCTCTCACAGGAGACAGTCCTCCACGACCTTCTCCAACGTGAGTCCTTCCCACAGGCTACAGTCCTTCACGAACTGCTCCAGTGTGGGTCTCTTCCATGGGGCGCAGACCTTCAGGAGCAAACTGCTCCAGCGAGGGGTCCCCCACGGGGTCACAAGTCCTGTCAGCAAACCTGCTCTGGCGTGGGCTCCTCTCTCCACGGATCCACAGGTCCTGCCAGGAGCTTGCTCCAGCGTGGGCTTCCCACGGGGTCACAGCCTCCTTCAGGTGTCTCCACCTGCTCCGGCGTGGGGTCCTCCACGGGCTGCAGGTGGAATCTCTACACCCCCTCATCCTCCCTCCATGGGCTGCAGGGGGACAGCCTGCTTCACCATGGTCTTCACCATGGGCTGCAGGGGGATCTCTGCTCCGGCGCCTGGAGCACCTCCTCCCCCTCCTTCTGCGCTGACCTTGGTGTCTGCAGAGTTTCTTACATCTTCTCACTCCTCTCTCTGGCTGCAAAAGCTCTCTCTAACTGTTTTTGTCTTTCTTAAATATGTTATCACAGAGGCGCTGATTGGCTTGGCCTTGGCCAGCAGCAGGTCTGTCTTGGAGCCGGCTGGCATTGGCTCTATCAGACACAGGGGAAGCTTCTAGCAGCTTCTCACAGAAGCCACCCCCATAACCCCCCGGCTACCAAAACCTTGCCACGCTAACCCAACACAAAAGTCAAGCAAACAGGGCAGAAGACTAGCTTGGCTGAACAGTGAACTCCTCGTGGAGCTCAAGAGGAAAAAGAAATTGTATGATCTCTGGAAGCAAGGTCAGGCTTTGCAGGAAGATTACAGAGCCATGGTTCGCATATGCAGGGAGAAGACATGAAAGGCTCAAATAGAGTTGAAAGTGGCCAGTGTTGTGCCAGACAACAAGAAAGTCTTTTTAAAGTATTTTAATAGCAAGAGGAGGTCTAAGGAAAACATTGGACAGATAATTGTTGAAGATGGTCACCTGACTAATAGGGATGAAGAAAAAGTGGAGACATTCCATGCTTTTTTTGCCACATTCTTTAATAATACTGATAGACATCGGGCTGCCTAGTCTCCTTAGTCGGAGGACCACGAGTGTGGGAGCAGTGACTTTCCATGTGTGGACACTGAAATTGTAAGGGACCAGCTATATCAGTTGAATGTTCACAAGTCCGTGGGGCCTGATAGGATTCATCCCAGAGTACTGAAGGAGCTAGTGGATGCTATGGCAGGACTCCTCTTGATAATCTACCAAAGGTCTGGGGAGTCTGGGGAGGTCCCCACTGACTGCAAGCTAGTCAATGTTATTCCGATTTACAAGAAGGGCGTGAGGGAAGACCCAGGAAACTATAGACCTGTTAGTCTAACCTCAGTTCCTGGAAAAATGATGGAGAAAATCATACTAGGTGCTACAGAAAGGCATTTAAAGGACAGTGCAATCATCAGGCACAGTCAACATGGGTTCACAAAGGGAAAGCACTGTTTCACTAATTTTATATCCTTCTATGATAATGTCACCCGCCTAGTGGATGAAGGGAAGGTGGTGGATATAGGGTTTTTTTTATTTTAGTAAGGCTTTTGATACTGTCCCTCACAGCATCCTTCTGGACAAGTTGCCCAACTGTGGGATGAAAAGATTTCTGGTGCACTGGGTGAAGAACTGGCTGAAGGGCAGAGCTCAAAGGCTTGTAATGAATGGGGCTACATCTGGGTGGTGACCAGTCACCATCGGTGTTCCTCAGACTTCACTTCTAAGGCTGGTTCTGTTCAGTACTTTTCTCAATGATCTGGATGCGGGAGTTGAATGCACCATTAGCAAGTTTGCTGATGATACTAAACTGGGAGGTGCTGTTGCCTCTCTTGAAGGACAAGATGCCTTTCAGAGGGATCTAGATATATTGGAGCATTGGGCAATCGTCAATGGGATGAAATTTAACAAGTGATGGATTCTGCATCTGGGATGGAGTAACACCAGGCACAAATCTAAATTGGGAGAGGAGTGGCTGGAGAACAGTCCTGCAGAAAGTGATCTGGGGGTGCTGGTTGACAGCAAGCTCAATATGAGTCAGCAGTGTGCCCTGGCAGCCAAGAAGGCAAACCACATCCTGGGGTGCATCAAACACAGTATAACCATCTGGTTAAAAGAGGATATTATCCCTCTGTATTTAGCATTAGTGCAGTCTCACCTTGAGTATTATGTGCAGTTCTGGGCCCCACAATTTCAGAAGGCTGTTAAGGTACTAATAGAATCATAGAATCATTTAGGTTGGAAAAGACCTTTAAGATCGAGTCCAACCGTAAACCTAACACTGCCAAGTCCACCGCTAAACCATGTCCCTAAGTGCCACATTTATGCATGTTTGAAATACTTCCAGGGATGGTGATTCAACCACTTCCCCTTTCCACGTTTCCCCTGCCTGCCTTTCTGTGGAATGTTTCAAGGTGCTCTTGAATCTCCATAACTTGCAGATCTCCAGTTTTGCTGTATCCAGTCACTTCTTGTCCACTCTCTCAATGGCTTCATATAGAGCAAACATAATTAGACGTAGTGTTTTGGCAGAGGATCAGCTGATTTCAATCTGAAGGACATGGCCTAAACCATTTTGGGATATTTTCATTTATTCCTTTTTTTTTTTTTTTTAATTCGAAGCACAGCAGAGGTATTTTAAAAATCATCAATAGTATCAAATCTTAGGAGAAGTCCAGCAGGCAGTATATAGCTCTGTGGGAAAATAACAGAAGATTGGCGAGGAGGATTATAAACATGCTCAAGTGACCTACAGCTGAGGTGTAGAAAAACACATATATCATACTAATTGTTGTTTTGCCTTGTGTGTTGGACAAGTAGAACATCTGTGTTTCCATAACATAGGCCTGTGATAGACTTAGAGACACCCTATCGAATATGCTTGAGATTCCTGCCCTGCCGTGGGAAAGATCAAAGCACAATGGTAAACTACACCTGCATGAATCCCTGAAATACAGGTGAAAACAGCAGGTTCAGTGATCCTCTAGCATGGACCTGTATCCCTGCTTGTGTGCCTCTGCCCGGGTGCTGCTTCAGGGATCCCCTGGTTGGCGAGGTAATGAAAATAAATTTACTCTTTGCACTTCTTCCATGGTTTGGTGGTTGTTCCTGCATCCTGCCTGTGCCAGCTCACACAGGATCCATCTCTATCTAGACACAAGAGAGTCCTCTCTGGGTCTTTTAATAGTGGTGTCGTGGTTTAGCACCAGCTGGCAGCTGAGCACCACGCAGCCGCTCGCTCACCCCTCCCCCAGCGGGATGGGGAGGAGAATGGGAAGGAAAAGGCAAAGCCTCGTGAGTTGGGATAAGGACAGTTTACTGGGACGGCAAGGGAGAGGGAAACAATCAACAACAGTACTGATAACGGAATATTCACAGTGGGTGATAACAGAAAGCAATTTACCGATCCTGGACGCTCAGCCCACACTCAGACAGTCCCGGAGCCACGCCAAACCCGCCCCTGCCCGACTAGCCCCCTTTTATGGTGAGCATGACGTCACATGGTATGGAATAGCCCCCGGCCAGCTTGGCTCACCTGTCCTGGCTCCTTGTGAAAATTAACTCTATCCTAGCCAGAACCAGGACAAGTGGTGATGCTTTATTTGAAGCAATATTTGTTGCACTTTCCACACTCTGTATTGACTCTAAAAGTAAAAATAAGAAACATACCAGTGTCAACATTAACACTCATTTAATTTTTAATGTGACACTGCAAAAGCTTAAAGATGTGTGGTGACCTGAGGAACCACATTTCTTTACACAAGACTGTAATAAAACTTTCAAGGCATTTTTCCTCCAGCGATGGCTTTTATGATCTTATTGCATGTTATGACCTGCTCAGGTAAGAAACTATGAAATACAGCAGTAAGTTTTGCCTTAGTCCCACGTCCTGGCATAAAAGCCTGTTAGGGAGAGATCTGGGGGGAGATGCTAGGAGCTGACTGATAGCCTTGTAAATTATTTTTGGCAGGAGCTCAGATGTTTTTTTGACAGAGTAAATAGTATTATGGGCAGTAGTTTGGGAATGTTTATTCTAAGGCAGAAGATATATAATTACCAAATATGGCACGATGTAATTTTGGTGGGTGTCCCTTTCCCTCTTTGAGAATTTATGTTGAGAACCCATCCAAGTCCTGTCTCTTCTGCAAATCAGCTCCTTTGAGCAAATAAAAGCAGTAAGCATGTGCATGGATAGGTGTCGTGGTTTTACCCCAGCCGGCAGCTGAGCACCACGCAGCCGCTCGTTCACTCCCCCCCTATCGGGATGGGGGAGAGAATTGGAAAAGTTAAAGTGAGAAAACTCGTGGGTTGAGATAAAGACAGTTTAATAGGGAAAGCAAAAGCCGCGCGCACAAGCAAAGCAAAAGCAAGGAATTCATTCACCACTTCCCATGGGCAGGCAGGTGTTCAGCCATCTCCAGGAAAGCAGGGCTCCGTCACGCGTAACGGTTACTTGGGAAGACAAACGCCATCACTCCGAATGCTGCCGCCCCCCCTCTCTTCCCCCAAGCTCCTTATAAACTGAGCATGACGTCATATGGTATGGAATATCCCTTTGGTCAGTTTGGGTCACCTGTCCCGGCTGTGTCTCCTCCCAACTTCTTGTCCACCCCCAGCCATCCCGCTGGCAGGGCAGTGCGAGAAGCAGAAAAGGCCTTGGTTCTGTGTAAGCACTGCTCAACAATAGGTCCATAGAACAAAAACATCTCTATATTATCAATGCTGTCCCCAGCACAAATCCAAAACATATCCCCTGTGATGGGTTGACCCTGGCTGAGGGCCAGGTGCCCACCAGAGCCGCTCTGTCACTCCCCTCTTTCATTAGACAGGGGAGAAAAGGTACAATGAAAGAAAACTTACAGGTCGAGATAAGGACAGGGAGAGATCATTCTCTAATTATCATCACGAGCAAAACAGACCGAACTTAGAGAGGGAATTCATCTTATTTATTACTAAGCAAAGCAGAGTAGAGGAATGCGAAATAAAACCAAATCTTAAAAACACCTCCCCCCACCCCTCCCATCTTCCCGGGCTCAACTTCACTCCCGGCTTCAACCTCCGCCCCGCCCAGCGGCACAGGGGGACGGGGAGTGGGGGTTACGGTCAGTTCATCACGCGGTGTTTCTGCCGCTTCTTCATCCTCAGGGGGAGGACTCATCGTTCCCCCGCTCCAGCGTGGGGTCCCTCTCACGGGAGACAGTCCTTCACGGCCTTCTCCAACGTGAGTCTCCTCCACGGGGTGCAGACCTTCAGGAGCAAACTGCTCCAGCGTGGGTCCCCCATGGGGGGTCACAAGTCCTGTCAGCAAACCTGCTCTGGCGTGGGCTCCTCTCTCCACGGATCCACAGGTCCTGCCAGGAGCTTGCTCCAGTGCGGGCTTCCCACGGGGTCACAGCCTCCTTCAGGTGTCTCCACCTGCTCCAGCGTGGGGTCCTCCACGGGCTGCAGGTGGAATCGCTGCACCCCCTCATCCTTCCTCCATGGGCTGCAGGGGGACAGCCTGCTTCACCATGGTCTTCACCACAGGCTGCAGGGGAATCTTGCTCCGGCGCCTGGAGCACCTCCTCCCCCTCCTTCTGCGCTGACCTTGGTGTCTGCAGATGTTCTTACATCTTCTCACTCCTCTCTCTGGCTGCAAAAGCTCTCTCTAACTGTTTTTTCTCTTTCTTAAATATGTTATCACAGAGGCGCTGATTGGCTTGGCCTTGGCCAGCGGCGGGTCCGTCTTGGAGCCGGCTGGCATCAGCTCTATCAATCAGACACAGGAGAAGCTTCTAGCAGCTTCTCACAGAAGCCACCCCTGTAGCCCCCCCCGCTACCAATACCTTGCCACGCAAAACCAACACATTCCACCCCTCGCCTCTGTGAATCACATATTTAAGAATTATCATTAAAATATACATTCAACACAAAACTCCACAAACACTAATCACATCAACAAAGGAAAAGAAAAAAAGAATTCAATTCAACAATAGGTCCATAGAACAAAAACATCTCTATATTATCAATGCTGTCTCCAGCACAAATCCAAAACATATCCCCACACTAGCTACTATGAAGAAAATCAATCCTCTCAGCTGAAACCAGGACAATAGGTAAAGGAAGGAGGGCAGATTGTGCGCATCTACTCTGTAACATTTATATCTTAATTTAAATCTATTCCCAGCTTCTCCCAGCAGTCTGGCTATGCCAGACATTCCCATTATATCAGTCCTAAACCCAGAACAACCTCTTGGTTGTGACATCAGAGAAAATTTAGTTTAAGAGAGAAGCTTGATTATCACAGTGAGAGTGGTCTTCAATGCAGTTCTTGAAAAGGAATCAAAATTCAGTTTGCTTTATAGACACCAACAGAATTTCAATTTGTCTCTTTTGGAAGGGGAGGCTACAGAGCCACAGCACTTGGGTACTAAGCAGCTGTGGGTATCTGTGAGATTGGGAGTGGCAGAGCTGCCACTTGGCTGTCCAGCTGAGTGGCTGTCAGGCAGGCAAGCAGGCCGACTGACACAGTGGCAAGGCAACCTGCAGACCTAGCAGCCTAATTGCACTAGCAGTTCTAATGATATGACAAATCATCAAACCCAAATGCCCTGGTTTTTGCTAGGACAAAGTTAATTTTCACAAGAAGCTGGGATGGGCCACAGCCAGGACAGGTGACCCAAACTAGCCAAAGAGGGTATTCCATACCATATGACGTCATGCTCAGCATAAAAGGGGGCTAGTCAGGGAGGGGTGGCACGGCTCCAGGACGCGTGGCTCGGGGACTGTCCGGCTTCTGGATGGGTCTGAGCACGTGGTCTGAGTTGTACGGTCGTTGGGTGAGAAACTGCATTGTGTATCACCTGATTTGTATATTCTGTTACAAGTACTGTTGTTGTAATTTCCCTCTCCCTTTGTTGTCCCAGTAAACTGTCCTTATCCCAACTCACGAGGTTTTGCCTTTGTCTTCCCATTCTCCTCCCCATCCTGCCGGGGGGGGGGTGGTGGTGGTGGTGGTAAGCGAGCGGCCGCGTGGTGCTCAGCTGCCAGCTGGGGCTAAACTACACACGACATCAACAAAGGGCCATGTGTAGAAGAACCATCTTCCCCTGTATATTAGAAATTCACAAGCTGGAATATGTTAAAAATAACACTTTTGGAAACAAGTATTCTCAAATAATACTGAAAACGTAATTTTCTCTGCAGAAGTATTTCCGTGACGGGCACAATAAATACAACTTAAATACTGCTTATAAAGTATATTTGTTCCATAAAAACAGATTTCTTGTTTACTTGTTGGGGATTGACAGAAATCATTCTTCTAAACCACAGCTTGAGGAGTCAATGTCATCTTTCTTTTTTTTACAGCACATAAGGCTCACAAAACCCAGTTTGTTTAGTTGGGGTTGTGTAAGGCAAACATACCTGCTATGAATACAGCAACCAAAAATTCAAGAAATATCAAAACCTTTTGCACTTCTACTACAAAAGTCGTAAATACATTGTGGCAAAATGTCTCAATAAAGTACAAGAATAGCAAACAATAGTCTATGACTTTCATGTAACTTCTGTGCCATTATTTGAAAACAACACTTACCTCATAAGAAAGAGAAGCTGCTGCAAATGTGTTCAACAGGATACCCTTAAAATATTGCTGGTAAGGCTTTTTAACTAGGTTATATTGAAGGAAATATTATTTCACATGTGTCTGAGATTTAGACATTTAACTATACTTTTTCTGAAATGAAAACTAAAAATCTAAAAATACTCTGCAGAGAACACATTTTGGTTTAAAATTGCTTCAGGCTGCCAGAGAAAAGAAATCTTAAGAATTTTTTAAGTTCTGCATTAGAGTACAGATTTAAAAAATAATAATAAAACATCTGTCAAAACTATCACCAAAAAAACCCCCAAAAAGTATTTTATTCTGAAAACAAGTACATTTTTTCTTCCCTCAACACATGCTGAATAGCATGATGAACTTTACTCCGTTTCAGCAAATACTTTTATTTCAGCTGGAATGTATGATAACATACTATATAACTAACAGACCTTCTCTGATCCATTGCAATTTCATCTTTACTTATGGATTATCTATTCCCAACATGTTGGAGAAATTTTCTGCTTTCTTCTGCAGCTTCTCCTTCATTTCTATATACCTAGCTGCAGATGATGCATAGTTATCCTTAGCTAGAAATATTTATATTTAGGGTTTGGAGAAACAACAGTGTCTTCATTTACAATTAGTTAACGTTGCTGATATTGCTACAGAAGACCACAGACTATCTTCCATAAAGCTGCCTACATTAAGACAGGACAGATGGAGCAGTGATTGTAATGCTACACTTCAAAGATTTGTTTCAACCCAACAGTTACCTAAATTATTCAATATTTTGATAACAGGATATAGAGAAACAAGTGATTAGGCAGCAAAGGCTATGCAGTTCAAAGGAGGAGATGAAAATAGCTTTCTGGATAACTGTCTAAGCACATGCAGAGCAAATCAAAATGGTATACTAGGTGGGAAGATGGTTTGAGCAGGAAGACAATGTTGCTGAACTGACAGGGAAGTCTTAGGTCAGAATGCAGCAGAGCTGCATGTTGCTCTGGCATGTAAGGGTAAGAAGCCATGTAGTCTGACAGATCACACAGCAGCTTTGAAACCACTCACAGTCTGGTCCCACCTCTGCAATTTTAGGTTTTGTTTTCCTGTTTCTTTCTAAAGCTGTTGTCCTCAAAGGTATTTGTTTAAAGGGAAATTAGCCAGCTAAGGAGATTTGGAGATATGAGATAGACACATTAAGTTTCACACACCAATAATGGCAATCAACAATATCAAATTGGTAATAAAACAGTCTTAGTGTAGGCAAATCACAAAGCTAGGGTGGCTATTTTGTATAGAAATAGAGACAAAAAGCTTATAAAGTAATCGATGGCTGTGTTACCTGCCATTTTATCAAATTTATGTCTGATGCTTCATTATAGAAAAATATGGCAAGTAAATTTCCTCTTCCTTTGCTGTCTTAGTAAACTGTCCTTATGCCAACCTACCAGTTTTATCTTTGTCTTCCAATTCTCCTCCCCATCACACTGGGGGGGGGAGACAGAAAGGGTGAGCGGTGCGTAGCTGCTGGCTTGGGCTAAACCACGACAGTCCTTTTTGGTGACCAACATAGGGCACAAAGGGTTGGGATAAGGACAGGTCTGACCAGAATGTGTTAAAACAAAGTTGCTATACACATTTATTATATTAGTTAAATAGTCACTGAGGCAGAATGGTGTTTTGTTTATTCACATGGCTGTGATATGTAAATCCTTACATGCTGTATGTATTCCCTGGGGTGCTGTTTATCATCTCTGGGAGAGGGATCAGGATTCTCATTTTTCTGTACCATTTAATAGCAACTTATGATACGATAACATCACTGGTCATGAGATTAAGCAGGCATATGGATATGGCATTGCAGTGATGCCCATACCTCGGATGACATCTCTCAGAATTGATTAATAATCGCACCCAATCTATGGGGAAGGTAGAGGGGGGATACTTTCTCCCACTCTTTCATCTCCCCTTTTTCCTTCAGGCTAGTTACAGCAGCTTTTGAGAAATTTGAATACCCTTGGGATGGTCAAGCCAGCATGCTGCTATTACTATGGTTCCTGAATGTGTTTCAAGTCTTGTTCAGGATTGCAAAAAATTGTTTTAAGAATACCACCCATAGTCATGGGTGGCATGGCAAGTGGGAGAATATGGGCAGGTATCTAGAGAACGTCTCACCCCCAATGGTTTGGAACTTCACTCCCGAACAACTGAAAGACCCTGATAAAGTGGTAGAATATTTGAAAGAAAAATGCTGTGGCTATTCCAAAGAGGTACAGGCACTGTGGCTACCCCAACCCCAGTGACAGGCAGTGCAGGTGAGCCAAAAAATGAACCCGTGCCAGTATCAGTCGCCCCTACACAAAAGAAGGAATACACAAAATAATTAGTTCGCTTAGTAAGGGATGACGATGGACCATCACAAGAACAGCAATAAGATGCAGAACCACAAGTAATCACGCAATCCCTATCCCTGAGTGAGCTGCAAGATACGTGAAAAGAATTCAGGCACCTTCCAGGTGAGCGCATCATTACCTAGCTGCCCCAATGCTGGGATAACAGGGCCAGTAGCCTGGAATTAGAGTAGGGAAGCCAAGCAGCTGGGATCCCTGTCTAGGGAAGGGGGCATTGACAAGGTGATTAGGAAGAAGACACAAGCCCTCAGCCTCTGGAGGTGACTTCTTTCAGGCATCAGGGAAAGGTATTCCTTCAGTGATGATGTTGTATGTTGTTCAGGCAAGTGGACCACCATGGAGAGAGGTATCCAGTACCTGAGGGAATTAGCTGTGTGGGTGATGGTTTATCATGACCTGGACAACTCAACGTTACCCACAGATCCTGATGAAGTCCAATGTATCCAGCCTATGTGACGGAAGTTTGTACGGAGCGCACCGTCGTCATACTCCGACTCATTGGCAGTAATGGATGGGAAAGGCAAAGAGGCACTAACAGTGACTTAAGTGGCTGGCTGACTCCAGCGATACGAAGAAAGTCTCTCTTCCTCCCTCATCTCAGCTGTGGAGAAACTAGCAGGAGTTCCAGCAATTCAGAGAGAATACGTCCTATTCCCCACCTGTACAGACCAGTACTTCAGGTATTAGGAGTAAGTGTTCCTCTGCTCAAGAGAGAGGATATAGAGGGTACACACCACGAGGCACCCTGTGGTTTTATCTGCGTGACCATGGATAGGACATGAGGAAGTGGGATGGAAAACCTACCTCAACCCCAGAAGCACAAGTACGTGAGCTGCAAAGAAAAAACACCACAAAAGGGGATTCTTCCAGGAAAAACACTGCTCCAGCTTCCAGTGAGCAGTACCCCAGACCACATGGAAGGCCTAATCATACTTATGATTTTCTTGAAGGGACTTCTAAGTCATTTTTGCAAGAAGTGAGTACAGAATACTATGAGCAGGATTAGAGGGGTCCTGCATCTAGTCAGGTGGAGGAAAGGGACAACAGGGTTTATTGGACTGTGTGGATTCAATGGCCTGACACATCAGACCCACAAGTGTACAAGACTCTAGTGGGCACTGGTGCACAGTGTACCCTAATGCCATCAAGCTACAGAGAAGCAGAACCCATGTGTATTTTTGGAGTGACAAGGGGATCCCAACAGCTGACTGTACTGGAGCCAAAGTGAGTTTAACTGGGAGTCAAGGATGTGTACAGCTATAGTGGACCCTCTTGCACCCCTCCAGGGAAACCTCCATGCTCGATTACCTCTCTGAAATGCCTGTACACCAATGCACGCAGCATGGGAGAAAAAAACAGGAAGAACTCGAGATCTGTGTGCAGTCACAGAGACGTGATTTCACTGCAATTACAGAGACATAGTAGGATAGCTCGCATGACTGGAATAAGGTCATGGATGGCTACGTACTTTTTAGGAAAGACAGGCCAGCAAGGCGAGGTGGTGGAGTTGCTCTTTATGTGAGAGAGCAACTGGAATGTATCAAGCTCTGCTTAGGGGTGGATGAAGAGCAAGTGGAGAGCTTATGGGTAAGGACTGAGGGGCAGGCTAATATGGGTGACACTTTTGTGAGTGTTTACTACAGGCCACCTGGTCAGGATGAGGAAGTCGATGAGGCCTTCTGCAGACAGCTGGGAGTAGCCTCACAATCACAGGCCCTGGTTGTCATGGGGGACTTCCACCACCCTGATATTTGCTGGAAAGGCAACACAGCCAGGTACGCACAGTCCAGGAGGTCCCTGCAGATCATTGATGACAACTTTTTGACACAGGTGGTGGAGGAGCCCACGAGGAGAGGGGTGCTGCTGGACCTTGTACGAACAAACAAAGAAGGACTGGTTGGGGATGTGAAGGTTACGGGCAGCCTTGGCTGCAGTGACCATGAGATGGTGGAGTTCAGGATCCTGCGTGGAAGGAGCAGGGCAATAAGTAGGATTACAACCCTGGACTTCAGGAGAGGGATCTTTGGCCTCTTCAAAGACCTGCTTGGGAGAATCCCATGGGTTAGGGCTCTAGAAGGTAGGAGGAGTCCAAGAGAGCTGGTTCACCATTCAAGCACCTCTTCCTCCGAGCTCAAGATCGGTGCATCCTGAAGAATAGGAAGACAAGCAAAGGAGGCAGGAGAGCTGCATGGATGAGCAAGGAGCTGCTGGAAAAACTCAAAGGGAAGAAGGAAGTTTACCGAATGTGGAAGAAGGGACTGGCCACTTGGGAGGAATATAGGGATGTAGTCAGAGAATGTAGGGATGCAACAAGGAAGGCTAAGGCCCACTTGGAATTAAATCTGGCAAGGGATGTCAAGGACAACAAGAAGGGCTTCTTCAAGTACATCAGCAGCAAAAGGAAGACTAGGGAAAATGTGGGCCCACTGCTGAATGAGGTGTCTGCTCTGGTGATGGAGGATGCAGAGAAGGTGGAGTCACTGAATGCCTTCTTTGCTTCAGTCTTTACTGCTAAGGCGGGCCCTCAGGAAACCCAGACCCTGGAGGTAGGAAAGAAAGTCTTGTAAAAGGAAGACCTTCCCTTGGTCGAGGAGGATAGGGTTAGAGATCATTTAGGCAAACTCAACACCCAGAAATCCATGGGCCCTGATGGGATGCACCCATGAGTACTGAGGGAGCTGGCAGATGTTATTGCTATGCCACTTTCCATCTTTGAAAGGTCATGGAGAAGAGGAGAGGTGCCTGAGGACTGGAGGAAAGCCAATGTTACTCTGGTCTTCAAAAAGGGCAAGAAGGAGGAGGACCCAGGAAACTACAGGCCAGTCAGCCTCAACTCCATCCCTGGAAAGGTGAAGGAACAGCTCATTCTAGGGGTCATCAATAAGCACATGGAGGAAAAGGAGGTTATTGGGAGTGATCAACATGGATTCACCAAGGGGAGAATCATGCCTGACCAATCTGATAGCCTTCTATGATGGCATGACTGGCTGGGTGGATGTGGTGGCCCAGAGGGTTGGGATAAGCGGCGCAGAGTCTAGTTGGAGGCCTGTATCTAGTGGTGCGCCCCAAGGGTCAGTGCTTGGTCTTGTCTTATTCAACATATTCATCAATGACCTGGATGAGGGGACAGAGTGCACCCTTAGCAAGTTTGGGAGGAGTGGCTGATACACCAGAAGGCTGCACTGCCTTTCAGAAAGACCTGGACAGGCTAGAGAGTTGGGCAGAGAGGAACCTAATGAAATTCAGTAAGGGCAAGTGTAGAGTCCTGCACGCACCTAGAGAGAAATAAGCCCAAACAACGGTACAGGTTAGGGGTTAACCTGCTGGAAAGCAACTCTACAGAGAAGGACCTGGGAGCCCTGGTGGACAACAAGTTTCATTGTTTTGTCAAAGAAATGAGAAATGTGGGGCAAAGAAATGAGAAATGTGGGGCTAAACCACGACAGTCCTTTTTGGCACCCAAAGTGGGCTCAAAGGCTGCGGGCAGGGAGACCCTCCACTAGACCACGTTGCCCAAAGCCTCATCCAACCGGGCCTTAAACACTTCCAGGGAGGGGGCCTCCACAACTTCTCCGGGCAACCTGTTCCAGTGCCTCACCACCCTCACAGTAAAGAATTTCTTTCTAACATCTAATCTAAATCGACCCTCCTTCAGCTTAAACCCATTACCCCTTGTCCTGTCACTACACTCCCTGATAAACAGTCCCTCCCCATCTTGCCTGTAGGCCCCCTTCAGGTAGTGGAAGGCCGCAATTAGATCTCCCTGGAGCCTTCTCTTCTCCAGGCTGAACAATCCCAACTCTCTCAGCCTGTCCTCATAGGAGAGGTGCTCCAGCCCTCTGATCAGCTTCGTGGCCCTCCTCTGGACTCGCTCCAACAGCAAAATGTCTCTCTCTCCTGTACTGGGGCCCCCAGAGCTGGATGCAGTACTCCAGGTGGGGTCTCACAAGAGCGGAGTAGAGGGGCAGGATCACCTCCCTCGACCTGCTGGTCACACCTCTTCTGATGCAGCCCAGGACACAGTTGGCTTTCTGGGCTGCAAGCGCACACTGCCAGCTCATGTTGAGCTTCTCATCAATCAATACCCCCAAGTCCTTCTCCTCGGGGCTGCTTTCAATCCATTCCTCGCCCAGCCTGTAGTTGTGCTTGGGATTGCCCCGACCCACATGCAGGACCTTGCACTTGGCCTTGTTGAGCTTCATGCGGTTCACACGGGCCCACCTCTCCAGCCTGTCAAGGTCCCTCTGGATGGCATCCCTTCCCTCCAGTGTGTCGACCACACCACACAGCTTGGTGTCGCTGGCAAACTTGCTGAGGGTGCACTCAATCCCACTGTCCATGTCGTCGACAAAGATGTTGAACTGTGCCGGTCCCACTACTGACCCCCTGAGGAACACCACTCGTCACTGTTCTCCACTTGGACATTGAGCCATTGACCACAACTCTTTGAGTGCGACCATCCAGCCAATTCCTTATCCACCGAGTGGTCCATTCATCGAATCCATGTCTCTCCAATTTAGAGACAAGGATGTCGTGCGGGACAGTGTCAAATGCCTTGCACAAGTCCAGGTAGATGACGTCAGCTGCCCTTCCCTTATCCACCAACGCTGTAACCCCATCATAGAAGGCCACCAAATTTGTCAGGCATGATTTGCCCTTAGTGAAGCCGTGTTGGCTGTCACCAATCACCGCCTTGTTTTCCATGTGCCTGAGCATAGTCTCCAGGAGGGTCTGCTCCGTGATCTTGCCAGGCACGGAGGTGAGACTGACCGGCCTGTAGTTCTCTGGGTCTTCCTTTTTACCCTGCTTAAAAATGGGGGTTATGTTCCCCCTCTTCCAGTCAGCGGGAACTTCGCCAGACTGCCAGGACTTCTCCAAATATGATGGCGAGTGGCCTGGCCACTTCATCCGCCAGGTCCCTCAAGACCCGCGGATGCATCTCATCAGGTCCCATGGACTTGTGCGCCTTCAGGTTCCTTAGATATTCTCGAACCTGATCTTCTCCTACAGTGGGCGGTTCTGCATTCTCCCAGTCCCTGCCTTCTGTGACCTGGGCAGTGTGGCTCAAGCATTTGCCAGTGAAGACTGAGGCAAAGAAGTCGTTGAGTACCTCAGCCTTCTCCATATCCTGGGTAACCAGGTCACCCCTTTCATTCCGGAGGGGACCCACATTTTCCCTGGTCCTCCTTTTATCCCTAACATACCTCTAGAAGCTTTTCTTGTTGTCCTTGACATCCCTGGCCAGACTAATTTCTATCAGGGCTTTGGCTTTCCTAACCTGATCCCTGGCTGCTCAGACAGTTTCTCTGTATTCCTCCCAGGCTACCTGCCCTTGCTTCCACCCTCTGTAGGCTTCCTTTTTGTGTTTGACTTTGCCCAGGAGCTCCTTGTTCATCCACGGGGGCCTCTTGGTGGATTTGCTTGACTTCCTCTTTGTTGGGATGCCTCTCTCCTGAGCTTGGAGGAGGTGACCCTTGAATATTAGCCAGCTGTCTTGGGCCCCTCTTCCTTCCAGGGCTTTGTCCCATGGTATTCTACCAAAGGTAGAATTAAATTAAAAGGTATTTGACATTGACTAACATAAACTCACTAACTTTTTACTTTGTGGCATATTTTATTCATCAGCACTCTGCCTCCCTGTGGTGGGTTGACCTTGGCTGGAGGCCAGGCGTCCACTAAGCTGCTCTGTTACTCCCCTCCTCAACAGGACAGGGAGGGAAGAAACATAAGATGGAAAAAAACCTCGTGGGTCAAGATAAAGGCAGTTTAATAAAGCAAAAGCAAAAGGCCATGCGTGGACACAAAGGAAAAAAACCATAATATTTATTCTCTATTAAAAAAACCCTGAAAAGATCTATTCTCTATTCATCAGCAGGTAAAGTCCGGCCACTTCCTGGGAAGCAGGGCTTCAGTATGCATAGCGCTTGCTCCGGAAGACAAATGTTGTAAATAACGAATGCCCCCTCCTTCTCTCAGCTTTTTATTGCTGAGCAGACTGTCATATGGTATGGAATATCCCTTTCGTCAGTTTGGGTCAGCTGTCCTGGCTACATCCCCTCCCAAGCTTTTGCCCACTCCTAGCCTACTGGTGAAGGGGAGGAGAAATTTTGGAGACAGCCTTGATGCTGTGCCAGCACTGCTCAATAGTAGCCAAAACACTGGTGTGTTATCAGCACCTTGCTAGCTACCAATACACAGCACTATGAGGGCTGCTATGGGGAGAATTAACTCCATCTCAGCCAAACCCAATACACTCCCATATCCCACAGCAGAAAAATAGTAAGCATCATGGTCAGGCATTGTTTTATTGAAAATGTTTTCTGTAGAAGGCAGTTACTAGATGTAGATTCACATCTGAAGCTTCCAGTGGTGCCCTTGAAGAAACCACACAAGATAGAACCAAGAACAGTTTATAGAAGCCACAGGAATACAAAACCAAGCATATAAATAAAAGCAAAAGTTCAGTTCCAAGAGTTTAATGCTGCCCGGTAGGATGTGTTGGAACCAAGCGATAGCTGGGACCATCTGCAACTACTTGAGCCAGCAAAACATCTGAAATAGTCTACCAGTATTTCCAGGATATATAGGGAATATACAGTAAGAATGCACTTATTCGATAAAATACCTGAAAACAGTTCCTGTAAGTGTACCTGAGCGGATGACAGTTTTCTAGTGATTACTTACATTTTGAATTCTAAAAAGAGGTAAGACCTTTATAGGCCCTAGTCCATAACAAATGTAACAAGGCATTTGAGGCTGCATGGGCTTTTTCCTATGTTAGCGCTAACTGTTAGTATAAGCAAAATACAAGCTGAGACCACTAACATTTTTTTCTTTAGTTATTGATGTGAAGCATTATTTAAGAAGGGAAAAAAAACCTGCACAACACCAGCAGCAGTCAGAAGAGAGGAGTAGGAATATGTGAGAGTAATAACTCTGCAGATACCAAGGTCAGTGAAGAAGGAGGAGGAGGAGGTGCTCCAGGCAGCCTGTGGTGAAGACCATGGTGAAGCATGCTGTCTCCCTGCAGCCCATGGAGGTTAATGGTGGAGCAGATATCCACCTGCAGCCCGTGGAGGACCCCATGCCAGAGCAGGTGAATGCACCTGAAGGAGGCTGTGACCCCGTGGGAAGCCTGCACTGGAGTAGGCTCCTGGCGAGACTTGTGAACCCATGGAGAGAGAAGCCCACGCTGGAGCAGGTTTGCTGGCAGGACTTGTGACCCCATGGGGGACCCATACTGAACCAGTCTATTCCTGAAGGACTGCAACTCGTGGAAAGGACCCACGCTGGAGCAGTTAATGAACTGTCTCCCATGGGAGGGACATCACACTGGAGCAGGGGAAGAGTGTGAGGAGTCCTCCCCCTGAGGAGGAAGGAGTGGCAGAAACAACCTGTGATAAACTGACTGCAACCCTCATTCCCCATCCCCTTGCACTGCTTGGGAGGGGAGGAGGTAGAGAATTCGGGAGTGAAATTGAGCCCTGGGGAGAAGGGAGGGGTGGGGTAAGGTGTTTTAAAATTTATTTTTTATTTATCATTACCTTGGTCTGATTTAATTGGTAATGAATTAAATTAATTTTCTGGAATCTGAGTCTGTTTTGCCTGTGACGGTAATTGCTGAGTGATCTCTCCCTGTCCTTATCTTGACCCACGAGCCTTTTGTTATATTTTCTCTCCCTTGTCCAGCTGAGGAGAGGAAGTCATTGAGTGGCTTGGTGGGCACCTGGAGTCCAGCCAGGGTCAACTGACCACACCAAAACAGATGAAATATTGTGTCCTGGTTTCGCCAGGGACAGAGTTAATTTTCTTTCTGACAGCTGGTGTAGTGCTGTGTTTTGGATTTAGGATGAGAATAACGTTGATAACACACTGATGTTTTTAGTTTTTGCCAAGTAGTCAAGGACTTTTCAGCTTCTCATACTGCCCTGCTAACAAGAAGGCGAGGGGCACCCAAGAAGCTGGGAGGCGACACAGACAGGACAGCTGACCCAAACTGACCAGAGAGATATTCCATACCATACAACATCATGTTCTGTTTATAACTAGGGGGTGGGCTGAGAGGCGTGGAAGCTGGGGGCCTGGTGCAGCAGCGGGGGCTTTTGCACAGCATCGACTTCAGGTGATAAGAAATTGTGCTGTTTATCACTTGTATTTATTATTATAATTATAATTATCACTATTACTTTCCTTTTTCTGTTTGTCCTTTTAAACTGTTTTTTATCTCAACTCATGAGTTCTCTCACTTTCACTCTTCCAATTCTTTCCCCCATCCCGCCAGGGGGAGTGAGCGAGTGCCTGCGTGATGCTTAGTTGCCTGCCGGGGCTAAACCACGACAGTCCTTTTTGGCACCCAAAGTGGGGCTCGAAGGGTTGAGATAATGACAGATTTGACCAGAGCATGTTAAATTAGTTGCAAGCATACATTATATTAGTTTAATAGTTGCTGGACACAATGTTGTGTTATTTTTTTGCATGGTTGTGTTATGTGAGTACTTCCTGGTATTATGTACTTGCTGCAGTGCTGTTTATCTTTTCGGGGAGCTGGATGAGGATGTTCCTTTTGCTGCATGGTGTTCCACTCGCTTATGATACCATAGCATTACTGGCCGTGAGAACATTTTGGTTTGTGTATTCAGCATTGCTGTCTCTTCCGTACCTCGGGTGCTATCTCCTGGGAAGTATTAGCAGTTACTTTCTCTATGTTTTTCCTGTGGAGAAGCAATCTATGGGGTACACAGAGGGGAAGACCTTCACCTTCACCATCCTTTTCTCCTTCAGGCTAGTTACAACAGCTCTTACAACAGCTCTTGAGAATTTTGAATACCCTTGAAATGTTCAGACCAGCATGTTTCTGTTGCTAGGTCTCCTGAATGTGGTTCAGGTCTTCTTTAAGGTTCAACAACTACTTAAGAATACCACCCAGAGATCAACTCGTGCAACAAGCACCATGGCCACTCCAACCCTGGTGGCAGGTACTGCGGCTACTCCAGCCCCTGCGACAGGCACCGCGGCTATTCCAACCCCAGTGACAGGCACCGCGGCTACTTCAACTTCCATGACAGGTACTGCGGCTACTCAAACCCCCACAATAGGCATTGTGGCCACTCAAACCCCGGCGACAAGCACTGCAGCTACTCAAACCCTGGTGTCGTGCACTGTGACAGCACTGCAGCTGAACCAGAGAAACAACCCATACCAGTATCTATTGCCCCTATACAAAAGAAGAAATGGACACAAAAGTCAGCTCGTTTAGTAAAGGATGACGATGAACTTGGGCTATAATGAGAACAGGAGGAAGAGGCAAAACCAGAGGTAATCACCCGATCCCTGTCCCCGAGTGAGCTGTGAGATGTGAAAGGATTTCAGCCATCATCCAGGCGAGCACATCATTGCCTGGCTGCTCAGATGCTGGAATAATGGGGCCAGTAGCCTGGAATTAGAGGGTAGGGAAGCCAAGTAGCTGGGATCCCTGTCTAGGGAAGGGGGCATTGACAAAGCGACTGGGAAAAAGACACAAGCCCTCTGCCTCTGGAGGAGACTCCTTTCAAGCGTGAGGGAAAAGTATCCCTTCAGTGAAGATGATGCATGTCGTCCAGGCAAGTGGACCACCATGGAGCGAGGCATCCAGTACTTGAGGGAATTAGCTGTGCGGGAGATGGTTTATTATGACTCAGACAACATGCAATTACCCACAGATCCTGATGAAGTCCAGTGCGCACGACCCATGTGGCAGAAGTTCGTATGGAGCGCACCATCATCATGTGCCAAGTCATTACAGTGACGGACTGGGAAGATGAAGAGGGGCCAACAATGGATAAAATACCTGGCCAACTCCAGCAATACCAAAAAAAGTCTCTCTTCCTCCCTCGTCTCAGCTGTGGAGAAGCTGTCCCAGGATTTCCAGCAATTCAGAGAGGGTATGTCCTACTCCCCACCTGTACTGACCAGTACCTCAGCTATTAGGAGTAAGCATTCCTCTGCTCAAGAGAGAGGATATAGAGGGAACACACCACGAGGCACCCTGTGGTTTTACCTGCGTGACCACGGAGAGGACATGAGGAGGTGGGATGGAAAAGCTACCTTGTCCCTACAGGCATGAGTAGGTGAGCTGCAAGGCAAAACCAAAACAGTCAAAAAAGGGGATTCTTCCAGGAAAAATGCCACTCCGGTTTCCAGTAGGAAAATATGAAATTGTTTAATATGTTGTTTACTGGTCAATCTGCATCAGACATTAGAAGGAAACTGCAAAAGGTGGATGGTGCGGACAGAATGACAATTTCACAATTAATGTCGATTGCCTATAAAGTATATAATAATAGAGAAGAGGTGGAAGAAAAGGAGAAGCAAGGGCGAGCAAAATTGCAGGCTTGTTTGCTGGCTGCCCTGACAGAAGGACAGGGAAGAGGAGGTGTACGAGGAGGATTCAGAGGCAGGGGTTGTGGAGGTAGCAGAAGAAGCTGCTGTGAAACTTTTCTAAGAACAAATCAGTGTGCCTATTGTAAGCAGGAGGGTCATTGGAAAAGGGAATGTCCACATCTTTTGAATATCCGAGAGGAAGATGTGGGGATAATGGCAGAGACTGGATTAGATTGAAGGGGACTGGAGGAATCCATTAAAGTTTCCCCAGCCAATCCTCTGGTTCCAATTAAGCTGGGGGCTGAAACAATAGATTTTTCTGATTGATAGCAGGGCCACCCATTCTGTATTAGCTAGTTGTAAGGGACCATTAAGTAATACTAAGATAAGCATTGTTGGTCCTACAGGGAAAAAAACTTTGAGGCCATTTTTACAGCCTATGGAACTCGCAATTGGGGATTCTAAATTAACACACAAATTCCTCTATATGCCAGAATGCCCTTTACCATTACTTGGACGGGATTTACTCTGTAAATTAAATGCACAGTTAACCTTCTCTGAAGATTCTGTTCAGTTACATATTCCCCCAGAGAATGTGTGGAGAGCTCAGATATGCCCACTGACTGAGAAGAATCCTACGGAAGAGGGAGATATTCCTGATGAAGTGTTGGACGCGGTAATACCTATAGCATGGTCCTCAGGAACTCCAGGATGAGCCAAGAATGTGACTCCGGTAAAGATTCAACTGAAACCAGGAGCCCAGCTGGTAAGAAAGAAACAATATCCTATTAAATTGGAAGTTCGGAAGGGACTGGAACTTACGATAAATTCTTTTTTAGAACATGGACAGCTAAGGGAATGTCAATCAGAATTTAATACTCCAATTTTGCCTGTAAAGAAACCTCGCTCCCAGGAATATAGACTGGTACAAGATTTACGAGAAGTTAACACCAGAACTATAGATGTGCACCCTGTGGTTCCAAATCCTTACACCCTCCTTGCCTCAATTCCCGATAGCAATACTTATTTTACAGTACTGGACTTGAAGGATGCTTTCTTTTGTATATCTGTGGATGAACAGTCAGACCATTTTTGCTTTTGAATGGGAAAACCTGACTACAGGACGAAAGATGCAACTCTGCTGGACTGTCCTTCCCCAAGGATTCAAAAATAGCCCCACCTTGTTCGGTAATGCATTGGCGAAGGAACTAGAACAATGGCACAGTGAGTATAACACCATCGCACTGTTACAGTATGTGGATGACTTGTTGATTGGTTCTGACACCTATGAAGAGTGTTTGGAAGCCACAATCAGCTTGCTTAGTTTTCTAGCTTTAGCAGGCTACCGAGTCTCCAAGAAGAAAGCCCAGACAGGAAAAGAAAGGGTCCAATATATGGGATTTGAAGTTATGAAAGGACAAAGAGAATTGAGTGCTGAAAGAAAGGAGGCCACTTGCAGAATTGATGTACCTACTTCAAAGAAACAATTAAGGGGATTTTTAGGGATGGCTGGGTGGTGTCAGCCGTGGATTCCTAATTTTGGACTAATTGCCAAACCATTGTATGCTGCTATAAAAGGAACTGAAGGGATTTTAGAATGGACACCGGAATGTCATAAAAGTTTCAATGAAATTAAGAGAAAACTGATGGAAGCCCCTGCACTAGGGCTCCCGAACTTGAGAAAACCTTTTCAGTTATATGTACACGAGAGACAACAAGTGGCACTGGGGGTGCTGACACAGAAATTGGGAAGCTGGAAGAGACCAGTGGGATACTTTTCCAAACAACTGGATGAGGTCAATAAAGGTTGGCCCGCCTGCTTGCGAGCAGTAGCAGTGACTGTAACCCTACTTGAGGAATCTCAAAAACTAACCCTGGGCCAACCAATTACCATGTTTGTACCTCATGCTGTATCGTCCCTTCTTGAAAATAAGGGACACCACTGGATATCCCCGAGTAGGTTAGCTAAATATCAAGCTGTGCTGTTAGAACAAGATGATGTCATACTTTCTTTGACCTCCACCTTGAATCCTGCCACCTTACTCCCAATCTCTGAGTCTGATGAACTGCAACATGATTGTGTAACCACTATTGAACAAGTGTATTCCAGCAGGCCGGACCTACACGATGAACCCCTGCCTGATGGCAAAGTGGAGCTCTTCACTGACAGCAGCAGTTACATGTTGGAAGGAAAACAAAGAGCTGGATACACGGTGGTAACAAATAACCAAACATTAGAAGCCAGAGCACTGCCTAGCAATACATCCGCTCAAAAGGCAGAATTGATAGCACTGACTAGAGCTTTAGAGCTGAGTCATGGAAAAAGGGTCAATATATATACTGATTCTAAATATGCTTTTGGAGTGGTGCATGTGCATGGAGCAATTTGGAAAGAGAGAGGACTATTAAAGTCACAAGGAAATCTGATAAAATATGGGACAGAAATTATGAAACTCTTACAAGCAGCTCTTCAACCAAAAGAGGTTGCAATAATGCATTGTAAAGCTCACCAAAAGGGAAACAGTGAAGTTATAAAAGGAAATTGAAAAGCAGATTGGCTAGCTAAAGAAGCAGCCACGAGGGAGTCCAACTTAGAAGGAGCTTTAATTCCAGGCTCTCATTTAGAACTGTTACCACCAAAATACACTGGAAAGGAAAATCAGTTGGCAGAACAATTAGATTGCTCCAAAAATGATCAAGGTTGGTGGGTGATGCCACTGAAACAATTATTGATTCCTGAGAAAATGATGGAAGCTGTGCTTAAAAGACTGCACCAAGAAACACATACAGGAGCAGATGCACTGGTATTAACTGCTAAAAGAAATGTTTTGGGGCCCAAAATGCAGAGTATAGCAGATATTGTAGTAAAGAAATGTGCCATCTGTTGTGCTAATAACCCAAAAATCGGGAAGAAGATTATAGGAGGACTTGTGAAACAAAGAATAACTCCTGGGGAATACTGGCAAATAGACTTTTCAGAATTACCTAGATGTAACCAGTATAAATATTTATTGGTATTTAAGTAGATACCTTGTCTGGTTGGCCAGAGGCTTTCCCTTGTGGTACCAACAAAGCTAGAGAGGTAATTAAAATCTTGTTAAAAGAAATTATACCCAGATTTGGTATTCCAGAGGGCATCTCCTCTGATAACGGACCTCATTTTATTGCAGAAATAGTACAGGAAATTTCCAAGTTTTTGCAGATTAAGTGGGAACTACACACCCCCTGGAGGCCTCAATCTAGCAGGAAAGTAGAAAGAATGAATCAGACTCTCAAAAGACAAGTTTCTAAACTCTGTCAGGAAGCACACCTTAAGTGGACAGAAGCCTTACCCTTAGCTCTTTTGTGAATCCGAATAACCCCTAGGGTCAAGGAAGGAGTAAGCCCCTTTGAAATCATATATGGGAAAGCACATCCTACAAACCTTTTAAACATCAAGGGAGACCAAATGCATATAAAAGGTCAGGCTGCAGTTAAAGAATACTTGATTTCTCTTTCGCAGACTTTATCTTCACTACACAGATACCTAAATCAAAAGGAGTCTCTTCCCTTGGACGCACCAGTTCACCCGTTCCAACCAGGAGATGTTGTTTACATACGGACCTGGAAAGATGAACCACTAAAAGAGAAATGGAAAGGACCCTACACCGTGCTATTGAAGACTTACACTGTGGTCAAAGTAGAGGGCATTAATTCCTGGATTCATTATACATGGGTAAAAAGAGCACCAAGGCCTGATGAAGATGAATGGGCCTCCACACCGACCAGAGAAGTTAAGCCTCTATGAACTGTACCTGAGAAACAGGACTTGTCTAAGTAGAGGTTAAGTGCCCACAAAGGCAATTGTTTTGGTATTTAGGATTAATAATGTAGTTACCTATTGTTTTGCTGTTTATGTATAGAATGAAACTTTTCCTCCACAGGGATAATTATAGAACCCCCTCAGACAGCATTGTTAATTTGCCTCTGCTAACATGAAAATTGTAAATATTGTAATAGTATATTCAGTATTAGCTCACTGTAAAGGATAATTGTAGTTATAATATTAATGAAAAGAAATAGTGAGACATGAGAGACCCATGAGAAGAGATCTCATAGTCTCAAAGGGGGAAAAATGATATCCATAAAGTAGAGTTTTCCACTTTACAGGGACAAAAATGTGTTTGGGTTAGTGCTTAGACACTGTTTAATTTAGGGTTATATACACTACCTTGCTTTGCTGATGACTATACCTTTGAAGAAGAGTCAAAAGACTGATAAAAAGCATGCTTTGCTAAAGAGTATCCTTGAAGGAGAGTGGAAAAACTGATAAAAAGGAAACATCCTGCCCCAGAAGGCACTGAGAGCTGGGCGATTGCCAGAGAGGCCTGAAGTCAACAAGAATCGCCAGTAACTACTGGAAAGGAAAGGTGGCTGGGGGAGATAGCAACCACTGACCCAATTAAAGGACTATGCAAATTACCCCCACACACACACCCTCAAGAAGCATGCATGCTAATTTAAATATGCTTAACCAACAGTAGATGATGCGATAATTAATAACCAATTAGTGTAAATTTAGGCAGGTTTTTCTAATCCTGTAACAAGGTAAATATGTGGTAGATTCTGTGTGTAGCGTGCTAGCTATGTGGAATTACCACCTAGCACCCATCTCTGCACAGACATGAACTAAATAAAATACCTCTGCTGTGTGTGTATACTGGCGTACTGCACACTGGGTAAACAATACCACTTTTGGGACAACAAGAGAGACCCTGCCTTGAGCCAGGTGGATGAAAGGGACAACTGGGTTTATTGGACTGCATGGATCTGATGGCCTGGCATATCAGATCCACAAGAGTACAAGGCCCTAGTGGACACTGGTGCACAGTGTACGCTAATGCCATCAAGCCATGAAGGGGCAGAACCCATCGGTATTTCTGGTGTGACGGGGGGATCCCAACAGTTGATTCTGCTGGGGGCTGAAGTGAGTCTAACTGGGAATGACTGGGAAAAGCACCCCATTGTGACTGGCCCAGAGGCTCCATGTATTCTTGGCATAGACTACCTCTGGAGAGGGTATTTCAAGGACCCAAAAGGGGTACCGGTGGGCTTTTGGGATAGCTGCCTTGGAGACAGAGGAAGCTGAACAGCTGTCTACTTTGCCCAGTCTTTCGTTGCACCCTTCTGTGGTGGGGTTGCTGAGGGTCGAAGAACAACAGGTGCCAATCACTACCACAACCGTGCACCGGTGGCAATACCGCACCAACTGAGACTCCCCGATACCCATCTATAAGCTGATTTGTCAACTGGAGAGTCAGGGAGTGATCAGCAGAATTCACTGTGGTGGGTTAACCCTGGCTGAGGGCCAGGTGCCCACCAGAGCCGCTCTATCACTCCCCTCTTTCATTAGACAGGGGAGAAAAGGTACAAGGAAAAAAAAAAACCTTACGGGTCGAGATACGGACAAGGAGAGATCATTCTCTAATTATCATCACGAGCAAAACAGACCGAACTTAGAGAGGGAATTCATCTTATTTATTACTAAGCAAAGCAGAGTAGAGGAATGCGAAATAAAACCAAATCTTAAAAACACCTCCCCCCACCCCTCCCATCTTCCCGGACTCAACTTCACTCCCGGCTTCAACCTCCGCCCCGCCCAGCGGCACAGGGGGACGGGGAGTGGGGGTTACGGTCAGTTCATCACGCGGTGTTTCTGCCGCTTCTTCATCCGCAGGGGGAGGACTCATCGTTCCCCCGCTCCAGCGTGGGGTCCCTCTCACGGGAGACAGTCCTTCACGACCTTCTCCAACGTGAGTCTCCTCCACGGGGTGCAGACCTTCAGGAGCAAACTGCTCCAGCGTGGGTCCCCCATGGGGGGTCACAAGTCCTGTCAGCAAACCTGCTCTGGCGTGGGCTCCTCTCTCCACGGATCCACAGGTCCTGCCAGGAGCTTGCTCCAGTGCGGGCTTCCCACGGGGTCACAGCCTCCTTCAGGTGTCTCCACCTGCTCCGGCGTGGGGTCCTCCACGGGCTGCAGGTGGAATCTCTACACCCCCTCATCCTCCCTCCATGGGCTGCAGGGGGACAGCCTGCTTCACCATGGTCTTCACCACGGGCTGCAGGGGAATCTTGCTCCGGCGCCTGGAGCACCTCCTCCCCCTCCTTCTGCACTGACCTTGGTGTCTGCAGATGTTCTTACATCTTCTCACTCCTCTCTCTGGCTGCAAAAGCACTCTCTAACTGTTTTTCTTTTTCTTAAATATGGTATCACAGAGGCGCTGATTGGCTTGGCCTTGGCCAGCGGCGGGTCCGTCTTGGAGCCGGCTGGCATTGGCTCTGTCAGACACAGGGGAAGCTTCTAGCAGCTTCTCACAGAAGCCACCCCTGTAGCCCCCCCCGCTACCAAAACCTTGCCAGGCAAAACCAACACAATCTTATTTATTACTAAGCAAAACAGAGTAGAGGAATGAGAAATAAAACCAAATCTTAAAACACCTCCCTCCACCCCTCCCATCTTCCCGGGCTCAACTTCACTCCCGGCTTCAACCTCCGCCCCGCCCAGTGGCACAGGGGGACGGGGAGTGGGGGTTACGGTCAGTTCATCATGCGGTGTTTCTGCCGCTTCTTCATCCTCAGGGGGAGGACTCATCGTTCCCCCGCTCCAGCGTGGGGTCCCTCTCACGGGACACAGTCCTTCACGACCTTCTCCAACGTGAGTCTCCTCCATGGGGTGCAGACCTTCAGGAGCAAACTGCTCCAGCGTGGGTCCCCCACGGGGTCACAAGTCCTGTCAGCAAACCTGCTCTGGCGTGGGCTCCTCTCTCCACGGGTCCACGGGTCCTGCCAGGAGCTTGCTCCAGCGCGGGCTTCCCACGGGGCCACAGCCTCCTTCAGGTGTCTCCACCTGCTCCGGCGTGGGGTCCTCCACGGGCTGCAGGTGGAATCTCTACACCCCCTCATCCTCCCTCCATGGGCTGCAGGGGGACAGCCTGCTTCACCATGGTCTTCACCACGGGCTGCAGGGGAATCTTGCTCCGGCACCTGGAGCACCTCCTCCCCCTCCTTCTGCGCTGACCTTGGTGTCTGCAGATGTTCTTACATCTTCTCACTCCTCTCTCCGGCTGCAAAAGCACTCTCTAACTGTTTTTTCTCTTTCTTAAATATGTTATCACAGAGGCGCTGATTGGCTTGGCCTTGGCCAGCAGCGGGTCCGTCTTGGAGCCGGCTGGCATTGGCTCTATCAGACACAGGGGAAGCTTCTAGCAGCTTCTCACAGAAGCCACCCCTGTAGCCCCCCCTGCTACCAAAACCTTGCCACGCACACCCAACACATTCACTTACCCTTTAACAGTCCCATATGGCCAGTGTGGAAGTCCAATGGAGAGTGGAGGCTGACGGTAGACTGTCGTGGCCTGAATGAAGTCACGGTGCCGCTGCGTGCTGTCGTGTCGGACATGCTGGAACTTCAATATGAACTAGAGTCAAAGGCAGCCAAGTGGTATGCCACAATTGATATTGCAAATGCATTGTTCTCAATCCCTTTGGTGGCAGAGTGCAGGCCACAGTTTGCTTTCACTTGGCGGGGCGTCCAGTACACCTGGAATCGACTGCCCCTGGGGTGGAAACACAGCCCTACCATTTGCCATGGGCTGATCCAGACTGCACTAGAACGGGGTGAACCCCCAGAGCAACTGCAATACATTTATGACATCATTGTATGGGGCAACACAGCAGCAGCAGAAGTTTTTGAGAAAGGGAAGAAAACAGTCCAAATTCTTCTGAAAGCCAGTTTTGCCATAAAACAAAGCAAGGTCAAGGGACCTGCACAGGAGATCCAGGTTTTAGGAATAAATTGGCAAGATGGCTGTCATCATCCCAATGGATGTGATCAACAAAATAACAGCTATGTCTCCACCAACTAACAAAAAGGAAACACAGGCTTTCTTAGGTGTTGTGGGGTTTCTGGCGAATGCACTTTCCAAATTACAGTCTCATTGTAAGCCCTCTTTATCAAGTGACCCAGAAGAAGAATGATAGCAACGACAAGCCTTTGAACAAATTAAACAGGAGATAGTTCATGCAGTAGCCCTTGGGCCAGTCTGGGCAGGACTAGATTTTAAAAATGTGCTCTACACTGCAGCCAGGGAGAATGGCCCTACCTGGAGTCTCTGGCAGAAAGCCCCAGGGGAGACTCGAGGTCGGCCCCTAGGATTTTGGAGTCGGGGATACAGAGGATCCGAGGCCTGCTATACTCCAACTGAAAAAGAGATATTGGCAGCATATGAAGGGGTTCGAGCCACCTCGGAAGTGATTGGTACTGAAGCACAGCTCCTCCTGGCACCCCGACTGCCAGTGCTGGGCTGGATGTTCAAAGGGAGGGTCCCCTCTATACACCATGCAACTGATGCTACGTGGAGTAAGTGGGTTGCACTGATCAGAGGGCTCGAATAGGAAACCCCAATCACCCAGGAAGTGATCACAGACTGGCCAGAAGGCAAAGATTTCGGAATGTCGCCAGAGGAGGAGGTGACACGCGCTGAAGAAGTCCCACTGTATAATAAACAGGCAGAAAATGAGAAGCAATATGCCCTGTTCACTCATGAGTCCTTGTGTTGGGTGTGCGTGGCAAGGTTTTGGTAGCGGGGGGGTTACGGGGGTGGCTTTCTGTGAGAAGCTGCTAGAAGCTTCCCCTGTGTCTGATAGAGCCAATGCCAGCCGGCTCCAAGACGGACCCGCCGCTGGCCAAGGCCAAGCCAATCAGCGCCTCTGTGATAACATATTTAAGACAAAAACAGTTAGAGGGAGCTTTTGCAGCCGGAGAGAGGAGTGAGAAGATGTAAGAAACTCTGCAGACACCAAGGTCAGTGAAGAAGGAGGGGGAGGAGATGCTCCAGGTGCCGGAGCAGAGATCCCCCTGCAGCCCGTGGTGAAGACCATGGTGAAGCAGGCTGTCCCCCTGCAGCAGCCCATGGAGGAAGGATGAGGGGGTGTAGAGATTCCACCTGCAGCCCGTGGAGGACCCCACGCCGGAGCAGGTGGAGGCACCTGAAGGAGGCTGTGGCCCTGTGAGAAGCCCGTGCTGGAGCAAGCTCCTGGCAGGACCCGTGGACCCATGGAGAGAGGAGCCCACGCCAGAACAGCTTTGCTGACAGGACTTGTGACCCCATGGGGGACCCCACGCTGGAGCAGTTTGCTCCTGAAGGTCTGCACCCCATGGAAGAGACCCACACTGGAGCAGTTCGTGAAGGACTGTAGCCCGTGAGAGGGACTCCATGCTGGAGCAGGGGAATGATGAGAGGAGTCCTCCCCCTGAGGAGGAAGAAGCGGCAGAAACAACGTGTGATGAACTGACCGTAACCCCCACTCCCCGTCCCCCCTGTGCTGCTGAGGGGGGAGGAGGTTGAAGCCAGGAGTGAAGTTGAGCCCGGGAAGATGGGAAGGGTGGGGGGAGGTGTTTTAAGAGTTGATTTTATTTCTCATTCCTCTACTCTGTTTTGCTTAGTAATAAATTAGATGAATTCCCTCTCTAAGTTCGGTCTGTTTTGCTCGTGACGATAATTAGTGAATGATCTCTCCCTGTCCTTATCTCGACCCACAAGCTTTTCATTGCACTTTTTCTCCCCTGCCTAGTGAAGGAGGGGAGTGATAGAGAGGCTTTGGTGGGCACCTGGCCCCCAGCCAGGGTCAACCCACCACAGTCCTGTTGCATTGTGGGAAAGCAATGGAGGTGGAAGGCTGCTGTATGGCGTCCTACAGAATGAGTCACAGAAGCTGCTGAAGGAGAAGGCGAATCGAGCCAATTTGCAGAGGTGAAAGCCATCCAGCTGGCTCTAGACATTACTGAAAGAGAAAAGTGGTCGATGCTCTACCTCTATACTGATTCATGGATGGTGGCCAATGCCCCGTGGGGGTGGTTACAGCAATGGATGCAGAGTAACTGGCAGCGCAGAGGCAAACTCATCTGGGCTGTCCCATTGTGGCAAGATATTGCTGCCCGGTTAGAGAAGCTGGTTGTAAAACTACGTCACACAGATGCCCACGTAGCCAAGAGTCAGGCCACTGAGGAACATCAAAACAACCAGGAGGTGGATCAGGCTGCTACGATTGAAGTGGATCAGGTATATCTGGACTGGCAACATAAAAGTTAATTATTTATAGCTCGCTGGGCCCATGACACCTCAGGCCATTAAGGAAGAGATGCAACATATAGATGGGCTCGTGATCGATAGGTGGACTTCACCATGGATGCTATTACACAGGTCATCCGTGAATATGAAATATGAGCTGCGATTAAACAAGCCAAGCGGGTAAAGCCTCTGTGGTATGGAGGACAATGGCTGAAATATAGATATGGGGAAGCATGGCAGATTGATTACATCACACTCCCACAAACACGCCAAGGCAAGTGCTATGTTCTTACAATGGTGGAAGGAACCACCGGATGGCTGGAAACATACCCTGTGCCCCATGCCACTGCCCGGAACACTATCCTGGGCCTTGAAAAGCAAGTCCTGTGGCGACATGGCACCCCAGAAAGAATTGAGTCAGACAACGGGACTCAGTCAGACACCTGGGCCAAAGAGCATGGCATTGAGTGGGTGTATCACATCCCCTACCATGCACCAGCCTCTGGGAAAATTGAACGATACAATGGACTGCTAAAGACTACCCTGAGAGCAATGGGTGGTGGGGCCTTCAAACATCGGGATACACTTTTAGAAAAGGCTGACTGGTTAGTCAGCTCTAGAGGATCTACCAATCGAGCTGGATTTGCCCAATTGAAACTTTTATGTACTGTAGGTGAGAAAATCCCCATAGTGCACATGAAGAATGTGTTAGGGAAGACAGTCTGGGTTACTCCTGCTTCAGGCAAAGGCAAACGCATCCGTGGGATTGCTTTTGCTCAAGGACCTGGGTGCACCTGGTGGGTGATGCGGATAGACAGGACAGTCCAATGTGTACCTCAAGGGGATTTGATTTTGGGTGAGAATAGCCAATGATTTTAATTGTATGATGTTAATTGCTATGTGATAATGCGTATCATCGCTATTATGATTGCTATATGCCATAATAACAGTATGACCTTAAGAATTATCCAGAACAATGAAGGATGAACTTTGATGAAACCGAACAAGGTGCAGAGGTGATGAAACCAGAACTGGCTTTAGCAACTAACACCCAGCAACTTCCTCAACATTGATGTCTTCAACCTGCAGACTGTGAGCATGGACCGTGCTAGATGCATCAGCTATGAGTTCCGGATGCAGCATACAACAATCTACCATCACACATGTGTCCCCTGCCCTGAGAGACTGTTTTAACAGATGAATTGCAAAAATCATGGACTGAAGGAACTCAGTGGACATTTTGTGGACATTTATGAACATTTTACAGACATTTCGCAGTGGTGGTCCATTCACTAAGAGAATGATATCTGTGTGTATATATCAAAAGACAGGAAAAACAGTGATGATTAATTGCAATGTATTGGAAAGTGTGGAACCTGGACGTTACGTAGATGGTATAGAATAAGGGGTGGATACTGTCCTGGTTTTTGGCAGGGACTGAATTAATTTTCATTCTGACAGCTGGTATAGCGCTGTGTTTTGGATTTAGGATGAGAATAACGTTGATAACACACTGATGTTTTTAGTTTTTGCCGAGCAGTCAAGGACTTTTCAGCTTCTCATACTGGCCTGCCAACATGAAGACAGGGGGCACCCAAGAAGCTGGGAGGGGACACAGCCAGGACAGCTGACCCAAAGTGACCAAAGAGATATTCCACACTGTGCAACATGATGTTCCATTTATAACTGGGGGGTAGGCTGAGAGGCTGGGCAGCTGGGGGTCTTGTGTAGCATCGACTTTGGGCGGTGAGAAATTGTGCTGTTCATCACTTGTATATTTTTTTATTATTGTTGTTGTTGTTGTTATTATTACTATTATTATTATTATCTTCCTTTTCTCTCTTATTAAACTGTCTTTATCTCAACCCACGAGTTTTTGGTTTTTTTTCTTTTCCATTTTCAATTCTCTCCCCCATCCCACCGGGAGGGGCAAGTGAGCAAATGGCTTTGTCATTGTTTTAGCTGCCTGCCGGGTTAGACCTCGACACCAAATTAACTGATTTCCTGCCCCTCAGCAAGAATTTTAAAACAGTTGAAAATGCAGTGGCTGTCAAACTGCTTGTACATAAAATTAATTCTTGCTGTATGTAAAATTCTCCGTGAAATGAAGTTTGTAAGTTTTCAAAGTTACTGCAAGCTATTGCGAGTTTCAATTGCTATTACTTTGATATGTTTTATATTATACAAATGCTCATTTTTCAGAAGCATGGCACAGCATAATATAATTCATGCTGAGGAGCTAACAGGTAGCAGCAGCAAAGAGCTAAGCACTTGCCTTTGCATTATTATATGTTTGCGGGTCAGTGTAACAGGCCACTTAAAACAAAAATCCCACATTACACGAAGAACATCATAGAAGACTTTGCAGAGCAAAGGCTTTCATTCCCACCCATAGAATACCTGCCATACCACTGTCCAACTGTACCATTGTTCAACAAGCCCTTAGTGCCTTGCTGACCTGTTTTAAGATGCTCTGAGGGGTTATTCTCAGTCTGAGAGTAACAAAACAAAAAGACATTTATGATTAATGATTCATCAGTCGCCGAAGAGTGCAGATCTGGTGCCGGCCTGACCCACAGCAGAGTGGCAGATCTAGGCGCACAGGGGGGTTTTCCTGACTTTCCAGAGGCAGGGAAACGCCAGGGACACAGAAGAAAGCTGCTCGCGGGAACCGCTGATGAGACCTGGGCGTTGCCAAAGACAACAGCGCCCACCCCCGACGCCTATAAAAAGCAGCCTAGGGAGCGCTAGCGACCTGGAGCGCGACGTGGCAGTTCATGCAGGCAGGGTGAGTGGGAAGGGTCTACTCAGTCTACCTGCTCAAGAGGGGAGTCCACTGGTGGTCATCACTCACTCATAGAAGGAGTTCAGCCATGGCGCCCACCAGGCAGAAAGCCCTAAGCTCTGTGCTCACCAGGAAGCACGTGGTAACCCAGACAGAGCTGCCACAGAAGCATGCAGCCACCCAGCTCTCAGGCTGCAGGGAGTGCCTGAACTTGGCACTGGCAGGGGAAAGCAGCAGTGAGACTGGCTGCCTGAGGTGTGACCAGGCGGACGACCTGCTCAGCCTGGTGGCAGAACTCCGTGAGGAAGTGGAGAGGTTAAGGAGCATCAGAGAGGCTGAGAGAGAGATAGACTGGTGGAGCCAAGCTCTGCCCTCCCTGAGGCAGAAACAGGGACAGCTAACAGACCAAAGCCAAAGTGAAGGGGACCCTGTATCCTCCCCTTGCCAGGCAGAAGGCAGCAGCCTCAAAGAGGGGAGTGAATGCAAACAAGTCCATGCGCGGCGTGGCAGGCAAACCTTCTCCTCCTCACCCACCTCGCCTTCCCACGTACCCCTGTGCAACAGGTGCAAGGATCTGGCTGTGGAAGGCCACTTGAGCGAGGATATGGATGACAGTCAGGCTACTCCAGAGGTAGCACCTAGGCCCCAAAGGCCCATGCCTCGGGTCGTGACCACCCCAACAAAGAAGAAAAGGAGAGTTATAGTCGTAGGGGACTCCCTTCTGAGGGGTACAGAGGGCCCGATATGCAGGGCAGACCCTCCTCTCAGAGAAGTCTGCTGCCTCCCCGGGGCCCGTGTTAAGCACATCGCTAGGAAACTCCCCAGCCTGGTGCAGCCCTCTGACTATTACCCACTGCTGCTCCTCCATGTGGGTGGGGATGAAGCAGAGACATGCACCATGAAAGCGATCAAAAGGGACTTCAGGCTCTTAGGGCAGTCACTGAAGGATTCGGGAGCGCAGGTAATATTCTCTTCCCTCCTTCCAGTTGAGGGCAGCAATGGTGGGAGGAACAGGAGGACGCAGTCCATAAATGCATGGCTCCGTGGCTGGTGTCAACGCCACAACTTTGGGTTCTTTGACAATGGGGCGGCCTACACGGCACCAGGCCTGATGAACCCTGATGGGATTCATCTCTCTCAAAGGGGGAAGAGGATCTTTGCCCAGGAACTAGCAGGGCTCATCGACAGAGCTTTAAACTAGGCTCAAAGGGGGAGGGGGATAACATCAGGCTTGCCAGCGACATGTTGTGGGATGATGTGCCCAGGTTGGAGGGATGGGGCGCTAGCGAGGGCCCTCAGCCTACTGCTCAGAGACGTGCTGGACACACTACAGCATGCTCGAAGCCTAGAGGAGATGAGCCAGGGGCTCCGAATGCAACAGGAACCAATGAGGTAACACTGGGAAGATACATCAAAAGAATCCCAGCCACCCCAGCCAATAAGTCAGCCTCATCGGGGGCACAACTGAAATGCCTCTACGTGAACGCACGGAGCATGGGGAACAAACAAGAGGAACTGGAGACGTGTGTGCGCCTGGAAGGCTATGGCCTTATTGGCATTACAGAGACGTGGTCGGATAGCTCCTATGACTGGAGTGTTGGGATGGAAGGGTACAGGCTTTTTAGGAAGGACAGGCAGGGCAGATGAGGAGGGGGTGTCGCCCTCTATGTCAGTGACCAGCTGGAGTGCATGGAGCTCCACCTGGGGATGGATGAGGAGCCCAAGGAGAGCCTATGGGTCAGGATTAAAGGGAGGGCTGGGGCAGGGGACATCATAGTGGGGGTCTGCTACAGGCCACCTGACCAGGGGGACTGAGCAGATGAAGCCCTCTATAGGCAGATAGGAGCAGCCTCACGCTCACAAGCCCTGGTCCTTGTGGGGGACTTCAACCACCCTGACATCTGCTGGAGGGACAACGCAGCAGGGCACAAGCAATCCAGGAAGTTCCTGGAATGTGTCGATGACAACTTTCTCCTCCAAGTGATAGAGGAGCCCACAAGGAGAGGTGCCATGCTGGACCTTATTCTCACCAACAAGGAGGGCCTGGTAGGGGATGTGAAGCTCAAGGGCAGCCTTGGCTGCAGTGACCACGAAATGGTGGAGTTCGAGATCCTCAGGGCAGCAAGGAGGGCGCGCAGCAAGCTCACTACCCTGGACTTCAGGAGAGCAGACTTTGGCCTCTTGAGGGATCTGCTTGGTAGAATACCATGGGACAAAGCCCTGGAAGGAAGAGGGGCCCAAGACAGCTGGCTAATATTCAAGGGTCACCTCCTCCAAGCTCAGGAGAGAGGCATCCCAACAAAGAGGAAGTCAAGCAAATCCACCAAGAGGCCCCCGTGGATGAACAAGGAGCTCCTGGGCAAAGTCAAACACAAAAAGGAAGCCTACAGAGGGTGGAAACAAGGGCAGGTAGTCTGGGAGGAATACAGAGAAACTGTCTGAGCAGCCAGGGAGCAGGTTAGGAAAGCCAAAGCCCTGATAGAAATTAGTCTGGCCAGGGATGTCAAGGACAACAAGAAAAGCTTCTAGAGGTATGTTAGGGATAAAAGGAGGACGAGGGAAAATGTGGGTCCCCTCCAGAATGAAAGGGGTGACCTGGTTACCCAGGATATGGAGAAGGCTGAGGTAGTCAATGACTTCTTTGCCTCAGTCTTCACTGGCAAATCCTTGAGCCACACTGCCCAGGTCACAGAAGGCAGGGACTGGGAGAATGCAGAACCTCCCACTGTAGGAGAAGATCAGGTTCGAGAATATCTAAGGAACCTGAAGGCGCACAAGTCCATGGGACCTGATGAGATGCATCCGCGGGTCTTGAGGGACCTGGTGGATGAAGTGGCCAGGCCACTCTCCATCATATTTGAGAAGTCCTGGCAGTCTGGCGAAGTTCCCGCCGACTGGAAGAGGGGGAACATAACCCCCATTTTTAAGAAGGGTAAAAAGGAAGACCCAGAGAACTACAGGCCGGTCAGTCTCCCCTCTGTGCCTGGCAAGATCATGGAGCAGACCCTCCTGGAGACTATGCTCAGGCACATGGAAAACAAGGAGGTGATTGGTGACAGCCAACACGGCTTCACTAAGGGCAAATTGTGCCTGACAAACTTGGTGGCCTTCTATGATGGGGTTACAGTGTTGGTGGATAAGGGAAGGGCAACTGACATCATCTCCCTGGACTTGTGCAAGGCATTTGACACTGTCCCGCATGACATCCTTGTCTCTACATTGGAGAGACATGGATTTGATGGATGGACTACTCGGTGGATAAGGAATTGGCTGGATGGTCGCTCTCAAAGAGTTGTGGTCAATGGCTCAATGTCCAAGTGGAGAACAGTGACGAGTGGTGTTCCTCAGGGGGTCAGTAGTGGGACCGGCACAGTTCAACATCTTTGTCGACGACATGGACAGTGGGATCGAGTGCACCCTCAGCAATTTTGCCGACAACACCAAGCTGTGTGGCGTGGTCGACACGCTGGAGGGAAGGGATGCCATCTAGAGGGACCTTGACAGGCTGGAGAGGTGGGCCCGTGTGAACCGCATGAAGTTCAACAAGGCCAAGTGCAAGGTCCTGCACGTGGGTCGGGGCAATCCCAAGCACAACTATAGGCTGGCAGGGAATGGATTGAAAGCAGCCCCGAGGAGAAGGACTTGGGAGTATTGATTGATGAGAAGCTCAACATGAGCCGGCAGTGTGCGCTTGCAGCCCAGAAAGCCAACCGTGTCCTGGGCTGCATCAGAAGAGGTGTGACCAGCAGGTCGAGGGAGGTGATCCTGCCCCTCTACTCGGCTCTTGTGAGACCCCACCTGGAGTACTGCGTCCAGCTCTGGGGGCCCCAGTACAGGAGAGAGACATGGAGCTATTGGAGAGAGTCCAGAGGAGGGCCATGAAGCTGATCAGAGGGCTGGAGCACCTCTCCTATGAGGACAGGCTGAGAGAGTTGGGATTGTTCAGCCTGGAGAAAAGAAGGCTCCAGGGAGACCTAATTGCGGCTTACCAGTACCTGAAGGGGGCCTACAGGCAAGATGGGGAGGGACTGTTTATCAGGGAGTGTAGTGACAGGACAAGGGGTAATGGGTTCAAGCTGAAGGAGGGTCGATTTAGATTAGATGTTAGGAAGAAATTCTTTACTGTGAGGGTGGTGAGGCAGTGGAACAGGTTGCCCAGAGAGGTTGTGGAGGCCCCCTCCCTGGAAGTGTTTAAGACCAGGTTGGATGAGGCTTTGGGCAACGTGGTCTAGTGGAGGGTGTCCCTGCCCGCAGCAGGGGGGGTTGGAGCTAGATGATCTTTGAGGTCCCTTCCAACCCAAACCATTCTATGATTACTTCCTCCTACTTTTGTTTCCCTGTATATAATAAAAAACCCCCACATTTTAGATGCACTCCTGAGCTCTGTGAATACATAGATGTGTAATATGTCAAAATGTATTTTTAATTTAACAGCTTCAACACAACTTATTTTCAGATTCTCTCAGGAGGACCAATTGAAAGCAGAGTGAATACAGTATATTTGTTACATGCTAAGAGAACAGCAGCGCAAGATTTCTCTTTTTGTTTAGATAGATAGAGCCTAAGTAGATACACTCGATTATCCAAAAGCATTAACTATACTTCATTTAAAATATAAGAAAGTGCAGTCAGGTGCACTCCTAACTCCTAGGGTTAGGTTGAAACCTGGCTGAAAATATCTTCAGTGATTTGTACAAAAACTGATACATTTGTTGACTGCTGATCCTTCAGTACTGACAAAGCAGTATGCTACTTTTGGAAATTCATGATGAAACCAAAGCAATCATAGAACAGCCTCAGAAGCTTAAAGTATCAGAAGTTTTTGGTGGTTTGTTTTTTTTTTAAGTATTTTCTCTTCAAAGCACCTGAAAATCCTCTAAACTGTTGCAGTGATTACTATTTTGTAAATTCCCCAAAATTTCATAATAGCATCTTATGATCACTTTTTTTAAAGCTGAGTTTGAGATACATCTGAGTGACCAAGTATCATACCATGTAGGGTGCAAGTTTATCAGGTATCAATCCATAATGATTCATCACAAAATAAAAGTTCTATAAGCAGCTGGGAGAAGTATCACAATCACTAGCCCTTGTTCTCGTGGGGGACTTCAACTTACCAGATGTCTGCTGGAAATACAATACAGCGGAGAGGAAACAGTCCAGGAGGTTCCTGGAGTGTGTGGAAGATAACTACCTGACACAGCTGGTGAGTGAGCCAACTAGGGAAGGTGCCCCACTGGGCCTATAGCTTGCAAACAGACCAAGAGCTGTGGGTGATGTGATGGTTGGAGGCCATCTCAGGCATAGTGATAATGAAATGATAGAGGTTTTGATTCTTGGAGAAGTAAGGGGAGGGGTCAGCAGAACTGCCACCTTGGACTTCCTGAGGGCAGACTTTGACCTGTTTAGGAGATTGGTCGACAGAGTCCCTTGGGAGGCAGTCCTAAAGGGCAAAGGAGTCCAGGAAGGCTGGACAATCTTCAAGAACAAAATCTTAAAGGTGCAGGAGCAGGCTGTCCCCATGTGCCGAAAGATGAGCCGGCAGGGAAGAAGACCGGCCTGGCTAAACAGAGAGCTTTGGCTGGAACTCAGGAAAAAAAAGAGTTTATGATCTTTGGAAGAAGGGGCAGGCAACTCAGGAGGACTACAACAATGTCATTAGGCTATGCAGGGAGAAAATTAGAAGGCCCAAAGCCCAGATAGAACTTAATCTGCCTACTGCAGTAAAAGACAGTTAAAAATGTTTCTATAAATACATTAACAACAAAAGGATGACTAAGGAGAATCTCCATCCTTTGTTGAATGTGGGGGGGAAACATAGTGACAAAGGATGAGGAAAAGGCTGAGGTACTTAATGCCTTCTTTTCCTCAGTCTTTAGCAGTAAGACCAGTTGTTCTCTGGGTACCCAACCCCCTGAGCTGGAAGACAGGGATGGGGAGCAGAATGAAGCCCCCATAATCCAAGGGGAAATGGTTTGCAACCTGCTACACCACTTAGACACATGTCTATGGGGCCAGATGGGATCCACCCAAGGGTACTGAGGGAACTGGCGGAAGTGCTCGCCAAGCCACTTTCCTTCATTTATCAGCAGTCCTGGATAACCAGGGAGGTCTCGGTTGACTGGAGGTTAGCCAATGTGATGCCCATCCACAAGAAGGGCTGGAAGGAGGATCCAGGGAACAACAGGACTGTCAGTCTGACCTCAGTGCTGGGGAAGGTTATGGAGCAGATCATCTTGAGTGCCGTCACATGGCACACACAGGACAACCAGGTGATCAGGCCCAGTCAGCATGGGTTCATGAAAGGCAGGTCTTGGTTGACTAACTTGATCTCCTTCTATGACAAGGTGACCCTCTTAGTGGATGAGGGAAAGGCTGTGGATGTTATGTACCTAGACTTTAATAAAGCCTTTGACACTGTTTCCCACAGCATTCTCCTGGAGAAACTGTCTGCTCATGGCATGGATAGGAATACTCTTCACTGGGTAAAAATCTGGCTGGATGGCCAGGCCCAAAGAATTGTGGTGAATGGAGTTAAATCCAGTTGGCAGCCGGTCACAAGTGGTGTTCCCCACGGCTGAGTACTGGGGCCAGTTCTGTTTAATATCTTCATCAATGATCTGGATGAGGGGATTGAGTGCACCCTCAGTAAGTTTGCAGGCAACTCCAAGTTAAGTGGGAGTATTGATCTGCTTGAGGGTAGGAAGGCTCTGCAGAGGGATGTGCACATGCTGGATCAATGGGCTGAGGCCAACTGTATGAGGTTTAACAAGGCCAAGTGCCAGGTCCTGCACTTTGGTCACAACAACCCCAGGCAACACTACAGGCTTGGGGAAGAGTGGCTGGAAAGCTGCCTGGCAGAAAAGGACCTGGGGGTGCTGGTCGACAGCCAGCTGAACATGAGCCAGCACTGTGCCCAGGTGGCCAAGGCGGCCAACAGCATCCTGGCTTGTGTCAGAAATAAGTGTGGCCAGCAGGACTAGGGAAGTGATCGTGCCCCTGTACTCAGCTCTGGTGAGGCCGCACCTTGAATACTGTGTTCACTTTTGGGCCCCTCACTACAGGAAGGACATTGAGGTGCTGGAGCATGTCCAGAGAAGGGCAATGAAGCTGGTGAAGGGTCTAGAGCACAAGTCTTATGAGGAGAAGCTGAGGGAACTGGGGTGGTTTAGCCTGGAGGAGTCTGAGGGGAGACCTTATTGCTCTCTACAACTACCTGAAAGGAGGTTGTAGCCAGGTAGGTGTTGGTCTCTTCTCCCAAGTAGCAAGCAATAGGAGAAGAAATGGTCTCAAGTTGTGCCAGGGGAAGTTTAGCTTGGATATTAGGAAAAATTTCTTCATGGAAAGGGTTATCAAGCATTGGAACAGGCTGCCCAGGGAAGTGGTTGAGTCACCATCCCTGGAGGTATTTAAAAGATGCATTAGATGTGGTACTTAGGGACATGGTTTAGTGGTGGACTGGGCAGTGCTAGGTTAATGGTTTGACTCTATGACCTTAAAGGTCTTTTCCAACCTCAATGATTCTATAATTCAAATGTACCCCCACATCACTGCCTTCCATATCATACTACCTACCATTTCTTGTTTACACTCAGCATAATTAACTCTGATCTATTTGTGCATCAACTTTCCACACTGACCTTCCCAGACCATTTGGGTAGCTTCTGTCTCCACTACAGCAGATCTCTGATCCCTTCATGTCTGGCAGTACGTGTGTTCCAGACTTGGGAATTTCTTTTTACTCAAGAAGCAACAACCCACTGCATAGGCAATAGTTTTACAGACCTTTCAGAACCACAGAACAGTGAACAATGGCTAAGACTGGGAATCCCTCTTAAACTATTCCCTCCCAGAACAGCACTTAGAGCCATGATAAACGTTACTATCTTTGAGATAAATTCTGACTCCCCATGCTAGGGCACAATGAAACTCAGGCTATAGTACCGATATTCCCTTTCTCTTGCAGGTGAGTTCTTTTGATTAACACATACTCTTTTTAAGTTCAGCACAGAGATAATGGTCCTTTTCAGTGTGGAGGTGCTATCAAATGAAAAGTCAATTAGATTATTTTTAATGAATTGCTTCAGTGCATACCATCAAGAATTTGTGTGTATAAATATATGTATTTTCAGGAATCCCGTATTTCACTGAAGTAAAACATATAAAAGGTGACATTTTCTGGATAAGACCATTTATTTTAACAAATAGATGAGTCTTTACGATGAACTGGAGGCTGCAACAGCTGCTCTCTTGAGCTTCGGCATGGTTCCCTCACGGAATCCATTCCTACAAGTAGAAATATGGTTACTGCTTTTTGAAAGGGTGGTTGCTGCTCCAGGTTATTTTCTAACAAGTAATGTTTTAGATCAAATTCACCAGCTTTTTTCAGCTTCTCTCAGTAATGCACTGAAATCACTATGGAGTTCATACATTCAGACATTTTTAGTAACAAACATCAATGACAAGCTGTTTCTAAGCAGCAGTATGTTTTTCTCCTCCTTCTGCTGAAGTCAAATTGACTTCTTCAAAACAGGAAGATTTCAGTAACTGAGTAAACACTCCAAGACTGAATCAGATACAGCACACACACACACTCCTTTATGTTCCAACTCAGCAAAATATTTTGCATTTGTTAGTACTGAAGTGCAAGTCAGTTTCTTACAGAAATCCTCTATGTCTCCAACCAGGGATTAAGGCAGGCATGACAAAAGAAGAGTCAGCCCCAAGCTTGCTTTTGTATATGACATTTCCATTTCAGCAATGTTTAGTGGAAATCAGGTTGCAGTTACACGCTGTAAGGTATTTTCTGGCTGCTGCTGGGAAAGACTGCGCTCACCCAATAAAGCCCCAGATGAATGGATCCTTTAACTACACCTAGGTCCAGGACTTGAAAGACTCCTACTTTCTACATTTTTAGGAAAAGACTCCTGAATTGCTTGGTATTTTTCATCCAGCTTTCTAGTGTATTAGGCCAGAAATTACAGAACTCTGTTTTGGAACATGGATGTCATAGAAAAGAAATTCTTAAATGAGTTTAACAGTACAGTACCTCGTAAGTACAACTCAAAACTTTATAACACATTTTAGAAACCTGTAACTCAGAATCTGATGTTACAAATTAGAGCGACTACTGAACTATTTCAATCTTCAACTTTTTTGTGAGCAAGAGGGGATTAGAATGCATTTCAAGAATCGTCTCTTACAAAAACCCACACTTCAGCACAACCAGCAATTTCACTGACTCACAAATAGAGGCAATGCTACACAAAGCATACCTTTTCAAATGTGGCATTTTATTACAAAACCCTCTGTGTTCTGTACTATCTACACTTAACAGAAACAGAGCTTGCTATACATCCTATGTATTAACAATGAGTGAGCTTTTTATAATTGGCAGCATATTCCTTTGAAGATATAAGGCATCACTTATTTCCACAATATATTTTGAAAGTTTGTAATAAAGTGTCATACCTGAATCGACGGTAGACCCTTTTCAGGTGCCTCATGCGACCAGTACCAGTGGTGTCACGTCTTTTAGCCTTTGCGCTCCAGTTATCTAGAACACAGAAGTTACTGTTACTCGTCTGCGCCAAATAATTAGTTGCACAGTACATTTGAATAGCACTATTCAATCTGACAGAAGCAAAAGAAAAAAACTAATTATAAATTAAATCAATTTCTATACAGTAATAGTGCACATGTTAGCAGAAATATAGTTAGATCAGTGTTAATGTCAAAAAAAAATCTACAAACACTGCAAGATGACACAGTATTCTTCCTTGGTTGGAAAAAAGCCAGACTACTGAAGATGACAAAGAAACACAAATTTTTAAACTCAAGTCTGTTACTTACACTTTCTCTTACGCTTCGCAGGGTAACCACATTTCCCACAGGTAGATTTCTGCAGATGGTATGCCTTGGACCCACATCGGCGACACAAGGTGTGCGTCTTATTTCGTCGTTTACCAAACGATGACGTACCCTTTGTCTGAAAAACATTTCAAGACATTGCACGCTGTAAATATCACTAGCACTTGAAAGTTACGTAACTCAAAGCATAATAAGCTCCTCTAAGAAACACGGACAAACTCACAAAGTCCAATAAACACATCAGAGGCACGCTGAACTCTGAAAGACCAACTCAGTTTCACCTATAGGTATCCTCCACTTTTACAAGTCAGTTCCTTACACCTCTTTGCGCCATTCATACCCCCTCGCCCCCACCCAGTGCTGAAATAAAACGAAGCCAGCGAGCGGTTATCTCCAACACCCTTCTCATCTCCCCCAAATTAATCAATGATAAACAATAAAATGCTTTTTTTCCCTGAGGAAAGGTATTTATTTTACGCAGATCAGCCGCACGCTCACCACAAGAGGCTTTGACGACCAAACCCCCTCTTACTTATCTGAAAGGCTGTCTCATCCCTGGGGAGAGCGCCGGCCCGGCCAAGCCCGCAGCAAGCACGGAGGAGAGCCCGAAGGAGTCCCCAGAAGCACCCGGGCTGCAGCACGGCCCCGCACCCCACCGCGGCCTCCCTGCCCAGGACGAAACACCCCGCGCCCCCACCCGGTGCAGGAGCGGCGCCCACTGCCAGGCTCTCAGGCCCCGGCCCCGCAGCGACCTCCCCGCAGCGCCGTCCCGTCGCCGAACCCGGCCACAGCAGGACGCAGGGCTGCCCCGCGCCCTAGATGAGGCCCACGGCACCGCAGGGCCCAGCACAACAGCAGATGGTAACAGATACTCCACACCCAGACCCCAGCGCTCACCATCTTCTCCGGGCGCCAACACCAAAGAGGCCAGGACCCGCCCTACTTCCGCTATAGCCCGGCAAGCACTTCCGGGTGCGCCTCGGAGTGTCCGGTTGGGCGTGGTGGAGAGGTCCAGTTCGGTGGTCCGCCTGGAGAGGCTTGGCGTGGTAGAGCGCTAGTGCTTTTCTTCGCTTGGCCTCGCCCCAGATTGTACTCAGATGTCCCCTCCGTGTGGTGGCCTCTTCCCACCAGGTCCGGCCTGCTGGGACAGATGGGGGTCCCTGAAAGCCCTGGTGTCCTGGGTGAGATCCTTGGGGGCCCAGGCCTCAAAAGCCTGGTTGTCCCCAGTGACACCACCCCAAAACTGGTGCTTATTAGGGTGTTGCAATGTGTCCTAGGCCATGGTGCAACTGGTCCTGGAAATAATGACTAAGGGGTATGTATGTGTAAATATGTCTCTACTTGGCCAAGAAAATATTTAACACACCTAAGTTGCCTTACTGGCACATAATTTTTAACTCTAATGCATCTTCTCTGTGATAACATCCATGCTGCTATTCACAGGTACTTACAGCTCCACTTCAGGCTGCAGAATCAAGTCCTGGCCCTATTTCCAACTTCAGTGAAAACTATTTTCATGACTGAAATTCAGGGACAGGGTATTCTTGGCTGTAATACATACTTTCAAAGTGAACTGCCTTAAAAATAGGCAGCCTCTACTGCACACTCTCCTTGTCCATGACCCCCCCCAGCCCCCTCCCCTCCCCATGTGACAGTCTGCCTGCAGTCTAAACCATTGCAATGGACATCATTAATGCAAAATTGTTTTTTATTCAGATGCACCATTTAAATTCTCACATGCCAGCCTACCACACATCTTCAGTAGACTCACAATCTATAGACAATTTTATCTGAGAAGAGTTAATTTTGGGGAAATAACATGTACAGAGAGAACCTGAAGAAATCTGTGTTTATCTTATCACCAGTTCAACACTTACTTGTCTCAAAGAAAGTCAGCAATTGATGATAAAAGCAATTTATTTAACCTTGATTGTGGACTTACATGACCTTGTATAACAGCTCTTGATAAAAGTATGTGTTTATCTGGAAGGCTATCAAACCATAGAATCGTAGAATCATAGAATATCCTGAGTTGGAAGGGACCCATAAGGATCATCGAGTCCAACTCCTGGCTCCACACAGGACCAGCCGAATCAGAGCATATGACTGAGAGCATTATCCAGATGCTTCTTGAACTCAGTCAAGCTCGGTGCTGTGACCACTTCCCTGGGGAGCCTGTTCCAGTGCCTGACCACCCTCTCAGTGAAGAACCTTTTCCTGATATCCAACCTAAACCTCCCCCGTCACAGCTTCATTCCGTTCCCTTGGGTTCTATCGCTGGTCACCAGAGGGAGGAGATCAGCACCTGCCCCTTCGCTCCCCCTCGTGAGGAAGTTGTAGGCCACGATGAGGTCTCCCCTCAGTCTCCTCTTCTGTAGGCTGAACAAACCAAGGGACTTCAGCCTCTCCTCATATGTCTTCCCCTCTAGACCCTTCACCATCTTTGTTGCCCTCCTATGGACACTCTCCAATAGTTTTATGTCCTGGCTAGATCTCATTCCTTCTGCTTCTGGTTTACTGAAACTGACTAAAAATGCAGTTATTCCAAAATGCAACTGTCTGAGCCTGCCACAAGCCAGCAAACTGCGAGGAACTCTTCCATGATGAATGTGTGGACAGATGAACCCCTGTAACATGGAGCTCATTGTCCAGAAAAAAGGCATCATCCCGTGGCGCAATCCCCAAAGCAATTAATCCGTGTCCAACTGCTGCATTTTCACTCCTGGACAAAGCAGCCTTGTACAGTTGTCTCAATATTAATTTATCCTCACTCGTTTCCTGAGTCTGGCCTCTCACTGAATTCCTTTGGTGCTGATTTATGTGCTGTGAGGCTTTTGACTTCTGCTTAGGTTGAGGCATGGGGCAAAAAGCCATTTTGATTTTAGCTGCATTGTTTCCAGATGCACAAATGTGTGGCCCAGGCTGTTCACTCAGCTCTTTCATTTTGACTGGCAATTTCTATCTCTGGAATAACACCTAAGGCAGAGGTCTTTGCTCATATTCATTTTACTTCACCTGAAAATCTAGGCATTTAGTCCATCCATGGTCCCGCTGTAGTTAAAGGAGAGAGACAAATAGTTCCAAAGGGTAAATCATCCCATCTTAAATTAGGTGTCTAAAGTAGGTTGCAGAAATCATCCTTGGGAGGAGCCCTTCTGTGGTGGGTTGACCCTGGCTGGAGGCTAGGTGCCCACCAGAGCCACTCTATCTCTCCCCCTCCTTAACTAGACAGGGGAGAAAAGGTATAACAAAAGGCTTGTGGGTTGAGATAAGGACAGGGAGAGATCACTCACCAATTACCATCACTGGCAAAACAGACTCAACTTAGAGAGGGAATTCATCTAATTTATTACTAAGCAAAACAGAGTAGAGGAGTGAGAAATAAAACCAAATCTTAAAACACCTCCCCCCACCCCTCCCATCTTCCCAGGCTTAACTTCACTCCTGGTTTCTACCTATTCACCCCTCAGCAGCACAGGGGGATGGGGAATGGGGGTTGCGGTCAGTTGATCACACATTTTTTCTGCCGCTCCTTCCTCCTCAGGGGGAGGACTCTTCACACTCTTCCCCTGATCCAGCGTGGGGTCCCTCTCACAGGAGACAGTCCTTCATGAACTTCTCCAACGTGAGTCCTTCCCATGGGCTACAGTTCCTCATGAACCGCTCCAGTGTGGGCCTCTTCCACAGGATGCAGACCTTCAGGAGCAGACTGCTCCAGCGTGGGTCTCCCATGGGGTCACAAGTCCTGCTGGCAAACCTGCTCCAGCGTGGGCTCCTCTCTCTCCATGGGTCCACAGGTCCTGCCAGGAACTTGCTCCAGCGTGGGCTTCTCACGGGGCCACAGCCTCCTTCAGGTGCCTCCACCTGCTCTGGCATGGAGTCCTCCACAGGCTGCAGGTGGAATCTCTGCTCCCCACCATCAACCTCCATGGGCTGCTGCAGGGGGACAGCCTGCTTCACCATGGTCTTCACCACGGGCTGCAGGGGAATCTCTGCTCCGGTGCCTGGAGCACCTCCTCTCCCTCCTTCTGTGCTGACCTTGGTGTCTGCAGAGTTTCTTACATCTTCTCACTCCTCTCTCTGGCTGCAAAAGCTGCCGCTCCTTTTTTTTTTTTCCCCTTCTTAAATATATTATCACAGAGGCACTACCACTGTCGCTGATTGGCTTGGCCTTGGCCAGCGGTGGGTCCTTCTTAGAGCCAGCTGGTATTGGCTCTGTCGCACCTAGGGGAAGCTTCTAGCAGCTTCTTGCAGAAGCCACCCCTGTAGCCCCCTCTGCTACCAAAACCTTGCCACACAAACCCTAAACAGACATAAACCATTGACCAAGTCTGGGACTAAGACTGGACCTAGCTGTACCTAGACTCTTCTCTGAGAAGGAGTTTTGAAAGCAAGGGGGTCCTTTCTGAACCTCGTGACTCAATGGGAGGGCCTCTCTCAGCCACATGTCAGACTCATACCCTTTTACGCAACAGCTGAACAGGAAACTCCTCTTGGAATTCAGGAGTGTCCTGGTTTCAGCTGAGAGGATTGATTTTTCTTCATAGTAGCTAGTGTGGGGATATGTTTCGGATTTGTGCTGGAGACAGCATTGATAATATAGAGATGTTTTTGTTCTATGGACTTATTGTTGAGCAGTGTTTACACGGGGCCAAGGCCTTTTCTGCTTCTTGCACTGCCCTGCCAGCGGGATGGCTGGGGGTGGACAAGAAGCTGGGAGGAGACACAGCCAGGACAGGTGACCCAAACTGACCAAAGGGATATTCCATACTATATGACATCATGCTCAGTTTATAAGGAGCTTGGGGGAAGAGAGAGGGGGGGCAGCGGCGTTCGGAGCAATGGCGTTTGTCTTCCCAAGTAACCATTATGTGTGATGGAGCCCTGCTTTCCTGGAGATGGCTGAACACCTGCCTGCCCATGGGAAGTGGTGAATGAATTCCTTGCTTTGCTTTGCTTGTGTGCGGCTTTTGCTTTACCTGTTAAACTGTCTTTATCTCAACCCACGAGTTTTCTCACTTTAACTCTTCCAATTCTCTCCCCCATCCCGATGGGGAGGGAGTGAACGAGTGGCTGCATGGTGCTCAGCTGCCAGCTGGGGTAAAACCACGACAGTCCTTTTTGGAGCCCAACGTGGGGCTCGAAGGGTTCGAGATAATGACAGATTTGATTGGAATGTGCTAGATTGAATTTATAGCTGTTATTAGCTATTTAGTATTAGCTGTTTAGCTATTAATTGGCAGGCTCCTGTGCTTGCCATGGGGCTTGCTTGCCTTACTATCTATTAGAGTCTAGTGCTCGTTAGTGGCTGCTTTGTGCTTTCGCTGCTCGCTGTACTGCTGTACTTCTTATCATTTTACTGTGCTGTGCCTGGGAACATTTTGATAACAGCAATGGCGATGAGCCTGGCCTGGCAGATGGCCAGGGCATCGCTGCTGGTTTTGTGCTGCCATCCTGGACAGGCTGGAACTCCTGTGTGCACTCGAGTCGAAGGGACTGTGACCTGTGGATGATTCCACGTCGGAGCAGGACACCCCAAAGCGTCTGTGGCTGTGGTTGCATCTGTACCACAGCAGGTATATCTCGAAGTGTCTGTGGCCGTGGTTGTGTCTGTGCCGCAGCAGGTATATCTCGAAGCGTCTGGGGCCGTGGTTGCGTCTGTGCCGCAGAAGGTATATCTCGAAGCGTCTGGGGCCGTGGTTGCGTCTGTGCCGCAGCAGGTATATCTCAAAGTGTCTGGGGCTGTGGTTGCGTCTGTGCCGCAGCAGGTATATCTCGAAGTGTCTGGGGCCGTGGTTGCGTCTGTACCACAGCAGGTATACCTCTGGAAGGACTGTGAGCCAAGGATAAGCCCATGCTGGAGAAGGTACACCTCGGAGCATCTGTGGCAAGGATAAGTCCATGCTACAGCAGGTACACCTTGAAGCATCAGTGGCTGTGCATGGGTTGTGCTGGAACATTTCTAAGTGTGTGGCCATGGACGAGCCCATGATAGGGCAGGTTTATTTCTGAGAGTACTGAAGCGACTGTGACTGTGGGCAAGGCCACGCTGGAGCAAGTGTATCTATGAAGGCATTGTGGCCCATGGAGAAGGCCATGCTGGAACAGGTGCACCTCGAAGTGACTGTAGCTGTGGATAAGTCTATGCCACAGCAGGTATACCCCTGGAGAAACTGTGGCTCATGGATAAGGCTCCACTTGGAGCAGGTACACCCCTAAGGGACTGCAGTCTGAGGATAAGTTCAAGCCGGAGCAGGGGCAAGGGGAGGTGTTCATTGCAATGGTAAACTTGATGGTCTCACTTGAAGGGACCAGGGGTGGATATTGTAATGGAAATACCTTTAAATTGTTGTAACCCATGATTTGAGTTGCATGTTACAGGAATTACTGTAGCAGTAATCACCTGAACCAATGGAGAACAAGCCTTACAGGAGGCAGCGCAGGTGCAGCAGTGGACCTGACCTGAGCTGGTTTTGGTGCCCAGTAACTCCACATGTCAACCACCTCTCCTGTCCTGAGTGACCACCACGGTGGATGGAGCCCAAGGTTGTGGACCAAGTGAACCCAATGGACATTTTGTAGACATTTATGGACATTTTAAAAGGGTGGTCCACAGACTAAGGGAATGATATCAGCATATTATATCAAGGGATGAGAAGGGTGGTGGTGCTTAATGAGGATGTATTGAATTGTGTGGGACCTGAGCATGACGTAAATAGTATGGAATAAGGGGTGGATAACGTCCTGGTTTCAACTGAGAGGATTGATTTTTCTTCGTAGTAGCTAGTGTGGGGATATGTTTCGGATTTGTGCTGGAGACAGCATTGATAATATAGAGATGTTTTTGTTCTATGGACTTATTGTTGAGCAGTGTTTACACGAGGCCAAGGCCTTTTCTGCTTCTTGCACTGCCCTGCCAGCGGGATGGCTGGGGGTGGACAAGAAGTTGGGAGGAGACACAGCCAGGACAGGTGACCCAAACTGACCAAAGGGATATTCCATACTATATGACGTCATGCTCAGTTTATAAGGAGCTTGGGGGAAGAGAGAGGGGGGGCGGCGGCGTTCGGAGCAATGGCGTTTGTCTTCCCAAGTAACCATTATGTGTGATGGAGCCCTGCTTTCCTGGAGATGGCTGAGCACCTGCCTGCCCATGGGAAGTGGTGAATGAATTCCTTGCTTTGCTTTGCTTGTGTGCGGCTTTTGCTTTACCTATTAAACTGTCTTTATCTCAACCCACGAGTTTTCTCACTTTAACTCTTCCAATTCTCTCCCCCATCCCGATGGGGAGGGAGTGAACGAGCGGCTGCGTGGTGCCCAGCTGCCAGCCGGGGTAAAACCACGACAAGGAGGAAAACAAAATTGTATGATTTTTGGAAGTGAGGTCAGGCTCGCTTACAGGAAGATTACAGAGCTGTGGTTTGTATATGCAGGGAGGATACACAAAAGGCCAAAGCTCAATTAGAGTTGAAACTGGACAGTTTTGTGTCAGACAACAAGAAAGGCTTTTTTTTTACTATGTTAATAACAAGAGGAGACCCAAGGAAAGGATTGGACAGATAATTGTTGAAGATGGTCACCTGACTAATAGGGATGAAGAAAAAGTGGAGGCATTCAATGCTTTTTTTGCCTCATTCTTTAGTAATAATGATAGACATCGGGCTGCCTAGTCTCCTTAGTCGGAGGACCACGAGTGTGGGAGCAGTGACTTTCCATGTGTGGACACTGAAATTGTAAGGGACCAGCTATATCAGTTGAATGTTCACAAGTCCGTGGGGCCTGATAGGATTCATCCCAGAGTACTGAAGGAGCTAGTGGATGCTATGGCAGGACTCCTCTTGATAATCTACCAAAGGTCTGGGGAGTCTGGGGAGGTCCCCACTGACTGCAAGCTAGTCAATGTTATTCCGATTTACAAGAAGGGCGTGAGGGAAGACCCAGGAAACTATAGACCTGTTAGTCTAACCTCAGTTCCTGGAAAAATGATGGAGAAAATCATACTAGGTGCTACTGAAAGGCATTTAAAGGACAATGCAATCATCAGGCACAGTCAATATGGGTTCACAAAGGGAAAGTCCTGTTTAACTAATTTGATTTCCTTCTCTGATAAGGTCACCTGCCTAGTGGATGAAGGGAAGATGGTGGATGTAGTTTTTCTGGATTTTAGTAAGGCTTTTGATACTGTCCCTCACAGCATCCTTCCAGACAAACCATCCAACTGTGGGATGAGCAGGTTCATGGTGCACTGAATGAAGAACTGGCTGAATGGCAGGGCTCAAAGGGTTGTAGTGAATGGGGCTACATCTGGCTGGTGACTGGTCACCAGCAGTGTTCCTCAGGACTCAGTCCTAGAGCCAGTTCTGTTCAGTACTTTTCTCAATGATCTGGATGCGGGAGTTGAATGCACCATTAGCAAGTTTGCTGATGATACTAAACTGGGAGGTGCTGTTGACTCTCTCAAGGAACGAGATGCCTTTCAGAGGGATCTAGATAGATTGGAGCACTGGGTAATCATCAATGGCATGAAGTTTAACAAGAACAAATGCCGGATTCTTCACTTGGGAATGAGTACACAAGTCTAAATTGGGAGAGGAGTGGCTGGAGAGCAGACCTGCAGAAAGTGATCTGGGAGTGCTGGTTGACAGCAGGCTCAATATGAGCCAGCAGTGTGCCCTGGCAGCCAAGAAGGCAAACCACATCCTGGGGTGCATCAAACACAGTATAACCATCTGGTCAAAAGAGGTGATTATCCCGCTGTATTTAGCGTTGGTGCAGTCTCACCTTGAGTACTGTGTGCAGTTCTAGGCCCCACAATTTAAGAAGGCTGTTAAGGTCCTTGAATGCATCCAGAGGAGAGCAACAAAACTGGTGAAAGGGCTGGAAGGCATGTTCTATGAGGAGCAGCTAAGGACTCTGGGTTTGTCTAGTTTGGAGAAAAGGAGGCTGAGGGGTGACCTCATTGCTCTCTACAACTTCCTGAGGAGGGGAAGTGGAGAGGGAGGTGCTGATCTCTTCTCCCTGGTATCCAGTGACAGAACGCATGGGAATGGTTCAAAGCTGCATCAGGGGAGGTTCAGACTTGACATTAGGAACTATTTCTTTACCGAGAGGTGGTCAAACACTGGAACAGGCTTCCTAGAGAGGTGGTCCATGCCCCAAGCCTGTCAGTGTTTAAGAGGCATTTGGACAATGCCCTTAATAACATGCTTTAACTTTTGGTCAGCCCTGAAGTGGTCAGGCAGTTGGACTACATGATAGTTTTAGGTCCCTGTGGTGCTGCAGCTGCCTGGGCCACTCTGAGATCTCAGGATAAGCCCCATTGTGCTGTTATCTTGGATACAAGTGCAGTGACTTGGGTGTCAGGCACTCTCTGGCCACACCTGGGCCATCTGCTGCCTGAATGGTACATCAGGATAAGCCATGCATGCTTTGAGAAAAACTCCCATTTTGCTGTTATCTTGGTGGCAAGTGCAGTAGCATGGAGCTGGAGTGGTAAGGCACCTGGGCCACCTGCTGCCTGAATTGTCTACCAGAATGACTCAGCACGAACTGTGGCCAGAATGGAGAATACTGACCAAAGCCGATCAACTCGAGATTCTATAAATAGTGATCCAAAAGTGAGACCTTTTGAGCTCTCCTGCACTGCAGGGGTCTGTGTGACCCAGTATCTCCCCCTGAGCTGGGATGCCTCTCAGGGTATATTTCGTGCGGACTGAAAGATCATCCATTGAAAATTTTGTGAGGACTCCAAAGCCTGATTTCGCGAGGTTCATCGACTGTCCATTGATGAATGCTGGCACATAAAAGTGAGTAATTCATGAAACTCACGAAAAGGGAAATTTTAATCATAGGTTAATCTGTGTGTGTGTGTGTGCAATTTGGTTCAGAATTGTTTGTCTGCCTGTCTGTATGTATGATTTGATTTAATCCCCATCTGTGTGTGCAACCCTGCTGTGAGTTTCGGGCAACTCTTGCCATTCTCGAATCTTTAACTAAGTCGCTATTTTGATTGTAACAAATTCCATTGAATCACTCTGTTAAATTGGCTGATGATTAAGTGCTGTTAATAATAATGCAACCTAATCTTGTGATCTATCTCAAAAATATTAATAAATCCTAAATTGCTGCTAAACCAAAGCTGTGTAAAAAAATCTTATTCGTGACAGTCCCTTCCAACTGAACTATTTTATTCTATATAATTTGTTATTTATTTACTTTATCTGACATCTCACTTCAGGCACCATAAAGAATTTACATTTATCTTGCTCTGGGACTACCACAAATGAATGCTTTCCCCTATCACTCTGGCTCTTCTCTAGAAAGAAAAATATAAGCTCACTTGAAAGTAGAAAAAACTGTCACTTGTACAGCATGCTTTACCTTGTATGGAATTGTGTGGCTTGCCTTTAACATTTGGATGTGAGACACAAACTATAAGAAAAAAAGGCTTTGCAGTGAAATGGACAACTGCAAGTTCTAAATTTATTGAAGATAAAGCCTATTTCCCTAGGTGAAGTAAGTTTGCATTCCTTCATCAAAATCACTGTTTCATTTTATTATTTTTACCAGCTGCGAACCTTCCCAGAGTACAAATGCTTTGCTGATGAAGGTCAGCTCAAGTCCGCAGTTACAAATGTTATTTTCTGTTTATTCTGGAATGTGATTTTCCTGCAGCCCAGGCTGCCTCCAATCTTGACATCTCCAATTAGCTCACTTGCGTTGGTGACCAACAGGTCCAGTAACTCTTGTGGTTTAACCCCCGCTGGTAACTAAACAAAGAAGCGCTTGCTCACCCCTCCCCCACCAAGTGGGTGGGGAGGGGAATGGAAAAAAACTTTATGTTGCCAGTCGAGATATACCTGATCCACTTCAATCGTAGCAGCCTGATCCACCTCCTGGTTGTTTTGATGTTCCTCAGTGGCCTGACTCTTGGGTACGTGGGCATCTGTGTGACGTAGTTTTACAACCAGCTTCTCTAACCGGGCAGCAATATCTTGCCACAATGGGACAGCCCAGATGAGTTTGCCTCTGCGCTGCCAGTTACTCTGCATCCATTGCTGTAACCACCCCCACGGGGCATTGGCCACCATCCATGAATCAGTATAGAGGTAGAGCATCGACCACTTTTCTCTTTCAGTAATGTCTAGAGCCAGCTGGATGGCTTTCACCTCTGCAAATTGGCTCGATTCGCCTTCTCCTTCAGCAGCTTCTGTGACTCATTCTGTAGGACGCCATACAGCAGCCTTCCACCTCCATTGCTTTCCCACAATGCGACAGGACTGTGGTGGGTTGACCCTGGCTGGGGGCCAGGTGCCCACCAAAGCCTCTCTATCACTCCCCTCCTTCACTAGGCAGGGGAGAAAAAGTGCAATGAAAAGCTTGTGGGTCGAGATAAGGACAGGGAGAGATCATTCACTAATTATCGTCACGAGCAAAACAGACCGAACTTAGAGAGGGAATTCATCTAATTTATTACTAAGCAAAACAGAGTAGAGGAATGAGAAATAAAATCAACTCTTAAAACACCTCCCCCCACCCCTCCCATCTTCCCGGGCTCAACTTCACTCCTGGCTTCCTTGTGTTGGGTGTGCGTGGCAAGGTTTTGGTAGCGGGGGGGGCTACAGGGGTGGCTTCTGTGAGAAGCTGCTAGAAGCTTCCCCTGTGTCTGACAGAGCCAATGCCAGCCGGCTCCAAGACGGACCCGCCGCTGGCCAAGGCCAAGCCAATCAGCGCCTCTGTGATACCATATTTAAGAAAAAGAAAAAACAGTTAGAGAGTGCTTTTGCAGCCAGAGAGAGGAGTGAGAAGATGTAAGAACATCTGCAGACACCAAGGTCAGTGCAGAAGGAGGGGGAGGAGGTGCTCCAGGCGCCGGAGCAAGATTCCCCTGCAGCCCGTGGTGAAGACCATGGTGAAGCAGGCTGTCCCCCTGCAGCCCATGGAGGGAGGATGAGGGGGTGTAGAGATTCCACCTGCAGCCCGTGGAGGACCCCACGCCGGAGCAGGTGGAGACACCTGAAGGAGGCTGTGACCCCGTGGGAAGCCCGCACTGGAGCAAGCTCCTGGCAGGACCTGTGGATCCGTGGAGAGAGGAGCCCACGCCAGAGCAGGTTTGCTGACAGGACTTGTGACCCCCCATGGGGGACCCACGCTGGAGCAGTTTGCTCCTGAAGGTCTGCACCCCGTGGAGGAGACTCACGTTGGAGAAGGTCGTGAAGGACTGTCTCCCGTGAGAGGGACCCCACGCTGGAGCGGGGGAACGATGAGTCCTCCCCCTGAGGATGAAGAAGCGGCAGAAACACCGCGTGAGGAACTGACCGTAACCCCCACTCCCCGTCCCCCTGTGCCGCTGAGGGGGGCGGAGGTTGAAGCCGGGAGTGAAGTTGAGTCCGGGAAGATGGGAGGGGTGGGGGGAGGTGTTTTTAAGATTTGGTTTTATTTCGCATTCCTCTACTCTGCTTTGCTTAGTAATAAATAAGATGAATTCCCTCTCTAAGTTCGGTCTGTTTTGCTCGTGATGATAATTAGAGAATGATCTCTCCTTGTCCGTATCTCGACCCGTAAGGTTTTTTTTTTTCCTTGTACCTTTTCTCCCCTGTCTAATGAAAGAGGGGAGTGATAGAGCGGCTCTGGTGGGCACCTGGCCCTCAGCCAGGGTTAACCCACCACAGTGAATTCTGCTGATCACTCCCTGACTCTCCAGTTGACAAATCAGCTTATAGATGGGTATCGGGGAGTCTCAGTTGGTGCGGTATTGCCACCGGTGCACGGTTGTGGTAGTGATTGGCACCTGTTGTTCTTCGACCCTCAGCAACCCCACCACAGAAGGGTGCAACGAAAGACTGGGCAAAGTAGACAGCTGTTCAGCTTCCTCTGTCTCCAAGGCAGCTATCCCAAAAGCCCACCGGTACCCCTTTTGGGTCCTTGAAATACCCTCTCCAGAGGTAGTCTATGCCAAGAATACATGGAGCCTCTGGGCCAGTCACAATGGGGTGCTTTTCCCAGTCATTCCCAGTTAGACTCACTTCAGCCCCCAGCAGAATCAACTGTTGGGATCCCCCCGTCACACCAGAAATACCGATGGGTTCTGCCCCTTCATGGCTTGATGGCATTAGCGTACACTGTGCACCAGTGTCCACTAGGGCCTTGTACTCTTGTGGATCTGATATGCCAGGCCATCAGATCCATGCAGTCCAATAAACCCAGTTGTCCCTTTCATCCACCTGGCTCAAGGCAGGGTCTCTCTTGTTGTCCCAAAAGTGGTATTGTTTACCCAGTGTGCAGTACGCCAGTATACACACACAGCAGAGGTATTTTATTTAGTTCATGTCTGTGCAGAGATGGGTGCTAGGTGGTAATTCCACATAGCTAGCACGCTACACACAGAATCTACCACATATTTACCTTGTTACAGGATTAGAAAAACCTGCCTAAATTTACACTAATTGGTTATTAATTATCGCATCATCTACTGTTGGTTAAGCATATTTAAATTAGCATGCATGCTTCTTGAGGGTGTGTGTGTGGGGGTAATTTGCATAGTCCTTTAATTGGGTCAGTGGTTGCTATCTCCCCCAGCCACCTTTCCTTTCCAGTAGTTACTGGCGATTCTTGTTGACTTCAGGCCTCTCTGGCAATCGCCCAGCTCTCAGTGCCTTCTGGGGCAGGATGTTTCCTTTTTATCAGTTTTTCCACTCTCCTTCAAGGATACTCTTTAGCAAAGCATGCTTTTTATCAGTCTTTTGACTCTTCTTCAAAGGTATAGTCATCAGCAAAGCAAGGTAGTGTATATAACCCTAAATTAAACAGTGTCTAAGCACTAACCCAAACACATTTTTGTCCCTGTAAAGTGGAAAACTCTACTTTATGGATATCATTTTTCCCCCTTTGAGACTATGAGATCTCTTCTCATGGGTCTCTCATGTCTCACTATTTCTTTTCATTAATATTATAACTACAATTATCCTTTACAGTGAGCTAATACTGAATATACTATTACAATATTTACAATTTTCATGTTAGCAGAGGCAAATTAACAATGCTGTCTGAGGGGGTTCTATAATTATCCCTGTGGAGGAAAAGTTTCATTCTATACATAAACAGCAAAACAATAGGTAACTACATTATTAATCCTAAATACCAAAACAATTGCCTTTGTGGGCACTTAACCTCTACTTAGACAAGTCCTGTTTCTCAGGTACAGTTCATAGAGGCTTAACTTCTCTGGTCGGTGTGGAGGCCCATTCATCTTCATCAGGCCTTGGTGCTCTTTTTACCCATGTATAATGAATCCAGGAATTAATGCCCTCTACTTTGACCACAGTGTAAGTCTTCAATAGCACGGTGTAGGGTCCTTTCCATTTCTCTTTTAGTGGTTCATCTTTCCAGGTCCGTATGTAAACAACATCTCCTGGTTGGAACGGGTGAACTGGTGCGTCCAAGGGAAGAGACTCCTTTTGATTTAGGTATCTGTGTAGTGAAGATAAAGTCTGCGAAAGAGAAATCAAGTATTCTTTAACTGCAGCCTGACCTTTTATATGCATTTGGTCTCCCTTGATGTTTAAAAGGTTTGTAGGATGTGCTTTCCCATATATGATTTCAAAGGGGCTTACTCCTTCCTTGACCCTAGGGGTTATTCGGATTCACAAAAGAGCTAAGGGTAAGGCTTCTGTCCACTTAAGGTGTGCTTCCTGACAGAGTTTAGAAACTTGTCTTTTGAGAGTCTGATTCATTCTTTCTACTTTCCTGCTAGATTGAGGCCTCCAGGGGGTGTGTAGTTCCCACTTAATCTGCAAAAACTTGGAAATTTCCTGTACTATTTCTGCAATAAAATGAGGTCCGTTATCAGAGGAGATGCCCTCTGGAATACCAAATCTGGGTATAATTTCTTTTAACAAGATTTTAATTACCTCTCTAGCTTTGTTGGTACCACAAGGGAAAGCCTCTGGCCAACCAGACAAGGTATCTACTTAAATACCAATAAATATTTATACTGGTTACATCTAGGTAATTCTGAAAAGTCTATTTGCCAGTATTCCCCAGGAGTTATTCTTTGTTTCACAAGTCCTCCTATAATCTTCTTCCCGATTTTTGGGTTATTAGCACAACAGATGGCACATTTCTTTACTACAATATCTGCTATACTCTGCATTTTGGGCCCCAAAACATTTCTTTTAGCAGTTAATACCAGTGCATCTGCTCCTGTATGTGTTTCTTGGTGCAGTCTTTTAAGCACAGCTTCCATCATTTTCTCAGGAATCAATAATTGTTTCAGTGGCATCACCCACCAACCTTGATCATTTTTGGAGCAATCTAATTGTTCTGCCAACTGATTTTCCTTTCCAGTGTATTTTGGTGGTAACAGTTCTAAATGAGAGCCTGGAATTAAAGCTCCTTCTAAGTTGGACTCCCTCGTGGCTGCTTCTTTAGCTAGCCAATCTGCTTTTCAATTTCCTTTTATAACTTCACTGTTTCCCTTTTGGTGAGCTTTACAATGCATTATTGCAACCTCTTTTGGTTGAAGAGCTGCTTGTAAGAGTTTCATAATTTCTGTCCCATATTTTATCAGATTTCCTTGTGACTTTAATAGTCCTCTCTCTTTCCAAATTGCTCCATGCACATGCACCACTCCAAAAGCATATTTAGAATCAGTATATATATTGACCCTTTTTCCATGACTCAGCTCTAAAGCTCTAGTCAGTGCTATCAATTCTGCCTTTTGAGCGGATGTATTGCTAGGCAGTGCTCTGGCTTCTAATGTTTGGTTATTTGTTACCACCGTGTATCCAGCTCTTTGTTTTCCTTCCAACATGTAACTGCTGCTGTCAGTGAAGAGCTCCACTTTGCCATCAGGCAGGGGTTCATCGTGTAGGTCCGGCCTGCTGGAATACACTTGTTCAATAGTGGTTACACAATCATGTTGCAGTTCATCAGACTCAGAGATTGGGAGTAAGGTGGCAGGATTCAAGGTGGAGGTCAAAGAAAGTATGACATCATCTTGTTCTAACAGCACAGCTTGATATTTAGCTAACCTACTCGGGGATATCCAGTGGTGTCCCTTATTTTCAAGAAGGGACGATACAGCATGAGGTACAAACATGGTAATTGGTTGGCCCAGGGTTAGTTTTTGAGATTCCTCAAGTAGGGTTACAGTCACTGCTACTGCTCGCAAGCAGGCGGGCCAACCTTTATTGACCTCATCCAGTTGTTTGGAAAAGTATCCCACTGGTCTCTTCCAGCTTCCCAATTTCTGTGTCAGCACCCCCAGTGCCACTTGTTGTCTCTCGTGTACATATAACTGAAAAGGTTTTCTCAAGTTCGGGAGCCCTAGTGCAGGGGCTTCCATCAGTTTTCTCTTAATTTCATTGAAACTTTTATGACATTCCGGTGTCCATTCTAAAATCCCTTCAGTTCCTTTTATAGCAGCATACAATGGTTTGGCAATTAGTCCAAAATTAGGAATCCACGGCTGACACCACCCAGCCATCCCTAAAAATCCCCTTAATTGTTTCTTTGAAGTAGGTACATCAATTCTGCAAGTGGCCTCCTTTCTTTCAGCACTCAATTCTCTTTGTCCTTTCATAACTTCAAATCCCATATATTGGACCCTTTCTTTTCCTGTCTGGGCTTTCTTCTTGGAGACTCGGTAGCCTGCTAAAGCTAGAAAATTAAGAAAACTGATTGTGGCTTCCAAACACTCTTCATAGGTATCAGAACCAATCAACAAGTCATCTACATACTGTAACAGTGCGATGGTGTTATACTCACTGTGCCATTGTTCTAGTTCCTTCGCCAATGCATTACCGAACAAGGTGGGGCTATTTTTGAATCCTTGGGGAAGGACAGTCCAGCAGAGTTGCATCTTTCGTCCTGTAGTCAGGTTTTCCCATTCAAAAGCAAAAATGGTCTGACTGTTCATCCACAGATATACAAAAGAAAGCATCCTTCAAGTCCAGTACTGTAAAATAAGTATTGCTATCGGGAATTGAGGCAAGGAGGGTGTAAGGATTTGGAACCACAGGGTGCACATCTATAGTTCTGGTGTTAACTTCTCGTAAATCTTGTACCAGTCTATATTCCTGGGAGCGAGGTTTCTTTACAGGCAAAATTGGAGTATTAAATTCTGATTGACATTCCCTTAGCTGTCCATGTTCTAAAAAAGAATTTATCGTAAGTTCCAGTCCCTTCCGAACTTCCAATTTAATAGGATATTGTTTCTTTCTTACCAGCTGGGCTCCTGGTTTCAGTTGAATCTTTACCGGAGTCACATTCTTGGCTCATCCTGGAGTTCCTGAGGACCATGCTATAGGTATTACCGCGTCCAACACTTCATCAGGAATATCTCCCTCTTCCGTAGGATTCTTCTCAGTCAGTGGGCATATCTGAGCTCTCCACACATTCTCTGGGGGAATATGTAACTGAACAGAATCTTCAGAGAAGGTTAACTGTGCATTTAATTTACAGAGTAAATCCCGTCCAAGTAATGGTAAAGGGCATTCTGGCATATAGAGGAATTTGTGTGTTAATTTAGAATCCCCAATTGCGAGTTCCATAGGCTGTAAAAATGGCCTCAAAGTTTTTTTCCCTGTAGGACCAACAATGCTTATCTTAGTATTACTTAATGGTCCCTTACAACTAGCTAATACAGAATGGGTGGCCCTGCTATCAATCAGAAAAATCTATTGTTTCAGCCCCCAGCTTAATTGGAACCAGAGGATTGGCTGGGGAAACTTTAATGGATTCCTCCAGTCCCCTTCAATCTAATCCAGTCTCTGCCATTATCCCCACATCTTCCTCTCGGATATTCAAAAGATGTGGACATTCCCTTTTCCAATGACCCTCCTGCTTACAATAGGCACACTGATTTGTTCTTAGAAAAGTTTCACAGCAGCTTCTTCTGCTACCTCCACAACCCCTGCCTCTGAATCCTCCTCGTACACCTCCTCTTCCCTGTCCTTCTGTCAGGGCAGCCAGCAAACAAGCCTGCAATTTTGCTCGCCCTTGCTTCTCCTTTTCTTCCACCTCTTCTCTATTATTATATACTTTATAGGCAATCGACATTAATTGTGAAATTGTCATTCTGTCCGCACCATCCACCTTTTGCAGTTTCCTTCTAATGTCTGATGCAGATTGACCAGTAAACAACATATTAAACAATTTCATATTTTCCTACTGGAAACCGGAGTGGCATTTTTCCTGGAAGAATCCCCTTTTTTGACTGTTTTGGTTTTGCCTTGCAGCTCACCTACTCATGCCTGTAGGGACAAGGTAGCTTTTCCATCCCACCTCCTCATGTCCTCTCCGTGGTCACGCAGGTAAAACCACAGGGTGCCTCGTGGTGTGTTCCCTCTATATCCTCTCTCTTGAGCAGAGGAATGCTTACTCCTAATAGCTGAGGTACTGGTCAGTACAGGTGGGGAGTAGGACATACCCTCTCTGAATTGCTGGAAATCCTGGGACAGCTTCTCCACAGCTGAGACGAGGGAGGAAGAGAGACTTTTTTTGGTATTGCTGGAGTTGGCCAGGTATTTTATCCATTGTTGGCCCCTCTTCATCTTCCCAGTCCGTCACTGTAATGACTTGGCACATGATGATGGTGCGCTCCATACGAACTTCTGCCACATGGGTCGTGCGCACTGGACTTCATCAGGATCTGTGGGTAATTGCATGTTGTCTGAGTCATAATAAACCATCTCCCGCACAGCTAATTCCCTCAAGTACTGGATGCCTCGCTCCATGGTGGTCCACTTGCCTGGACGACATGCATCATCTTCACTGAAGGGATACTTTTCCCTCACGCTTGAAAGGAGTCTCCTCCAGAGGCAGAGGGCTTGTGTCTTTTTCCCAGTCGCTTTGTCAATGCCCCCTTCCCTAGACAGGGATCCCAGCTACTTGGCTTCCCTACCCTCTAATTCCAGGCTACTGGCCCCATTATTCCAGCATCTGAGCAGCCAGGCAATGATGTGCTCGCCTGGATGATGGCTGAAATCCTTTCACATCTCACAGCTCACTCGGGGACAGGGATCGGGTGATTACCTCTGGTTTTGCCTCTTCCTCCTGTTCTCATTATAGCCCAAGTTCATCGTCATCCTTTACTAAACGAGCTGACTTTTGTGTCCATTTCTTCTTTTGTATAGGGGCAATAGATACTGGTATGGGTTGTTTCTCTGGTTCAGCTGCAGTGCTGTCACAGTGCACGACACCAGGGTTTGAGTAGCTGCAGTGCTTGTCGCCGGGGTTTGAGTGGCCACAATGCCTATTGTGGGGGTTTGAGTAGCCGCAGTACCTGTCATGGAAGTTGAAGTAGCCGCGGTGCCTGTCACTGGGGTTGGAATAGCCGCGGTGCCTGTCGCAGGGGCTGGAGTAGCCGCAGTACCTGCCACCAGGGTTGGAGTGGCCATGGTGCTTGTTGCACGAGTTGATCTCTGGGTGGTATTCTTAAGTAGTTGTTGAACCTTAAAGAAGACCTGAACCACATTCAGGAGACCTAGCAACAGAAACATGCTGGTCTGAACATTTCAAGGGTATTCAAAATTCTCAAGAGCTGTTGTAAGAGCTGTTGTAACTAGCCTGAAGGAGAAAAGGATGGTGAAGGTGAAGGTCTTCCCCTCTGTGTACCCCATAGATTGCTTCTCCACAGGAAAAACATAGAGAAAGTAACTGCTAATACTTCCCAGGAGATAGCACCCGAGGTACGGAAGAGATAGCAATGCTGAATACACAAACCAAAATGTTCTCACGGCCAGTAATGCTATGGTATCATAAGCGAGTGGAACACCATGCAGCAAAAGGAACATCCTCATCCAGCTCCCCGAAAAGATAAACAGCACTGCAGCAAGTACATAATACCAGGAAGTACTCACATAACACAACCATGCAAAAAAATAACACAACATTGTGTCCAGCAACTATTAAACTAATATAATGTATGCTTGCAACTAATTTAACATGCTCTGGTCAAATCTGTCATTATCTCAACCCTTCGAGCCCCACTTTGGGTGCCAAAAAGGACTGTCGTGGTTTAGCCCCGGCAGGCAACTAAGCATCACGCAGGCACTCGCTCACTCCCCCTGGCGGGATGGGGGAAAGAATTGGAAGAGTGAAAGTGAGAGAACTCATGAGTTGAGATAAAAACAGTTTAAAAGGACAAACAGAAAAAGGAAAGTAATAGTGATAATTATAATTATAATAATAAATACAAGTGATAAACAGCACAATTTCTTATCACCTGAAGTCGATGCTGTGCAAAAGCCCCCGCTGCTGCACCAGGCCCCCAGCTTCCACGCCTCTCAGCCCACCCCCTAGTTATAAACAGAACATGATGTTGTATGGTATGGAATATCTCTCTGGTCAGTTTGGGTCAGCTGTCCTGTCTGTGTCGCCTCCCAGCTTCTTGGGTGCCCCTCGCCTTCTTGTTAGCAGGGCAGTATGAGAAGCTGAAAAGTCCTTGACTACTTGGCAAAAACTAAAAACATCAGTGTGTTATCAACGTTATTCTCATCCTAAATCCAAAACACAGCACTACACCAGCTGTCAGAAAGAAAATTAACTCTGTCCCTGGCGAAACCAGGACACAATATTTCATCTGTTTTGGTGTGGTCAGTTGACCCTGGCTGGACTCCAGGTGCCCACCAAGCCACTCAATGACTTCCTCTCCTCAGCTGGACAAGGGAGAGAAAATATAACAAAAGGCTCGTGGGTCAAGATAAGGACAGGGAGAGATCACTCAGCAATTACCGTCACAGGCAAAACAGACTCAGATTCCAGAAAATTAATTTAATTCATTACCAATTAAATCAGACCAAGGTAATGATAAATAAAAAATAAATTTTAAAACACCTTACCCCACCCCTCCCTTCTCCCCAGGGCTCAATTTCACTCCCGAATTCTCTACCTCCTCCCCCCCAGCAGCACAGGGGGATGGGGAATGAGGGTTGCAGTCAGTTTATCACAGGTTGTTTCTGCCACTCCTTCCTCCTCAGGGGGAGGACTCCTCACACTCTTCCCCTGCTCCAGTGTGATGTCCCTCCCATGGGAGACAGTTCATTAACTGCTCCAGCGTGGGTCCTTTCCACGAGTTGCAGTCCTTCAGGAATAGACTGGTTCAGTATGGGTCCCCCATGGGGTCACAAGTCCTGCCAGCAAACCTGCTCCAGCGTGGGCTTCTCTCTCCATGGGTTCACAAGTCTCGCCAGGAGCCTACTCCAGTGCAGGCTTCCCACGGGGTCACAGCCTCCTTCAGGTGCATTCACCTGCTCTGGCATGGGGTCCTCCACGGGCTGCAGGTGGATATCTGCTCCACCATTAACCTCCATGGGCTGCAGGGAGACAGCATGCTTCACCATGGTCTTCACCACAGGCTGCCTGGAGCACCTCCTCCTCCTCCTTCTTCACTGACCTTGGTATCTGCAGAGTTATTACTCTCACATATTCCTACTCCTCTCTTCTGACTGCTGCTGGTGTTGTGCAGGTTTTTTTTCCCTTCTTAAATAATGCTTCACATCAATAACTAAAGAAAAAAATGTTAGTGGTCTCAGCTTGTATTTTGCTTATACTAACAGTTAGCGCTAACATAGGAAAAAGCCCATGCAGCCTCAAATGCCTTGTTACATTTGTTATGGACTAGGGCCTATAAAGGTCTTACCTCTTTTTAGAATTCAAAATGTAAGTAATCACTAGAAAACTGTCATCCGCTCAGGTACACTTACAGGAACTGTTTTCAGGTATTTTATCGAATAAGTGCATTCTTACTGTATATTCCCTATATATCCTGGAAATACTGGTAGACTATTTCAGATGTTTTGCTGGCTCAAGTAGTTGCAGATGGTCCCAGCTATCGCTTGGTTCCAACACATCCTACCGGGCAGCATTAAACTCTTGGAACTGAACTTTTGCTTTTATTTATATGCTTGGTTTTGTATTCCTGTGGCTTCTATAAACTGTTCTTGGTTCTATCTTGTGTGGTTTCTTCAAGGGCACCACTGGAAGCTTCAGATGTGAATCTACATCTAGTAACTGCCTTCTACAGAAAACATTTTCAATAAAACAATGCCTGACCATGATGCTTACTATTTTTCTGCTGTGGGATATGGGAGTGTATTGGGTTTGGCTGAGATGGAGTTAATTCTCCCCATAGCAGCCCTCATAGTGCTGTGTATTGGTAGCTAGCAAGGTGCTGATAACACACCAGTGTTTTGGCTACTATTGAGCAGTGCTGGCACAGCATCAAGGCTGTCTCCAAAATTTCTCCTCCCCTTCACCAGTAGGCTAGGAGTGGGCAAAAGCTTGGGAGGGGATGTAGCCAGGACAGCTGACCCAAACTGACGAAAGGGATATTCCATACCATATGACAGTCTGCTCAGCAATAAAAAGCTGAGAGAAGGAGGGGGCATTCGTTATTTACAACATTTGTCTTCCGGAGCAAGCGCTATGCATACTGAAGCCCTGCTTCCCAGGAAGTGGCCGGACTTTACCTGCTGATGAATAGAGAATAGATCTTTTCAGGGTTTTTTTAATAGAGAATAAATATTATGGTTTTTTTCCTTTGTGTCCACGCATGGCCTTTTGCTTTTGCTTTATTAAACTGCCTTTATCTTGACCCACGAGGTTTTTTTCCATCTTATGTTTCTTCCCTCCCTGTCCTGTTGAGGAGGGGAGTAACAGAGCAGCTTAGTGGACGCCTGGCCTCCAGCCAAGGTCAACCCACCACAGGGAGGCAGAGTGCTGATGAATAAAATATGCCACAAAGTAAAAAGTTAGTGAGTTTATGTTAGTCAATGTCAAATACCTTTTAATTTAATTCTACCTTTGGTAGAATACCATGGGACAAAGCCCTGGAAGGAAGAGGGGCCCAAGACAGCTGGCTAATATTCAAGGGTCACCTCCTCCAAGCTCAGGAGAGAGGCATCCCAACAAAGAGGAAGTCAAGCAAATCCACCAAGAGGCCCCCGTGGATGAACAAGGAGCTCCTGGGCAAAGTCAAACACAAAAAGGAAGCCTACAGAGGGTGGAAGCAAGGGCAGGTAGCCTGGGAGGAATACAGAGAAACTGTCTGAGCAGCCAGGGATCAGGTTAGGAAAGCCAAAGCCCTGATAGAAATTAGTCTGGCCAGGGATGTCAAGGACAACAAGAAAAGCTTCTAGAGGTATGTTAGGGATAAAAGGAGGACCAGGGAAAATGTGGGTCCCCTCCGGAATGAAAGGGGTGACCTGGTTACCCAGGATATGGAGAAGGCTGAGGTACTCAACGACTTCTTTGCCTCAGTCTTCACTGGCAAATGCTTGAGCCACACTGCCCAGGTCACAGAAGGCAGGGACTGGGAGAATGCAGAACCGCCCACTGTAGGAGAAGATCAGGTTCGAGAATATCTAAGGAACCTGAAGGCGCACAAGTCCATGGGACCTGATGAGATGCATCCGCGGGTCTTGAGGGACCTGGCGGATGAAGTGGCCAGGCCACTCGCCATCATATTTGGAGAAGTCCTGGCAGTCTGGCGAAGTTCCCGCCGACTGGAAGAGGGGGAACATAACCCCCATTTTTAAGCAGGGTAAAAAGGAAGACCCAGAGAACTACAGGCCGGTCAGTCTCACCTCCGTGCCTGGCAAGATCACGGAGCAGACCCTCCTGGAGACTATGCTCAGGCACATGGAAAACAAGGCGGTGATTGGTGACAGCCAACACGGCTTCACTAAGGGCAAATCATGCCTGACAAATTTGGTGGCCTTCTATGATGGGGTTACAGCGTTGGTGGATAAGGGAAGGGCAGCTGACGTCATCTACCTGGACTTGTGCAAGGCATTTGACACTGTCCCGCACGACATCCTTGTCTCTAAATTGGAGAGACATGGATTCGATGAATGGACCACTCGGTGGATAAGGAATTGGCTGGATGGTCGCACTCAAAGAGTTGTGGTCAATGGCTCAATGTCCAAGTGGAGAACAGTGACGAGTGGTGTTCCTCAGGGGGTCAGTAGTGGGACCGGCACAGTTCAACATCTTTGTCGACGACATGGACAGTGGGATCGAGTGCACCCTCAGCAAGTTTGCCGACGACACCAAGCTGTGTGGTGTGGTCGACACACTGGAGGGAAGGGATGCCATCCAGAGGGACCTTGACAGGCTGGAGAGGTGGGCCCGTGTGAACCGCATGAAGCTCAACAAGGCCAAGTGCAAGGTCCTGCATGTGGGTCGGGGCAATCCCAAGCACAACTACAGGCTGGGCGAGGAATGGATTGAAAGCAGCCCCGAGGAGAAGGACTTGGGGGTATTGATTGATGAGAAGCTCAACATGAGCTGGCAGTGTGCGCTTGCAGCCCAGAAAGCCAACTGTGTCCTGGGCTGCATCAGAAGAGGTGTGACCAGCAGGTCGAGGGAGGTGATCCTGCCCCTCTACTCCGCTCTTGTGAGACCCCACCTGGAGTACTGCATCCAGCTCTGGGGGCCCCAGTACAGGAGAGAGAGACATTTTGCTGTTGGAGCGAGTCCAGAGGAGGGCCACGAAGCTGATCAGAGGGCTGGAGCACCTCTCCTATGAGGACAGGCTGAGAGAGTTGGGATTGTTCAGCCTGGAGAAGAGAAGGCTCCAGGGAGATCTAATTGCGGCCTTCCACTACCTGAAGGGGGCCTACAGGCAAGATGGGGAGGGACTGTTTATCAGGGAGTGTAGTGACAGGACAAGGGGTAATGGGTTTAAGCTGAAGGAGGGTCGATTTAGATTAGATGTTAGAAAGAAATTCTTTACTGTGAGAGTGGTGAGGCACTGGAACAGGTTGCCCAGAGAAGTTGTGGAGGCCCCCTCCCTGGAAGTGTTTAAGGCCCGGTTGGATGAGGCTTTGGGCAACGTGGTCTAGTGGAGGGTCTCCCTGCCCATGTCAGGGGGGTTGGAACTTGTGGAGAACAATGCTTTAGCTAATAAAGACGGCGTGGGAAATGTGCGATTTCGACCTGTGCATTAAAGCAGCGAAAAACAGCGGTTCAGAGAAAAGATATGCACTAAACAGGCCTTGCATTCTTCAGTAGCTCGTAAATAACATGTGACTGGCCGAATCCAGGAGATAAGGAGCTGAGAACAGACAGCCAGGCGCCTGCCAGGTGCAAGAGAAAAACAGAATAACAGATCTTGTGGGGAACACAAATCGGGTGATGATTGGGGAATAAAAGAGTCTCCCCTTTTAACAAGAAATACTGTATAATCAGGAAATTCTGTAATAAAGTTGATTCTGTACTTGCACCCTACAGAGTCCGTGCCTATCATACACCACAGGGACTAGATGATCTTTAAGGTCCCTTCCAACCCAAACCATTCTATGATTCTATGATTCTATGATTCTGTGATTCTATAATGGTACAATTTTTAAAGCTAAGGCCTCATTTCATTTTAGAATTGAAATTTATGTAATTTAAAAGTCATGTTTGTGGAAGCTAATAGCTCTGAACTTGTTCTGTTTTTCCTTAAATATAGGGGAGGCCATTTACATTTAAGCAGCAGTGGGTAATAGTCAGAGGGCTGTACCAGGCTGGGGAGTTTCCTAGCGATGTCCTTGACACGGGCCCTGGGGAGGCAGCAGACTTCTCTGAGAGGAGGGTCTGCCCTGCATATCGGGCCCTCTGTACCCTTCAGAAGGGAGTCCCCTACAACTGTAACTCTCCTTTTCTCCTTTGTTGGGGTGGTCACGACCCATATGTCCGATAGAGCCATTGCCAGCTGGCTCCAAGATGGACCTGACACTGGCCAAGGCTGAGCCAATCAGTGACAGTGGTACCGCCTCTGTGATACCATATTAAAGAAAGAAAATAAAAACCAACAAACCAGCAGCATTTTGCAGCCAGAGAGAGGAGTGAGAATATGTGAAACAATTCTGCAAACACAAAGGTCAGTGAAGAAGGAGGGGGAGTAGGTGCTCCAGGCACCAGAGCAGAGATTCCCCTGCAGCCCATGGAGAACACCATGGTTAGGCAGGCTGTCTACCTGCAGCCCATGGAGGACCCCACGCTGGAGCAGGTGGAGACATCTGAAGGAAACTGTGACCTCATGGGAAGCCCATGCTGGAGCAGGCTCCTAGCAGGACCTGTAGATGCGTGGAGAGAGAGGAGCCTACGCCAGAGCAGGTCTGCTGGCAGGACTTGTGACCACCTGAGGGACCCACGCTGGAGCAGTCCGGTCCTGAAGGACTGCACCCTGTAGAAGGGACCCACACTGGAGCAGTTCGTGAAGAACTGTAGCCCGTGGGAAGGACTCACGTTGGAGAAGTTCGTGAAGGACTGTCTCCCGTGAGAGGGACCCCACGCTGGAGCAGGGGAAGTGTGGGGAGTCCTCCTCCTGAGAAGGAAGGAGTGGCAGAGACAACATGTGATGAACTGACCAGAACCCCCATTCCCCATCCCCCTGTGCTGCTGAGGGAGGAGTAGGTAGAAACTGGGAGTGAAGTTGAGTCTGGGAAGAAGGGAGGGGTGGGGGGAGGTGTTTTAAGATTTGATTTTATTTCTCATTACTCTACTCTGATTTGATTGCTTATGAATTAAATTAATTTTCTTAAGTTGAGTCTGTTTTGTCTGTGACATTATTTGCTGAGCAATCTCTCCCTGTCCTTATCTCCACCCACGAGCCTTTTGTTATATTTTCTCTCCCCTGTCCAGTTGAGGAGGGGGACTGATAGAGCGGCTTCAGTGGACACCTGGCGTCCAGCCAGGGTCAACCCACCACAGCATCAATTGTGATACAATTTAGAACTTCTGTGGGAATATTCTTTAGATTATGTCCAGAAAGGGCATAATTAACATATCTGAATTCAGAAGTCAGGAAGTGAAAAATCTGGCACCTTTACACATTAATGCAGGCTTATCGAGGAACACTAGTACCTGCTTTTCCTGTACTAGATACAATCTTTTAATATTATTTTATTATGTTTATATTGAAGCTTTATACTGGTCCATTAGTGAAGGCTGAAAGCTTCCCATTTTCTTCTCAGAGATGATCCTCATGAAAATGCTTGAAATGAAAATTCCAAATTACTCAGTGAACAGATGGGGTTTAATTTTTTATCTCATCAGGTTAGAGGGATGTTTTAAAATATAAAGATTTTCTATGGACCACAATTTCTGTTTTCCAACTTTCTGTTCAATTCATGACTGTAACTTAAGTAATACTGAATGTTCTCTGAATCAGATTTAGGACCATTACTAGAAAAAAAAAAGTTTTTTAACTTCCTGATGTCTGCACATTTAAAAATCTTTATATTGTTTCTGTAATATATATGTATCTGTTCGCAAACACATTCAAGAGCCTTGCTTAGTGTAGGCAAGAGAAAGCATTTTAGTTTATATCATTCACTTATTCTGGAGAACTGGGGAAAGGAGGTGAAGAGACAGCAGTTGCCAGTAACCTTCCTCTTGAGTCGATGTTCTTTCTCTCCATGCAAAAATATCCATCCAATTATTATTCTTTCTCCAGTTTCATCTGTTTCTTTGAAGGCAGGGTTGGAAAGTGATTAAAAAATAATCCGGTTATAGTCAACAGTAAAAGAATATGGTCTCTGGTACGTAGAAAGAACACAGCGCATGAATGGAAGGAAGGATACTGCCCTAAATGCAATGTGAATGAATGAGTTGGCAAGACAAACTGGAGGACAGGTTATCTGGTCAAAGTAGTAGGAGTTAAGAGGGTCCTACTTCTCTTCGTATTCCCACAGTAGGGTCTGGATTTGGACCTAGGTAGAGGAAGGGAGAAGTGGGAAGAAAACAGATTTAATTTACAAGGTTTATTGGAAATACAGAGACTTGACATGTCTGGTTTTTGTGAGTGGCTATGTTTTCTTTCATAGGATCCCAATACTCATTTTTTAGTAGGACTGGTCTTCTGGAAGCTTATGCTCCTGAATTACCTTACTGAAGGATCAGACTGGTGTTTGCTTATGTCACAGCAAGGCAGGAAGGTGGAAACATGGCTTCACCAGCTTCCTTCATCTTAAACTGTCACAGACCTTTCTTCACCACTGAGCACGGATGGTTTGGAAATAGTATGTTCCCTGTGCCTGGATGCCGCTCCTCAAACAGCATGGCAAAATGGGTTTGCTGGCCATCAGCACTCTCAGCATCGCTGGCAGAGCCAAGCACATCAGCAACAACTGCATCTTGAATGGACCTTTAAATTGTAATACACAACACACCGCATTATTAGCGCCTGAAACCCTGCCTGCACATGGGTATTCAGCTGCCACCCCAGGGAGAGCTGTTGTGTGCTCTCCACAGGCAAGCCTTGCAGCACGCAGCGGCACATTGCATGGCACCCAGCAGCTGTGGCAATGCAGGCAGCCTGGTGATCTCATTGCAATAGCACGATTTCTCAATTAAAAGTACACGTATGTTCAACACATGTCTCTTTGGCATCAGGAGGGACAACCCGTGCTGTGGGGAGCGCCTAGCCCTAGCTTCTCACTATCGCTATCTGTGGGCACAGGCCCCACAGGCAATGGAGGTGCCAGCCGGCAACACGGGGGAGCTTCAGCTTCGAGGCGGTGCCGCTTCCGACACCGGTGGGTCCAGGCCAGCCCCTCGCACCGCGTCGGCGCTGAGGGAAACCGTCACCGCTGCTGAGAAGCGCCCTGCGCCCGCCTTCCCCTCCGGTCCGCGAAATCCCGATGAATCCCCAGCGCCCCTCGGAGGCACCCCGGCCTCATCGCTCCGCCCCGCAGCCTTCGGGGGCTGTTTCTCCCATTCCGCCGCCTCGCCGGCAGGATCCGTCTGCAGGAGCCGCACCCCTCAAGGCGCCGCTGAACCGACCCAGCCCTTGCCCCTCAAACAACAATAGTTTGGCCCCGGGGAGGGCGGGAAGGCCATAAGTGCGGGGGTCACTTCCGGGTTTCGGTGTGGGTGGGTATTGTGTAGTTGCTCCTCCCTTGTCAGCACTCTGGTGCGGACTATGCGCAGACTTGGCCCTTGGTTGAAGATGGCGGCGACGGAAAAACAGAAGCCCGAGCACGGGCGGGTGAAGATTGGGTATTATATTTTGGGTGACACGCTTGGCGTTGGTACTTTCGGCAAAGTCAAGGGTGAGCGGTGGGGAGTGAGGCCGTTACCTGTCCCGCGGAGCGGCGTGGCTCAGTCGGTCTGCGGGGAGTAGCGCGCCGGACTGAGTAGTAGAGTCTTCGTCACCGACCGAGGGACGCGGCCGCCTGTGGTCGCCTCACGGCGGCTCGTCCCCCGGGGCCAGGCGTCCGTCGAGGCCCGACCGGGGCTGGGGGGCGTGTGGGGATCGGGCCGCCGCCCTAGCCTGGGCTTGGCTCCGCTCTGTCTCCCGCTCAGAGCGTTGAGGAGGTCTGAGCTTCACCGGGGGTGGCGCCGGGAAACCTGAGTTGCTGGGCGCTGCCCGGCCGTACCCGCCGGGCCTGGTGAATCACCGGACTGTGGCGGCGCTAGCGCCGCGGGCCGACGGGGGGCGATGGGAGAGGGGCTGGGGGCAGTGACTGCAGGGCTGACGTGTTGTCGGGGCAGTTACGAGAAGGCGTTTTATGGGCCGTTAGCTGGAGCCTCGGCCCCAGCCGCGGTGGCTGCAGCGTGGGGATCTGAGGCTACGGTCTGAATGCCACCGACTGAGTGTGGTGGTGTGGACATAGCGCCTGGTATGCTGTGAACGTCTTTCAGGAAGAAGGAGTTGTATTAGTTAACTTCTTGGGGGGTGGGACTTACAGTTCTGTAGCGGGAAGTAATCGCTGGAGGAGGAAAAGCTTTCTCTTCTGTATTTATGAAAATAATTCCTGGAAGCTAATTATGCTGCATTTATTTAAAACATCACCGGATATCTAATGAAATTAGGCAGCCTTAATTCTTGAGTTGTCTGAGGTTTGCTGCACAAATACTAACACTTGATGCCCTTATAAAGAAGGCAAGCTTTCCCCCTCTACAAGGGGAGAAATAAATGTAAAAAGATGGGCCTGAGATTATTGGATTAATTGGCAACACAGCTGACATAGAGACATTGAAAGACTGTGCTACTGATAACTACTTGTCAACTAAGGTTTTTTTTTCAGCTCAGGCTTAAACAACTTTTCCCAGTAGGGGTGTAGATGCTATGCAGCAAACTTGAAGTCTAGTAGAAATAAAATAGAAATTAAACTCTCCCTTGATGTCATTCACCACAGGTCAAAAAATTCTGCATTATCTTAAACTGTTCCTCCTATATTGTTTGTGAAAATTGTTGAAATATTGGGGTATGCAAATCGAAAAGATTGTTTAACAAATGAGTTAGACTAGACTCAGGTTGTATTATTAAAATAAGGGGGATTTTATGGTTAATCTAATGGATTGCTCATGTACCAGTATAACCAGTAAAAAACCCCATCTTATCCTGTTATATCTAATGTGCTAGCTGGCTTTAACGTGATATCTTCTTTCAGTGTAGATGTTCCTATTGTGTGTTCTCTGCACAAGCTCTTTCAACTATTGGCACGTTCTGAATAAATTACTGATGTTTCAGCAGTCTGTTACCATGTTTCATTTCAAATTTACCTCCCTTTAGTTTAAATTCTTCCTCCCAGAAGTAGCATTAGATTATGAGCATCTCTTTGTATGATTGAAGAAAGTAGGTGAAGAGCTTAGATTTCTCTCTCTAGAAATTGAAATAGTGATATCATAGACAGTGCTTTGTGTAATAGTAGAAACAAATCCTACCTGGAAGTCGCTTGTTAATAAGGAACTTCTGGCATGCCATAGAAAATAGGAATATATTTGACTCTAAGAATATCTAGGAAAGCAGTGGAAGAATATTTTGGGAGTAAAGCCCATTGAGAGTGTGGGTTTTTGTTTGGTTTTGTGGAGTTTTTTTCTCCAAGGCTGGCTTATAAAGTGACACCACCACCCCCTGGCCGCTAGGGAGCAGTGATCCCCAACTAGCAGCTGAAGTACAATTCCTTTCCTTAATAACTTGGTGCCTCCTTAAATAGAGAGGAAATGAGATAAGGGAGAAGACAGGCATTAGATTTTCTTTCCTCATGGAGGGACTACATGGTTGAGGGGAAGAGTCAAAGATTTTTTTTTTTTTCCAGTGCAGTGCACAAAAGTAAGGTTGGCATGTTTCCTCTTACATCTCAGAGCATGTTGTTTGTACTACTGCTCCTGTTCTTCCCTGTATTGGCAAAAACATGTCTGGAATTGTTGTCCCAGAACTGGGGGTTCGTTTACCTGCTGTGCAATGTGCAAATATACACACAGAGCAGAGGTATTTTATTGCATATTTGCACAGATATGGGTGTCTGTCCCAAGACAGCACTCCAAAGCTCCAAATCAGTGGTTATTTATACATACAACATTAACATATTCATCTTTCTAATACATATGCATTGTTATTCTATTAAATGATTGGTTTAGATTTCTTGTCTAGCATGCAAACTAGAACGTGTGCTCAATTCTTTTCTTCGCCTTTATCTTTTGAGTAGGTGATATAATTAGGGTGGGTGGTCCATGGGTCAGTGGTCGCGATCTCCCCCTGTTGGAATTACATTTCCCCTAATTTCCTTCTTCTTTGGCAATCCTCAACGATTCTTCAAGGCTTGTTGGTTATCTTTTGAGTAGGTGGTATAATTGGGGTAGGTGGTCCATGGGTTGGTGGTTGCAATTCCCCTTGCCCCCGGTTTCCTGGTACTTTTGGCAAGTCCAAATGGTTCTTCAAGGTGTAACCAAATGGATAACCATGATGATGGGAAGGGAACATTCTGAGCAGAACAGTATGGCGATGGTTGGGTGACTGTGTTTCATTTGATGTTGCTAACCAATTTGTGGCTGCTAATTATGTCCATTGTATAGCCCCAGCCTGACATGGACGATAGAATAGATAAAGCACGTAGCTGGCAGTGGGTACAAGTAATATTTCATTTTCTGTCCAAATCATGTCCTTTGACTGAACTTTGTTCATTATAATCTAATTATAATATCAAAACACACCTCCATTCTAAAAGCTACCTGCCTTCGAGGTATGACCACCCCTCACTGGGCATGCTCTTTGAATTTCTCTAAGCATATAGCTTTAAATCGAAGCGAGAAAACTCTTTACCAATCACAATAAGGTAACTATGCGATGTAAATGTAATTTTGTAGTGATGTAAGTGTGATTTTGTAACCTAAGGGTATAAATGTGTAAGGGATTAAAGACTAGGTGTGCATGTTAGGAGGAGAGATCCCTCGTGCACCCCAGCGCTGAATAGACCAATGTTGGCTTTCTAAACTGCATTTCTGTTTGGAAAGTTTTTATTGCTGTTTGAGCAGTAACAGTTTTGGCGACCCAGATGGGACTTGCTCTCTGAAGTCTCGGCAGAGTGGAGGAATCGTCGGGGTTCCCAGTGCACACACCGAAGTGATTTTTTGGAGGGAGGCACGACCATTCCTCTTCTCGGGTGAGTCCCAGACAGCTTTCTGAGAACAACATTGGTTTCTGAAATCGATTGGTAACTGCCGGCTGCATTGTGAGTATTGTACTTGCTTTGCTTGGTTTTGGTAACGTGTGCTTTGGAAATCCGCACGCTAGGACGGGGATACCTGGAGTTCGGATTTAGGTTGTGGGTTGGAGTCCCACCAGGAGGGTGAGAGTCCTGCCTGAATTATTGGTAATTTGGATGCTTGTACGGGGACGCCCGGAGTCCAAATTTTGGTTTTGGTTTATATTGGTAACTCGAGTAAAAAGGGTATAGTAATAATGGGAATACAACAATCACTGGAGGGTGGGATCCCGAAATGTTCACCTCTAGGTTGTATTCTGAAGCATTGGAATAAGTTTGGGGGAGATCCTCTAATTAAAGGAAAGCTTGTTGAATATTGTAATCATTGGTGGCCATTGTATACATTAGAGGATCAGGAAAAATGGCCAAAGAACAGTAGTTTAAAATATAACACTATATTGCAGCTAATATTGTTCTGTAGAAGAGAGGGAAAATGGGATGAAGTGCTGTATGTAGATTTGTCTTTCACTCTGAGGAATTATTGGCCAATTCAACGACAATGTGGGTTGAATAAAGATCAAGTTATGATGGTAGGGGTTGTAAAAGGATATAAGAAATTTACCAGACATGAGTTACCCTAGGTTTGCTTTATTGCAGCGCTGGATGCACGGGGGAAACAGCTCCACCCAACGTGCATGCAGGTGATCACCAACACACAGGTTATATAGAATCAAAACATACATATTCATCATTTTTCTCAGAAAAGGCAGTCCTATGATAATCATTTCTTGGAATTCATTTACATATTCTCCTCCCCGTCACGCATGCTCAGTGATTTGAGTTGGCGGTCCTCAAGAGGGTCTCTGGTGGTCATCAGTGATCGCACACCCGTGTCTGCTGGATAACCCTCTTCTTGTAGGCATGCGTAGTATCCTTGCTGTGGATGTACCTGTCCATAACAACTTATTTCATAAGATTAATATTCCCAGGCCTATTGTCCGGTTGGGTAGGGACTGTACAAGGAACATAGCAGCATTGTACGTTGCCATGGTCAGTTAGCTTCATTACCTATTACCTTGGTTACAAACTAATTATTCCAAACTAATAATTCTATAGTTTCTGTCTCATGGCCTCTATCCCATGATTACATTTTCCCCTTTTTGGAAGTTTTCCTTCCAGGCCTTGAGTAGCTTTCTGATTAGCATAAGTTTTCTTATAGCTAAGCTTCTATATTTTCTACAGGGGTAGGAGATAAAGCCCTGAAGAGATGTTGCTCTGCCTGTAGTATTGGAAAAAGATGTACTAAATTAAAAGGGAAAGAAAGTAGTGAAGAGGATATACAAATGTAACACTGCCACCTAGAGTTAAGCAGGATCGGGAGTCTGAACGTTCCGGGACTCATACACCTAACCCTCTTGATTCTTACTCTTCAAGTCATAGTGATCAAGAGGGAGGAACGAGTCCCGTTGCTGGTAGGACAAGAACCAGAAAAGCTCATTTACAAGCCCCTCTTAGGCAGGCTGTGGGGCCAGAGGGACCTGTTTGGGTAAAAGTACCTTTTTCAGTCTCTGATTTAAAAGCCTGGAAGGAAATGGCAGGGATCTATCGGGAAGATCCCGATAGAGTGGCCAAAGTAATGGAAACTATTATTAATAATCAAGACCCTGATTGGAAAGATTTGCAGATTATCCTGAATAATTTGATGACATCTGAGGAAAAGCGTAGTGTGCTGGCAAAAGCAAGGGAAGAGGCGGAGAGAACTCACCCACAGGCAGTATAGGCTGGACAGCTAGATAGACATTTCCCTGAAAATAATCCAAATTGGGACCCAAATAACCCCCCCAAAGATTGATGTCAACCGAATAGCAGAGACTGGTTCTATATGGTATAAGAAATGCAATACCAAAGGCTAAGAATTGGTCAAAATTGTACTAGGTCATTCAGGGAAAGGACGAAAATCCCTCGTCCTTCCTTGAAAGACTGTTAGAAACGGCACGAAAATATACTGATTTAGATCCCAAGAATGAAAGGGATCAAGTTTCCCTGGTTCACATATTTATGGGACAATCAAGTACAGGTATAAAGCGCAAATTGCAGAAATTAGAAGCGGCCGATGCACGTTCTCTGGACAAAATGTTAGAAAATGCCTGGAAGGTATTTAATAACAGAGAAAAAGAGGAGGAGGAGCATAAAAAGAAAGAAAGGACGAGAGAAACAAAACTATTAGCTGCAACAATAGCTTTGGAAACAAGCAAGGTTAAAGGGCAAGGGTGTAGGGGATCTAGGAGAGGGAATCCCAGATGCCCAACGTTCCAATTAGAAAAGGATCAATGTGCATTTTGTAAAAAGAAAGGACACTGGAAAAACGAGTGCCCTCAACTGAGGAAGGGGGAGAGGGAAGCAATGCCTCTACTCACCCTGGACTCAGACTGAGGGAGACCAGGGGCTAAAGAACATTCCCCAGTAGATGAGCCCCTGGTTATAGTAAAGGTGGGGAACAATGATATGGAATTTTTAGTAGATACAGGAGCAACTTAGTATTAAATACTTGTAAAGGAACTGGGAAATTGTCAAAGGAGAAAACATCAGTGACTGGTGCCACAGGGAAAAAGGAAAGTAGGCCATTTTTCCAACCTCTAAAGTGTAAAATTGGAGAAAGGGTGTTAACCCATCAGTTTTTGTATATACCGGATTGCCCTATGCCTTTGCTGGGACGAGATGTATTGAGTAAATTAAATGCACAGATAACCTTTGAAAAAGGAAAAATTCAAGTAACAATACCAAAAGATAAAGGCTTGGATACGCAAGTGTTTATGTAGCAGAAGGAGATGCCACTGCCAGAAATACCTAAAGAAGTCAAGGATGCATCAGGAACACCTGGAAGATCTAAGGCAGCAGAACCTGTGGTAATTCAACTAAAACCAGATGCCAAACCGGTAAGACGAAAACAGTATCCTGTGAAACTATAAGCTAGAAAGGGACTGGAGCCAGTAGTAGAACAATTTTAAAAATATGGACTTTTAAGGGAATGTCAATCAGAATATAATACTCCAATCCTGCCCGTGAAGAAGCCCCACTCGGAAGAGTATAGGCTGGTACAAGATTTGAGGGCAATAAATCAAATTGTCCAAGATGTGCATCCAGTAGTGGCAAATCCCTATACTTTATTAACAACCTTGAAGGAAACTGATAAGTGGTTCACGGTACTGGATCTAAAAGATGCTTTCTTCTGCCTGCCGCTGGCTACAGAAAGCCAAAAGATATTTGCCTTTGAGTGGGAAAATCCCACCACTGGAAGGAAAACACAATTGTGCTGGACTGTGTTGCCGCAAGGCTTTAAAAATAGCCCAACCATTTTTGGAAATCAATTAGCAAAAGAGCTGGAGGAATGGAAGAAAGATCATAAAGACTTCACTTTAGTACAGTATGTTGATGACATTTTGTTGGCAACAGAAACAGAGGAAAAAGTATTACAAAACACAATTGAATTATTGAAGTTTTTAGGCCTAGCAGGATACAAAGTGTCCCAAAAGAAAGCCCAGATCATGAAGGAAGAAGTAATTTTCCTGGGATTTGTTATTCCTCAAGGACAATGGAGTCCAGGGCAGGAAAGAAAGGAAGCAATTTGTCAGATTCCTGAACCAAACTCAAAGGAAGAATTGAAGGCTTTCCTGGGCATGGTCGGGTGGTGTCGCCTTTGGATTGTGAACTTTGGGTTAATAGCGAAACCTTTATATGAGGCTCCCCAAGGAGAAGAGCAAATATTAATCTGGACACTGGAATGTCGGAAAGCCTTTCAGAAATTAAAAGAATCTTCGATGAGCGCACCTGCACTAGGGCTTCCTAATTTGGAGAAACCATTTGAACTGTTTGTGCACAAAAGGTTACATATCCCATTAGGAGTCCCAACTCAAAAGTTAGGATCCTGGAAACGGCCAGTGGGATACTTTTTGAAGCAATTGGATAATGTGAGTAAAGGATGGCCCACTTGTTTGAGAGCAGTAGCCGCGACAATTTTGCTGATACAGGAATCTCGAAAACTAACACTAGGACAAAAGGTGACTGTCTATGTACCCCATGCAGTGACCACAGTATTGGAACAAAAGGGGGGTCACTGGTTATCTCCTAGTCGAATGTTAAAATATCAAGTGGTGCTGCTAGAACAAGATGACGTGGAACTTAAGACTCTTGAACAGGTGTACTCTAGCAGACCTGATTTAAAGGATGATCCCCTTGAAGAAGCCGACTTGGAGCTGTATGTGGATGGAAGCAGTTTCGTGGAAGGCGGTACTCGAAGGTCCGGATATGCAGTGGTAACTGCAAGAAATATCCTGGAGGCAAAAGGCGCTGCCATCAAATACGTCAGCCCAGAAAGCAGAACTGATGGCTCTACTAAGAGCATTGGAGTTATCCAAAGGAAAGAAGGTAAATATATGGACTGATTCAAAATTTGCTTTTGGAATTGTGCATGCCCATGGAGTGATTTGGAAAGAGCGAGGACTCTTAACATCGCAGGGCTCGCCGGTTAAAATATGGGCCCACCATTGAACTTTTGTTAAAAGCGGTCCACTTGCCAGCTAAAGTAGCTATCATGCATTGCAAAGCTCATCAACATGGACATTTGCCAGTTCAAATGGGGAATCGAAGAGCCGACAAAGCAGCAAAAGAAGCAGTGGGGAAACAGGTGCTGCTACTCTTACCACGGAAGCAACAGAATTTAGAAACAAAAGAACCAAAATATACCCCTGAAGATGATAAGCTGGCAGAAGTGACAAAAGCCAAGAAAAATTATGAAGGATGGTGGGTTACACCGATAAACTGGGTAATTGTAACACAAGAACTAATGAGGGAACTAGCTGAGAGAAAACACGCAGAGACTCATTGGGGAATAGAGTCCCTGACCGAAGCACTAAAACCACAAGTAATTAGTGTTCGAATGATGGGAATTGTGAAAAGTATAGTGCAAAGATGTGAACTGTGTTTAAAGAATAATCCTCAAACTTGTCAAAGACTTTTACAGGGAATAACCAGAAGAGGAAATTCACCAGGAGGCTATTGGCAGATTGACTTCTCGGAACTCCCAAGGCAAAATGGGTATCGGTATCTTTTAGCATTGGTAGATACATTTTCAGGATGGCCTGAAGCCTATCCGTGTCGTACCAATCAAGCGAAAGAAGTAGCAAAAGTGCTATTAAAGGAAATAATACCAAGATTTGGGGTGCCACTAGGATTGTCATCAGATAGGGGAACCTCATTTTGTTGCAGAATCAGTTAAAATTTTAGCTAAAATATTAGGAATAAAATGGGATTTACATACTCCCTGGAGGCCACAGTCCAGTGGAAAGGTAGAAAGAATGAATCAAAATTTGAAGAGGCAAATGAGTAAAATCTGTCAGGAAGCCCAGATCAAGTGGGCAGACGCATTGCCTCTCGCTCTTTTAAGAATTAGAATTCAACCAAAAAGTGCTGGAAAAGTAAGCCCATTTGAAATATTGTATGGGAAACCATATCAAACTACCAGAGCTGGAGCAGATCCTGAACAGATAGGAAAACATTATTTAAAAGAATATGTAATATCTCTAGGGAAAGTGTTGCCTTCTCTCCACAGATTTGTAGCTGACAGAGCACCTCTGTCCCTTGACACCACTGTCCACGCATTCCAACCAGGAGATTGGGTCTACGTGGTCAGATGAGCCACTGAAGGAGTGGTGGAAAGGACCTTTCCAGGTTTTGCTCACAACCTAGACAGCTATTAAACTCGATGGGATTGATTCGTGGATTCATTATACCAGTGTGAAGAAGGCACCTCCTCAGCAGTGTCTCAGCAGACATCCAAACAAGAGGAACCTTTAAAATGGAAACTAAGTCGCATTCAGTAAATTATTTAATTAAGGAAAGATATTTTTGTATAAGTTCTGTACCTGTTGTCTTATTCAGTGCATACCTCTCTGTAAGCCAGGAAATATAATGAGTGGAAGTATTGAAAATTAATTATTTCAGAACTTCCAAAGGGGGGAATTGTAACCGAATGGATAATCATGGTGATGGGAAGGGAACATTCTGAGCAGAACAGTATGGCGATGGTTGGGTGATTCTGTTTCGTTTGATGTTGTTAACCAATTTGTGGCTGCTAATTATGTCCATTGTATAGCCCCAGCCTGACATGGACGATAGAATAGATAAAGCATATAGTTGGCAGTGGGTGCAAGTAATATTTCATTTTCTGTCCAAATTATGTCCTTTGACTGAACTTTGTTCATTATACTCTAATTATAATACCAAAACACACCTCCATTCTAAAAGCTACCTGCCTTTGAGGTATGACCACCCCTCACTGGGCATGCTCTTTGAATTTCTCTAAGCATATAGCTTTAAATCGAAGCAAGAAAACTCTTTACCAATCACAATAAGGTAACTATGCGATGTAAGTGTGATTTTGTAACCTAAGGGTATAAATGTATAAGGGATTAAAGGCTAGGTATGCATGTTAGGAGGAGAGATCCCTCGTGCACCCTAGCGCTGAATAGACCAATGTTGGCTTTCTAAACTGCATTTCTGTTTGGAAAGGGTTTTTTTATTGCCATTTGAGCCGTAACAAAGGCTTGTTGGTCAAACTAACAATTTATCCGTTACGTTTCTACTTCTTAACAATCACATCTTAATTAGTACATTGTTTAGATATACATTAACACAGGGGTAGGACTATACAGTGGTCGCCCTTAGCAGCAGTAGTCTTGGTTATATTTGATTTTGCTGTAACAATTTCCCCCCTTTGAGACTTATCGAAATCCTATTTTTCAGCAAGTCTCACTTCCATTTTTCACACCTAATACATAAGATTCAGGCTTTTGTCTAGTAACTAGACTCCTTCCAAGTCTAAATATAAACAAGGTCTTCTAGCTGAAGGGATGCACAGGAGTGTCCAATGGCCATGGTGCTCTCTGATTTAAATACCTATGTAAAAAAGATAAAATCTGCAAAAGAGAAATTAAGTATGCTGTAATAATTTCCTGTCCTCTAAGGTGCATTTGATCTGATTCCTTCTTTCTACTTTCCCACTGGATTGAGGTCTCCATGGAATATGGAGATCTCATTTTATTTTCAAAATTTTTGACATTCCTTGCACCACTTCTGCTATGAAGTGAGGTCCATTGTCAGAAGATATTCCTTCTGGGACACCAAATCTAGGAATTGTTTCTTTTAACATTACCTTAATTATTTCTCTTGCCTTATTGGTACAACAGGGGAAAGCTTCAGGCCAACCAGAAAAGGTATCTGTTAAAATTAACAAACAGGTTATATCTCGGTACACTCGGAATAATCTATTTGTCAGTATTCCCCGGGTGTTATTCCTTGTTTTCCATTTCCCCCTATTGTTTTTTTTTTTCTCCACCTTTGGATTATTAGCAGCAATACTTTACATTTTCGGCTCTATAACTTTTTTTTTTAGCAGCCAGGACTAATGCATCAGAGTCCATATGTATTTCTTGGTGTAATTTCTTTAACACATATTCTGTTGTTCTGTCAGGAATTAGGAGTTGCTTTAAAGGTGTCACTCAGCATCCTTGTTCAATTTTGGTACAATCTAATTGTTCAGCTAATTTATCTTATTTTTCGGATCCAGTCTTTTCAGGGCTGCTTCCTTTGCAGCTCTATCCGCTCTCAGATTTATTCCCTTTTTGCTGTGCCTGACAATTAATTATTGCAACTTTCTTCAGCTGTAATACAGATTGCAGTAACTTCATAATCTCAGTTCCATATTTAACAGGGGTTCCTTGTGAGGTCGAAAGTCCTCTTTCTTTCCAAATTGCTCCATGAACATGGGCAACTTCAAATGCATATTTTGAGTCTGTGTAAATATTAGCTCTTTTTTCCAGTACTTATTTCTAAAGCTCTAGTTGGAGCAATCAACTCTTCTTTTTGGGCTGAAGTATTATAGGATAAAGGTTCAGCTTCCAGTACTACTGCATATCCAGCACATATATAACTCGAAATCCAGTTGGCTGGAATAAACTTGCTCAATTGTTGTCAAGCAATCATGTTGTAATCCATTTTGTTCTGAGATCGGCAACAAAGTCGCAGGATTTAAAGTAGCAGATATTGAAGGGGTAATATCATCCTGTTCCAGTAACACAGCCTGGTACTTGGCCAATCTGCTAGGTGAAATCCAATGGTGTCCCTTGTTTTCTAGGGGAGAGATGGGGCACAGACACAGTTATAAGTTGCCCCAAAGTCAGTTTCCTGGCCTTTTGTGGCAACAGTGATTTTAATTGAACAGCTCTCAAGCAAGCAGGCCATCCTTTACTGACGTCATCTGTTTGGAGAAATACCCCACAGGTCTCTTCCAAGTTCCCAACAATGGAGTTAGGACTCCTAAGGCCACTTGTTGCCTCTCACGCACACATAACAAAGGGTTTTTCTAAATTTGGAAGTCCTAATGCAGGAGCTCCCATAAGCCTTTTCTTGATTTCATCAAACCCCTTTTTGGCATTCAGTAGTCCATTCCAATAGCCCTTCTGGACCCTTGGTGGCAGCATATAGTGGTTTAGCAATCAATCCAAAATTAGGGATCCACAACCGACACCATCCAGCCATGCCCAGGAATCCTCTCAGTTGTTTCTTTGATGTTGGTACAGCAATTTTGCAAATTTCTTCCTTTCACTCTGCACTCAGTCTCCTCTGTCCCTGCATAATTTCAAATCCCAGATATCAAACTCTTTTGCTATTTGTGCTTTTTTCTTAGAAACACAATATCCTGCAAGTCCCAAAATAATCAGTAGACTAATTGTAGCTTCTAGACGTTCACTGTAATTACTCGAGCCAATTAATAAATCATAAACATACTGCAACAAAGTTATATGCCCATTAGTATTTTGCCAGTGTTCCAATTCTTTTGCCAATACGTTACCAAATAACGTCAGAGTCTTTCATCCAGTAGTCAGGATTTCCCATTCAAAAGCAAGAATGAGCTGACTCTGTTCATCCAATGGGATACAAAAGAAAGTCTTTTAAATCTAAAACTGTAAAACACATGTTACTTTCAGGGATGGAAGCAAGTAATGTGTATGGGTTTGGCACCACAGGGTGGACATCGACTGTCTGAGTATTTATTTCCTGCAAGTCTTGTACCAATGTATATTCTTGAGAATTAGGCTTTCTTACTGGCAAAATGGGAGGATTAAATTCCAATTGGCACTCCCATGTTCTAAAAAAGAATTCATGAGTGGTTCTAATCCCTTCCGCACCTCTAATTTGATAGGGCACTGTTTCCTTCTTACCAGGTGGGCTCCAGCTTTCAGTTCAATTCTGACTGGAATTCCAGGTTTCCCTGATGCCCATACCAGTGGTATTACAGCATCCAGTACTTCTTCCGGAATGTCTGCATTATCATCCTTTTCACCTTGAGTTAGTAGGCACATCTGTGCTTTCCAGGCATTTTGTGGGGGAATGTGTAACTGTACCGAATTTTCAGAAAAAGGTTATTTGTGCATTTAACTTACATAATAAATCTTGTCCCAGCGGTGGCAAGGGGCACTCGGACATATAGAGAAAGGAATGAGTTACCGTAGTGTTCCCAATAGTACACTCTGTTGGGTGTAAAAAGTGATCTTTTCCCAGTGGCACCAATTACACTAGTTTTAATTTTACTTAAAGGTCCCTTGCAATCAGTAAGTACTGAGTGAGTTGCTCCACTATCTATTAAAAAAATCTACTGTTTCATTCCCCAGCTTTACTGGAACCAGAGGATTAGCTGGGGAGACTTTAATAGATTCCTCTGGTCCCCTTCAATCTAACCCTATTTCTGCCAATACCCCATTAGCTGCTTCTGTTCCTTTTTTCTGTGGACAATTTTTTTTCTAGTGCCCTTCTTGTCTACAATAGGCACACTGATTTACTCCTACAGGTTTTCTCCGGTATTTTCATGAGCTCCTCCTCTACCTCTAAATCCCAATAAGCAATTGATAACAATTGAGATATTGTCATGCCATCAGCACCGTCTACTTTCTGTAATTTCTTTCTAATGTTGGGTGCTGCTTGACCAATAAACACCACATTAAAAAGTTTAGAAATGTTTCTGTCCTCAGGGTCCAGGTTAGTCCGCTTCCAAGCTACTTCACATAATCTTTCATAAAAGACAGATGGAGGTTCCTTATCTCCCTGTTGTATTTCATACAATTTTGCCCAATTCTGTGGTTTCTGGATTCCATGCTGGATACCATACAGGATAAATTTTTGGTACTCTTATTTTTTGTAACCCTCCACCAATATTTGGATCCCACCTGAGATCCCCCCTTGGGAGACAGATGTCCATGTTAGGTACTCCCCCATATTCCTGGGTTACTCCTCCTTTAGCTTTTTCTTTAACTGTTCTCTTTTCCTCTGTACTAAACAAATTTTCCAAAAGAGCTTGAATGTCACCCCAGTTAGGATTATGAGTCATCATTACAGTTTTAATAGTGCTATACATCCCTTCCTTTTTGTTTTACAGCTTGTACAACAACAATTACTATCCTTTTTCTTAATCAAATGCCATTTTTGATATTTAGAATCCACAAGTCCACTATTTTTTACTAACTTTCCAACCATTTGGTAGAGCAAAGAACAAATTCACATAAGGTATTTCATATACTTAATAGATCCATTTTCAGGCTATTTTTCACCATCATCTAATTTATACTGTGGCCACCATTGATTACAGTATCATTTTAATTTATCATTTGTCGTGGGGTCCCCTCCAACCTTATTCCAATTTTTCAGGATGCATCCTAAAGGGGAACAAAGGGGTGCCTCCTGGCAAATAGCAATGCCCAATTCTGTACCGAAAAAGAATTTCCTAATCCAATGTTTCACACACTAACCAAAGTGAGGGACATCTCCCTTCATTACCCAAAACAAAGTGTGGAAACAATACTATGCTACTGCTACGTATCTTCTGTTGATGCATCTTATGCAGAGCTCAAATGGGACCCCACATCCTCCAAACGCAAGCTACTTCCCAGAGGTTAGATCTTTTCCCTTATTAAAAAAATACCTCTTTTTGAGTAGTGTTGTACCACTGTGTCGCTTACCACCCAACTGCAGGAGAGGAGCCGATGGAGTCCCCAATCAACAGGTCGGTGCGCGTTGGAGTCCAGTCGGTCCACTTCTCCCAGTCAGGTACGGCAAGACAATTCGGGCAAGGCTGTCAGCATGGTCCCATCTGGGTCACCAAAAAATGTTGTCCCAAAACTAGGGGTTCGTTTACCCGGTGTGCAACACACCAATATACACACAGAGCAGAGGTATTTTATTGCATATTTGCACAGATATGGGTGTCTGTCCCAAGACAGCACCCCAAAGCTCCAAATCAGTGGTTATGTATACATTAACATATTCATCTTTCTAATACATATTGTGGTGGGTTGACCCTGGCTGAGGGCCAGGTGCCCACCAGAGCCTCTCTCACTCCCCTCCTTCACTAGACAGGGGAGAAAAGGTACAATGAAAAGCTTGTGGGTTGAGATAAGGACAGGGAGAGATCACTCACATTATCGTCACGGACAAAACAAACTGAACTTAGAGAGGGAATTAATCTAATTTATTACTAGGCAAAACAGAGTAGAGGAATGAGAAATAAAACCAAATCTTAAAACACCTCCCCCCACCCCTCCCATCTTCCCAGGCTCAACTTTATTCCCGGCTTCAACCTCCTCCCCCCTCAGAGGCACAGGGGGGACGGGGAATGGGGGTTACGGTCAGTTCATCACACGTTGTTTCTGCTGCTCCTTCATCCTCAGGGGGAGGACTCCTCTCATCATTCCCCTGCTCCAGCACGGAGTCCCTCTCACAGGAGAGAGTCCTCCACGAACTTCTCCAACGTGAGTCCTTCCCATGGGCTACAGTCCTTCACGAACTGCTCCAGGGTGGGTCTCTTCCATGGGGCGCAGACCTTCAGGAGCAAACTGCTCCAGTGTGGGTCCCCCACGGGGTCACAAGTCCTGTCAGCAAACCTGCTCTGGCATGGGCTCCTCTCTCCATGGGTCCACAGGTCCTGCCAGGAGCTTGCTCCAGCATGGGCTTCCTACAGGGTTACAGCCTCCTTCAGGTGCCTCCACCTGCTCCAGAGTGGGGTCCTCCAGGGGCTGCAGGTGGAATCTCTACACCCCCTCATCCTCCCTCCATGGGCTGCAGGGGGACAGCCTGCTTCACCATGGTCTTCACCATGGGCTGCAGGGGGATCTCTGCTCCGGCGCCTGGAGCACCTCCTCCCCCTCCTTCTGCGCTGACCTTGGTGTCTGCAGAGTTTCTTACATCTTCTCACTCCTCTCTCTGGCTGCAAAAGCTCCCTCTAACTGTTTTTCTCTTTCTTAAATATGTTATCACAGAGGTGCTGATTGGCTTGGCCTTGGCCAGCGGCGGGTCCGTCTTGGAGCTGGCTGGCATTGGCTCTATCAGACAGAGGGGAAGCTTCTAGCAGCTTCTCACAGAAGCCACCCCTGTAGCCCCCCCACTACCAAAACCTTGCCACGCAAACCCAACCCACATATGCACTGTTATTCTATTAAATGATTGGTTTAGATTTCTTCGTCTAGCATGCAAACTGGAACGCATGCTCAGTTCTTTTCTCTGCCTTTGAGTAGGTGATATAATTAGGGTCAGTGGTCATGATCTCCCCCTGTTGGAATTACCTTTCCCCTAGTTTCCACGGTACTTTTGGCAAGTCCACATGGTTTTTCAAGGCTTGTTGGTCAAACTAACAATTTATCAGTTACGCTTCTACTTCTTGACAATCACATCTTCATTAGTACATTGTTTAGATATACATTAACTAACACAGGGGTAGGACTATACAACAGTCGCCCTTAGCAGCAATAGTCTTGGTTACATTTGATTTTGCTGTAACAAAATTGAAGTCTTGAAAGATGGTCAATTGGTGGAGCTACTGTTATAATTTTAACATTATTCAATGTGTTATAGTTTAGCCCCAGCCGGCAGCTGAGCACCATGTGGTCGTTTGCTTACTTCCCCCGCCCTCCCCCCTTTTTATTTAGGAACTGGAAGCAAGTGTTAGTGTTCATGGACTAATGCTCTGTTTCCATAAACAAATTGTTTAAGTTTTATTATCTTGTCCCTAGATGATGTACTATGTTGTTTTTGTCTTGCTCTAGCTGTACTTCATAAAGGGCATATTTTATTTCTGATGCACTAGTTTTCTTACCGAGCACATTGTATTCATTTAATACCAGCTCTGTGATTGTTTTCCTGTAATCCTCAGCATTTTCCTTCTCTGGTGGTTGATATCAATTGACAATAATAAAAAATGTTACAGCCTTTCTTTTTTTTAATTCATTTAGGGTTTTCCTTGAGAGCTCGCGTGATGTAGAGGGTCAGGCTTATGGCTTCTTGAAAGTGGGTCTTTAATTTTAACAGTGGTGGCAACCCTAAAAGATGAGTTGGAAAACTAGTGCTTAATTTTTAAAGGTCTCCTGCTGTCAAGGTAGCTGTCAGATGACTTCACCCTGCTACTTACCCTTTTACCCTCCCAGATAACTGTTACTGATGTGATGTTTTTCCAGTTTAACTGTTCATCTGACTGTACTAGCCTGAATTAACTATTGAATGATTTAATTCATTTGACTGTGCCTTAGATGGGCAGTCATGGAGAAGACAACTGTTTCTAGCCAATATCCAGGCAAAGCTAAAATACCACAGAAGTAAAAAGCTTTGGGGTAAAAGAGTACTGAATCTAAATCAGTTATGTGTTTTTTAAAAAAAGAAAAAAAAAAAAAGCTGATGTTTCCTGCTGAAACCAAATGCAAACTTTATTTCCAGATATTTTTTGAAATAGTTAGCTTTCATAAAGGGAAGAGTAGTCAGGCTTCCAGTGATTTGTACTGAGAAAATGAGGGTACTAATTAAGATTGTAAATATACAATATTTGTTCCAGTCTGTAGAACTAGGTTATAAAACACTGGTCTGTATAGCCTGCAAAACTGATGTAAATAGGTCTTCTTGATTAAGGCAGTGATAAGAGACCTGGGAATGGACAGTGAAGATCAGTTTGCTATCTACTGTTGTTGTACAGCAATATGCCTTTGCACAGCATTAACTCATTTCTTTTTTTTTATATTAGTGAAAACATTTGTTTAGCTCATATTTTTAATGATTACCTTCCTCTGAGCCTCCAGTTGGCTTTTTGTCATATGACAGAAATGCTTCATTAAACACAGCATATGCTTGTTCAGCTCTTTTCTACAGCCTTCATGATTGGTACCTGTATTTCATAAGAATGTTGTATTTACTCTGAATGGTTTTGTGATCTGTTTTCTTTTCCAGTTGAAGACCTGGTGAACTGAATGTAGAGACTGTTGCTCCTGCACTTGAACAGTTAAAAGAAGTCATTGCTGCTTTGACACTGTCTTGGAAATCTTGATGTTATGCATAGCCATAGTGAAGCTTGAAGGCAATTGGCATTATCAAAGAATAAAGAAATGTAGGGAAATGTTAGATCTGTAAAGGGAACTTCTTTTTGCAGTGATTCTTTTGAAGGACTGATAGCTCATTGAGGTTTAGGGTGACTAACATAAATATATTTTGATTACTACTTATTTGTGAGCCTTCCCCTTCATAGATAAAACTTTTGTCAAGAGGTAATACAAGGTAGCTTTTGTAAAGATAACACTGGCTTCTTTTCTAAATGATGTTATCATCTGAGGTCTTGCTTTCAGTTCTGTCTTTATGCTGAATTCACAAGTAGTCAGCGGTCTGTTACCAGTTAGTATCTGCTGTTTTGCTGATACCAGATACCTTGAACTGCTTCGTACAATAAGTTCTTATGGCATGTGGATAAAGACTTAACATACTGAACTACTATTATGGTTTTAAGTTTTCTCCTTTGAATTAACAGTGTAGTTCTAGTGTGATAGTACACAAACAATAACAAAGCTGCAAAGCCACTTTACAGTAGGAAAAAAAATTGACAACTCATCTTCGTTGAACAGTGCTAATGGATACTCAGTGGATCATATCCAAGTAAAATTTTTTTTAAAAAAAGCTAAATTTGATATAATCTTAAATTGAATTTAAAAAAAGGAGGGGAGGGTTACTGAAGGAAATAACCATTCAATTTGAAAAGTCTTGCTCAAGTGAACAGGCTTTTTGGGATCTTTTTGCACCTGTGCAAAACCACAGTATGTTTTCATTTCAATAATTTATTTGAAGTTGGCAAACACCTAAAGAAGCAGAAAAGCTTATTTTCTCCCAGTCAATGAATAAAATCAAGGCTTGAGGCACACAGTCTTGAAGGCTATGATGGCCAGAATTTATTTTAGTCAACTGCAAATGTTACTGTTTAATTACTTTGAACAAAATATGTGTTTTGATAAACTTTTCTTATGTACCTTGCATATTGAACATAGAATGTTGTAGCTAATAAATGATCTTCTAATGTTTTTCTGAGTTTTAATTCCAGTTTTCATCTAAGGTAGACTGACAAATCAGAAATGAAACAAACTTGCTGGTAAACAAAACTTTATAACACAATGCATGTCAGAACCAAATATCTGAATATTTATATGCTAAGCTGTAGAATTGCTCAAATGTATATGCTACTTACATTTAAGGAGGTGTTTAATTTAGTACTTGGTAAACCAAAGGAAGATGCAAATTAATGTGTCTGATTTTTTGTTAGTTTCTAAGAAGCTGGTTTTTGCTAACAAATTAATGTTAAATTTTGACTTGCTGATTAAAGTTGGTTGGTTTTTGTTTGGTTTTGGTTTTTTTAAATACTTCTGGCTTACCTCAGTTCACATTGTTGATAGGCAAAGACTTTAATTAGAATGGAATAGTTGCTTTTCTAGTGTTTTATGTTAGTGATTTGTTACCCTTTCTGGTTCGGATATAGGTGATATAATTTGTTGGATTCCTTTAAAATCTCGATTACATTTGAACTGAAGAAAAAAATGGGGATGTAATTGCTTTAATTGTAGATCTGATTGAAAGCAAATAATTCTCATAGGTGATGTGATTTTTACAGTTCTAGCCACTCACCTATCACTGCTTTATGGTCTTTCTAGAACTTATGATGAATGTAGGCTTTGTCCTGCATTTCTCAGCAGTGCAAATGTGCATGTCCAGCATTTTGGTTATTGTGGCCCTTTTTTAGGTAATGGCTCCTCCAAATGAGGGGACCTGTTCTTTCATCTTGCAGGTGGAGCCTTTCTATATTCTCAGGTACAAAAGACATTTCATCACTGCATCACAATGGTTCAGGGTTTTGGATGATCCACCACTTATCAGTCTGTCTAAATTCTTGTAGGGAAGTAACTTTGTTTTACACAGTGGCCATTTTTTGTTGTAAGAATAATCACTCAGAGATGCTTATAGTTATCTCTGTCTCTCTGCTAAGAATTTCTTTTCACTTGCATTGTTTTTTAGCTCAGTATAGAGGCAAAAGGTAGCAGGAAAGTCTTGTGTTAGGAATGAGATTTACAGATTGATAGATGTTTGCTAATCCTGTCAAAATTATCTGTTGAATCCAGAAAGATTTTTGTGGATCACTGCTGTTTATCACAGCTTCCCATGGACATATTTAAATAAAGCTTGAAGCCTGGGGGCTTAGTTAAATTTTCAAGTGAGGAGAGGCACCCAGATGAATGATTATTGTGTTCAGCAGAGGTCTATTATCAATGTTTTAAGTGGACAAGGATGAACCATGTAGGTGTCCCTGGAATCTGGCTTGTCTTCAGAAGGTAGGATTCAGGGTGGCAGATGGAAGTGATTTAGTTATATTAGTGTTAAATCACTGCATGCAGAAACCAGTGCAGATAGTGAAGCCTTCTAGTGGAAGAGATACTTGCCTTCTGTGGCTTATCTGTGATCCAGTGTTGGGTTTAAGAAAAATATTCTTGGTAATTCTGTTGTGGCTACTTCCAATAGCACCTGCAAAATTAAGGAATTTAAGAGGGATAACTATCTAGAAAATGCTTTACACTTTCAAGTTCCCCTGTTGAAAGAAAAATTAAACTCTCTTAGAAGTAGGAAAGAAACTGAGGAATGTAAGAGGTTGCATATTTGCATTGCTTCTCATAGTTACTATTGGATTTTATTTTGTGCATTTCATATAACATTTGCCACTTATTTTATATAATAAAGCCCTAGTGTTTACTGCACAGAATGCGGAGCTTATATAGGGTCAGACTGCTCCAAGGACAGATAAATATTAATTTTTCAAGTAAACTGATCAGGTACTCTTAGCAGTAATTTAGAGTAATTGCTGAAATGGGCTTCCTGAGGGAAGGATAGCAGTGATTTCTTTAGTAAGAGCGATCCTTGCAGATGAAGTAGAAGAGCTGTAGGAGAGTGCATCTCAGTAGGTTACCAAGTGAGCCAAAAGCTTGGAGTGACTTGTACAGGGAAAGAAAATGGTCTCCCTAATTAGAAAGGATGATAGTGTTTTGGGATGCAAAACGTTTTGTTTGTTTGCAATAGTGCAAAAATGTAGTCATGCTGCAAGACTTCTGAGGGTTAGGTTTAAGGTTTGTTCCTACATATCCAGTTCATCTTCTAATGATAGAATTGTGGGAGGAATTGGGGTAGGGCAGAAGAAATGACATGCCATCTGGCTTTCAACCTCCCCAAAGATGATAGGGATACGTGGAACGCTAACATCTTAACTGTGATATTTCTTGGCTATAGTTGAAATGGTCCAATTAATGTCTTTACGGAGCAAATGAGAACTCTGACTAAATACTTCCTTGTTCCTTGCAGTTGGCAAACATGAGTTGACTGGGCATAAAGTTGCAGTGAAGATCCTGAATCGACAGAAGATTCGCAGCCTTGATGTTGTAGGAAAAATCCGCAGGGAGATTCAGAACCTCAAACTCTTCAGACATCCTCATATAATTAAACTGTAAGTTTTGCTTGCTATAATCAAATCTATTTAAGCAGTAATCTCTTGCTCTCACTGATCTGAAATGTTTAAAGGGCAATATTATTAGCAGTATATTGTTAAAGTAACAAGTTTCAAAGTATGCAACTATTTTCAGTGTATTCTGTAATGCATTTTCACAAAACTGATCTTCTCTGCAGGGCAGAGAGCTTCCATTAGATCTTTACTTAACAAATTCTTAGGGCAGGTATATAAAAGGTAGTGGCGTGTTATAGTAACATCCATCTTAGTTTTTTAGCTGCTGCTTTTGTATTCTTTTTTCTGGTTATATTTGATCTTTTTTTCTGCTTAGAAACTGAGTTAACAAGATTGTAAATGGCATTTCTATAGTAAGTTTATTGAGTTGTCTTTACTCAAAATATTTTTTAGGGATATGTTCAGTGATCTATGTTTTCCCTATGTAGATGGTGCTCTGCAAGGTTTTTCTGAATGAAAGATGTGCAGTCTGTTAAATGTGATCTGATATTTCAGAGTTCTTCAATATAGCTGCTACCACTTGTCTAAATATATGTGATATTTACAGCGTGCCTATTTATATGTGTCCTGGTTTCAGCTGAGAGGGTTAATTTTCTTCATAGTAGCTAGTATGGGGCTATGTTTTGGATTTGTGCTGGAAACAGTGTTGATAATATAGAGATGTTGTTGTTGTTGTTGAGCAGTGCTTACACAGAGCCAAGGCCTTTTCTGCTTCTCGCACTGCCCTGCCAGAGGGATGGCTGGGGGTGCACAAGAAGTTGGGAGGAGACACAGACAGGACAGGTGGCCCAGACTGACCAAAGGGATATTCCATACCATATGACGTCATGCTCAGCTTATAAGGAGCTTGGGGGAAGAGGATGGGGGGGGCGGCGGCGGCATTCGTAGTGATGGTGTTTGTCTTCCCAAGTAACCATTATGTGTGATGGAGCCCTGCTTTCCTGGAGATGGCTGAGCACCTGCCTGCCCATGGGAAGTGGTGAATGAATTCCTTGCTTTTGCTTTGCTTGTGTGCGCAGCTTTTGCTTTCCCTATTAAACTGTCTTTATCTCAACCCACAAGTTTTCTCACTTTAACTTTTCCAATTCTCTCCCCCATCCCGATGGAGAGGAGTGAGCGAGTAGCTGCATGGTGCTCAGCTGCCATCTGGGGTAAAACCACGACAATATCTTTGATCAATAGTTCATCAGCAGAGTTTGGAGTATAATTAAATATGTCCCAGACTTGACTCCTTATATCTGGTCTGAGGAAATAAATTATAAATGCTGTTGACTTTTTTACTTTTCCTATAAAGTGAACCTGCACATCTAGAGCATGGGTGACTTTCATTGTTAATTGTGGCGTTGGAGTTTAGCTTTTTATTGGCAGAGTATGTTCTTAAGACCACACTGTTCCTGACAAATGCCATCCCTACACACTCCTTTCATTTGGCAATAGCACTTACACTGGAGCTAAATCAGATTGTGTCAGATCATCACACTAACTTCTTCAGTAGGTCAGTTTTCAGAAGACTATTGAGCTAATTTGTCTGGCTGCAGGACTGCTATTGCTGTCAGTTAGAATTCATGAGTGAGTTCAAAGCATGTACCTGTAGCCAAACAGGATAGGAAGTGTCAGTGTACCAACTGAAATATGGGGATGGAACAGGAATGTGTACTTCTGGTGCTGGTAAACTTTTAAGTCAGCTTAACAGGTTTCAGGTGACAATTTCTTTCTTGGGGAATTATGGGGAGAATTCTCCTGCATGTGGAGAGAAGGGACAAGATGTAGGAAATGATGGAAAAATTGATGGATCCCCAACTTTTCAGTTGGCCAGCCTGCATTTCAAAAGCAGAAGAGTTATTAGCCTGTATGTAAATAGCATTTGAGCTATAATTGATACTGTTGTGTAGGTAGACTTGCTGGTAACTTAGGATCGTGCTGCTCATGCTGTTCGTTGGATTGAGGAACTGCTAGATAGCAGCTAGAGATATTTGGGATAAAGGTAAACAGATTAATTCAGCTGAATATTGCAAATTAGACATTGTCTAATTTGGAACATTGCCATGCTTTATTAAAAACTTCATACAATGCTTTAGCAGTATATACAGTTGCAAGCCTGCCTCAATAAGATTTTCTTTCTATACCATGCTTTAAACAAACACCTTTGGAGCATCTCCTCTTGTGGTTTTTGACCTCTAGCAATAGAATGCATCTTGTTTTCCTATGTAAAATTGCCTCTTTGTGCATTCTGGTCATCTGTGCTGTGTTGTTTGATAACTTTATCTATATTATAGGTATGTATTCCACAACCTCCTCTTCCATATCTCGAAAAATGAACTGACCATAGAGAAGTGTGGTTGGTTGACCTTGGCTGGACACCAGGTGTTGACCAAAGCTGCTCTATCAGCTCACCTTCTCAGCAGGACAGGGAGGGGAGAAAATAAGATGGGAAAAAATCTCGTGGATCAAGATAAAGGCAATTTAATAGAGCAAAAGGCCGTGTGCGGAAGCAAAGGAAAAAACACAAAAGGTTTATTCTGTACTTCCCATCAGCAGGCAATGTCTGGCCACTTAGCAGGAAGCAGGGCTTCAGTGTGTGTAGCGGTTGCTCCAGAAGACAGATGTTGTGTTTAATAAAAACAAACAATCAAAAAAAAACCCCACCCCACTAATGCCCCCACTTCCTCCTCCTTTCTCTCAAGTTCTTATTGCTGAGCAGACATCATCATATGGTATGGAATATCCCTTTGGTCAGTTTGGGTCAGCTGTCCTGTCTGTGTCCCCTCCCAAGATTTTGCCCACTCCCAGCCTACTGGCGAAGGGGAGGAGAAATGTTGTAGAGACAGCCTTGATGTGTGCTGGCACTGCTCAGTAGTAGCCAAAACACTGGTGTGTTATCAACACCTTGCTAGCTACCAATGCACAGCACAGCACTATGAAGGCTGCTGTGGGGAGAATTAACTCCATCTCAGCCAGACCCAATACAAGAAGCATGGCTGAGTCTTCCAAGAGGCTGAAAACATGTGAGGTGCAGAATGGCTCATTCTTCTCAGTGATGCTGAAAGGTTTATCTCCCAGCATTGTTCAGTATCTCGCTATCCAGAGGATGGAAAATCACTGTGAAGATCTAAACTGTAAACTGTTCCTCATGTTTGCCTGAAGCATGGAGCTCATTGATTTCACAACTATGGGAAAGGTCATTAACAGTAATGCTGTTAGAAATGAGGTTGCACTGTAAGTTTTGGATTAAAATACTATTTCTGTAGAGTGTCTTAGCCATGGCTTCAGAATGTTCATACTTTCAGTCAAGGTATTTGAGAGAAAATTAGTAAAGCATCTTGGACTATAAGATGTTAGGTAAAGTTAACTTTGAAGATCTCATGTTGATAACTGCCTCAGAATAGTATTCAGGTTATAGGAATGTTACACTATAATACTAAGTTGTTAAAATACACATGCATATATATGTGCACATACATTCACCTGGTGGTGTGGTTTAGCCCCACCTGGCAGCTAAGCGCCATGCAGCTGTTGTCTCACTTCTTTCTGCTGCTCCCCCCCCCCCCGGGCATGGGTTGGAGAATCAGAAGAAAAAGGTAAAACTTGTGGGTTGGGATAAGGACAGTTTACTAGGAACAGCAAAGGAAGAGGAAAATAACAACACTGATAATAATAATATACAAAGTGAGTGATAACACAATGCAACTTGCTCACTGTCCAGAGCCAATGCCCAGTCAGTCCCTGAGCAGCAGCCCCTCCTCCCTAGCCAGCCCCCTTTATATACTGAGCCTGAAGTCATATGGTATGGAATACCCCTTTGGCTAGTTTGGGTCAGCTGTTCTGGCTGTGTCCCCTCCCAACTTCTTGTGAAAATTAACTCTATCTGATGTGGTTTAGCCCCAGCCGACAGCTGAGCACCACGCGACTGCTTGCTCACCCCTCCCCCGGCGGGATGGGGAGGAGAACGGGAAAACAACGGCAAAACAACGGCAAAGCCTCGAGGGTTGGGGTAAGGGCAGGTTACTGGGACAGCAAGGGAGAGGGAAAACAATCAACAACAGTACTGATAACAGATAGTAACAATGGGTGATAACAGAAAACAATTTACCGATCCAATGACTGACCAGACACTCATGCCCATCCCAGAACCAAGCTGAAACCGCACCACCCCTCCCCTCCCCGACTAGCCCCCTTTTATGGTGAGCATGACATCACATGGTATGGAATAGCCCCCGGCCAGCTTGGCTCACCTGTCCTGGCTCCTTGTGAAATTAACTCTATCCTTGCCAGAACCAGGACACTATCCCAGCTGAAAACCAGGATACCTGGATAGTCTGAACTCATTGCTGTCTATGCAGTTCAAGAATAATGTGTCTCAGTAAGCTGAAGCGTGTCAAGTTTTCCCCCTTGTCTTAGAATCAGCATTTTGAAGAACATTTCAGTTCTGTACTGTATGTGTGGTTTCAATTTTTTTATTTTTTTTTTTACAATTGGGATATCTGTATACTTAAGTTGATGTGCGGAAAATCAGACTCCACAACTGGGAAAGCTGTAAAGTAGGTATGTTTATTCAGCGCTGGGCAGCACGGGGGGTCATCCCACCAAAATCGTGCGTACCTTGCGGCAATTCCCTTTGAATTTTATACAACAAAATGTTACATATTCAAAAAGCACCTATACATATTCATGATCTTTCCGTGGAAAGGCGGTCTTATTACAATGAGTTCATTTCCATTGTCTCTGCCTTTAACTCCTCTCAGCTGCGCACGCGCAGTGCCTCTTGGTGGTCGTGGGCCGGGGTCTTAGGGATGAAGGCCGTATGTCTTCCTCACTGTGCACTTTTCACCTTCACCACAAAACTTACTCAGACCGGTTCCTAATTAGCAGAGAATCCTCCGTGTTCATTCCATTCTGATTTACTACCTCCTTATCTTGCGATTGGTTACAAAAATGCAAGCAGAGTGAAGGGTCATCTTGACCCTTCCTTACGCTAGTTCTTGTTAAAACATCTTACGTAAGGGTTAAGATTATGAGATATGTGGCTTAAGCTAGTTAATGGTCCTGCTATTTCCCTTAAGTGTTAGTTCTCTCTATCAACCCCCCCTTTTCAAAAAGGTTAGTAAATTCGTTTACTACAGCTAATACAACGACTCTTTATCTAATACTTTCTCAAAATACTTATTTGATTCTAACCTTTGCCTTAGTTGATATTTCTTCCATTCGCTGTAAGAATTCCCCGTCTTTTGACAACACCCTAAAGCACATCGAACTACTACACACAGAGCTATAAACAGGATTATAACCATAATTGTCATAACAAACAATTGTTTCAACCATGTCAAATTCGGTAACCAGGATGTTAATCTTTCCACTAAGTCACTAAACCCCCAAGATGTGTTATCTTGGGCCACTTCATGCAAGATTTTGTTTTTTTCCCAAATTTGAGATAAATCCTTTTCAGTCCTTTTGTCTTGGTTGACATAGGTACAGCAATGTTCACCAATAACCGTACATAAACCTCCTTCTTTAGCAAAAAGCAAATCCAGCCCCAGCCTGTTTTGGAGTGTCACCTGTTCTAGAGAAGAGATTTCTTTTTGTAGAGCCGTGAGCGCATCAGCTGTAGCATTATTAATAATTTCCATTGTAGCCGAAATGTTGACTAAGGCCTTTTCTAATTCACTAACCCCCAACCATGGGATAAACCACCTCGCAAAGCTATGAAAGCTGGTTGGTCTTTCTACTAAAGGGTTCCGTTTTCCCCGGGTTTGATGGGCCACGGGTTTCATATAAGTTCGTAATAAACCGAGTGTGCCTGAACTAGTTAAGTTTTGTACAATAGTAACGTTAGGAACTATAGTCCCTATAGCGCATTGACCTTTCCACCCTAAGGGCAATACTTTGTACCCCCACTTCCCACAGATCCAGTACCATCCCTGACCCACAGGGGTGGGCCAGCCTTTGGGGGTACTGCTGACGTGTCTTCGAGTCTGGTTGCTATTCCACATATTTGCACCTCCATACTTGATATAACTTGTGCAATTAGGGTAAGCCCCAACAAAACTTGTATTTCCACATTTTTTATCTGTGCTATTCCCTCCCGTACTCTTTGTGGTGTTTTCCAGGTAGCACCTCTGGACACAAGGTACTTCCGTGGTCTCGTTCCAGAGTATGCTTAAATCTATCTGCCACTCGAGATTCCTTTTTGGTATCTCCATGTATTCTGTGAGGGATATATTACTAAAGGCCTTGGCTATCTCCGAAGAGTTGGGAAAACTGGTGGCGACCACCGGGTGGCCCTGTCCTACGTTTGTGGGCAATCGTGAGCAAATCCAGCAATCAGACCAGTTCATGGCATTAGCAATTTTGTCATGTAGCTGCAAAAAGGCATTATTCTCCCATGCCTCAAGTCCCCCTATTAGGCTTACAGTCAGTGTCGTGACAAGGTAAGCTTTCCTTGCTGTACTTGCGTGACTCTCCATGGAGATTTAGGTGCCTTCTTCACACAGGAGTGGTGAATCCAGGCATTCTGTTCCTTAATCTTTATTGCTGTGAAGGATGTGAGGAGTACCTGGAATGGTCCTTTCCATTGTGGTTCCAGGGTCTTTTCTGTAAGAGACTTCACATATACATAATCTCCAGGTTTTATGTTATGTACAGGTCCATCCAAACCCCTGCTTCGAGTCCCAACCACATGTTTTTCAATTCTGCTGAGTTGTTTGCCTAATGCCACCATGTATGAAGACATAATTTCCTCCCCTGCTTGTGTGGACATCCCTTTCTGTATTCCATAGGGTCGTCCATACAAAATTTCAAAAGGACTCAGCCCCTCCTTTGCTCTTGGCCTGGTTCGTATGCGCAAAGGAAGAGACTGAGGCCAGGCCAAGTTAGTTTCCTGTCCCAATTTCACAATCTGCTGTTTGATTAAGTGGTTCATTTTTTTCTACTTGGCCACTCGACTGAGGGCGATATGGGGTATGAAGCTGCCAATCTATACCCAAATGGCGGCTAATTTGTTGTACTGCTTTTGAGATGAAATGTGGTCCTCTGTCAGAAGATATGGTTGCCTGAACCCCAAAGCGTGGTATTATTTCTTGTATTAATGTTCTGGTTACCTCCCGAGCCTTGGCCGTCCTGGTAGGAAATGCCTCTGGCCAATCTGAAAAGGTATCAGTTAATACCAATAAATATCGATACCCCCCTTTTCTTGGGAGTTCTGAGAAATCAATCTGCCATTGTTGCCCAGGCCCGTTGCCTTTCCCAATTTGGCCCATTTCTGGTTTGGGGGTATTCTTGGGATTAGTCTGGAGGCAAATATCGCACTGTTGAGTTACTTGCCTCACGGTGGTGTATAGATTCCTAGCTACAATCTCTCTAATCAGGTGTTTATATAGAGCTTCTGCCCCCCAATGCCTCTTCCTGTGTTCTTCCCTTATCAGAGACCATGTTAGATAAGAGGGAATGATTAGTTTCCCTTGTGGGGTGAGAGCCCACCCCTTGTTATTATACGACCCTTCTAGGTCGACGATAAGCTTCTGATCTTCCTTAGTATATTTTGGCTTACCTTCTAGGGAGATTTGCCCATCAGGGACCAAAGCCCCTTCTGTTTTTACCTTTGTTTTGGCTACCTGTTTTGCCTCTCTGTCCACCAGCTCATTTCCTCTTTCCAACTCCGAGTTCACTTTCTGGTGCGCCTTAATGTGCACGATTGCCACTTTCTCAGGGAGTTGGACTGCCTCCAACAGCTTCAGGATCTCCTCCACATGCTTGATGTTTTTGCCTTGTGAGTTCAATAATCCTCTCTCCTTCCAGATTGCTCCATGCGCATGCACGACTCCAAAGGCATATTTTGAGTCTGTATAGATATTTACAGCTTTGCCTTGGGCCAATTCCAAGGCACGGGTCAGAGCAATTATTTCTGCCTTCTGCGCAGAGGTATTCATGGGCAAGGACCCTGACTCTATTACTTCCTGGCTGGTGGTAATGGCATATCCAGCATGTCTTTTACTGCTTAGGACATAGCTGCTTCCATCCGTGAACCAGTTTTCCATGTTTTCCATAGGACTGTCTCTCAGGTCCGAGCGGCTCGAATATGTTGCCTCGATGGTCTCCAGACAGTCATGATGCACTGGTTCTCCTGCGTTTCCACTGAGGAAAGAGGCTGGATTGACAATGTTAGTGACTACAATCTCCACATCATCTTGTTCTACCATTATAGCCTGATATTTCAAGAATCTTTGTGGGGAAAGCCAGTGTCCACCTTTCGCTTCCAGTACTGCAGATACTGTATGGGACACTAACACAGTCATTTTCTGGCCCAGGGTGAATTTTCGGGCTTCCTGGATGTTTAGTACTACAGCCGCGACCGCTCGCAAGCATCCAGGCCAGCCCTTTGCAGTTGCATCCAATTGTTTGGAAAAGTAGGCAACTGCTCGTCGGTACGGGCCCAGATCTTGCGCTAATATTCCTAGGGCAATCCCCTGCTTCTCATGGGAAAAAAGGAAAAATGGTTTACTCACATCTGGGAGTCCTAAGGCTGGGGCCGACATCAGGGCCTTCTTTAGCAGCTCAAAGGCCTGTATGGTCTCTTTGCTCCATTTAAGGGGTTTCTGCTCAGTGGTTGTTAGTGCGTACAAGGGTTTAACAAGCAGTCCATAATTATAGATCCATAGTTGGCACCACCCAGTCATCCCCAGGAAAGTTCGTAACTCTTTCACTGTTTGTGGTCTCGGGGTTTGGCATATTGTCTCTTTTTGGGCCTGTCCCAAAGTCCTTTGTCCAGCACTAATTTCATAGCCCAGATAAATCACTTTGCGCTGCATTACTTGGGCCTTTTTCTTGGATACCCGGTATCCCTGGAGCCCCAAAAAATTTAGCAGACTCACCGTCCAGGCCATACAAGTGTCCTTTGTCTTGGTGGCAATCAGGATGTCATCCACATATTGTAACAGCTTCCCTTCCTCAGGCGGGGCCTCCCAAGACTCAAGATCTTTTGCAAGTTGATTACCAAATATAGTAGGGCTGTTTTTGAACCCTTGTGGTAACACCGTCCAAGTAAGCTGAGCTTTACGACCGCTTTTAGGATTTTCCCATTCGAATGCAAATATTTTCTGGCTGGCTTTATGGAGAGGGAGGCAAAAGAAGGCATCCTTCAGGTCTAAAACGGTAAACCAGGTTAGCTCAGGGGTCAGCACAGTTAGCAAGGTGTATGGATTCGCCACTACCGGGTAGAGGTCTTCAGTTATCTTATTTACAGCCCGTAAGTCCTGGACTACCCGGTATGATCCGTCGGGCTTACGGACAGGTAATATGGGAGTGTTAAAGTCGGACTCACATTCCTTTAGTAATCCTAGTTGTAGAAAATTGTCTATCACTGGCCGGATTCCTTCCTTGTCCTCCTTCCTCAGGGGATATTGTTTAATTCTTACCGGCTGCCTGCCTTCTTTGAGCCTGACCTCAACAGGTGGGGCATTCTTTGCTCTTCCGGGTACATCAGTGGCCCATACCCCAGGGTATACCTGGTTTGTGATCTCCTCCCCGATTTTTCCTCCTGTGGAAACACTAGTTAGTGATAAAATTATTTGGATATACTGCTGATCATTTACCTCCAGAGTAATCTCTCCCTTTTCGAATTTAATTATTGCACCCAATTGCTACAATAAATCTCTTCCCAAAAGCGCCTTCAGGGAGTTGGGCATATACAGAAATCTGTGAATGCCCCATTGTTTTCCCAGTTTATATCTCAGAGGCTCACAAAAATATGCCTTTTCACTTTGGCCAGTTGCCCCTTTTACCATGATATAGTCATTTCCCAGGGGCATCAAAGCTTGGTTTAAAACCGAATACGTTGCCCCTGTGTCGATCAGAAATTCTATCTTCTTTTGTTCTTTCCCTAGCTTCATTATAACCAGTGGATCCGCTAGGGTAGATTCCCCAGGTCCCCGTCAGTCCTCCTTCACATGGGCCACTATCCCTCTTTTCTGATTGCTTCGTCCCTTCCCCTTATTTCCCTGCCTTTCTGGACACTCATTCTTCCAGTGACCAAATCTTTTGCATAACGCACATTGATCCCTGTCTAATCGAGGCGGTCCTCATCTGGGTTTTCTCTCTTCTTCCCTGACGACCACTACCACCCTTCTCTGTCCCCGTTTGTAATCTTCCTCTCTATTGCTGAACACTCTCCATGCCTCATCCAACAATACTTCCAGGTTCCTGCCCTCTGTGGGACGCAGCTTTTGAAGCTTTCGCCTAATATCCCCTGTAGACTGGCCCAAAAATAAAGAAACTAGTTGTTGTATTCCTACCTCTGACCCAGGGTCCAGGGGTGTATTACGGCGCATTATGTCCCTCAGTCGATCCAGGAATTCGGATGGTGACTCGGAAGGCCCTTGTTTAATTGCATATAGTGTTGACCAATTTATGGTCTGGGGAATGGCTCTTTCCATTCCTTTTGAAATCCATCCCTGATATGCCCGCAATTTCTCCATATGGGCGGACCTATTCGCATCCCACTTTGGGTCCTGAAGGGGGAGGTATTCTTTAACGTCTCCTCCCGCGACTTTATAATGGTCCTCAGCCAGATCCCCTGCAGTTTTTAAAATCAATTGTTTTTCCGTCTCGGTCATACATTCTAACAATAATTGTATGTCATTCCAATCGGGGTTGTGTTGCTTTACGATAAACTGAAAATGTTTGGTCACACTCACCGGATCGTTCCTGTAATCCTTAGCAACCCTTTTCCATGCCTCTAAATCGATTGTGGAAAAAGGTACCTTGATCAGCATTGTCCCACCATCAGGTCCTACTGCTTCCCGGAGAGGTGCCTGCAGGACCATCAGGGCGGGCTTCTGCCTAGTACGGGAGGATACAGGGCTAGTCGGGGGAGTGGAGGTTCCGTCCGAGTCCACATCCTGCGCCTGCGATCGAGGGGGAGGCTTAAACAAATCGGTTAGATCTTGTTCTAGTGCCTGACGGTTTTTTGTTTACGTTTGTACATCTTTGTCCAATACTACATGCCGAGCAGCACCGCTTCAGCTTGCCTTTAAGTTCCTTGTTACTCTCTTTCAAGGGCAAGTACCATTGGGTCCTGTGGTGGCACCATCCCACAGTCCCTTTGCCACTCCGGATGATTTCGGAGGGTGAAAAACATATCTGCATATGATACTTCATCCCATTTTCCTTCCCTTCTTAAAAACAGCATTAATTGCAAGATAGTGTTATAATCAATTGACCCATTCAATGGCCATTTGGCTCCATCTTCTAGTTTGTACAGCGGCCACCACTGATTACAGTACTTAATAAGGGTCTTCCTGCTCTCTGTGCCTCCAGTCCCAGCAATTTCCTTCCAGTGAGCAAGTACACAGCCTAGGGGACTCTTTTTTAGAATGCCTCCCTGGGTATTGCCCATCCTAATAATTTCTTTTTCCTTGAAATTCCTTCCAAACTCTTTCCAGCTACCTTCTCTATCCCGTTTTAATTTCCACGCAAACCTCCTCTTACAAATCCCCACGGTTCTCTTTCAATCCTTTTTCCCAGACGTCCCCAAATTTCTGGGATTAGGTCTTTTGGTTTTTTGGGTTGGTTGGGGTTTTTTTGTTTGTTTTTGGTTTGTTTTTTTCTAACACGCAAACTTTCCTATTTTGGATTCTTGATAAGTCCTTTCCCAATCACAAAGCTGGGGATTTTGGGAAAGCACTTAGGACATTCAGCTTTCTGCCTTCCAGATAAACAATACCACCTTTCCTTACAAAATGAACACTCTAACAAGACCCAGGCCAAATGCCAATTTTCGCATAATTTGTTAGTAAGCCCACACACAAAACAAGGAATCACCCTCCATCAATATGGGGGTTTAAAAAAGGTATCTGGGACAGGTTGTTCCCAATTTAGGGCTACTATCTGTCCAGTTGGTGTTAAATACACTCTTCTTAATAAAATCTGCTCCTCTCCCCTCCTTATCCAGTTCCCTCCTTCGTTTAAATACTCCCAAGGTTCGAGCCCAAACCACTGAAGGAGTAACTCTCTCCATCCTGCCACTTCGATGATCAGCCAGGCCCCCGATACTTAGGAGATTGACTAAACACCACAGCAGCCCAACTTACACATATCAAAAACATTTACAGATCTTACAAACGTTTCAGACGCTTTGTCCGTCTCTGGCCGTGTTCCTCGCGGAATCACGGAACCGCAAATCAGGACTCCCACTCGCTTCACAGCGGCACTGTGTCTCAAACACACACACACTCGTGCTTTTAACATAAAATACCCGGGCGTTTCATAGATAAATCATACAGTTCACGCTCTAGTTGTTATCCCTTCAGCAGCTGCATACTTTGAGGCTCGCTTACCCTTCTCCTGCTTCTTATACAGTCATTAGCAGGTCCGTCCTGGCTCCCGATGCCGGGATGCAGCGATAACCTCGGATTCACTCGATCTACTCCCAAGATCGCTAGCGGCCGCTCTATCGGTCAGCGAATCCCCCCTTTCCTTAGGGTACCCTCCTCCCATACGGGGACTATGCTGTACACCAGACGTCTCTGCGCGATTTACCAGCGGCCCCGGCCAAGCGTGGGCGTCCCCTACGACTTACTGGCCCCCTTGTTAAACATACCGTTTATCCACAGCTTCAGGAGGTTGTTGTCTACTCCCGCGGTGAGCGGCTGGGAGTGGAGGCTCCTCCGAGAGAAGTGCTCGGGGCGCGCCTAGGAGCGTCCGCTCCACAGTCGATCCCGCAGCCGAGCAGAGTGTCTCCTGCCTGGCTCGCCAAAATGATGTGCGGAAAATCGGACTCCACAACTGGGAAAGTTGTAAAGTAGGTATGTTTATTCAGCGCTGGGCAGCACGGGGGATCATCCCACCAAAATCGTGCGCACCTTGCGGCAATTCCCTTTGAATTTTATACAACAAAATGTTACATATTCAAAAAGCACCTATACATATTCATGATCTTTCCGTGGAAAGGCGGTCTTATTACAATGAGTTCATTTCCATTGTCTCTGCCTTTAACTCCTCTCAGCTGCGCACGCGCAGTGCCTCTTGGTGGTCGTGGGCCGGGGTCTTAGGGATGAAGGCCGTATGTCTTCCTCACTGTGCACTTTTCACCTTCACCACAAAACTTACTCAGACCGGTTCCTAATTAGCAGAGAATCCTCCGTGTTCATTCCATTCTGATTTACTACCTCCTTATCTTGCGATTGGTTACAAAAATGCAAGCAGAGTGAAGGGTCATCTTGACCCTTCCTTACGCTAGTTCTTGTTAAAACATCTTACGTAAGGGTTAAGATTACGAGATATGTGGCTTAAGCTAGTTAATGGTCCTGCTATTTCCCTTAAGTGTTAGTTCCCTCTATCAAAGTGTAGTACCTTGAAACATTTGTTTTCATCCAGTTGCTACTTCCTGTCTTCTCAGTATTGTATCTGAATTTTGACTGAAGGTTTATCAGTGTGACTTTTCTTGTTACATTAAAAATCAGTCACTTCTGACTGCTGTAAGGGGAAAAAATTAACCAACTTTTAAGTAAGGATACACAGAAAATATATCAGTGTCTTTAAGTAGGGAGTTTGGCCATAAACTAGTTATTTCAGAACTTTTTTCAAACTTAAAGTATAATGATAAAAATATAACCACCAGAGTGTCAATACTCTTAAATACTAATGATAAATTTAGGTCTCTTTGTAAAATATAATTGCTCTCAACCATCATGAATTATTTTTATTTTTTTTTAAGTCTTGAAGTACACTTTCTTTTTATTTATGGCAAGGCAGGTGTGGTTTTTTTACCTGTTAAGATTGAAAGGAGTATGCTTTTGAGATGCTAGCAAAGTCCTTTTGAATTCCTTCCTCACTGCACTAAGATGTCTGTGAGGCAGCACTGTAAATGGCTTCATGAAAATCATTTGGACTAAAAATAGTCCTCTGAAAGTACGAAGGCTGATCTTCGTGGTGGGAAATAAAAATTCCCTGCTAGTCTTGTGTTGTCGTTTTGCCCCAGCCAGCAGCTAAGCACCGTGCAATCGCTTTCTCACTCCTCCTCCCCTACAAGGGGATGGGGAGGAGACTAGAAAAAACAAACTCGTGGGTTGAGATAAAGACAGTTTAATAGGATAACAAAGGAAGAGAATAACAGCAGTAACTAACTACAGCAGTGCACAAATGCAATTGCTCACCACATGCAAAAGGAAAATAAAACAATCTGACACCCAGTCTGTTTCCAAGCAGCAAATCTGCCTCCCAGCTAACCTCTCCAGTTACATATACATGAAGCATGACGTTATATGGTAGGGAATATCCCTTTGGCCAGTCTGGGTCAGCTGTCCTGGCTGTGCTCTCCCAGCTTGTGTACCTGGCAGAGCATAAGAAGCTGAAAAGTCCTTGACTTAGTGTAGACACAACTACTATCTCACAACTAAAAACATCAGTGTGTTATCAACATTACTCTCATACTAAATCCAAAACACAGCACTACATAGGCTACTAGGAAGAAAAATTAACTATATCTCAGCTGAAACCAGGACATCTTGGCAATGATGGCATCACATAGTGAAAGGAGAGGAAATAGCTTCTGAAAAATATTATCATTTCAGTAGCTGTAAATTGGCTGATAAATTTTTTAAAGTATACTTTTATCTGACTCTTTGCACAACTTTGGTTTTAACTAAATGTAACTAGCTTCTTTTACTGAGTGCATAGACTAACACATACCTTCTCTTATCAGGTACCAGGTCATCAGTACACCAACTGACATTTTCATGGTGATGGAATATGTTTCAGGAGGAGAACTGTTTGATTATATCTGTAAAAATGGAAGGGTAAGAAGTAGTCCAACTCTACAAATCAATGACTTGCATTCTGTTATTGCTTTTGCAACATTCCTGTTAAATGAAGGGTTGTTTTTTATGTGTTCAACATTAATTTTGCGGTTAGCAATTAAAATATACTTTATGACTACATCTTGTTTTGAAACTAAAAATGGTTATATGTTAACACCTTTCAGATCTTTATGATTTTGTAGTATTTTTCCACTCAAGAATAAATGATATGGATATGTTAATTTACAGTTACTGTGTACAAACTGGATGGACTTGTTATCCAGTTGGACTAGCTGAAAATTATTTCTTCAGTATAACCTATTATTGGAAAGCTACTGTTGTGCCCTTATTACCCTCTTCTACTAATAGAATGGTTTCTGTGAAAGTCCTAAAGTCACTTTTGACAAACCATCTAGATAGCCAGCATATTTTTAGTTAGTTGTTACTGAGCAAACTTTGATGTGGATTAGGGTGTATTTATAGGAAATGACCAGCTAAGTCTGCTGTTTGGGGCTAGCTGCTAATAGCATAAGTAGCATCTAAAATTTATCACTTCTGTACTGAGTGTCAGCAGCTTTTGTCAACATAAATCTTACACTGTGCTTAAATATCAAAGTTCATTGATAATCGAATTAGTCAAAGTTAATGTTTGGGTGCTAATATTTCTAATTACTGAGTATATAACATCTGCCTAACCAATTTCAAAAGCGTGATTGAGAAATTTCAGTGACTTGAGTTGGTGGATACTGTTTTGGTTTAGTAATTTTAGAGCTATGGTACAAACAAAATGATGTAAACTATGAAGCTTTCTGCTACAAGTTCTGATCATCTGCTGTATAAAGTATCAAAACTATGAATGATAACTTTAGGTCATGGTAAAATTTCCTTTAATTCATATAGAAGAAAACCAAGTTATCTTCTGCTGTCTCAAAATTGTTTAAAACCTTTGTTTGTCTTAGCTTGATGAGAAGGAAAGTAGACGTCTGTTCCAGCAAATCCTTTCTGGCGTGGATTACTGTCACAGGCATATGGTAGTACATAGAGATCTGAAGCCTGAAAATGTGCTGCTTGATGCCCACATGAATGCCAAGATAGCTGACTTTGGTAAGCATTGCTATTTTATATCTGATCACACTTCTGGTTTTATTTAGATCCTGTTAATTACTATGGGAAATATTAAATAAAATGTGTCTACTTGAATATCCTGGTGATGGGACATAATACAAGAAAGCCTGAAGAGTATGAATGTAAAACAAAATGGTGTTCTTGCATATGTGTAGAATTTGTTTTCCTCTAAAACTTTCTCTTCAAGTCAGGTATTTTCTGTGACTGGTTGAAATTGTGAACTGCCTTGTTTGGTATTGTTCAACAATATTTTCTCTGAAATGTTAAACAGACTTAGTTCTCCACCTTGCCACTTCAAAATTGACTCTCTTATTGCCTGTTTCTCCATCTGTAAAATGCAGATGCTTAGTGCTCTTGGAAGTACAGTGCAAGGTCAGTTCATCATATTTAAGAACCACATTGCTCTAGTAAAATACACTACTCCTCCTATAAAACTACTCTAAATTCACTTTAAAAAACTCTAAAGATGCAATTGAAAAAATGTAATTAAAGCATAAAAGGTAAAATGAGAACAGTTAATTTTGCGAACTCTTGTGCTTTTTGCTATATAGCTGCCTAACTAATCAGAAAGCTTAATTGTTTATACTAGCTGTTTAACACAGCTACTGAGAAGACTGGTAGCTAGTTCTTGGAACTATCTGAATCAGGAAACCTGACCATATAAGCATAATAAGGTATGCTACACTATCACAATATGTCCCTTGTAGACTTAATAGATAATACCTGTCCTTGTAAAGCACTTGGAGGTTTCTGAAAGATGTGAGTGACAAGCTTATTAAACACTGAACTTAAAAGCTTTTTGTATATTAGAGTATGAAAGCTAGCCAAGCTGTGTTCTTTCATATTCCCCCTTCTCCCCTCCCCCTCAGTAAAAGGGCATAATTCCTTCTCTGAGACTGAGTTTTCTGGCCTGTAGTAATCTTGATTATGCAGTCTCCACTGAGGAAACTAGAAGATATTTTCCACAGCTATTCTAGAAGTGGTAATTCTTTACTGATCACAGGGTATGCAGAGGGCTGGTAAATGAAGATGGCCTAGTTCTAAAGTATGCTTTAATCAATGTTGCTTTCTTACTGAGATAAATTAGTTAACTTTCTAATTTGAATTACTAGTGATTTGTTCTAGGTGGTATATGCAGTGTGAAATCATTTTGCTCTCTGGATCTTGAGTAGTTACTCTTATACACTTTCAGGTCTATCAAATATGATGTCAGATGGAGAATTTTTAAGAACAAGCTGTGGTTCCCCTAACTATGCTGCACCAGAAGTAATTTCAGGAAGGTAGTTTCTTTTCTATTGGATGCATGTGTGCATGTACTTCAGTCATTTTGCTGCTTAATTCTAAAGGCTACAAAACTAGTGCAATTGACAAGCTTGATGCTGAGAAACTGTGGGCTGAACTCTTAATTGCCTTGAACTAGCTTTGAGTAGTTCCTGTAAGGTGGAGGTGATGTCCCAAATCCAGTGTGTACAGTGTGCTTGAATTGGTTTAAAATTCTGACAGCTCAGATCTTGGAAGTAGAGGTACAGATAAAAATACAGGCAGTCTGCTGTGAAGTTGAGTAGCTGTGAAATATCTGCTGTAGAATAGATAATCAGTCTGAAGGTGAAGGTAACTTCCTTTTTTTTTTTTTTTTTTTAACTCTGTGGTTGTCAAATTTGCTGCTTTCAGCTACCCACCATAATATCTCTTGCTGATTGGAGGCCAAATGTATGTTTTATTCGGGCAGTAGCATAGAAGATGTGACAAGTCTGCTATATGGACTTGTCTTAAACTTCTCAGCCTCCAAGATTTGGAGGATAGATGACTGCATAGATTCTACTGAAACAGTGATAACAATGTATAACACGGGCTTTCTTGGTAGTAGGTGCAAGTTTCTTTCAATTTACCATTGTCTTAAATTATATCTGGATTACTTTCATACAATAGAGAGGAAAACTAAGTACCTAGCTTTTGTTACATATTTGAAGGGGAAGGACACGAGTTCAAGGGAGGCATAGCACTGAAATGTTATAGTAATTGCAGATTAGTTGTCCCAATTTCATACACTTAATTGATGTGATACAATGTAAGAAAGTAGAAAAAAATTATTTAAATGTATTAAGCATAAATTGCTAATAGTTAACTTTTTCCCAGATTATATGCAGGTCCAGAAGTAGATATTTGGAGCAGTGGGGTTATTCTCTATGCTTTGCTATGTGGAACGCTTCCATTTGATGATGATCACGTGCCAACTCTTTTTAAGAAGATATGTGATGGTATCTTTTATACCCCTCAGTACCTGAATCCATCTGTAATTAGTCTTCTGAAACACATGCTGCAAGTAGATCCAATGAAGAGAGCAACAATCAGAAACATTAGGTAAAACATTAACTGATGTTGGATAGCAGGATGCTGGAATTGTAATCTCAGTGAAAATATGCAGAACAAAGAAATCATTCATGTAGCTTCTCCCTGTTTTATATTCTGAGATGAAAAATTCAACTTCTGGTTGTTTGGCTTTAGCTCTGGCTCTGATCTCCAGTGGCCAATGAAGTATCTATTGGAGGTCACAGTAAAAAAAAATATATGTTGCATATAGAAATTCTGAGAAACTCTAGATTTAAGATTGCTAAAGCAAACCTGTTTATCCGCAGAATGATTTGCAAAAACTACACTGTATTGACTTCTGGGCAAAAAATTTCTTTGCTGTTAAGAACCACTATTCTGTACTGTAAATGTTCGAGGGGAAGTTATGACTCTTTAACCTGATAACTACCACTTTTATTCATATTTCTTCAGACTCTGAAAAATCATCTGTTAAGGCTGAATATTATATGTGTAAGATGGCACTTTCTATTCTAGCTTCAAAACCCTGGCATGAACCTGTCTATGAGTGACAATTACTACATAGAATACTGATAAGTTAAAGCTTGTAGCTACAGATAGCCATCATGGGCTCCAGATCCCAATATAGGATTCTGGAGAGGGTGACTGCTTTGACAAGTACACAGTGGGTAGAATAAATAAAAAATGGTAGCTGATAAAGCCATCCTTCATGCAGTAGCTTAGTTAAGTTTTCCTGTTTACTTTGTAAGAAGCTCTAAGGAGAGAGCTCTGAAATACTATCTTAGTGAAAATACTTCTTTTAGGGTTGGTAGTTAGGAAGTTGGCAATGTTCAGGTTATTTCAGTAGAACAAAAAATGTGCGCATATTCCTTGCTACTTTATTACAATGGGAAGTACTTTCTTGCAGAAATTAAAGCACTGTGATAACTAAGTATTGTAAAACTTGAGCTAAGTTCCTATCTACTCATCTATGTAATTTTAAATAAGTTTGGAAGAGAAGTGATGTGAAAAAGGTGTTGAAAAATGTTGACTACAGAGCGTTGATGGATTTTGAATCCTAAACAATTTTGTCCTGTTAGTCATGAGACATCATCTCACAGTTTAATTGAATACCTTAATTTTTCAGGGGGAGGGGGAAGGGAAGAGGCCCACTGCAATGAATAGTAACAAAATACTCCTCTTGACTCAGTTATTCAGCTAGGGCTGTGCTTTGTAGTTGTATAGGAAAAGCTTTTTCTATTTCCAACTTAACTGCTTGCTTATGATGAAAGTGCATTTTGCTCAACACATTTGTTCTGAGGCATATTCTCAGGCTCATACTGACTAGAGCTTGATCCGTATAACTGCTCTTAAATCTGTAGCAAGTCTTTATGCTATAGACTAGGATACTCTTAAAACTAGTGTCATGCCATATCCTTTGGCTAGTTAAGCAGCTTACTCCAGGCACACAAAACAATTTTATTTTTTTCTGTATGATTGGGCAACTTAAGTATTTGGTTCCTTCTGTATATTTCCTTTTCCCTCTTATGAATACTAGCCCATGGATACAGTAATAAAGAGGTACAGATTGACTCTTCCATAGCCTTCCCTCAACTTTTTAAGTCTTGAAGAGACAGCTGAGGGTGTTCTGAATAAAAAAAAATATAGGCAGCTTATTGGGGGTGGGGAGCATGTGACTTTAATGTTCAAAAATCCTTGTCCAAACATCTACCAAAGAAACTTCAGATTTCTTCAATCTGTTATGTATATACTTTGGGAGGGACAACTCAAGTGAATAGCATACAAATTTCAGTTGAAAATATCTCAAAACTAATGTAGTGGCAGAAAAGGACAAAAAAACCCAAAAACCAACCCCCCAAACAACCATTTATATAAAAAGCTGATTGATGAGTTATACAAAGATATTTTTGGAGATCAGGTAGTTGAAACCCTTACAGGAAAGAGGATGTTTTTCAGTCTCCTGCAAAATGTCTAGCAAAATCTTGTGAAGGAGGTAATTACTTTCCATTATGTACTGTTATGCTGCACAGAAGGGGACTTGGACTGACAACTGTGGGTTTTTTGTACAGACAAGAATAATTTTAAATAATTTAATACTAAAAAGGCTTGATTTACTCAGACTTTGTTTATTTTTAAATCTAGGGAACATGAGTGGTTTAAGCAGGACCTTCCTAAATACTTGTTTCCTGAAGACCCATCATATAGTTCTACCATAATTGATGATGAAGCTTTAAAAGAAGTGTGTGAGAAGTTTGAATGCACTGAAGAGGAAGTGCTAAGTTGTCTATACAGCCAAAATCATCAGGACCCTTTAGTGGTTGCTTATCACCTCATTATAGATAATAGAAGAATAATGAATGAGGCCAAAGACTTCTATTTGGCTACAAGCCCACCAGATTCTTTTCTTGATGATCACAATCTGTCTCGCCCTCATCCAGAAAGAGTGCCATTCTTAGTAGCTGAAGCACCACGTCCTCGCCATACTCTTGATGAGCTGAATCCACAGAAGTCAAAACACCAAGGTGTAAGAAGAGCTAAGTGGCATTTGGGAATACGGAGTCAGAGTCGACCGAATGATATCATGGCTGAAGTTTGTCGAGCAATTAAACAACTGGATTATGAATGGAAGGTAAAAGAATAAAGGGTCTTTACAGCAGACAACAGTAAATTTTTGAGCTGTGTAATTACATAGCCTGGCAGTCTGAAACTACATTCTCCTGTACTAGAAAATAATCTCATGTGTCTGTGCTGACTGCTTGTGCTTGCTGTGCAGCAAGGTTTTTGGGGGAGGCTATTCATGGTGACAGGAAAAATCTTGCTACGGTGTTTAACCTTTCTACTGGGGCTATGTGACTGTGTTGAGTGGGGTGGGTTTTTTGGTGGTGTTTTGTGTTTTTGGTTTTTTGCTGTGTTTTTTCCCCCCTAAAAAAAATACCCTCTGACAGCTAAGCCTGAAATCACTTGAATAATACTAGTGAGTTGAAATAAGAAAAACAATATGCAGTGCTTCTCAAGCAGTTCTAGTTACTAACTCAAATCTCTTTTATATTAGGTTGTAAATCCATACTATCTGCGTGTTCGAAAGAAGAATCCAGTGACAAGTGCATATTCTAAAATGAGTTTACAGTTGTATCAGGTGGACAGCAGGACATACTTACTGGACTTCCGTAGCATTGATGGTATGTGAAGACTTATATAAGTTAATGGAGTTGTACAGGAAATAATTCTAAATGCAAACATGTCTTAATTTACTTGTTTAAAGTGAAGTAAGTGTTGCCCTTTATTAGTTTAAGCCAAGCTAGATCTGAATTAGTGTTTCTTTATTCCTTCCTGGTCTAGTGTTCCTGTGACCAAATAGTTAGCTGCTTCATCCCTTAAATAATCACTTTTTAGCTATATCAACTCCTGAACTGCTCCATTTTGTATCTACACCAGTGGTGATGGTGTCACCGAAATCTGGGAATAAACCTCGTAACACCAATGTAGTGTTAAAAGGCAGGCATTCTTTATTGCAGCGCTGGATGCATGGGGGATAGCTCCACCCAACGTGCATGCCAGGTGATCACCAACACACAGGTTATGTAGGATCAAAACATACATATTCATCATTTTTCTCAGAAAAGGCAGTCCTATGATAATCATTTCTTGGAATCCATTTCCATATTCTCCTCCCCATCACGCATGCTCAGTGATTTGAGTCGGTGGTCCTCAAGGGTCTCTGGTGGTCGTCAGTGGTCGCGCACCCGTGTCCGCTGGGTGACCCTCTTCTTGCGGGCATGCGCAGTACCCTTGCTGTGGATGCACCTGTCCGTAACGACTTCATAAGATTAATATCTCCGAACCTATTGTTCAGTTTGGTAGGGACTGTACATGGAACATAGCAGCATTGTACCTTGCCATGGTCAGTTAGCTTCATTACCTATTACCTTGGTTACAAACTAATTATCTCAAACTGATTCTATAGTTTCTGTTTCATGGCACCTATCCCATGGTTACATTTCCCCCCTTTGGAAATTTTGAAATAATAACTTTTCAATACTTCCACTCATATTTTCCTGTCCTAGACACATTACAGATGTTCTTAAACTTGTAACCACAGCATCTACACCCCAGTGTGTCTGCTCATGTTTCTCTTTTGCCAGTTCTAACATAACTTATGGGGTCACTATTACCTGATTTTCTCGTGTTACCCACCTTCCATATTCTGAGATGCCTTTAAGTGCTCTGCCAACCGTTTGCTGCATCTTGCTTTTAAATTTGGAATTTTCATCTGTTTTACTGGTACTAGTGCAAGGATACCTTGTTCTGCAGCCTCCTTTGCAGCTTTATCCGCCAACCAATTACCTATATTTACAGCCGTCTGAACAAATTGATGAGCCTTGCAATGCATTACGGCCACTTCCTTTGGTTTCTGCACATCTTGTAGGAGGTGAAGAACTTCCTCCTTATGCCTTATCGGTGATCCTTGGGCTGATAACAGTCCTCTTTCTTTCCAGAGGGCTCCATGAGCATGGATCGCACCAAATGCATATTTGGAATCCATCCATATGTTTACCCTTTTCCCTTCTGCCATCCGTAAAGCCTGCTTTAGCGCCACCAATTCTGTTTTCTGCGCTGATGTATTTGCAGGTAGCGTCCCTGACTCCAGTATCTTGGTGGTGGTAACAACAGCATACCTGGCCATTCGCCTTCCTTCTTGCACAAAACTGCTTCCATCCGCAAACAGCTCCAGATCAGGATCCTTCAAAGGTTCGTCCTTCAGGACCGTTCTGCTGGAATAAACTTGTCCAATGGTTAGCAGGCAATCATGTTCCAATTTCTCAGTAGGATTTTCTGTTGACAGGAACATTGCTGGATTTACAATTGCTGTGGTTTTTAATTCCACATCATCTTGTTCCAATAGGACAACCTGGTATTTCAACATTCTGCTAGGGGATAGCCAGTGACCCCCCTTTTGTTCTAAGACAGTTATTACCATATGTGGTACATATACCACTATCTTTTGGCCCATAGTCAATTTTCGGGCTTCCTGAATCAGCAGCACTGTTGCTGCCACGGCACGCAAACATCCCAGCCATCCCTTACTCACGTTGTCAAGTTGCTTGGAGAAGTACCCCACCGGCCGCTTCCAGGATCCCAGCCATTGCGCCAGCACTCCAAGGGCCAGATGTTGCCTTTCATGCACAAACAGCTCAAAAGGTTTGGTTAGATCAGGAAAACCCAATGCAGGGGCCATCATTAATGCCTTTTTGAGTTCTTTAAATGATTTTTGGCATTCAGGTGTCCAAGCCAAGTATTGGTCTTTAGATTCCTTCAGGGCTTCATATAGGGGTTTCACATACAGTCCATAATTTAGAATCCAGAGTTGACACCACCCAATCATTCCCAGAAGGGCTCTCAGTTCCTTTGGGCTGTTAGGTTCGGGGATCTGACGAATGGCTTCTTTTCTTTCGTTTCCCAATTGTCTCTGTCCTTGAGATATCTCAAATCCCAAATAAATCACTGCTTCTTTCCCTATCTGAGCCTTGTTTCTGGAAATTCTGTATCCTCCTTGGCCCAGGAAATTCAATAAACTGATAGTCATTTCAAAACATGTTTCTTTGCTTTCTGCTTCTATCAGGATGTCATCCATATACTGTAATAATATACCTTCTCCTCGATTCTATTTCTTCCACATTTCTAACTCTTTTGCCAACTGATTTCCAAATATTGTGGGGCTATTTTTAAATCCTTGTGGAAGCACAGTCCACGTTAATTGCGTCTTCCGTCCTGTAGCAGGACTTTCCCATTCAAAGGCAAATATGCTTTGACTTTTTGTATCCAGAGGTATGCAAAAGAAGGCATCCTTTAAATCCAGTACAGTAAACCATTTATGTTCCTCCCTCAGAGATGTCAACAAGGTATATGGATTGGCCACTACTGGGTGTATATCTTGAACTATCTGATTTATGGCCCTTAGATCCTGAACTAATCTGTATTCCTTACCTCCTGATGTTCTTACTGGTAATATAGGGGTATTGTATTCTGATGCACATTCTACTAACAGCCCATATTCTAAAAATTTTGTAATTAATTCTTCTAATCCCTTTCGGGCTTCCCACTTAATAGGATACTGGTTTTGTCTTACTGGCTTGGCCCCAGGTTTTAAAGTCACCTTTACCGGTTCTGCCAGTTTGGATCGTCCTGGAACTTCACTTGCCCATACCAAAGGAGTTACTGCATTGTCCACCACTTCTGAAATCTGTTCCTCCTTGGAGGAATCCTGTAACATAAACACTCTCACCTCTATGGCTTTTGATTCTGGTATTAGTAATCTAATTTCTCCATCTTTAAAAATTATTTGTGCCTCTAATTTGCTTAATAAATCTCATCCCAATAAAGGCGATGGACATTCGGGCATGTACAAAAATTGATGTGTTACCCACTGTTTTCCCAGCTTAAATTTTAATGGTTTCAAGAAAAGCCAGTTCTCTTTTCGCCCCGTCGCACCAACACCCTCTGCTGATTTATAGCTGAGTTTTGCTTTACATGTTTATTATTCTCGGTCAAGATTGCCAGAATTTTTCCATCCCTTTGCATTTGTCTGACCTCTTTTTCTTTTTCTCTGTTGTTATACACAGTCCAGGCTATTTCAAGCATTTTACCTAAGTCCCTGGACTCAGCCCCTTCCAATTTCTGAAGCTTTTTCCTTATGTCTGGGGCTGATTGTCCCATAAATATAGAGGCCAATTGTATAGCTTCCTCTGGTTTTTCTGGGTCCAAATTGGTATATTTCCTAGCAGTCACTTTTAGTCTTTCCATAAAGGCTGAAGGGGACTCATTTAATTCTTGTCTTACTTCATAAAGTTTAGACCAATTAATTGCTTTTGGCATTGCACGTCTAACACCAAATAAAATCCACATCTGATATCTAGTCAGCATCCCTCTGGGCCCCGGCTGATTGGGGTCCCATTCAGGGTTTGTGGATGGGAAATTCTGGTCCACCGACCCTTGTATATTTCCATTAGCATGGGCTCTTTCTACTTCTTTTCGGGCTGTGTTTAATACCATTTTCTTTTCAGTGTCTTCCAACAATGTATCCAATATTACTTGCAAATCTTCCCAATCGGGGTTTTGGGTTCTGATTATTGTTTCCATTACTTTGGCAACCCTTTCGGGATCATCCCGATAAGTGCCCACAGTTTCTTTCCATGCTCTTAAATCAGTTATTGAGAAGGGAACTTTCACCATTACCAGAACCTCGTTGCCAACAGCCTGTCGAAGAGGGGCCTGGAGGGGAGTTAATCCGTCTCCTCCCCCTCTTCCCCTTGTCCTCCCAGCAATCGGGCTGAATCCTTCCGCCTCCCCTTCCACAGGAGGGGCGGAAGCATTATTGGCCCCCAAATTTTGATCCCCTTGATCATTTCCTAACCTTCTGCGAGGTGCAACCAATAATTCAACATCATCATCTTCAAATTCACATTTAAAACACCGTTTACCAATATCACAAGCTGAGCAACCTTTTTTCCAATTTTTATCAGGTTCCTGCCCCTTTAATGCCATTACCGCAGAACTAGGTGAAACCAATTCACATTGCCTTTGCCATTCCGGATGATTTCGCAGTGTGAAAAACAAATCTACATATGCCATTTCATTCCATTTACCTTCCCTTTTACAAAATAACATTAATTGCAAAATTGTGTTATACTGCAACGTCCCATTTTCCGGCCACTTTTCCCCACTCTCTAAAGTATACAGTGGCCACCAGTGATTACAATATTCAATCAACTGTTTCCGAGTTAAAGGATCAATGTTTCCCAGATCTTTCCAATGTTCCAAAATACATCCCAGTGGTGTTTTTCGTGGGATTGGTTTCTTACTCGGAAAAGTACCCATCTCCCAGGGACTTGGTGGTTGTGATTGTGCACTATCACAAGCACTTAGTCAGAGGGACCCCAACCCGTGTTAGAGCTCCCTCAGGGATTTCTCTCAGTGCGGGCCTGTCCCGCCACCGTGGTAAGAGAAATCTCAACCTTGGAGGCTTCCCCTCCCCGGTGGGCCCTGCTCCACAGGCTTTCGCCTAGCAGAGACTTTTACCTGAGACGTCTCCCCAGCCCAACTCTGCGCAGCTTTCACCGCGCCTTATGAGCAGGCCTCCCGTGCTCCTAGTGTGGGCCTGTCCCGCCACGGTGGTAAGAGCAAATATTCAAAAGAGCAAATATTCAAATCAAATAAGAATGCCTTTACCTCTCCCAGGGGTCTTGCTCAAAGCTCTTCGGTCCGGGGATCGGAGGTTCTCCCCGAGAATTCCCCGGTGCCAGCTGGAGGTCCTGCGATCCCACGGATCCGTCGAGGTTCAAAAGCAGGGTCCCATCTGGGTCGCCAAAAACTGTCACCGAAATCCGGGAATAAACCTCGTAACACCGATGTAGTGTTAAAAGGCAGGCATTCTTTATTGCAGCGCTGGATGCACGGGGGATAGCTCCACCTAACGTGCATGCCAGGTGATCACCAACACACAGATTATATAGGATCAAAATATACATATTCATTATATTTCTGAGAAAAGGCAGTCCTATGATAATCATTTCTTGGAATTCATTTCCATATTCTCCTCCCCGTCACGCATGCTCAGTGATTTGAGTCGGTGGTCCTCAAGGGTCTCTGGTGGTCGTCAGTGGTCTCGCACCCGTGTCCGCTGGGTGACCCTCTTCTTGCAGGCATGCGCAGTACCCTTGCTGTGGATGCACCTGTCCGTAACGACTTCATAAGATTAATATCTCCGAACCTATTGTTCAGTTTGGTAGGGACTGTACATGGAACATAGCAGCATTGTACCTTGCCATGGTCAGTTAGCTTCATTACCTATTACCTTGGTTACAAACTAATTATCTCAACCTGATTCTATAGTTTCTGTTTCACGGCCCCTATCCTACGATTACAATGGTGCAAAAGGGGAAGGATTGTGGGAGGTGAGATTTGGATCAGCCTAAACTGTCTTTAGGGCCTCACCTCCAAATTTAAACATTAATTTAGATCTGAAGTAAGTATGTGAACATATTTTCCTAGTGAAGGTAGGGCTTGGCATCTAGACGTGCGAATTTGACTTGGGCTCTACATTGCTGTACTGGGTTTGGCTGAGATGGAGTTAATTTTCTTCATAGCAGTCTATATGGTGCTGTGTTTTGGATCTGTGACTAAAACAGTGTTGATAACACACCAGTGTTCTGGCTATTGCTGAGCAGTACTTGCATAGTATCTAGTCTTTCTCTGTGTTGCACCCAGTGAGTAGGCCGGGGCTGAACGAGAAGTTGGGAGGGGACAAAACCTGAACAGCTGACCCAGATTGACCAAAGGGATATTCCATGCTGTATGATGTCATGCTTAGCAAAAAACCTGAGGGGATGGGGGTTTGGGGAAGGTAGCCATTGCTCAGAGACTGGCTGGGAATTGGTCTGCTTGTAGGAGGTGGCGAGCGGTTGCTTTTGCATCACTTTTTTTTTTTTTCCTTCCTTCATCTTATTAAACTGTGTTTATCTTGACTTATGAGTTATCTTGCTTTTGTCCTTCCAATTCTCTTCCTCCATTGCACTGAGGAAGGGTGGACTGAATGATGGGCTGGCTGGGGGTGTTGTCCCAAAAGTCCCTGTAAAGTGGAAAATTCTACTTTATGGATATCAGGAGCTTAGCTGCCAGACAGGTCCAACCCATCAATGCTAGTAGTAGATAAAACTTGAGATGGGAATTGTATGCTTGCAGTAAGTGAAGTCTTGAAAGCAGTTGGACTAACCTGTAGAAAGATCTATTTTATAGAGTGGCAGTAATGCAGCATACAACTGTGTGTGGTGGTTTAACCTCAGCTGGATGCCAGGTGTCCACCAAGCCACTCTATCACTCCCCTCCTCAGCAGGGCAGGGAGGGGAGAAAAATAAGATGGAAAAAAACCAACCCCAAACTCGTGGGTCAAGATAAAGGCAGCTTAATACAGCAAAAGCTAATGACCATGCACGGAAGCAAATCAAAAAGCAAAAGATTTATTCTCTACTTCTCATAAGCAGGCAATGTCCAGCCACTTTCCAGGAAGCAGGGCTTCAGTGCGCGTAGCGGTTGCTCTGGAAGACAAACGTTGTAAAAAAAACAAATGCCCCACCCCCCCTTCCTCCCCCTATCTCTCAGCTTCTTATTGCTGAGCAGACATCATACGGTATGGAATATCCCTTTGGTCAGTTTGGGTCAGCTGTCCTGGCTTTGTCCCCTCCCAAGGTCTTGCCCAGCCCCAGCCTACTGGTGAAGGGGAGGAGAAATTTTGGAGACAGCCTTGATGTGTGCCAGCACTGCTCAGTAGTAGCCAAAACACTGGTGTGTTATCAGCACCTTGCTAGCTACCAATGCACAGCACTATGAAGGCTGCTATGGGGAGAATTAACTCCATCTCAGCCAGACCCAATACACTATGTCATGGTTTAACCCCAGCCAGCAACTGAGCGCCACACAGCTGCTCACTCACTCTCCCCTGGTAGGAAGGGGGAGACAATCGGAAGAGTAAAAGTGAGAAAACTCATGGGTTGAGATAAAGGCAGTTTAATAGGTGTTCAGCTATCTCCAGGAAAGCAGGGCTCCATCACATGTAACAGTTACTTGGGAAGACAAACGCCATCACTCTGAACATCCCCCTCTTCCTTCTTCTTCCCTCAGCTTTTTATTGCTGAGCATGACATCATATGGTATGGAATATCCCTTTAGTCAGTTGGGGTCAGCTGTCCTGTCTGTGTCCCCTCCCAACTTCTCGTGCACCCCCAGCCATCCTGCTGGCAGAGCAGTGTGAGAAGCAGAAAAGGCCTTGACTCTGTAAGCACTGCTCAACAATAACAAAACCATCCCTGAATTATCAATACTGTTTTCAGCACAAATCCAAAACATAGCCCCATACTAGCTGCTATGGAGGAAATTAACTATCCTAGCCAAAACCAGCACAAACTCCAAGTCTGATACCTTCCTGAAAATGGAGGAACTAATATAGACTGCCCATAATGCTTGTTTAAGGGCATAGTAGGCTAAAGCAGAATTACCTACAATGGTGTACATGACGTGCCTAGAAAAACATGTGGCATGGAAAAAGGATTTATTGCAATATGGCTGGATTACAGTATAGGATGGCTAAGGCAGTGTCTTGTGACAGTTTAACCTGATCTGACTTGGCACTGCATTTCTTGCCTTGTCCCTTCTGACGGTACAAGTGCTTACTTAGATCTAGTAGTATTTGATACAGGGGATGAATCACTTTCCTGTACTGACCTACTGCAGTATAGGAGAAACGCCATCCCTTTTGGAGGGGAGATGACTTCTTAAAGCCATGCAGCTGGGGGAGGGTAGCCTGCTGCAGTCCTGGCCTCAATTCTTGAGGAAATATAACCCAAGAGTATGGATTTAGCATATCTCTTCCAATAGTGAAACTGATTTGACTTTCCTTTCCCTCCGCCACAGTTAACTGTTCTCTATTCCCCTTACCAAACTTTAGTTTAAAGTAGCATTGATCTGAAAAGGCAATCTCTCCTGTGTTCACTAATTTCTCCTGGAAATAACTTTTTCTGGTGCCAGATGTAAGTCAAACTAATGTTGAGTATTTAAAGTAAGAATAGAGATACTTCAGCAGAACATTACCTTCAGTATGAGGAGGAAATACTTCTTAGAAGCAAACTTAAACAGCTGCAGCCCAAAAATGATGGATAAATTAATGTAGATGCTAGCAATTCATTATTCATGAAAGGACCAGTAAATTAAGTAGGCAGGTACCATGTAAACCTCCCCACATAGCTGAAATGATTAGAAAGTATTGATGTAAAATGACTATAAAGTACCAATGCAAATACTAGTCAGCAAAAACCATCAGGCTTTGGAAAGAGTGGCTGGAAATCTGCCTGGAGGAAAAGGACCTGGGAGTATTGGTCGATAGCCAGCTGAATATGAGCCAGCACTGTGCCCAGGTGGCCAAGGCGGCCAACAGCATCCTGGCTTGTATCAGAAATAAGTGTGGCCAGCAGGACTAGGGAAGTGATCGTGCCCCTGTACTCAGCTCTGGTGAGGCCGCACCTTGAATACTGTGTTCAGTTTTGGGCCCCTCACTACAGGAAGGACATTGAGGTGCTGGAGCATGTCCAGAGAAGGGCAATGAAGCTGGTGAAGGGTCTAGAGAACAAGTCTTATGAGGTGCAGCTGAGGGAACTGGGGTTGTTTAGTCTGGAGAAGAGGAGTCTGAGGGGAGATCTTATTGCTCTCTACAACTACCTGAAAGGAGGTTGTAGCCAGGTGGGTGTTGGTCTCTTCTCCCAAGTAGCAAGCAATAGGAGAAGAAATGGCCTCAAGTTGTGCCAGGGGAGGTTTAGCTTGGATATTAGGAGAAATTTCTTCACAGAAAGAGTGGTCAAGCATTGGAACAGGCTGCCCAGGGAAGTGGTTGAGTCACCATCCCTGGAGGTATTTAAAAGATGCATTAGATGTGGTACTTAGGGACATGGTTTAGTGGTGGACTTGATGATCTTAAAGGTCTTTTCCAACCTAAACGATTCTGTGATTCTATGAATTAATGCATCAATGAATTATAATAAAAATGCAAACAACAAAATATAAATAACCAAATAGAAAGAAAACAAATAGAATAAAAATAAAGTAGATACTAGCAAAAAGCATCTACAAAATGTTCAAAGTGTTATTGGCTTAACCTTATGATGCTATCCTGTTTCTGTTTTAAACAAAGTCGATTGAACTGTTAGCTGCTGAAACTAGTTCATGAAAAATATGGTGAGTACTCATCTAAACTAGATCAGATAGTCCTGGAGCACAGTTCAGAGCACGAGAATAGTTTGCATAAGGGCATTTGATTCTGTGTTGCTATATGTATAATCTTTTATTTTGTATCAGCTATATACAGTTTGCAAAAGCTGTTTATGTATTAATCAAGATATAAAAAACAAGATTAGAAGCGTGAGAAGGGAAGATGTTTGCTATTTCTATGACTGATTTGATACTGATAACTAATTTTCCTCCTCTCTCCACTTGCTCCTCAGATGAAATTACTGAAGCAAAATCTGGGACTGCAACTCCACGGAGATCAGGTTCTGTTAGCAACTGTAGATCCTGTCAAAAAGATTCAGATGCTGATGCACAAGGAAAATCTGCAGATATATCCCTTACCTCATCAGTGACCTCTTCACTTGAGTCTTCTAAAGCTGACTTAACTCCAAGACCAGGGAGTCATACAATAGAATTCTTTGAGATGTGTGCAAATCTTATTAAAATACTTGCACAATAATTTTGAAGATGGGCTTATTTCTTTTACAGCAATAGGCATGCCTAAATCATAGTCAGATGCTTCCAGTTATAATCAAGTTAAATTAACTAAGGCACTGAAAAAACTAGCCACAGAATGCAATTTACAGGGGGATTGGAATGATTATGGGCAGTTATGTGTATTATTTTGAAACTGGAGTGAATTCTGTTTGTCTGCTGTCCAATAGCATAATACAGGTACAGGAAGTCACATGCCCTTGGGGCAATGTTCATGACGCTTTGTACATTAGACTTCATATAACATTTAAGTTACATGGACCTTCTTGGGTTTTTTTCACTGGTAATGCATACATCTGATGCACTGTAAGTAAATGTACACTTACTAGTTCAATGACCGAAATATGACTTGTCACTGTCTACAATTGTGCCTCAGTTGATCAGAATTGTCAACATCTAACAGTAATGTATTAAAACTGCTGTGTTTCCTCCCCCCTTATTTGACAGTAAATGTAAAGAATAGTTTAATGCATTATAATGTACTACTATAACGGATAAATTTGATTAAATGCATGCAAATCCAATCAGGTGGAAATGCATGTAGGTGCTCTGTAATGCACTAAGGGTGAAATTCTGTGGGATGTAAGTAGAATGATTGAGGCCACAACAGTGGTGAGAGACTTAATGCTGAGAAGACTTGGCACTCCGTGGGCTGAAACAAAATGTTACTCTGTGAAGGAGAACTGTCAGCATATTTCTGATCTGTGCAGATTTGCTAGCTCATACTTTAATGTGGTAGCAGCACAGCAGCTCCCCACTGCTACTGCAGGCTGAGTAAGAGCACAGCCCTAAGGGCTCTTGCATGCTATTCCAGAATCTAAAATTTACAGGTTTTTAAATATATGTTAATACTTTGATACAGCTGTTTATATCATACGCTAACTTAGTGTATATTATATAGAATTCACTTTGCAGTTGAAACTACATATATAGGTTTAGGTTTTCCCAAGCCACCTTTATAGTGAACTCTGCCATTTAAATTGTGACATTAATAGTCCAACTTTTCAGTTGAACATTCAAAACTGATTGTGACAACTTTACTAATATTCAAAAAGTTTTCAATGGTAGATTGCCATTGCCAATGACATACATCCTTCTGCATTTATGGTTTTTGCAATGTTTCAGGAAGAAAATTGAACCTTAAATGTTAAAATCATAGCTAGTACTTGCACAAAAGCATCTAATCTCTTGTAAACTGGATGTAATTATCTACAGTTCCATTTTCATCTAGCACTAATAGATGTAAACATTAAATAAACTGTATGTCATAAAACATTTATTTTTGCATTCAAGAATGAGCATTCTCTTCAAAATAAACTTCATGACCTACTCAAAGATTGTTCTCCCATTTATAGACCGGAAATAGTGAAACTTGGACTCTTAAAATGAATGGGGGTTCTTGCCAATGACTAGCTGAAAACTGCTAGCTATAGCTATAAGAACAGTCTAATCCAGGCCAGCTGGCTTCAGTTCAGAAATTCATGCTATGAATATGCACAGCACAGAATTTGAAGAAACTTGAAGCTGCTTAAGCCCCGGAGCTGCTGTAACAGTGTTCTGAACTGGGCAATGGTGTGGTCTGCCTAGTATGTAGGTACAAGTTACAACTTCAGTTCTTTATCCTCAAGTGTCACACACGGTCCCTGTAATGCAAGGTTGTATTACTGTATCTCAAAGTGGAAGATTTCTCTTAAATAAAGCTTTGGGTTTAAATTCCTGAAATTGAGATGTCAATATAAGGGATCAGCTACAAATCCTACTTAAGGTTTGGGTTTTTTTAGCCTCATAAGAATTGGTTCTGATGTACTGAATAAATCAGTGTACTCATTTTTGTTGCCCTTTTATTTTGAAATTGTTAAATATTGCACTTATACAATATAACAAATGCACAGATTTTTTTTTATTGCAGTAATTCCTCATCTGGAACTGGTTTGGGATCACTGAAAGCATATCTTGCATATGCTAATCTAAATATTTGCAAATGGTATCAGCTCCTGGTCTGCAAATTTGTAACGCTGACCACAAATGCAAGGTGTCAAGGTGCAAATAGCTGTTAATTTTTGTATGCTTTTTTGGCCCTCTTGTGCATTAAGGCAACGGTGGTTTTTACTTTATCTTGGTATCTGGAAGTTAAAGTAAGTTTCTGGCAGGAGTGTACTGTATGCATAGTTTTAAATAAAATAAATTTTATTGGTGTGATAAATCAGTTTTGATGGCCAAAAGTTTCCTGATGGAATAGAGTTGGAGTTTTGGGGGGTTTTTTTGGTTGGTTGGTTGGTTTTTGGTTTGGTTTGGGGTTTTTTTGGTTGTGGGTTTTTTTATACAGTGTGAGGGAGGGAGAAAGGGGGACTGACAAGCTATTTGAATCCAGAACAGTTGTCTGTTTTCTTCAGATGTTCCTACTGACCTTGCAAACTTTTTTAGCATCGCACTAGTATCTGCCAATAGGCTGTGAAACAGAACTTCACTGAGAAATCTGCCAGGGTTGTAAGGAGGCAGCTTATGCAAATATACAAATTGGTAAAGTATGTTACTCTATATTCCCAAGCTTACTCCATTTGGAGTATGTTGAATTATCTTGCCTTTGTATTGCAATTTTTCAAAAACATGGATAAACTTGATAAACTCACTAGGTAATGGATAAAAATTTCATCTTGGTGGTGCAATATTAAAAAAAAACTTTCATGATTCTTCTGATATGAGTGTTTAATACAAACTTGGAAATAAATTTTATTTTACCACTTGATTACTATTGTAAGATATAAAGTCCTGTTCTTTAACAAAGATGTGCCTACTTCCTGTGTTGTGGGGTTTGGTGGGGTTTTTTTGACAAAGCTGAATGGCTCAAATGCTTGTTTATAACTATAACTTTTTAAACTGTCAAAACTTAAAACCAGGTAAACATAAAATACTAAACCATCTTGTTTGAAACTATGTGTATGCTGTCTTCTAGTGTTATATATGTTATGAAATAATAGACAAACTTACACTTGTTTTAAAAACAATAGTAATTATGATTTTAGAATAAGCAGCAACATGACAACTAAAATTATTGCAGAATTCTCAGCTAGGCAGGCTGGGTGCTACCAACTGCTAGCCTGGTGACTGACTAATATTTTTCCTTAGATCCTATAAACCCTCTTACAGCAAAATGGAATTTGAGATGGAAGGAACACTGGGAAAGTCCCCTTTTGCACTGCCCTATGGTGACTCGCCATCTTGCACTTTGCTCTTTTCATGTACCATGGATAGTTCAAATATCTTGCTTGATATTTGCCCCTATAACTAGGGAGCAATTAAACCCCCTATAGTCTGTCTTTTCTTTTTCTTCCTTTTAGGAAAAAAAAATCAACCTCATCTTCATTCTTGATTATTTTTCCTGTACACATCCCAGTCATCTCATTAAAGCTGGAGTTCACTTGCATTTATACACATCCAAGGGCCCTCCCAAGCCAGGGTCTCCAGGGCGGGAGCCCGAGGCACCCCAGCCATCTCTGGGGAAACTACAGCTCCCGGTGTGCCCAGTGGCAGCCCTGGGACTACAGCTCCCACCATGCCCCATACTTAAAAACTAAACTACCTACTACTGAAAATATGTGTTTTACTCTGGTTCTCCAAATGGCTTCTTTTGAGTGGAAGAGAAAGATTGAGGAGAAAGTTTCAAAAGCTGCTTCCCAGCAATTTGAAGCAGAAGCTGGGAATGACAAGGATCTGTTTGATGATGACGATGTTAAATTGTTACAGCAAAATCAAATGTAACCAAGACTATTGCTGCTAAGGGCGACTGTTGTATAGTCCTACCCCTGTGTTAGTTAATGTTTATCCAAACAATGTACTAATGAAGATGTGATTGTCAAGAAGTAGAAGCGTAACTGATAAATTGTTAGTTTGACCAACAAGCCTTGAAAAACCATGTGGACTTGCCAAAAGTACCGAGGAAACTAGGGGAAAGGTAATTCCAACAGGGGGAGATCATGACCACTGACCCTAATTATATCACCTACTCAAAGGCAGAGAAAAGAACTGAGCATGCGTTCCAGTTTGCATGCTAGACGAAGAAATCTAAACCAATCATTTATATAGAATAACAGTGCATATGTATTAGAAAGATGAATATGTTAATGTATACATAACCACTGATTTGGAGCTTTGGTGTGCTGTCTTGGGACAGACACCCATATCTGCGCAAATATGCAATAAAATACCTCTGCTCTGTGTGTATATTGGTGTGTTGCACACTGGGTAAATGAACCCCTGGTTTTTGGACAACAAATGGGTGCATGCAACTAAGAGAAGAAGGGAAATTCTCTTAGAATATTGTGTAAAGGAAATTAAGCAGCTGAAGGATGAAGGTGCAAGTTTGGCTGAAAATAGGAGGTGCTAATGCTATCTTACTCTTTTTTTTTTCATTGACTGAATAAGTGTTAAATAGTTTTTTAATCTTTAAACACTAGATATTTTGCTAGCAGCTGCATTCACATTTTTCATATTTGAAAAATTGATCATTCCTTTCATTCTAACTTAACTGTCCAATACTAAATAAGTTTTCTTTGGTGGTGTTGGTAGCTGTGAAATAAAGCCTGTATTCAGTCTCATTTTTGTGTGTTCACGTAACAAAAAAAATGATAGGAGGAGGGAGATGAGAAACTGACTGGATCTGAAAGTTGAAAGGGTAAATAAGTTACCGTGAGATAAGCCGTACTGTAAGTAATGCTTTAGCTACTCTAGTAGCTTTTTCCTGTCCTGTAAATGTGTGGTAATCTTACATTTTGTTATTAAGAGTAAACTTATTTGCATGTATACAGTGCCTAGGCAAATAATGCAAAACAGCTAATGCACTGTAATTATGTCTAATTCTTTTGGAAAGTCAGGTTCAGGTAGCTACTCTGAACATCTTCTGGGAGCAGTACTGAGTATTGAGACTTCAGTGATTTTGGAAGGATATTGCCATTCTATTATGCTTCAAGAAGACAGTAACTTTGGAGTCGGAGAGGGGCAGAGGAGGGAAAGAGACTGTAAATTGCATATTAATTGCATAATTTGACTAGATCTTTTGGGGGATGACGAACGTGGGGGACAGCATGATTTGACCAATCACTACTTAACACACACATACTACTGTTTTGCAAAGCAACTATAATTCTATGGTGTCATCATCCACCTGCTTCTTTCTTGATCTAGATGTCCTCGGAGTTGTTCTTGCTACAGTTACTTATCTATGATGCCAGATAATGGGAGGGTTTCACAGAGGTGTTAGAGGGGCTAGGATGTTGGCATTATCTTGGTAGTCCGGGGTATCATTTATTCTTCAGGATGGGGGCTGTCCTTCTCCTTGCAATGAGCTAGGGTCCTTTAGTCATGCTTACTTAACCATGACTATGCAGTATACAATGTAAGCTCTCACGCTCTCTTTCATACAATTTCATACTATAAAGACTAATTGGTACAATAGTTAGGGAATGAGATTTTCCTACCAATACAGAGATTGTGTTTTTAAGCTTGAGAAAGTAGAAGTATTTCTAAATGCTTTCATTCTACATCTGGTAATCACTAATATTTACTGTACTTAAAAATCAACTTCTATTTAATATATGTATTTCTCTCATATCTCCTTTCCCACCTTTGCCCTCCTTGTATTTTGCTTTGGATGTTGTATATTGTAGTATACTCTTCTCTATATTTTGGTGTTCTTTTTTATTTATTTGCTTTTGCCTATTATGTAAAGTGCAATAAATCTCTTGTATGACAGCAAATAATCTGTTGAATATGTGGTTTAGGGCAGGGAGATACAGACTGCTGTATATTTATTTTGAGCAGCAGGTAATTTTTGGTGATCTTAATATTTTAAGTTGGGACAAAACTCAGTCTCCAAGACTAAGATTTTCCTTTTTCTATCAGGAAACAATACAAAAACTTAACACATTCATAAGTAGCAACATTGTGGGTTTTCTGCAAATTTAATGAGATCTATATCTCATCAGAAGCACTTATGAGAGCTACTGAAAACCACAAAATGTTTTGTAACAAATTAAAATGCAACTTTCAGGAGGCTTTTTACTTGCTTTGGTGTTAACACATATCTGAGGCTTAACAGAAGTTCTAACTTGTATTTTCCATCAGTTACTCTAGCACACTCTGTAGAGTTTGGGCAAATATGGTAGTATGGTGTTGTCAAGGCACAAAACTTTCAGGCAGATCTGTCTTTTAAAAAAGATTTCACATATATCAGAGGCTAAACTCACAGTGGGAGGCTTTTATTACTTGAACAGGTGGCATAGTTGACATTCCTTTCAGTCTGCTTCCTCAAGTTCCCTGTAATGGTATGTTTATTCTCTCTGGTGGAAAGTGGTTGTTCTAATTGTGTTTTAGACTTACATGGTCTATTTTTTTGAATGTACCTTTATACAACATAAGCAGATTCATGTGAAGAAGTAAATAATGTAGATTGTTTCCTGGAATATCAAAGTATAATAACAGTTAAATATTTGATGTGGATGGTGTACCATTCAGGTAAAAGGATGGTATTTGTTCCATTGAAGAACCTCAGAAGAAAAACAAAGACTGAACACTAGAGGGAAACCAAAGTGATGTCTTAGTTGGTGTTACTTGTGAAGAAAGGGATCCTAGAAGAAAACAGACTTGGGAAGAAGTAAGAGGCTAAATAAAGGAAAGAATAGAAAGTAATAAATTCAACTTCACTTCTTATGGAAAAGAGACTCCAAGGTAATGTGCATGGCAAAATTAATATAATGAAAGATTAATTTTACAAGTGGATCTACTATTACTTAGCTAGAATAGTGATTAACTCCTTTATGCTTGTTCTGGTTTCAGCTGGGATAGAGTTAATTTTCTTCCTAGCAGCTGGTATAGTGCTGTGTTTTGGATTTAGGATGAGAATAATGTTGATAACACACTGATGTTTTTAGTTGTTGCTACGCAGTCAAGGACTTTTCAGCTTCTCATACTGGCCTGCCAACATGAAGACGGGGGCACCCAAGAAGCTGGGAGGGGACACAGCCCGTACAGCTGTCCCAAACTGGCCAAAGGGATATTCCATACCATATGATTTTACCATTATTATAAATATTATTATAAATTGTTTTGGAGGTGGTAGCCTGCTATGGGTTTTCAGCTTTTGTGGGAGCTGCTTGGGAAGTGTTTATATGTACCCAGTGTAATGTATAATTAAACCTGTTAAGCTGAGAGAGAAAAAGAAGAAAAATGGTGCTGAAGAGAACAATTTCTGATCTATATTTTAATCTTTTTGAGGGAAAGGAAGGAAGATGGGGAGACTGCCAGAAACAGGTGTTGAACTAGGTTGATTATCCCAGTGGATCTAATATTGTGGAACACATGGTTTAGGAAATTCTGACCTAGAAGCTTGCTCAATAGGCAGTTATGAAGATAACTTGTGAATGAGTGATCTTGCTGTCAGAACAGAAAGAAAAGGCAGATATGTGGAAGAAGTGTCACATTTGTGTGTTCTTGGGATGCATGGGAAAGAGCAATTAAACAAACATATACAAACATACACACTCTTTTGGGAACCAGAATATTGTCTGTTGGTGGAAAGAACGGAGAATATTCCAGAGGATAAATTGGTTTTGTTTATATGAAAGTTATAATGCTGGCATATTATCCAAATTGAGACATCAGCATGGATGTGCCCACAAACACTGGAATTAAAAAAACTCCAACATAACTAGGTTATTTTTTTGTTGATAGTCCTATACTGTTTTAAATCCAGCACAATCCAAAAGGATAAAGGTTCATGTGCTCAGCCTCAGTATTTTGAACACAGCAGCTTGCAATTACAGTGTATTTTGGCTGGTAGGTAGGTAGCCTTTGTTTAAGAATGGATTTAGGCAAGATTAAATAATGGAGTATAATGTCTTCAAGCATGTGGTGCGTGAAGAGCTAAGAGCAAGGAGAGGAAAACTTCTGTGTCAGACTAGTATCTTCAGTATAATTGACTTGCATATTCATATAGATGGTTTTGCATCCCCCCACACCCCGTTTTCAAACTACAAACATTTTTGTAGCTGGTCCAGTAGGTGGAGATAGAGTTCTCTTCAATACACGCTGAAGATGTCCAAAAAATGCTCATCTAAATATTTCATTTTCTTTTGCAAATAGACACTATTGGTTTAAAGTTCTTATTAATTTGCATTTAATTTTTCAATTTTGCTAAATAAAAGTTAATATTGCTCTCACTTCTGATGATACTTATTTATTATTCCATATTGTACTAAAAAAAAATTCTCAATCTAAAGCGAGTAATTGTTTGGGAAGATCATAGTTTCAACAGGAACACTCTGTTTTGGCTGAGCTTATAGAAATTCACCTATGTTAAAATAAATATTTGATGTCACTTTGTCACTTGATATGTAAATTCTTTCCTTTAGCTTTTGCAGCAGTAAATTAAACAAGGACACATCAAAGTGCTATGAACAGACCAGATAATAGGTCAATCTTCATGAAGTGGTTTACTTTTCTAGGGAAATTAATCTTTTAGAATTACTCAATTTAATTTTCTAATCTATTATTTTTTAAAAAAAATCCAACTTTTGTAAAATGCTACTTAATCCACATTTTACAGGTGAGACTGACTCCGCCCCCCCAATGCTAATATGCTAGCATCACTTTCACAGATTCACAGATTGGTAGGGGTTGGAAGGGACCTCTAGAGATCATCTAGTCCAACCCCCCTGCTAGAGCAGGATCACCTAGAGCAGGTTGCACAGGATCGCATCCAGGCAGGTTTTGAATATCTCCAGAGAAGGAGACTCCACAACCTCTCTGGGCAACCTGTTCCAGTGCTCTGTCACCCTCAAAGTGAAGAAGTTTTTTCTCATGTTCAGATGGAACTTCCTGTGTTCCAGTTTGTGTCCATTGCCCCTTGTCCTGTCACTGGGCACCACTGAAAAGAGTCTGGCCCCATCCTCTCAACATCCACCCTTTAGATATTTATAAGCATTGATGAGATCTCCTCTCAGTCTTCTCCAGGCTAAACAGACCCAACTCTCTCAGCCTTTCCTCATGAGAGAGATGCTCCAGTCCCCTAATCATCTTCGTAGCCCTTCACTGGACTCTCTCCAATAGTTCCCTGTCTTTCTTGTACTGGGGTGCCCAGAACTGGACACAATATTCCAGATGTGGCCTCACTAGGGCAGAGTAGAGGGGGAGGATAACATCCCTCAACCTGCTGACCACGCTCTTCTTAATGCACCCCAGGATACCACAAGGTATCTTCTTGGCCACAAGGGCACGCTGCTGTCTCATGGAGAGCTTGTTGTCGACCAGGACTCCCAGGTCCTTCTCTGCAGTGCTGGTTCCCAGCAGGTCAACCCCTAACCTGTATTGGTTACACTTCAACATGTGTAGCTTATGATTCCTTAGCTATAAGGATTCCTAAGCTGTAACTGAGTTCCTCACTAGACACAGTAAGGTGTCAGTGTAAGATGATGAGAGCCACAGTCCTTTAAAAAGTGTTTAGTGTAGTGGTAAGCTAAGTGTTACAAAATAAAAAAAAAATCCATTTAGCAGATGAAGCAGAAGAATAATACCTATTTTTAAAAGTCAAAACCCTTTTCCATCGTGTTTTTATAATGTTTTTATCTGTTCAATTTACCCATGTCTTTCAGGTTTAGATTATGATAAGCACTTGAGTTAGGAAAGTGCTAAAGTAATAAAGTTGCTTTCAGATTATCTTGATAATTCATTTTGATGCAACTAACATGGCAAAGGGCAAAGATCATTGTGTCCAAATTGCTTTTTAATTTTCATTCAATAAAACTGATGTTATTCATAGTGTTAATAAAGAGGTTTCTCAGACGATCCAACAGCTGTCTTTGGCAGAAACATTTCAGCAGTTTAATAGGCTTAATTACGTTACACAGTAAATGAGAAGTGTGGCATGGATGCACAGGGAGCTCCTGACAAAAGCCAAACATAAAATGGATATGTACAAGAGGTGGAAGCAGGGTCACGTGATCCAGGAGGACTATAGAGACCCTGTCTGAGTAAGCAGGGATGGGATTAGGAAAGCCAAAGCCTACCTGAAGTTGAATCTGGGGAGGGATGTGAAGGGCAACAGGAAGAGCTTCTACAGGTGTATCAGCAGCAAAAAGACGACTAGGAAAAATGTGAGTCATCTGCTGAATGGAGCAGAGGATCTAGCAGCAAAGGATGCAGAACAGGCTGAAGTATTTAATGCTGCCTTTGCCTCTTTCTTTACTGATAAGACTTGACTTCAGGAACCCCAGGCCCCTGAGACCAGAGGGGAAATCTGGAAAAAGGAAGACTTGCCCTTGGTGGAGGAGGATCAGACAAGGAAATGTTTAGACAAACCTGACATGCACAAATCCATGGGACCTGATGGGGTGCATCCATGAGTGCTGAGGGAGCTGGTTGATATCATTGCAAGGACTCTTCAATTGTATTTGAAAGGCCATGAGAGGTTATCGGGAGTAGCTGGCATTGATTAGTGAAGGGGGAATCATGCTTGACCAACCTGATAGATGACAGGTTGCCTAGAGGGTGGTGTGGACTTTCCATCCTTGTTGATACTCGAAACCTGACTTGACAATGTCCTAAGCAGCCTGCTTTAGTTTACCCTGCTTTGAGCAGGAGATGTGGACTAGATGATCTCCAGAGGTCCCTTCCAATCTTATATTTTATAAAAACTACAGGTGCATTTAGAATACAGAAGGTAGTTCCTCAGACTTGAATTTGGCTGTACAGGTCTGTCCTGGTTTCAGCTGAGAGGGTTAATTTTCTTCACAGTAGCTAGTATGGGGCTATGTTTTGGATTTGTGCTGGAAACAGTGTTGATAATATAGAGATGTTGTTGTTATATGGACCTATTGTTGAGCAGTGTTTACACAGAGCCAAGGCCTTTTCTGCTTCTCGCACTGCCCTGCCAGAGGGATGGCTGGGGGTGCACAAGAAGTTGGGAGGAGACACAGACAGGACAGGTGACCCAGACTGACCAAAGGGATATTCCATACCATATGACGTCATGCTCAGTTTATAAGGGGCTTGGGGGAAGAGGATGGGGGGGGTGGCAGCATTCGTAGTGATGGTGTTTGTCTTCCCAAGTAACCATTATGTGTGATGGAGCCCTGCTTTCCTGGAGATGGCTGAACACCTGCCTGCCCATGGGAAGTGGTGAATTAATTCCTTGCTTTTGCTTTGCTTGTGTGCGCAGCTTTTGCTTTCCCTATTAAACTGTCTTTATCTCAACCCACGAGTTTTCTCACTTTAACTTTTCCAATTCTCTCCCCCATCCCGATGGAGAGGAGTGAGCGAGTAGCTGCATGGTGCTCAGCTGCCGGCTGGGGTAAAACCATGACAACTTGGAAGGAAAGAGTCTAATTACTAGACAAATGCCTGAATCTTATGTATTGGTTGTGCAAAATGGAAGTGAGAACGTACTAGGCACTCATCCCTACTATTCCTTGTAGGCTGAAAATAAGTGGTATCAGTCCTGGATGTAATTTGCATGTCAGGTATTATTAGCTATTCCATATAGTGCTTACCTCTTTCAGAATGAATGACCAATACCAGTATTCTCCAAATAAAATGAAAAATTTTAATCTCAGTGATTATTAGCTTTGATTAGATTGATTGTTTTCTAAGGAAAATCATGCAAAAATGCAGAGAAAATAGGTAGGCTTATCACTCTAAGTAAAATTATATAATATGAATAGGGGCTTGATTAAAATTGTTATGACTTCTAGTCAAAATACCTGATCACTTTTTAATGGTTTTCAGTGTTTAGCATTATTGTGTGCTGTGTGTATATATGTCAGTCTCATGAGAAGAATCACAATATCTATAATATCATGCTCAATTTTCTAATATGGTGTTTAAATATCATGTCAAAGATTTTTACACAAAGAACCATACCTCTCCACCTCTGGATGGTGCCCAGCACACTAATACCATATAGTGACAGAGATAATGCCCCTCTTTCTTACTTTCTGAAAAACAATCATAGAAATTTTGTTTTCATGAAGAACTGAAGTTTGCTCTTTTGAAACCAGTTCAAACTCATAATTTTTACAGGTTGCCATTCTTAGCATGTATTAGACTTGTTTTCATGCCAGTCTCTGGAGTTTACTAGCTGTAGCAACTAAATGGCAAATCTTAGAAAATGTTTAGTTTGTCTTTGACCTCTCAGCTGGTAATAGAAATCTAATGTAGTAGACCATGGCTTAAATTTCTGTCTTCTGCAAAAATTATGAAATGACAGTTAAGACAAAATACAGTTCATAGCTATACATTTTTATAAAATAGATTCTTTGGATAAAAGATGTTGGTGATGAATAATGGCTTGTATTCAGCTGGCTCCACAATCTGATTTTACTGTTAAAAATGGAAGACATCTATTAAATATGTTAAATAGCATAGACTTACTGAAAGGAGTTCTGCAGCCTAGGCTTCTCTGTAGGAAGTTGTATTTGTCTGGAAGCTTTAATACAACCTTTCCTTTTCCTGGCAATAGGCTCTTGTAATTCACCCTGTATTGGATTTGCATGGCAATGTTTTGGTAGCAGGGAGGCTACAGGGGTGGCTTCTGTGAGAAACTGCTAGAAGCCTCCCCCATGTCTGATAGAGCCAATGCCAGCCAGCTCCAAAATGGACCCACCGCTAGCCAAGGCCGAGCCAATCAGCAATGGTGGTAGTGCCTCTGTGATAGGGGGGAAAAAACTGCACAACACCAGCAACAGTCAGAAGAGAGGAGTGAGAAGATGTGAGAGAAACAACTCTCCAGACACCAAAGTCAAGTGAAGGGAGGGGGGGAGGTGCTTCAGGCACCAGAGCCGAGATTTCCCTGCAGCCTGTGGAGAAGACCATGGTGAGGCAGGCTGTCCCCCTGCAACCCACGGAGGACCCCATGCTGGAGCAGATGGATGCGCCTGAAGGAGGCTGTGACCCCATGGGAAACCCATGCTGGAGCAAGCTCCTGGCAGGACCTATGGACCTGTGGAGAGACAGGAGCCCATGCTGGAGCAGGTTTGCTGGCAGGACTTGTGACTGCCTGGGGGACTTAGGACCCCATGGGAGACCCATGCTGGAGCAGTCTGGTCCTGAAGGACTGCACTCCATGGAAGAGACCCACGCTGGAGCAGTTTGTGAAGAACTGTCTCCCGTAGGAGGGGCCTCATGCTGGAGCAGAGGAAGAGTGTAAGGAGTCCTCCCCCTGAGGAGGAAGGAGCGGCAGAAACGATAGTTATAATATTTTAAGTATCCAAAGAGAAGTAAAGTATTTTTATTGCTGAAATGAAGTTTTAAATACAAAGCTTTAGTTCCTTAACATAGTTTCAACAGTACTTCCTCTGAAAGCAGCAGGAAGAAAGATTTAGAAGAAAAACTGTTATGCTGTGTTTTAAACAATTTTGAGGTCTTGAGAATTATTTGTTCAGATAGCCTCGGGTACCATCTGTTGTTTTCTTAGTTGAGTAGGCATTTAATCCTTTTAATCTTTTAAATATTTGTCCACAAATGACTGACAGCTCTGTCTCCCTCACCTCATGTTATGGTCCCACTGGTTCTCAGAAATGAGTCATAGGAACTATGACAAAAAGTCAAAAGCTGTCCACAGCACCAGTATTTCTCTACCTTGCTAAAAATGACTTATTGCCAAAATACGATGATCAAGGGTAGGTTATTAACAGGGAAAACATTTTGGGAGAGATGATACACAAAAAGCAATAGTCTTTGGTTTGCTCACATTCTATTCTAGGCAGTTCCATTTCATCTAGATGACATGCTCTTTTTATCTGCACTAAATAATGTAATTCCCCTTCATTTTCTTTCCCTCTATTACTTCTAGCTTCTTTACAATGCTTGCTGATGTTGACATTAGAGTAACAAAGACAGAAGCTACATACGAAAACACAGAGTAAAAGACAGGAAACATGGTTCTCTATGGCATTTTGAGACTTAAAAGGCAATTTTAATTTATTATTCATGAAAGGACCTATTGTCCTGGTTTCGGCTGAGACAGAGTTAATTTTCTCTCTAGTAGCTGGTATAGTGTTGTGTTTTGGATTTAGTATGAGAATAGGGTAGGGAAGCCAAGCAACTGGGATCCCTGTCTAGGGAAGGGATCATTGACAAGGCAATTGGGAAGAAGACACAAGCCCTCAGCCTCTGGAGGCAACTTCTTTAAAGCATGAGGGAAAGGTATCCCTTCAAAGAATATGTTATATGTCACCCAGGCAAGTGGACCACGATGGAGAGAGGTATCCAGTACCTGAGGGAAATAGCCATGTGGGAGATGGTTTATTATGACCCAGACAATGTGCAGTTACCCACAGATCCAGATGAAGTCCAATGTACCTGACCTATGTGGCAGAGGTTTGTACAGAGCGGACCACCAGTCGCCAAAGAGTGCAGCTCCGGTGCCGGCCTGACCCGCAGCAGAGTGGCAGATCTAGGTGTACAGGGGTTTTTTCCTGACTTTCCAGAGGCAGGGAAACGCCAGGGACACAGAAGAGACCCGCCAAGAGCCAGCTGCTCTCACGGGCACCGCTGACAAGACCTGGGCGTTACCAAAGCAATGGCGCCCACCCCCGACGCCTATAAAAAGCAGCTTAGGGAGCACTAGCGACCCGGAGCACTGGTGAACAGAGCGGGCAAACAGAGCGTGGCGCGTCAGCCAGGGCGTGGTGCAGCAGTTCGCGCAGGCAGGGCATGCAGGCAGGCCTAGTCTACCTGCTCAAGAGGGGAGTCCACCGGTGGTCATCACTCACTCATAGAAGGAGTTCAGCCATGGCGCCCACCAGGCAGAAAGCCCTAAGCTCTGTGCTCACCAGGAAGCACGTGGTAACCCAGACAGAGCTGCCACAGAAGCATGCAGCCACCCAGCTCTCAGGCTGCAGGGAGTGCCTGAACTTGGCACTGGCAGGGGAAAGCAGCAGTGAGACTGGCTGCCTGAGGTGTGACCAGGCGGACGACCTGCTCAGCCTGGTGGCAGAACTCCGTGAGGAAGTGGAGAGGTTAAGGAGCATCAGAGAGGCTGAGAGAGAGATAGACTGGTGGAGCCAAGCTCTGCCCTCCCTGAGGCAGAAACAGGGACAGCTAACAGACCAAAGCCAAAGTGAAGGGGACCCTGTATCCTCCCCTTGCCAGGCAGAAGGCAGCAGCCTCAAAGAGGGGAGTGAATGCAAACAAGTCCATGCGCGGCGTGGCAGGCAAACCTTCTCCTCCTCACCCACCTCGCCTTCCCACGTACCCCTGTGCAACAGGTGCAAGGATCTGGCTGTGGAAGGCCACTTGAGCGAGGATATGGATGACAGTCAGGCTACTCCAGAGGTAGCACCTAGGCCCCAAAGGCCCATGCCTCGGGTCGTGACCACCCCAACAAAGAAGAAAAGGAGAGTTATAGTCGTAGGGGACTCCCTTCTGAAGGGTACAGAGGGCCTGATATGCAGGGCAGACCCTCCTCTCAGAGAAGTCTGCTGCCTCCCCGGGGCCCGTGTTAAGCACATCGCTAGGAAACTCCCCAGCCTGGTGCAGCCCTCTGACTATTACCCACTGCTGCTCCTCCATGTGGGTGGGGATGAAGCAGAGACATGCACCACGAAAGCGATCAAAAGGGACTTCAGGCTCTTAGGGCAGTCACTGAAGGATTCGGGAGCGCAGGTAATATTCTCCTCCCTCCTTCCAGTTGAGGGCAGCAATGGTGGGAGGAACAGGTGGACGCAGTCCATAAATGCATGGCTCCGTGGCTGGTGTCAGCGCCACAACTTTGGGTTCTTTGACAATGGGGCGGCCTATACGGCACCAGGCCTGATGAACCCTGATGGGATTCATCTCTCTCAAAGGGGGAAGAGGATCTTTGCCCAGGAACTATCAGGGCTCATCGACAGAGCTTTAAACTAGGCTCAAAGTGGGAGGGGGATAACATCAGGCTTGCCAGCGACATGTTGTGGGATGATGTGCCCAGGTTGGAGGAATGGGGCGCTAGCGAGGGCCCTCAGCCTACTGCTCAGAGACGTGCTGGACACACTACAGCATGCTCGAAGCCTAGAGGAGATGAGCCAGGGGCTCCGAACGCAACAGGAACCGATGGGGTAACACTGGGAAGATACATCAAAAGAATCCCAGCCACCCCAGCCAATAAGTCAGCCTCATCGGGGGCACAACTGAAATGCCTCTACGTGAACGCACGGAGCATGGGGAACAAACAAGAGGAACTGGAGACGTGTGTGCGCCTGGAAGGCTATGGCCTTATTGGCATTACAGAGACGTGTTGGGATAGCTCCTGTGACTGGAGTGTTGAAATGGAAGGGTACAGGCTCTTTAGGAAGGACAGGCAGGGCAGATGAGGAGGGGGTGTCGCCCTCTATGTCAGTGACCAGCTGGAGTGCATGGAGCTCCACCTGGGGATGGATGAGGAGCCCAAGGAGAGCCTATGGGTCAGGATTAAAGGGAGGGCTGGGGCAGGGGACATCATAGCGGGGGTCTGCTACAGGCCACCTGACCAGGGGGACTGAGCAGATGAAGCCCTCTATAGGCAGATAGGAGCAGCCTCACGCTCACAAGCCCTGGTCCTTGTGGGGGACTTCAACCACCCTGACATCTGCTGGAGGGACAACGCAGCAGGGCACAAGCAATCCAGGAAGTTCCTGGAATGTGTCGATGACAACTTCCTCCTCCAAGTGATAGAGGAGCCCACGAGGAGAGGTGCCATGCTGGACCTTGTTCTCACCAACAAGGAGGGCCTGGTAGGGGATGTGAAGCTCAAGGGCAGCCTTGGCTGCAGTGACCACGAAATGGTGGAGTTCGAGATCCTCAGGGCAGCGAGGAGGGCACGCAGCAAGCTCACTACCCTGGACTTCAGGAGAGCAGACTTTGGCCTCTTGAGGGATCTGCTTGGTAGAATACCATGGGACAAAGCCCTGGAAGGAAGAGGGGCCCAAGACAGCTGGCTAATATTCAAGGGTCACCTCCTCCAAGCCTAGGAGCGATGCATCCCAACAAAGAGGAAGTCAAGCCAAAACACCAAGAGGCCTGCATGAATGAACAAGGAGCTCCTGGGCAAAGACAAACACAAAAAGGAAGACTACAGAGGGTGGAAGCAAGGGCAGGTAGCCTGGGAAGAATACAGAGAACCTGTCCGAGCAGCCAGGGATCAGGTTAGGAAAGCCAAAGCCCTGATAGAAATTAGTCTGGCCAGGGATGTCAAGGACAACAAGAAAAGCTTCTAGAGGTATGTTAGGGATAAAAGGAGGACCAGGGAAAATGTGGGTCCCCTCCGGAATGAAAGGGGTGACCTGGTTACCCAGGATATGGAGAAGGCTGAGGTACTCAACGACTTCTTTGCCTCAGTCTTCACTGGCAAATGCTTGAGCCACACTGCCCAGGTCACAAAGGCAGGGACTGGGAGAATGCAGAACCGCCCACTGTAGGAGAAGACCAGGTTCGAGAATATCTAAGGAACCTGAAGGCGCACAAGTCCATGGGACCTGATGAGATGCATCCGCGGGTCTTGAGGGACCTGGGGGATGAAGTGGCCAGGCCACTCGCCATCATATTTGGAGAAGTCCTGGCAGTCTGGCGAAGTTCCCGCCGACTGGAAGAGGGGGAACATAACCCCCATTTTTAAGAAGGGTAAAAAAGGAAGACCAAGGGAACTACAGGCCGGTCAGTCTCCCCTCTGTGCCTGGCAAGATTATGGAGCAGACCCTCCTGGAGACTATGCTCAGGCACATGGAAAACAAGGAGGTGATTGGTGACAGCCAACACGGCTTCACTAAGGGCAAATTGTGCCTGACAAACTTGGTGGCCTTCTATGATGGGGTTACAGCGTTGGTGGACAAGGGAAGGGCAACTGACGTCATCTACCTGGACTTGTGCAAGGCATTTGACACTGTCCCGCATGACATCCTTGTCTCTAAATTGGAGAGACATGGATTCGATGGATGGACCACTCGGTGGATAAGGAATTGGCTGGATGGTCACACTCACAGAGTTGTGGTCAATGGCTCAATGTCCAAGTGGGGAACAGTGACGAGTGGTGTTCCTCAGGGGGTCAGTAGTGGGACCGGCACAGTTCAACATCTTTGTCAGCGACATGGACAGTGGGATCGAGTGCACCCTCAGCAAGTTTGCTGACGACACCAAGCTGTGTGGCATGGTCGACACGCTGGAGGGAAGGGATGCCATCCAGAGGGACCTTGACAGGCTGGAGAGGTGGGCCTGTGCGAACCGCATGAAGTTCAACAAGGCCAAGTGCAAGGTCCTGCACGTGGGTCGGGGCAATCCCAAGCACAACTATAGGCTGGGCGAGGAATGGATTGAGAGCAGCCCCGAGGAGAAGGGCTTGGGGGTATTGATTGATGAGAAGCTCAACATGAGCCGGCAGTGTGCGCTTGCAGCCCAGAAAGCCAACCTTGTCCTGGGCTGCATCCAAAGAGGCGTGACCAGCAGGTCGAGGGAGGTGATCCTGCCCCTCTACTCGGCTCTTGTGAGACCCCACCTGGAGTACTGTGTCCAGCTCTGGGGGCCCCAGTACAGGAGAGAGACATGGAGCTATTGGAGAGAGTCCAGAGGAGGGCCATGAAGCTGATCAGAGGGCTGGAGCACCTCTCCTATGAGGACAGGCTGAGAGAGTTGGGATTGTTCAGCCTGGAGAAAAGGCGGCTCCGGGGAGATCTAATTGCGGCTTACCAGTACCTGAAGGGGGCCTACAGGCAAGATGGTGAGGGATTGTTTATGAGGGAGTGTAGTGACAGGACAAGGGGTAATGGGTTTAAGCTGAAGGAGGGTCGATTTAGATTAGATGTTAGGAAGAAATTCTTTACTGTGAGGGTGGTGAGGCAGTGGAACAGGTTGCCCAGAGAGGTTGTGGAGGCCCCCTCCCTGGAAGTGTTTAAGACCAGGTTGGATGAGGCTTTGGGCAACGTGGTCTAGTGGAGGGTGTCCCTGCCCGCAGCAGGGGGGGTTGGAGCTAGATGATCTTTGAGGTCCCTTCCAACCCAAACCATTCTATGATTACTTCCTCCTACTTTTGTTTCCCTGTATATAATAAAAAACCCCCACATTTTAGATGCACTCCTGAGCTCTGTGAATACATAGATGTGTAATATGTCAAAATGTATTTTTAATTTAACAGCTTCAACACAACTTATTTTCAGATTCTCTCAGGAGGACCAATTGAAAGCAGAGTGAATACAGTATATTTGTTACATGCTAAGAGAACAGCAGCGCAAGATTTCTCTTTTTGTTTAGATAGATAGAGCCTAAGTAGATACACTCGATTATCCAAAAGCATTAACTATACTTCATTTAAAATATAAGAAAGTGCAGTCAGGTGCACTCCTAACTCCTAGGGTTAGGTTGAAACCTGGCTGAAAATATCTTCAGTGATTTGTACAAAAACTGATACATTTGTTGACTGCTGATCCTTCAGTACTGACAAAGCAGTATGCTACTTTTGGAAATTCATGATGAAACCAAAGCAATCATAGAACAGCCTCAGAAGCTTAAAGTATCAGAAGTTTTTGGTGGTTTGTTTTTTTTTTAAGTATTTTCTCTTCAAAGCACCTGAAAATCCTCTAAACTGTTGCAGTGATTACTATTTTGTAAATTCCCCAAAATTTCATAATAGCATCTTATGATCACTTTTTTTAAAGCTGAGTTTGAGATACATCTGAGTGACCAAGTATCATACCATGTAGGGTGCAAGTTTATCAGGTATCAATCCATAATGATTCATCACAAAATAAAAGTTCTATAAGCAGCTGGGAGAAGTATCACAATCACTAGCCCTTGTTCTCGTGGGGGACTTCAACTTACCAGATGTCTGCTGGAAATACAATACAGCGGAGAGGAAACAGTCCAGGAGGTTCCTGGAGTGTGTGGAAGATAACTACCTGACACAGCTGGTGAGTGAGCCAACTAGGGAAGGTGCCCCACTGGGCCTATAGCTTGCAAACAGACCAAGAGCTGTGGGTGATGTGATGGTTGGAGGCCATCTCAGGCATAGTGATAATGAAATGATAGAGGTTTTGATTCTTGGAGAAGTAAGGGGAGGGGTCAGCAGAACTGCCACCTTGGACTTCCTGAGGGCAGACTTTGACCTGTTTAGGAGATTGGTCGACAGAGTCCCTTGGGAGGCAGTCCTAAAGGGCAAAGGAGTCCAGGAAGGCTGGACAATCTTCAAGAACAAAATCTTAAAGGTGCAGGAGCAGGCTGTCCCCATGTGCCGAAAGATGAGCCGGCAGGGAAGAAGACCGGCCTGGCTAAACAGAGAGCTTTGGCTGGAACTCAGGAAAAAAAAGAGTTTATGATCTTTGGAAGAAGGGGCAGGCAACTCAGGAGGACTACAACAATGTCATTAGGCTATGCAGGGAGAAAATTAGAAGGCCCAAAGCCCAGATAGAACTTAATCTGCCTACTGCAGTAAAAGACAGTTAAAAATGTTTCTATAAATACATTAACAACAAAAGGATGACTAAGGAGAATCTCCATCCTTTGTTGAATGTGGGGGGGAAACATAGTGACAAAGGATGAGGAAAAGGCTGAGGTACTTAATGCCTTCTTTTCCTCAGTCTTTAGCAGTAAGACCAGTTGTTCTCTGGGTACCCAACCCCCTGAGCTGGAAGACAGGGATGGGGAGCAGAATGAAGCCCCCATAATCCAAGGGGAAATGGTTTGCAACCTGCTACACCACTTTTAGACACACACAAGTCTATGGGGCCAGATGGGATCCACCCAAGGGTACTGAGGGAGCTGGCGGAAGTGCTCGCCAAGCCACTTTCCTTCATTTATCAGCAGTCCTGGATAACCAGGGAGGTCTCGGTTGACTGGAGGTTAGCCAATGTGATGCCCATCCACAAGAAGGGCTGGAAGGAGGATCCAGGGAACAACAGGACTGTCAGTCTGACCTCAGTGCTGGGGAAGGTTATGGAGCAGATCATCTTGAGTGCCGTCACATGGCACACACAGGACAACCAGGTGATCAGGCCCAGTCAGCATGGGTTCATGAAAGGCAGGTCCTGGTTGACTAACTTGATCTCCTTCTATGACAAGGTGACCCTCTTAGTGGATGAGGGAAAGGCTGTGGATGTTATGTACCTGGACTTTAATAAAGCCTTTGACACTGTTTCCCACAGCATTCTCCTGGAGAAACTGTCTGCTCATGGCATGGATAGGAATACTCTTCACTGGGTAAAAATCTGGCTGGATGGCTGGGCCCAAAGAATTGTGGTGAATGGAGTTAAATCCAGTTGGCAGCCGGTCACAAGTGGTGTTCCCCAGGGCTGAGTACTGGGGCATTGGAACAGGATGCCCAGGGAAGTGGTTGAGTCACCATCCCTGGAGGTATTTAAAAGACATGTAGATGTGGTGCTTAGGGACATGGTTTAGTGGTTGGACTTGATCTTAAAGGTCTTTTCCAACCAAAATGATTATATGACTGTCCTGGAACCCAGAGCTGCAATTTGAAGTATGTCATGGAGACTAGATAAGGCTGAGATTGTAACTCAGTGCTGCTCTGACTCCTGATTTATCAGAGAATAAATAACTACAGAAACTGTATCATCTTCATTAAAATCTTTTAATCAAAAGCATATTGCTTTTAAGAGGAAAAAAGAAAGGATATTTGAGACATTGAAAAATCTGGTATAGTGCTGGCAGAATCAACTTGTATAACAAAATTACCTTAATTGGGGAAATAATGTACTGATTTACATTGTTACTCTTATTTTGAACACTGTGGCAATCTTGCATTATCAGGAAGAGCAAAATATTCCTGAGTTTATATGTTTGGCTTTACCTTTTAGCTCTGTGCAAGCAAGCATTTAATTTAATCAGAAAAATAGGATAAATGAAGTGGTTGGTTTATTCAAAGAAGAGAAATAATGTGACTTTTGATAAGGAGAACCTGCATTTCTAATCTCGAAAAAAGGTATTTGAAAGCTTTAGTTCTTTGCTGGTAAAAATCTAGCACTTTAAGGCAAATGTGCTTTGTGTCAGTGTTGGAGTCCTGGAACTCTCCAACACTTCTGCAGAGCATGAGCCCAGGAGAATCTTTCTGCAAAAGAGGAAAGGAAAAAGGCAGCGCTGTGGGTAGTCCTCAGTCTAACACACCCTGAGGTAAGACTGCCTCAAGCAGAGTTGAGGGACTTCCAGGGAGAATCTGTCTAGTGGGTTAGAGTGGCCTGTACCATTTTGGTTTTTTATGAGAAGCAATGTGATGGAAAGGGTTTTTGCGTTGTTTTTTGTTTGTTTGTTTGTTTGATGCCTGTGGTGGGTTAATCTGGCAGGCTGCCAGGTGCCTACCAAGCCACTCTATCACTCCCCCTCCTCAACTGGGCAGGGGAGAGAAAATATGATGAAAGGCTCATGGATCAAGATAAGGACAGGGAGATCACTCACCAATTACCGTCACAGGCAAAACAGAATTGACTTGGGGAAATTAATTTAATTTATTGCCAATAAAATCAGAGTAGGGTAATGAGAAATAAGAACAAATCTTAAAACACCTTCTCCCGATCTTTCCCTTCTTCCTGGGCTCAACTTCACTCCTGAATTCTCTGTCTCCTCCCCAGAGTGGCACAGGGGAATGGAGAATGGGGATTGCGGTCAGTTCATAACACGTCATCTCTGCCACTCCTTCCTCTTCACACTCTTCCCCTGCTCCAGCGTGGGGTCCCTCCCACCAGAGATAGTCCTCCATGAACTTCTCCAGCATGGGCCTTTTCCATGGGATGCAATCCTTCAGGAATGGACTGCTCCAGCATGAGTCCTCCGTGAGATCACAGGTCCTGCAAGCAAACCTTCTCCAGTGTGGGCTCCTCTCCACGAGGTCACAGGTCCTGCCAAGAGCCTGCTCCAGTGCAGGCTCTCCATGGGGTCACAGCCTCCTTCAGGGCACATCCACCTACTCCAGAGTGGGGTCTTCCACAGGCTGCAGGTGGATATCTGCTCCACCGTCAACCTCCATGGCCTGCAGGGGGACAGCCTGCTGCACCATGGTCTTCTCCATGGGCTGCAGGGGAATCTCTGCTCTGGCACCTGGAGCACCCCCTCCTTCTTCACTGACCTTGGTGCCTGCAGGGTTGTTTCTCTCAGATATTCTCATTCCTCTCTCCCAGCTGCTGTTGCACAGCAGTTTTTACCCCTTCTTAAATATGTTGTCAAAGAGGTACTACCACCGTCGCTGATTGGCTTGGCCTTGGCCAGTGCCAGGTCCATCTTGGAGCCAGCTGGCACTGGCTCTATCGGACATGGAGGAAGCTTCTGGCATCTTCTCACAGAAGCCACCCCTGTAGCATCCCTGCGACCAAAACCTTGCCATGCAAACCCAATACAATGTCTTAGAAGGAAAGACCTAAGTAGATGAGGACCTGATAGTAGAGGTATCCCTTCTCTACTGCTGGTAAGGACTGGTTATTTTAATTATAATACTAAGTGTGTTTTCATAAGGGAGCAACTTATGCCATTTCTTGTGCGAAAAAGATCCATATTTACAACATTTTGAGTTAAGCTGAGGCTGGTTTAGAACAGGGTCATTTGCATGGATATCTGTAAGTAGTTTCCTCAAAATATGATGTCTGAAAAAGCACAAGTATTTTTTGGAAATAAGTAGGAAGCACTGCTGGCTGCCTTTGCAGTCTGTTTGGAGATGAGTCAATCTTTCAATAATCAATAAAGCACAATAATGTTGGGACAGGGATTGAAAGGTCTTGAAAATGAAGATAGAAGATGAGAAGCTTCTCTTGCTTGTTGTAGTAAATCCATATGAGGAGTTCATAGCGTTTTCTGCATCATCTAAAGCCCTTTTCCTATCCTCTTGATTTTTTTGCTTTACTGGAAGCACTGTGGATAGATAGCAGGACAGAAAAGAGTATATAGCTGTAATCAGGGTGTAAGGTGACCATGCACAGTCTTCATGCTCATCTAAGCAGCTAAAATCGTAGAATCATAGAATCATAGAATGGTTTGGGTTGGAAGGGACCTCAAAGATCATCTAGTTCCAACCCCTCCCGCCATGGGCAGGGACACCCTCCACGAGACCACATTGCCCAAAGCCTCATCCAACCGGGCCTTAAACACTTCCAGGGAGGGGGCCTCCACAACCTCTCTGGGCAGCCTGTTCCAGTGCCTCACCACCCTCACAGTAAAGAATTTCTTTCTAACATCTAATCTAAATCGACCCTCCTTCAGCTTAAACCCATTACCCCTTGTCCTGTCACTACACTCCCTGATAAACAGTCCCTCCCCATCTTGCCTGTAGGCCCCCTTCAGGTAGTGGAAGGCCGCAATTAGATCTCCCCGGAGCCTTCTCTTCTCCAGGCTGAACAATCCCAACTCTCTCAGCCTGTCCTCATAGGAGAGGTGCTCCATCCCTCTGATCAGCTTCGTGGCCCTCCTCTGGACTCTCTCCAACAGCTCCATGTCTCTCCTGTACTGGGGACCCCAGAGCTGGACGCACTACTCCAGGTGGGGTCTCACGAGAGCGGAGTAGAGGGGCAGGATCACCTCCCTCGACCTGCTGGTCACACCTCTTTTGATGCAGCCCAGGACACGGTTGGCTTTCTGGGCTGCAAGCGCACACTGCCGGCTCATGTTGAGCTTCTCATCAATCAACACCCCCAAGCCCTTCTCCTCAGGGCTGCTTTCAATCCATTCCTCACCCAGCCTGTAGTTGCACTTGGGATTGTGCTGCCCCGTGTGCAGCACCTTGCACTTGGCCTTGTTGAACTTCATGCAGTTCGCACGGGCCCACCTCTCAAGCCTGTCAAGGTCCCTCTGGATGGCATCCCTTCCCTCCAGGGTGTCGACCATACCACACAGCTTGGTGTCGTCGGCAAACTTGCTGAGGGTGCACTCGATCCCACTGTCCATGTCGCTGACAAAGATGTTGAACAGTGCGGGTCCCAGTACTGACCCCTGAGGAACACCACTCATCACTGTTCTCCACTTGGACTTTGAAAATATTTGTCCTTGTTTTAGAGTGTAATCCTGAAGTAGCATGGGGAAACTGTATATAAATATTTAATTAACTTGAGGTAAGCCTCTGAGTTTTGACTTTGTCATGCTGGAGAATGTAATGTTTTTGTGGCATTAGTGATCATATTATGAAAAATGAGTATGTGTTACAGTAATTCTAATGCTCCATGGTTTGGTGGAACCAGTTCTTGAGAAAACTCATATTCCAGCAACCAGGAATCAGAAATGAATTTCTGTTTCTTTACAGCTTGCATGTAGCCATAAACTCCACTTCTTTTAGGTAATTTTCCCAAATCAGAAGAAATCAAACACCTAAGTCAAGAATAAAGCAGATCATTACAGGGGTAAAAAGCCAAAGGCATTAAAAATCTCAAAGTGCTCAGCTATGACAGCAGTTTGAACCATTTTTATGTCACAGATGAAGATATGTCAGAGTTACATCCCTAACATGTGGTTACATCTGTTCTTACCCATTTCTTTTGCATCGTCCATCTTAGAAAAACCGTAGACTTAAAAACAAAAAGGGACCTCAGTAAGCCAACTGTCCATCTATTTGAATTGTTGCTTGTATCTCTATTTTTAGTTACTGCCATTGACCTTCCTCTAGATGGCATACTAAAAAATTAAATTTTTCACTTATTCTTTTTAAATATTAGATCACTATTAAATTAGCAGGGAAGAACAGATCTTAAAGGATTTGAAGTAGTTGACAGAATATCTATTTTTGTTTCAAATCTCCAGCTTCTGCTCATCCCTTAAACTCACTGATCATGCATATTATTTCTTACACTTGTTTTAGCTCTTCAGTGTTTTGTCCTCAGTCCTTTGGAATTCTTTTTGGGATACCTTGGATTGTCCCTGTGGTTGCGACTTGCTAAATGAGATATGCAAGATCTTCCTTACGCTTTCTTTGGAAGAGAACAAATTTGTACCCTGTCAGGTACCTTAGTTTTCATTAAAATACATTAAAGTTATCGCCAGAGTACAATATGAACCCAAAAACTTTTTAGTCAATGTAACTTTCCTGTCCCCCATATTTAAATAGCTCTGACATGAGGAAATTAAGTCCATTTTCCCTGGAAATGTCAGCACTTTGTTTGCTGGCTGGTAATGCTGAGAAGTATGTTATAATAAGGAATTGCAGACAGATGCAGAGAAGATCCTATTTTGCATTAATTCTTGCAGAATTACAGAATGGTTGAGGCTGGAAGAGACCTCTGGAGGTCATTTTAGTCATATACAATCCAAACAATACATACAGAAGCAGTTGCATCTTCTAAGGTCATAAAATTTGTCGCAGAACATGATAGGTGGTCCTGACTTGATTTGTCTGATGTTTTATACTTTTCTATGCCTCATAAGGTGGTGAGATGGGAGACATCATTGTGCTTAGCATACACAGTAACTCGCTTGCTTCCCTTCTGTTTGCAAATACACACTGAAGCAGACTGTGTTCAAACATGTTGTTAACTCACACAAGCTGGCACCTGGCTTCTTTAGAAGAGATTTTTTTCCTCTTGTGGTGTTTATTTTCTTCTGCAGAACTTTTCCCCCCTCCCCCCCAACCATGCAGCAGGCAATTAACTGCTGCTTGTTTCCTTCACACCTTTATCACAAGCAACAGTTGAATGTCTCATTTTGTTTCCCAATACAAGTCTCATAACAAAGACTGGTCTGTGCCAGTGTCACATTTTTCTGTATAAGGGGCATTCTCCCTTTTTTCTACACCCATGTTCTACTTAGACCCATAACCTGAAATAACATTGTGGTTCTGTTACTGCTTACAAAACTAGAACCAAAATAGATGTTATCTGTTTGAGAGTTTGTTAAGCCTTCATGTTTCCAAAGTCCAAAACATATCAGCCTTTCATGGAGTCACATCATTTGAGGACATGCTTTTTTGAAAGAAAGACCCTGAAAACAGGGAATCAGCAGTCTCTCATAATTTCTTTCTTGTTCCCAGTTCATGCATTTACTACTGGAATTAGCTTACAAGAAAACCTCGTTAAGCCTCTTCTCCTTACGAAGGAGAAAGCCTGTAAGGACAGGAAGCATGGTTTTCAATAGAAAATACTTAGTTTCAATAATGAATGTTAGCAGCATCAGGAACACGCAATGACCTTAGTGATATTTTAAATGAAACAACAAAACCAACTTAGGACAGAGGTTCAGTGGAGGACATCCTCAGTCTAGACAACGTACTTTGAAAGGTAGAATTTTTCTGAAATTTAAGGGTGGCAGATTTTGGAGGAAAATCTGAAGTGCGTGACAGGTTTTTTTTTTATCATTTGATCTTTCCATTGATATTACCAACTAGCTGAATTGCATAAAGTCTAAGTATCTCCTTGGTCATTCTTTGCAGATGTCACAGGGGACATGGTTCTTCCAGAAGAATTTAAATGCCTTCATGGCCAACAGCAGACTCTGTGTGTTATAGGAAATAACAAAAAATGGTTGTAGAAGTAGAACAAAGGTTCAATTCATAGTTGTAAATTTGACATGAAACATATTTGAAAAAAGGCCTTAAACATCAGTTTGAATATGATGATTTCAGCATGGAAGCATGTATTGGATCTGGCTGAGATGGAGTTAATTTTCCCCATAGCAGCCCTCATAGTGCTGTGCTGTGTATTGCTAGCTAGCAAGGTGGTGATAACACACCAGTGTTTTGGCTACTACTGAGCAGTGCCAGCACACATCAAGGCTGTCTCTCCAACATTTCTCCTTCTTTCACCAGTAGGCTGGGGGTGGGAAAGATCTTGGGAGGGGACATAGCCAGGACAGCTGACCCAAACTGACCAAAGGGATATTCCATACCATATGACAGTCTGCTCAGCAATAAAAGCTAAGAGAAAGGAGGAGGAAGTGGGGGGCATTCATTATTTATGACATTTGTCTTCTGGAGCAACTGCTATGCGTACTGAAGCTCTGCTTCCCAGGAAGTGTCTGGACATTGCCTGCTGATGGGAAGTAGAGAATAAATATTTTGTTTTTCCTTTGCTTCTGCATGCAACCTTTGCTTTTGCTTTATTAAACTGCCTTTATCTTGAGTCAGAAGTGGGTGTTTTTTCTATCTTATTTTTCTCCCCTCCCTGTCCTTGGGCGTTGCCAGGAGCAACCGTGGGAGATTTAAACGCAGTGTAAACGAAGGCAGCACTCAGTCGGCGAGGAAAGCAGCGGCGGCAACGGTAAATTCTGTGGCCGAGTGCTAGATTAAGGCAGATAGGGGGTTCCCCGAACCAGGGAAACCCGAGGAAGAGCGGAGAGAGCCTCCAGGGGCCGGTAGCTCGCGCAAGCGAAGCTGACGTGGCCCGTATGAGGCTGACGCGACTTGGGCGTTGCCAGGAGCAACCGCGGGAGATTTAAACGGCCCTAGGGAGTGCTAACGATATGGGTGTGGTGTGGCAGTTTGCGGAGGGGGGTGGCGGCTCTGTAATCTGCTTGTAGGCCTGCAGTCCAGGGAAGTGCTCCAGGTCTCCACCAAAATAGTGGGCACTTGCCTCAGAGTTAAAGCCAGCATTCCTACAGAGAACATCTCACCTGAGATGTCTGATGTATCCACCCAGGCGGAAGAGGTAAGGAAAGAGACTTCAGTACAGGCAGTAGGTTGCAGTGACTGCTCAGGCCCTTCTGGTGAAAAGGTAAGTACCTGCACAAGGTGTGCACAGGTTGATGATCTGTTATGTCAGGTGGCTGAGTTGCAGGAAACAGTTATAAAGGCTGTGCAGTATTAGAGGAGCTGAGGTGGAGATAGATAGGTGGTTTCATAACCAAGTACCTGTAGTGGGCACCACAGAGAATGAGGCACCTTGGACCCTGGTGACCCACAAAAGCAGGGCTCTGCTTCAGTCTTCACCCTCCAGCTTCACAACCAATAACAGATATGAAGCTTTAACAGCTATAGACACCCATGAGCAAGGTCTGCAAGGAGAAACTACCAGCAGCACACAGTGGATGCTGTAAAAAGAAACAATGAGTGCTCGTAGTGGGTGACCCTCTGTTGAGGGGCACTGAGGTGCCCATCTGCTGAATTGACAGGGAATCATGAGAGGTATGCTGCCTTCTGGGAGCCAAGATCTGAGATGTTGCTGAGGGTGTGTGCTGGTTTTGCGTGGCAAGGTTTTGGTAGCGGGGGGGCTACAGGGGTGGTTTCTGTGAGAAGCTGCTAGAAGCTTCCCCTGTGTCTGATAGAGCCAATGCCAGCCGGCTCCAAGACGGACCTGCTGCTGGCCAAGGCCAAGCCAATCAGCGCCTCTGTGATAACATATTTAAGAAAGACAAAAACAGTTAGAGAGCGCTTTTGCAGCCAGAGAGAGGAGTGAGAAGATGTAAGAACATCTGCAGACACCAAGGTCAGTGCAGAAGGAGGGGGAGGAGGTGCTCCAGGTGCTGAAGCAGAGATCCCCCTGCAGCCCATGGTGAAGACCATGGTGAAGCAGGCTGTCCCCCTGCAGCCCATGGAGGGAGGATGAGGGGGTGTAGCGATTCCACCTGCAGCCTGTGGAGGATCCCACTCTGGAGCAGGTGGAGGCACCTGAAGGAGGCTGTGACCCCGTGGGAAGCCCGCACTGGAGCAAGCTCCTGGCAGGACCTGTGGATCCATGGAGAGAGGAGCCCATGCCAGAGCAGGCTTGCTGACAGGACTTGTGACCCCCCATGGGGGACCCACGCTGGAGCAGTTTGCTCCTGAAGGTCTGCACCCCGTGGAGGAGACTCACGTTGGAGAAGGCCGTGAAGGACTGTCTCCTGTGAGAGGGACTCCATGTTGGAACAGGGGAACGATGAGAGGAGTCCTCCCCCTGAGGAGGAAGAAGTGGCAGAGACAATGTGTGATGAACTGACCATAACCCCCATTCCCTGTCCCCCTGTGCTGCTGAGTGGGGGGCGGAGGTTGAAGCCGGGAGTGAAGTTGAGCCCGGGAAGATGGGAGGGGTGGGGGGAGGTGTTTTAAGAGTTGATTTTATTTCTCATTCCTCTACTCTGTTTTGCTTAGTAATAAATAAGATGAATTTTCTCTCTAAGTTCGGTCTGTTTTGCTCGTGATGATAATTAGTGAGTGATCTCTCCTGTCCTTATCTCGACCCGCAAGCTTTCCGTTATACCTTTTCTCCCCTGTCTAGAGAAGGAGGGGAGTGATAGAGTGGCTCTGGTGGGCACCTGGCCCTCAGCCAGGGTCAACCCATCACAGGGTGACACAACTTGTCAAGAGCACAGACTACTATCCACTGCTACTCTTTCATGTGGGCACGAATGACACTGCAGTCCAGTGGAGGGCTACGAGGATGATTAGGGGACTGGAGCATCTCTCGTATGAGGAAAGGCTGAGAGCGTTGGGTCTGTTTAGCCTGGAGAAGAGAAGACTGAGAGGGGATCTTATCAGTACTTATAAATATCTAAAGGGCAGTTGTCTAGAGGATGGGGCCAGACTCTTTTCAGTGGTACCCAGTGACAGGACAAGGGCACAAACTGGAACACAGGAAGCTCCATCTGAATATGAGAAAAAACTTCCTCACTTTGAGGATGACAGAGCACTGGAGCAGGTTGTCCAGAGAGCTTGTGGAGTCTCCTCCTCTGGAGATATTTAAAACCTGCCTGGATGTGAACCTGTGTAACCTGCTCTGTGAATCTACTCTGTGATCCTGCTCTAGCAGGGGGGGTTAGACTAGATGATCTCTAGAGGTCCCTTCCAACCCCTACCAATCTGTGAATCCTGTGGAGGAGGGGAGTGAGAGAGCAGCTTGGTGGACACCTGGCATCCAGCCAAAGTCAACCCACCACAGCCTACAACATATTTAGAAATGAACAGAGATCCCCGTTATCTTGTTGAACAGTGTCCATGTTTTACATAAGAGTATTTGCCTGCATGTCCCCTAATTCTGCAGAACTGAGCACCACTGAGCCTGTAATGAGGCTGTGTGCTTTCAGAGCTCAGTTGCTGAGAGATCTGGATTAGGATTGCAGTCTGAGACATGGGACAAATTCTCTGTCTAGAAGGTGGTTACTGCCTGCGGAGGGCAATTATTTTTTTTCTGTGTTGAGAGGTAGGGTTCCACATTGCTGGGAACAGAAACTATTGAAAACACCAGGCTCTGCTCACAGCAACATCATAGTCATGCAATATTGTTATGTGTTTTTAAATGTAGTGTCTTTGTGCTTAATAAGGACAATAAGTGCTTTAGCTGCTGCCCAGCTCTCTCCAAAGAGGACTAGCCACCACATCTAAAATGTGTTGAAGAGATTTCTGTGGGGCGGTTCTTTTTGCAAACACAGTAAAACAGATTAGCAAAGGTTTTTTGCATAAATCTGCGGCTAGATCAAAAAAAAGAAGCTTAAATGTTGCAATACTTGAACTTTCTACACTTGGACCCAGATGTCCAGTACAATGGACATCCATGCAAACTTTCTGTATACATTTTTGTTCAGCCTTTTTCATATGCTATACTTAAACAGGTATCACTCTGCAGCCTCCATTTAGGATGTGGAATTCAGAGTCTCTTCCTGGATGCAGAAGTTTAAAACCTTTCTTTTCCTAGTGGGACAGGGATTGCTCTTTTGAAATGCAGAGTGTTGTTTTCCCCTCCACTGAAAGATTAGAGACCTTCCAAAGGCTTCTGGAGAAGTGACTGGGTTCAAATCCCTCTTCCCAAAGATCAAAACAAGCTACAGGAACTGAGAGGCTTATACATTGTATTCCCACAGCTGTCCAGGATCTGTTGCATAGATCAAACTTTGCTACTCATCTTTGTTGTGCTTTAGCCTCAGCCGGCAGCTAAGCACCACATGGCGCTTACTTCCCCCCCTCCCCCAGTGGGATGGGGAGGAGAATCAGAAGACAAACCTTGTGGGTTGGGATAAGGACAGTTTACTGGGACAGCAAAGGGAGAGGGAAATAACAGCAGCAGTACTTAATGGAATATACAAAATGGGTGATACACAATGCAATTTCTTGCCCAATGACTTTAAATGCTTGCTTTGGAGCTGTGCCGCCCCTCTCCAGCTAACCTCCTTTTTATGCTGAGCATGATGTCATATGGTATGGAATACTCTCTTTGGCTAGTTCTGGTCACCTGTCTTGGCTGTGTCCCCTCCAGCTTCTTATGAAAATTAACTCTTATCGTAGCTGAAAACCAGGACAATCTTTTAGAGGGCTGCTAACCCTTTATCTAAATCACTGGCTCTTATCATCTGATTTCTGCAAAGTGGAAAATTCTACTTTATGGATATCAGAACTGCTAATATCAGGAAGCAACAGTAATTTTGTCCACATGGCTGAAGATGCAATGTCATGCTAACTGCCATATCCTTCCACAGGAAGGATTCAGAGAGCTCTTGACCACGTGTTAATTAGTTCATGTTTCTGGGAGACAAAGGTGGGTGTTGAGGTCAGGTGCTATTCCATTTAAGTGCATTTCACCACGCATGACTCCTAGACAAATGAGAATGATGTTTTCCTTGGCTTTATTTTGTAGAGATCTATTAGGTGTGCTTTGAAAATCTGTACAAGTATAGTCCTCAGCAGGGAGGAGACACAAAATACCTGCTTGGTATTTTCAAAGTATGAGGAAGGCATTAAGCTGCCTGGTATTATTGAAACTGTACAAAAAATTGTATCACGGTAATTGTGTTGGGTTTGTGTGGCAAGGTTTTGGTAGTGGGGGGGCTACAGGGGTGGCTTCTGTGAGAAGCTGCTAGAAGCTTCCCCTGTGTCTGATAGAGCCAATGCCAGCCAGCTCCAAGACGGACCTGCTGCTGGCCAAGGCCAAGCCAATCAGTGCCTCTGTGATAACATATTTAAGAAGGGGAAAAAAAAACAAGTGAGAGCGCTTTTGCAGCTGGAGAGAGGAGTGAGAAGATGTAAGAAACTCTGCAGACACCAAGGTCAGTGCAGAAGGAGGGGGAGGAGGTGCTCCAGGTGCCGGAGCAGAGATCCCCCTGCAGCCCGTGGTGAAGACCATGGTGAAGCAGGCTGTCCCCCTGCAGCAGCCCATGGAGGAAGGATGAGGGGGTGTAGCGATTCCACCTGCAGCCCGTGGAGGACCCCACTCTGGAGCAGGTGGAGGCACCTGAAGGAGGCTGTACCCCTGTAGGAAGCCCACGCTGGAGCAAGCTCCTGGCAGGACCTGTGGACCCATGGAGAGAGGAGCCCATGCCAGAGCAGGTTTGCTGGCAGGACTTGTGACCCCCCATGGGGGACCCACGCTGGAGCAGTTTGCTCCTGAAGGTCTGCACCCCGTGGGAGAGACCCACGCTGGAGCAGTTCGTGAAGGACTGTCTCCTGCGAGAGGGACTCCATGCTGGAGCAGGGGAACGATGAGAGGAGTCCTCCCCCCGAGGAGGAAGAAGCGGCAGAGACAATGTGTGATGAACTGACCATAACCCCCACTCCCCGTCCCCCCTGTGCTGCTGAGTGGGGGGAGGAGGTTGAAGCCGGGAGTGAAGTTGAGCCCGGGAAGATGGGAGGGGTGGGGGGAGGTGTTTTAAGATTTGATTTTATTTCTCATTCCTCTACTCTGTTTTGCTTAGTAATAAATAAGATGAATTCCCTCTCTAAGTTCGGTCTGTTTTGCTCGTGATGATAATTAGTGAATGATCTCTCCCTGTCCTTATCTCGACCCACAAGCTTTTCATTGCACCTTTTCTCCCCTGTCTCCTCAGCCAGGGTCAACCCACCACTGTAATATTCTTCGTATCCTAATAAACATTAATGTTGGAAATCTGAGCACCAAGGATCACTAGACATCTTCATATGTAGATGGCAGTAGCATGGGACTTTTCTTTCTTTTTAATTTAGGTACCTACAGTGATGGCAAAGTCTTTTTAATGCTTTTGTTAATCCAGTCATTAGTTCTTGGGTTTTTTTTGTGCCAGTTCAAATGTAACATTTGCTATTTCCAGTTACTGCTGCCATCCCTTCCCAATGATGACAAAGACATCTTAGCACTGTTGCATTTCTATTGTGTACCTTTTCATTGGGACTGATTCAGCAAATATATTGCTTATTACACTTATTTCAATAGTGAAGTAATGTTTCAAGAATGGAATATAGTGTTTTGGTACACAGCTTCTGGTTTTAGATCAGAAACATCCCCAGTGTTTAGGACACATCCTTAATGGCAATTCTCTGCTGTCCCACATGTATGGGGATCGCTCCTCTAGGTTCTGCATGTGGCAGCTGTGGCTCTGCTTCAGCTGTGAGGCATAGACTTGCATTTCTGCTACCCCTGTATATGGAACAGGGATACTAAACCTTGTGTCACTTTTTGACTTGCCTTTCTTGTAACTCAGTGGGCTCAGTAGTATGTTGCAATATGGTAATCCCATTCCCCATTTGAAATGGCTCACTAAATGGTGTATAATGGGTGAGCTTTGTCCGTCTTCCTTGTGTTATATTACTGCCTGGGTATCACTTATTCATTCTAGCCTTAAAATAGACATGATTCAATCATAAAAAGTAGGAACTCATTTGAAGACAGAATTTAGCATTTCAGTTATGCTAAATTACTGTTATTGTGCTGAAGTTCTGGAGCAAAACCAGTAGTCTTTCTTGTTTGTCTTGATAATAGTATGAAGAGAAATTCTGATGTAAGGATGTTACCTCCATTTTAATACCTGTTTTTATTTCCTTGTTTAACATTTATTTTCCAGTCTGTGTTAGTCCTGTGCTTATCACTTTACAGTTGAACATTCATGAAGTTCACAATTATGCTTTTGAGTAAACGATCCATCAATCCCTCTGTGAAATCAGGATCTTTGTCAATGGTTCAAACATGTCTGTAATGCTTCTAAAGGAGGCACTGTGGTCCTCTGTCCAGGGTTTGGGACTGGAAAGACAGCTGGGTTCCCTTTTAAAGTTTTCCTACACAACTCTTGACAAGTTATCTAAATGTTTGCTTCCAAATCTCTCTAGCCTTCAAATGATGATGATAATCAAGTCATAAATCTTTGCAAAGTCATAGCAGGAGATTGGGTTGGTCAACCAGGACCTGCCTTTCATGAATCCATGCTGACTGGGCCTGATCCCCTGGTTGTCTTGCACATGCTTGGTGAGCGCACCCAAGATGAACTGTTCCATAATCTTCCCCGGTACTGAGGTCAGGCTGACAGGCCTGTAGTCTCCCAGATCCTCTTTCGGGCCCTTCTTGTAGATGGGCATCTACGTTGGCAAGCTTCCAGTTGTCTGGGACCTCCCCTGCTAACCAGGACTGTTGATAAATGATGGAGAGTGGCTTGGCAAGCTCCTCCACCAGCTCCCTCAGTACTCTCGGGTGGATCCCATCCGGCCCCATAGACTTGTGAGTGTCCAGGTGGCATAGTAGCAGGTCGTGAACTGCTTCCTCCTGGATTATGGGAGGTTTATTGTGCTCTCTGTCCCTGTCTTCCAGCTCAGGGGGCTGAATGCCATGGGGGCAGCTGGTCTGGCTATTAAAGACTGAGGCAAAGAAGGCATTAAGTACCTCAGCCTTTTCCCCATCCTTGGTGGCCATGTTCCCCTCTGCATCCAATAAAGGATGGAGATTCTCCTTGGCTCTCTTTTTGTTGCTAATGTATTTGTAAAAACATTTTTTGTTATCTCTTTCAACAGTGGCCAGATTGAGCTCCAGCTGGGCTTTTGCTTTTCTAATTTTATCTCTGCATGACCTAACAAGATCCCTGTATTCTTCTTGAATTGTTTGCCCCTTCTTCCAAGAGTGGTAGACTCTCCTTTTTTTCCTGAGTCCCAGCCAAAGCTCCCTGTTCAGCCAGGCTGGTCATCTTCCCTGCTGGTTCATCTTATGGCACATAGGGATGGCTTGCTCCTGTGCCTTTAAGACTTCCTTCTTGAAGAATGCCCAGCCTTCCTGGACCCCTTTGCCCTTCAGGACTGTCTCCTAAGGGACTCTCTCAACCAGTGTCCTGAGCAGGCCAAAGTCTGCCCTCCAGAAGTCCATGGTAGTGGTTTTGCTGATCCTCCTCCTTACTTCGCCAAGGATTGAAAACTCTGTCATTTCATGGTCGCTAAGCCCAAGACAGCCTCTGACTACCACATCTCCCGCCAGTCCTTCTCTGTTTGTGAACAGCAGGTCAAGCGAGACACCTCCCCTGATAGGCTCGCTTACCAGCTGTGTCAGGAAGTTATCATCTTCCACACACTCTAGGAACCTCCTAGACTGTTTCCTCTCTGCTATGTTGCATTTCCAGCAGACATCTGGCAAGTTGAAGTCCCCCACGAGAACAAGGGCTAGCGATTGTGAGACTTCTGCCAGCCGCTTGTAGAATGCTTCATCTGCCTCTTCATCCTGGTTGGGTGGTCTATAACAGACTCCCAGCAGGATATCTGCCTTGTTGGCCTTCCCCCTCATCCTTACCCATAAGCACTTGACCTTATCACCACAATCGCTGAGCTGTATACCATCAAAACAGTCCCTAACATACAGGGCCACCCCACCACCTCTCCTTCCTTGCTTATCCCTTCTGAAGAGCTTATAGCCATCCATTGCAGCACTCCAGTCATGAGAGTCGTCCCACCGCGTTTCTGTGATGGCAACTAAATCATAGCTATCCTGCCACACAATGGCTTCCAGCTCCTCCTGTTTGTTGCCCATGCTGCGTGCATTGGTGTAGATGCACTTGAGCTGAGCTTTCGCTTTCACCCCCAACATTGGCATGCCACCCCTAGGCTCCTCTCTGGTGAGCCTGGTTATATCCCCTTCAATCCTAGTTTAAAGCCCTCTCGATGAGCCCTGCCAACGCATGAGCAAGAATCCTTTTCCCCCTTTGAGATAGCTGGACTCCATCAGTCGCCAGCAGGCCCGGTGCCGTGTAAACCTCCCATGATCAAAAAAAACAAAATTCCGCTGGTGGCACCAGCCTCTGAACCACATGTTGATCAGTTGAGTTTCCCTGTTCCTTTCAGTATTCTTCCCTGCCACTGACGGGACTGAGGAAAACACTACCTGTGCTCCTGATCCTTCAACCAATTGCCCCAGTGTCTTGAAGTCCCTTTTGATCGCTTTTGGACTTCTCTCTGCAAGAAAAGAGATGTAGAGTTTTTCAGGGAGGGGGAGAAGGAGGATTATGCCCAGAAGAAAGGGTGAAATGAAACTGCAGTGCATTGAAACAAAAAAGAAATATCATGATTCAGAGTCACATTCTTCTCATTCCTATGTTTGCCATTGCCACCTCTTTTGCAGAAGAACTTGCTCTTCTGTATGCTCAGTGGGTCATTTCTCACAGTTCTCCCAACCCCTCTTATCTGCAAAAGAGAGGTTATCATCCAGAAGCATATATGAGTCTTGTCTCATACCTGAAGTTCCCTGAATTTTTGGGGCAGGTCACCAATTCTGGAACCAGTTCCATTCAGGGAGGAAGCACAAGCCTCAAAGAGATGGTGCCACTACTGGTGCCTATGAAAGCAAATAGTGCAGGAGAAGAGAAGAGCAGAGGATCTCTACAGTGGAATTGCTGATGAGGACACAGTGTCTGCCATATACGTGTTTTAGGAGTTTTACTTCAGACAACCTCTAGTCTTCCCATTGGCAGAACACCTATTGGCAACTGGAGTAGCTCTTCCGGATTGGTGTTGTCTGAAAGGACCCAAGGCTGGATGCTTTTAGTTCTCTCCACGTTTTGAGCCAAGGTACAGTAAGTGGTGACGATTAAAAGTGCACTTCTGAACCCAAGTAAAATACTTCAGACAGCCACGTGATTGTGGTCAACACCTTGCATGATGTATTGTTTAGAAATCACTGATGAGACTTGAATTTCTGTCACTGCAAACTGCATCGCCAGAGCTCCCAGCCGCTAAACCTCCTCAGACCATCCAGTTGACTGCCCTGCAGTGCTACTGTTTCACACAATTTTCCATGAGGAAAAAAAAAAGATAGTAGCAATGGGCTGTCATTGCTACCAGAGAATCAATTCGATTTGCATGTGTCTCTTACTGCTAAAGTTTAACCAAACTTGCAGAGTACTAAAAGGCTGGGCTCTCTACTGAACCTGTCATCCAAGCTCAGCAATTACTACAACTTTTATATTTAATCTTCTGTTCTTTGAATGTTTCCTTTAACTGTCCAACCTGAATTGCTAAATCAAAGGAATTTCTAAGGGACCATGATTCCCAAGACTCACTAAATACAGGTTGATGACTGAAATGTACAGATACCCCAGAAAATAAATTTTGATGAATGAATGTTGACTGTAGCTAAAGTGTGTGCTGGAAATGAATATTTTTTTTTTACTGCTGCAGTGAGAGAAATTACATATGTAAATTAGCTTATTTCCTTTTTTGTCATCAACACAAGAATAGATCAGAGTGCTAAACCTAAGGTTTATATTTAAATATCTGTGGCTTTTTAATGGCTTTACTTTGTATTATTAGTTATATTACCATTTAAGAAAAGCAACTGAGACCAGTGTTAAATGCTAAGCATGCTTTGTAAATGTTATGATGCTTTAATAATACCCCTATAAGCAGATTCTAACTTTACAAATTATTTCCGCCCTCTCTTGAAAGATACAGATCAGAAACAAACTGCACAAAAATCTTAGCATCAACGGAGTAATGAAGTGCTACAGTTTTAATAGAAGGTAGTCTCATGTTTCATGGCTTGTAATAAGAACAAAATAAATGACAGATATAGATATAGAATATCATAGAATGGTTTGGGTTGGAAGGGACCTCAAAGATCATCTAGCTCCAACCGCCCCCCTGCCATGGGCAGGGACACCCTCCACTAGACCACATTGCCCAAAGCCTCATTCAACCTGGTCTTAAACACTTCCAGGGAGGGGGCCTCCACAACCTCTCTGGGCAACCTGTTCCAGTGCCTCACCACCCTCACAGTAAAGAATTTCTTCCTAACGTCTAATCTAAATCGACCCTCTTTCAGCTTAAACCCATTACCCCTTGTCCTGTCACTACACTCCCTGATAAACAGTCCCTCCCCATCTTGCCTGTAGGCCCCCTTCAGGTACTGGAAAGCTGCAATTAGGTCTCGCCGGAGCCGCCTTTTCTCCAGGCTGAACAATCCCAACTCTCTCAGCCTGTCCTCATAGGAGAGGTGCTCCAGCCCTCTGATCAGCTTCATGGCCCTCCTCTGGACTCTCTCCAACAGCTCCATGTCTCTCCTGTACTGGGGCCCCCAGAGCGGGACGCAGTACTCCAGGTGGGGTCTCACAAGAGTAGAGTAGAGGGGCAGGATCACCTCCCTCGACCTGCTGGTCACGCCTCTTTTGATGCAGCCCAGGACACAGTTGGCTTTCTGGGCTGCAAGCGCACACTGCCGGCTCATGCTGAGCATCTCATGAGTCAATACCCCCAAGCCCTTCTCCTCAGGGCTGCTTTCAATCCATTCCTCGCCCAGCCTGTAGCTGTGCTTGGGATTGCGCCAACCCACGTGCAGGACCTTGCACTTGGCCTTGTTGAATTTCACGCGGTTCTCACGGGCCCACCTCTCCAGCCTGTCAAGGTCCCTCTGGATGGCATCCCTTCCCTCCAGGGTGTCGACCCCACCACACAGCTTGGTGTTGTCGGCAAACTTGCTGAGGGTGCACTCGATCCCATTGTCTGTGTCGCTGACAAAGATGTTGAACAGTGCGGGTCCCAGGACTGACCCCCTGAGGAACGCCACTCGTCACCGTTCTCCACTTGGACATTGAGCCGTTGACCACAACTCTTTGAGTGCGACCATCCAGCCAATTCCTTATCCACCGAGTGGTCCATCCATCGAATCCATGTCTCTCCAATTTAGAGACAAGGATGTTGTGCGGGACAGCATCAAATGCCTTGCACAAGTCCAGGGAGATGATGTCAGCTGCCCTTCCCTTATCCACCAACACTGTAACCCCATCATAGAAGGCCACCAAATTTGTCAGGCATGATTTGCCCTTAGTGAAGCCGTGTTGGCTGTCACCAGTCACCTCCTTATCTTCCATGTGCCTGAGCATAGTCTCCAGGAGGGTCTGCTCCATGATCTTGCCAGGCACAGAGGTGAGACTGACTGGCCTGTAGTTCCCTTGGTCTTCCTTTTTTCCCTTCTTAAAAATGGGGGTTATGTTCCCCCTCTTCCAGTCAGGGGGAACTTTGCCAGACTGCCAGGACTTCTCCAAATATGATGGCGAGTGGCCTGGCCACTTCATCTGCCGGGTCCCTCAAGACCCGCGGATGCATCTCATCAGGTCCCATGGACTTGTGCGCCTTCAGGTTCCTTAGATATTCTCGAACCTGGTCTTCTCCCACAGTGGGCGGTTCTGCATTCTCCCAGTCCCTGCCTTCTGTGACCTGGGCAGTGTGGCTCAAGGATTTGCCAGTGAAGACTGAGGCAAAGAAGTCGTTGAGTACCTCAGCCTTCTCCATATCCTGGGTAACCAGGTCACCCGTTTCATTCCGGAGGGGCCCCACATTTTCCCTCGTCCTCCTTTTATCCCTAACATACCTATAGAAGCTTTTCTTGTTGTCCTTGACATCCCTGGCCAGACTAATTTCTATCAGGGCTTTGGCTTTCCTAACCTGATCCCTGGCTGCTCGGACAGTTTCTCTGTATTCCTCCCAGGCTACCTGCCCTTGCTTCCCCCCTCTGTAGGCTTCCTTTTTGTGTTTGACTTTGCCCAGGAGCTCCTTGTTCATCCATGGGGGCCTCTTGGTGGATTTGCTTGACTTCCTCTTTGTTGGGATGCCTCTCTCCTGAGCTTGGAAGAGGTAATCCTTGAATATTAGCCAGCTGTCTTGGGCCCCTCTTCCTTCCAGGGCTTTGTCCCATGGTATTCTACCAAGCAGATCCCTCAAGAGGCCAAAGTCTGCTCTCCTGAAGTCCAGGGTAGTGAGCTTGCTGTGCACCCTCCTTGCTGCCCTGAGAATCTTCAGTTTCATCACTAATACTCCAATTCCTGGATGATGACATTGTGCAGCCTCTGAATTTCAGTTCCTCAGCATTTAAATAATGCATTTCTTCCTCTACCCTTTAGTTTTTTCCTCTGGCCTTCATTAGTTTAATTGTAGAAATTATTTCATTATTTATAGACCATTAAATACTTCTACTCATTATTTGTTCTTTCCATGGTCTCTATCTGGATTGCTTAATGCATATCTGTTTTATTAGAAAGTCATTTGAATTATTTTTTTTCTCAAGTATGTATAATTTGACATTACTTGAGAAGAAGATCCTAATATATTTCTAGCTCGTTTCCTAGGACAAAGAAGTTTAGTCATGAGATTTCTGTGAAGCATGTTTCTATTTTTTTTTTAGGATTTCATTGCATAAGACTTTAAAAGATAGGGAAATAACAATGTGATTGTCAATACCATGGTTTTAACTGTGACTAAGAAGATATTTGCTTTTACTGCTCAGGAAATAATAAAGTAGCTTTCCCAGATTTAAAAGCTGGGTTAATGAACTATCAGGGTTTCTAGATAGAATAATCCTCTTTCTTTTCCTGTTTCATCTCTTAACTTTTCACAATATGATTTCTGCTTCTGAACACATTTCCAAATGGAAAGTAGTAAATTGAGAGAACTATGTTTTTGCTTCAGCCTGCAAATCTGCAAAAACTAGCAGTGACTGCTTTGCAGTGAACACAGATTTGAGACGTGCTTTTGTCTACTCAGTGATGAGATAAAAATTAGAGTTGTTTTATCTCTGTCACAAAATAGGTAGTCAAGAGATTTCATTTGCACAGATAAACCACATATTAATGACTGGAAAATTATAATTCACTGTCTGGATATCAGCAACTCTCACCTCACCTATAGTTTTTCAGCAAACTATTAAAAAGGGCACTTTTTTTAGTCTGGAGTTATGTTCTTTTGCTGGTTTTGGCTGGGGTAGAGTTAATTTTCTTCATAGTAGCTAGCATGAGACTATGTTTTGGATTTATGCTGAAAACAGTGTTGATAATATACAGGTGTGTTTGTTATTGTTGAGCAGTGCTTACAGAGAGTTAAGGCCTTTTCTGCTTCTCACACTGCCCCAACAGCGAGTAGGCTGGGGGGGATGGGCAAGAAGCTGGGAGGGGACACAGCCGGGACAGCTGACTTCAACTGACCAAAGGGAGTTGGAGACGTGCACACGCCTGTAGGGCTATGACCTTATTGACATTACAGAGACGTGGTGGGATACCTCCTATGACTGGTATGTTGGGACGGAAGGATAGAGGCTTTTTAGGAAGGACAGGCAGGGCAGACGAGGAGGGGATGTTGCCCTCTATGTCCATGCTGGAGTGCATGGAGCTCCACCTGGGGATGGATGAGGAGCCCAAGGAGAGCCTATGGGTCAGGATTAAAGGGAGGGCAGGGGCAGGGGACATCATAGTGGGGGTCTGCTACAGGCCACCTGACCAGGGGGACTGAGCGGATGAAGGCCTCTATAGGCAGATAGGAGCAGCCTCATGCTCACAAGCCCTGGTCCTTGTGGGGGACTTCAACCACCCTGACATCTGCTGGAGGGACAACGCAGCAGGGCACAAGCAATCCAGGAAGTTCCTGGAATGTGTCGATGACAACTTCCTCCTCCAAGTGATAGAGGAGCCCACGAGGAGAGGTGCCATGCTGGACCTTGTTCTCACCAACAAGGAGGGCCTGGTAGGGGATGTGAAGCTCAAGGGCAGCCTTGGCTGCAGTGACCATGAAATGGTGGAATTCAGGATCCTCAGGGCAGTGAGGAGGGCGCGCAGCAAGCTCACTACCCTGGACTTCAGGAGAGCAGACTTTGGCCTCTTGAGGGATCTGCTTGGTAGAATACCATGGGACAAAGCCCTGGAAGGAAGAGGGGCCCAAGACAGCTGGCTAATATTCAAGGATTACCTCCTCCAAGCTCAGGAGAGATGCATCCCAACAAAGAGGAAGTCAAGCAAACACACCAAGAGGCAGGCTGTCGTGATTTAGCCCCAGCCGACAGCTGAGCACCACGCAGCCGCTCGCTCACTCCCCCCTCCCCCTTCCCCCCTCTCTCCCCCCACCCCAGTGGGATGGGGAGGAGAATGGGAAGGAAAAGGCAAGACCTCATGGGTTGGTATAAGGACAGTTTACTGGGATAGCAAAGGGAGAAGGGAAAAGGGAAACAAAACAAAGCAAAACAAGACAGTACTTAACTGAATATACAAAACTGGTGATACACAATGCAGTTTCTCACACAAGGACCGTACAACTCAGACGGCATGCTCAGACCCATCCCGAAACCGGCCTGTCCCCGAGCCACATGTCCTAGAGCTGCTGCTGCCGCCCCTCCCCGACTAGCCCCCCTTTTATACTGAGCATGATGTCACATGGTATGGAATAACCCCTTTGGCTAGTTTGGGTCACCTGTCCTGTCTGTGTCCACTCCCAACTCCTTGTGCACCCCCAGCCATCCCACTGGCAAGGTGGTGCGAGAAGCAGAAAAGGCCTTGGCTCTGTGTAAGCACTGCTCAACAACAACAGGTTGGTATGACAAAATCATCTCTATATTATCAACACTGTTTCCAGCACAAATCCAAAACATGTCCCCATACTAGCTACTATGAAGAAAATTAACCCTCTCAGCTGAAACCAGGACACCCACATGGATGAACAAGGAGCTACTGGACAAACTCAAACACATAAAGGAAGCCTACAGAGGGTGGAAGCAAGGGCAGGTAGTCTGGGAGGAATACAGAGAAACTGTCCGAGCAGCCAGGGATCAGGTTAGGAAAGCCAAAGCCCTGATGGAAATTAGTCTGGCCAGGGATGTCAAGGACAACAAGAAAAGCTTCTATAGGTATGTTAGTGATAAAAGGAGGACGAGGGAAAATGTGGGTCCCCTCAGGAATGAAACGGGTGACCTGGTTACCCAGGATATGGAGAAGGCTGAGGTACTCAACGACTTCTTTGCCTCAGTCTTCACTGGCAAATGCTTGAGCCACACTGCCCAGGTCACAGAAGGCAGGGACTGGGAGAATGCAGAACCGCCCACTGTAGGAGAAGACCAGGTTCGAGAATATCTAAGGAACCTGAAGGTGCACAAGTCCATGGGACCTGATGAGATGCATCCGCGGGTCCTGAGGGAACTGGCAGATGAAGTGGCCAGGCCACTCTCCATCGTATTTGAGAAGTCCTGGCAGTCTGGCGAAATTCCCACTAACTGGAAGAGGGGGAACATAACCCCCATTTTTAAGAAGGGAAAAAAGGTAGACCCAGGGAACTACAGGCCGGTCAGTCTCCCCTCTGTGCCTGGCAAGATTATGGAGCAGACCCTCCTGGAGACTATGCTCAGGCACGTGGAAAACAAGGAGGTGATTGGTGACAGCCAACACGGCTTCACTAAGGGCAAATCGTGCCTAGCAAATTTGGTGGCCTTCTATGATGGGGTTACAGTGTTGGTGGATAAGGGAAGGGCAGCTGACATCATCTCCCTGGACTTGTGCAAGGCATTTGACACTGTCCCGCACAACATCCTTGTCTCTAAATTTGAGAGACATGGATTCGATGGATGGACCACTCGGTGGATAAGGAATTGGCTGGATGGTCGCACTCAAAGAATTGTGGTCAACAGCTCAATGTCCAAGTGGAGAACGGTGACGAGTGGTGTTCCTCAGGGGTCGGTCCTGGGACCAGCACAGTTCAACATCTTTGTCAGCGACACGGACAATGGGATCGAGTGCACCCTCAGCAAGTTTGCTGACGACACCAAGCTGTGTGGCATGGTCGACATGCTGGAGGGAAGGGATGCCATCCAGAGGGATCTTGACAGGCTGGAGAGTTGGAACCATAGAAATCGCATGAAATTCAACAAGGCCAAGTGCAAGGTCCTGCACGTGGGTTGGCGCAATCCCAAGTGCAACTACAGGCTGGGCGGGGAATGGATTGAGAGCAGCCCTGAGGAGAAGGACTTGGGGGTATTGATTGATGAGAAGCTCAACATGAGCCGGCAGTGTGCGCTTGCAGCCCAGAAAGCCAACCTTGTCCTGGGCTGCATCAAAAGAGGCATGACCAGCAGGTCGAGGGAGGTGATCCTGCCCCTCTACTCCGCTCTCGTGAGACCCCACCTGGAGTACTACGTCCCGCTCTGGGGTCCCCAGTACAGGAGAGACATGGAGCTGTTGGAGAGAGTCCAGAGGAGGGCCATGAAGCTGATCAGAGGGCTGGAGCACCTCTCCTATGAGGACAGGCTGAGAGAGTTGGGATTGTTCAGCCTGGAGAAGAGAAGGCTCTGGGGAGACCTAATTGCAGCCTTCCAGTACCTGAAGGGGGCCTACAGGCAAGATGGGGAGGGACTGTTTATCAGGGAGTGTAGTGACAGGACAAGGGGTAATGGGTTCAAGCTGAAGGAGGGTCGATTTAGATTAGATGTTAGAAAGAAATTCTTTACTGTGAGGGTGGTGAGGCACTGGAACAGGTTGCCCAGAGAGGTTGTGGAGGCCCCCTCCCTGGAAGTGTTTAAGACCAGGTTGCATGAGGTTTTGGGCAACCTGGTCTAGTTGCGAGTGTCCCTGCTCGCAGCAGGGGGGTTGGAACTAGATGATCTTTGAATTCCTTTCCAACCCAAACCATTCTATGATTCTATGATATTCCATACCATATGATATCATCCTCAGCATATAAAGCTGTGTGAAGAAGCAAGAGGGGGGCCGTTCAGAGTGATGGCGTTCGTCTTCCCAAGTAACCATTATGCGTGATGGAGCCCTGCTTTCCTGGAGATGGCTGAACACCTGCCTGCCCATTGGAATTAGTGAATCAATTCCTTGTTTTGCTTTCCTTGCGAGTGTGTCTTTTGCTTTACCTATTAAACTGTCTTTATCTCAACCCAGTGGTTTTCTCACTTTCACTCTTCCGATTCTATCCCCCATCCCGCTGGGGGAAAGTGAGTGAGTGGCTGCATGGTGCTTAACTGCTAACTGGGGCAAAACCATGACAGTTATGTAAGAAAGAAATAAATTTATGCATTTCAACAGTTATTTTTCAGAAGACCAGCATACAAGCACTCATGCAGTTGGGCAAGGCAAGCTGATCAATGTTCTCTGCTTTCCTCTCAGGGCTGGTGCAATTCCATATCCGTGCAGCCCAGTGCAGACAGATGGATGCCCACTGTGTTCGCAGTCTGAAATAACAAGGCTTCACAGTTAAAAAGAATAATTGCATTATGCTCTATTGTGCCAAGTACTCAAAGAGGAAAGCTGACTTTTCATCTGAGAAGGCAACATGTTAGGTTCAAGGTATGTGTACTCAGGAGACTGCTCATGCAACAATAGATCAAGGAGCTTGCATTAAATCAACTCGACTAAAATGTATTCCAAACCTTTGCCAAAAACAGTTCTGGAAGGATTATAGTTATTGCTAACAGGATGCTTAGTCAAAGGCATCACTGGTAAAACGGGAGATGTAAACTGAGATTAGAGTTATCATTGAAAAAATTCCTTTGTGTTTTAAGAGGATTTTTTTTCAGGATTTTATTTGTTATTTTGGTCAATTTATCCAGTTCATTCTATGGAAAAACTAAGACATCTTGAACTTTATAAAGATTTATGGATTTGCTGGATAGCAGCATAGGTGCTGCTGGAATCTTGGTGCGATACTTGTTCTCATGAGATTTCTACTCACTTTTCAGATAAATATTTTCTCGCAAAGGGCAACAGGTTCCCTAGGCTCCAGTGTCAGGATCCATTTTCAAGTAGTGCACTGTGTAAAGGAGTCATTTAATGATAAAGCTGAGTTTTGGTGACTGATAATTCATTTTTGCTAGCAGCAGATACACTTGAATAGCTTAATGTTTACAATCCCAGTTTTAGAGCATGCGTATTTGAAAACAAAAAGCTGCAAACCAGTAGTACAAGTTTAAAGCATGAGAATAACAAGTAGCTACTAACAGTATCTAACATTATATTTCATGCAGACTAGCAGGAGGAAAGAGAAGATGGTAAGAATATTTCTTTACAAAACAGATAGGAAACCTTTTGGTTCAGGTAGGAAACTGGTAGATTGCTTTTGCTGGGGAATCAGTAAGAAAATAGTCTCCTTGTTTAATTGCTCCTGTGCAAGCCAGCAGGAGCTTGTTGTGTTCCCTGACTGCTGTAAGTGCTTCTCGTTCCTTTGCAAATAAAGAGGTATGTCAAGAAAATGTGAAGGTTTTTGTAATGATCAGTTCATAGCATTTCTATAAATAAACCACTGTTTTTCTTGGGTTGTCTTCTCCCTCAGTCTGTTGGAAATTTTGATTATCTGTTAGAGAACAAAAGAAATAGCAAGTATGAGACAAAAATATTGGCATAAACTATACATGAATAAATCTAAAACCTTCATAAGAAAGAAAAGAAGAAAGAAATGGCATTTAAATTAAAAGGATATACCAGCGAATATCAAAAGACTGTACGGGGAGAGGATAAATGTAGGCTGGAAATTACATTTCTAGCTAGAAGGGCAAAAGTCTTTACAATATCCTTCAGGTTAACGGGAACAAAAAACTTAAGCTTTTTCAGCATATGAAAGCTTTGTAAATTTGTGTGTTGAGGTATGTCATGATAATAGGGGTATTGGATTTAGAAATTAAAGCTTATAATCCAAGGTACTGATGCTAATGGTATTTACATTTTCTAAAACAAATAAATTATTGGTGTAATTTGTCACTTGCATCAGCTCTTCGAAAGCCTTTAAGTGAAGATACTCAGGGCCTTAGCTAAAGTCAGCACTCTGCAGAGACTGTAACTGAACCTGCTGTAGTTAATTATATTGTCCTTTTGATCCTGATGTACATAAGGAGGAAAAAGAAAAAGGCCAGTTTCTGCTGAACTTCTGTAATTCATCTTTCCAGCTCTCATTTTATCCTTCTAAATTATAATTTTGGTTCTTTCTTGCAATCATGTTGTTGCTATGATGGAATATTGCCACAAAGTAGCTGATGAAGTAGCCTGTTTTACTAATTCTGAATAATATTTCATGTATTCTAGAAGTCAACTGCATAAACATTACAAAATACAGAGACTGTATCCACATTTGTTTAGATATTATGTTGCTATTATCTCCCTATCTGGTCCCTCATTTTTTTCAAGGGTATGATCTCTATAGTAGTAAAAGAAATAATAATAAATGGAGGTTAAAAGTTTCAGTAGCATATAGATCTGTTATGTGTAGTCCCTTGCAGAACAGGTGGAGAAGAAAACCACATGTTGAGTTTACAGTGCAGCTTTAATGAGATTTTTAAAAAAATAGTTGAATGAGAAAAATCAGTAGTTAGTCTTAGAAATAATTTTTTTGTTCCAGCAACAGTGAACCTGCCATGTCAGGTTAGTCATTCTTAGATACCAGGTTAGCTATTGTAGCAAATCTTGCAGGGTGGCAACTTTACACATGTTTGTATTCTGCAATCCTGCAAAGGCTTCCACACACTTTCTCTTCTATACCAGGAATAAATTATTTGATTTCATCAAGGTTTTTTTTTTGGTACATAAATTTAATCATGTGTACATCAAATGAATAATGTGATGCATCTTGCTTTATGTAAAGTTAATGAACTATTATTGTTTCACCAATTACTGTCACTGGGGAGAAATTTATGAAGAATCTCCAGGCTACAGTCCATCTTTCCAAAAAGTCATTGAGAAATCCACTTCCTAAAGGGAGAAGTATTCTGTAGGCTAGAATTCTATTATCCGGCCATGTCTTAAGACAGATTTCTTTAGGTAAACCATTACTGAGTTTTGTACTCTATAAGCTCAGTGTCACTCACTTGAGCCAGCAGGAGCCGGCAAGAGAAGGCAGCTGTTACCTCACGGAAATTGTGCAGAATGCAGGCAGCTTAGAAAAATCCTAGCTGTGCAAACTTAAAGATTAGGGTCAGACTGTGTCTGCAAATACACTCAAGTGATCCCAATTAAATCACTCCCTTAGTGTACTAGTTTTGGCTGAGATAGAGTTAATTTTCTTCCTAGCAGCTGGTATAGTGCTATGTTTTGGATTTAGTATGAGAATAATGTTGATAACACACTGATGTTTTTAGTTGTTGCTAGGTAGTTGTTGCGTCAAGGGTATGGGGAGGCCTGGCAGATTGATTATATCACACTTCCACAAATCTGCCAAGGTACTTACAATGGTGAAAGTAACCACTGGATGGCTGGAAACATATCCTGTGCCCCATGCATGTATCCATGCCTCTAGGGTCAAGGTAGATTTTCCATCCCACTTCCTCATATCCTCTCTGTGGTCACGCAGGTAAAATCACAGGGTGCCTCGTGGTGTGTACCTTCTATATCCTCTCTCCTGAGCAGAGCAGAGGAATGCTTATTCCTAATAGCTGAGATACTGATCTGTACAAGCGGAGAATTGGACATATCCTCTTTGAGTTGCCGGACCTCCAGGGACGATTTCTTGAACAGGTTTTTTGATTTTTTGGACAGTCTTTCCATGGCTGAGACACGGGCTTATAGAGAGGAAGAGAGATTATCTTTGTATTGCTGTAGTTGGCCAGCCACTTCATTCACCGTTGATGCCTCTTTGTCTTTCCAGTCCAGTACTGCCAATGATTTGACATATGCTGGTGGTATGCTCTGTACAAACTTCTGCCACATAGGTCGGGTATATTGGACTTCATCTGGATCTGTGGGTAACTGTACATTGTCTGGGTCATAATAAACCATCTCCCGCATGGCTGATTCCCTCTGATACTGGATACCTCGCTCCATGGTGGTCCACTTGCCTGGATGACATATAACATCTTTGAAGGGATACCTTTCCCTAGTACCTTACAAGAGTCACTTCCAGAGGCTGAGGGCTTGTGTCCCTTTTCCAATTGCCTTGTCAATGATCCCTTCTCTAGAAAGGGATCGCAGCTGCTTGGCTTCCCTACCCTCTAATTCCAGGCTGCTGGCCCCGTTATCCCAGTATTGGAGCAGCCAGGTGACAAGTTGCTTGCCTAATCGACAACTGAAATCTTTTCACATAACTTTCAGCTCACCCAATGATAGGTATTGAGTGGTTATGGCTCTTCCTCCTGTTCTTGTGATGGCCCTGTTTTGTCATTCTTTACTAGAGTTGACTTTCATGTCCATTTCTTCTTATGTATAGGGATGATTGATATCAGTATGGGTTCATTCTCCGGTTCAGTTGCAGTGCTTATCACCAGGGTTTGAGTAGCCCCAGTGCTTGTCACAGGGGTTTGAGTAACCACAGTGCCTATCCCCAGAGTTCAAGTAGGGAGGAGAATGGAAAAAAACCTCATTGGTTGAGATAAAGACGGTTTGAAGGAATAACGAAGGAAGAGTATAATAATAATAGTAATAACAATCATAGAATTATAGAATGGTTAGGGTTGGAAGGGACCTCAAAGATCATCTAGTTCCAACCCCGCTCCTGTGGGCAGGGACACCCTCCACTAGACCACATTGCCCAAAGCCTCATCCAACCTGGTCTTAAACACTTCCAGGGAGGGGGCCTCCACAACCTCTCTGGGCAACCTGTTCCAGTGCCTCACCACCCTCACAGTAAAGAATTTCTTCCTAACATCTAATCTAAATCGACCCTCCTTCAGCTTAAACCCATTACCCCTTGTCCTGTCACTACACTCCCTGATAAACAGTCCCTCCCCATCTTGCCTGTAGGCCCCCTTCAGGTACTGGAAGGCTGCAATTAGGTCTCCCCAGAGCCTTCTTTTCTCCAGGCTGAACAATCCCAACTCTCTCAGCCTGTCCTCATAGGAGAGGTGCTCCAGCCCTCTGATCAGCTTCGTGGCTCTCCTCTGGACTCTCTCCAACAGCTCCATGTCTCTCCTGTACTGGGGCCCCCAGAGCTGGACACAGTACTCCAGGTGGGGTCTGACGATAGCAGAGTAGAGGGGCAGGATGACCTCCCTCGACCTGCTGGTCACGCCTCTTTTGATGCAGCCCAGGACACGGTTGGCTTTCTGGGCTGCAAGCGCACACTGCCGGCTCATGTTGAGCTTCTCATCAATCAATACCCCCAAGTCCTTCTCCTCGGGGCAGCTCTCAATCCATTCCCCGCCCAGCCTATAGTTGCACTTGGGATTGCGCCAACCCACGTGCAGGACCTTGCACTTGGCCTTGTTGCATTTCATGCGATTTCTATGGTTCCAACTCTCCAGCCTGTCAAGATCCCTCTGGATGGCATCCCTTCCCTCCAGCATGTCGACCATGCCACACAGCTTGGTGTTGTCAGCAAACTTGCTGAGGGTGCACTCGATCCCATTGTCCATGTCGCTGACAAAAATGTTGAACTGTGCCAGTCCCAGTACAGACCCCTGAGGAACGCCACTCGTCACCGTCCTCCACTTGGACATTGAGCTGTTGACCACAATTCTTTGAGTGCGACCATCCAGCCAATTCCTTATCCACCGAGTGGTCCATCCATCGAATCCATGTCTCTCCAATTTAGAGACAAGGATGTCATGCGGGACAGTGTCAAATGCCTTGCACAAGTCCAGGTAGATGACGTCAGTTGCCCTTCCCTTATCCACTGACGCTGTCACCCCATCATAGAAGGCCACCAAGTTTGTCAGGCACGATTTGCCCTTAGTGAAGCCGTGTTGGCTGTCACCAGTCACCTCCTTATCTTCCATGTGCCTGACCATAGTCTCCAGGAGGGTCTGCTCCATAATCTTGTCAGGCACAGAGGTGAGACTGACCGGCCTGTAGTTCCCTGGGTCTTCCTTTTTTCCCTTCTTAAAAATGGGGGTTATGTTCCCCCTCTTCCAGTCAGGGGGAACTTCGCCAGACTGCCAGGACTTCTCAAATATGATGGCGAGTGGCCTGGCCACTTCATCCACCAGGTCCCTCAAGACCCGCGGATGCATCTCATCAGGTCCCATGGACTTGTGCACCTTCAGGTTCCTTAGATATTCTCCAACCTGGTCTTCTCCTACAGTGGGCGGTTCTGCATTTTCCCAGGCCCTGCCTTCTGTGACCTGGGCAGTGTGGCTCAAGCATTTGCCAGTGAAGACTGAGGCAAAGAAGTCATTGAGTACCTCAGCCTTCTCCATATCCTGGGTAACCAGGTCTCCCATTTCATTCCGGAGGGGACCCACATTTTCCCTCGTCCTCCTTTCATCACTAACATACCTATAGAAGCTTTTCTTGTTGTCCTTGACATCCCTGGCCAGACTAATTTCTATCAGGGCTTTGGCTTTCCTAACCTGATCCCTGGCTGCTCGGACAGTTTCTCTGTATTCCTCCCAGGCTACCTGCCCTTGCTTCCACCCTCTGTAGGCTTCCTTTTTGTGTTTGACTTTGCCCAGGAGCTCCTTGTTCATCCACGGGGGCCTCTTGGTGGATTTGCTTGACTTCCTCTTTGTTGGGATGCATCTCTCCTGAGCTTGGAGGATGTAATCCTTGAATATTAGCCAGCTGTCTTGGGCCCCTCTTCCTTCCAGGGCTTTGTCCCATGGTATTCTACCAAGCAGATCCCTCAAGAGGCCAAAGTCTGCTCTCCTGAAGTCCAGGGTAGTGAGCTTGCTGTGCACCCTCCTCACTGCCCTGAGGATCTTGAACTCCACCATTTCATGGTCACTGCAGCCAAGATCGCCCTTGAGCTTCACATCCCCTACCAGCCCCTCCTTGTTGGTGAGTACAAGGTCCAGCATGGCACCTCTCCTCGTGGGCTCCTCTATCACTTGGAGGAGGAAGTTGTCATCGACACATTCCAGGAACTTCCTGGATTGCTTGTGCCCTGCTGTGTTGCGTTTCCAGCAGATGTCAGGGTGGTTGAAGTCCCCCACAAGGACCAGGGCTTGTGAGCGTGAGGCTGCTCCTATCTGCCTATAGAGGGCTTCATCCGCTCAGTCCCCCTGGTCAGGTGGCCTGTAGCAGACCCCCACTATGATGTCCCCTGCCCCAGCCCTCCCTTTAATCCTGACCCATAGGCTCTTGGTGGGCTCCTCATCCATCCCCAGGTGGAGCTCCATGCACTCCAGCTGGTCACTGACATAGAGGGCGACACCCCCTCCTCATCTGCCCTGCCTGTCCTTCCTAAAGAGCCTGTACCCTTCCATTTCAACACTCCAGTCACAGGAGCTATCCCAACACGTCTCTGTAATGCCAATAAGGCCATAGCCTTCCAGGCGCACACACGTCTCCAGTTCCTCTTGTTTGTTCCCCATGCTCCGTGCGTTCACGTAGAGGCATTTCAGTTGTGCCCCCGATGAGGCTGACTTATTGGCTGGGGTGGCTGGGATTCTTTTGATGTATCTTCCCAGTGTTACCCCGTTGGTTCCTGTTGCATCCGGAGCCCCTGGCTCATCTCCTCTAGGCTTCGAGCATGCTGTAGTGCATCCAGCATGTCTCTGAGCAGTAGGCTTAGGGCCCTCGCCAGCGCCCTGTCCCTCCAACCTGGGCACATCATCCCACAACATGTCGCTGGCAAGCCTGATGTTATGCCCCTCCCCCTTTGAGCCTAGTTTAAAGCTCTGTTGATGAGCCCCGCTAGTTCCTGGGCAAAGATCCTCTTCCCCCTTTGAGAGAGATGAATCCCATCAGGGTTCATCAGGCCTGGTGCTGTATAGGCCACCCCATTGTCAAAGAACCCAAATAATACAAGTGATGCACAAATGCAATTGCTCATGCATGCGAAAGGAAAATAAATCAATCCAATGCCCAGTCTGTTTCTGAGCAGCAATTCTGCCTCCCAGCTAGTTTCCCCAGTTATATACAGAGCATGACGTTTTATGGTTGGGAATATCCCTTTGGCCAGTCTGGGTCAGCTGTCCTGGCTGTGCTCTCCCAGCTTCTTGTGCACCTGGCAAGGCATGAGAAGCTGAGAAGTCCTTGACTTAGTGTAGACACAACAACTACCTAGCAACAACTACAAACATCATTGTGTTATCAATATTATTCTCATACTAAATCCAAAACACAGCATTATACCAGCTACTAGGAAGAAAAATTAACTCTATATCTCAGCTGAAACCAGGACAACATGTTTTAACAAGAATAAATTAGGAAAGTAGAAAACAATATAGACCATCAAGAAAAACATTCAGAACCTCTAAGGCCTGCTGTGATAGTGAATATTAACACAGATCATGATATTCTCATTGCTGAGAGAGAAATAACCACTAAATGTTCTTTGCAGGCAAGGAGGAAACCAAAGAATATTATTTATGAGAAATGTAGTTAATGAGCTAATTCTTGTCAAATGAAATGCTGTAGCAAATCCATAAGTAATATCAAGTCTTTCAATCTATAAGGTATCTCTGACAAATTATTCAGTGGTAATCTACAGACATAGCTTTTTTCTGTTTCACCATAAAATACAAGGATTAACAAGCAGAAGTATAGGAGGAAATGCAATTAAATGGTACTTGATACAAATGATCAAGGTTGTATTTTTGACCAAAACCACAACTCTTATTTTTCTTAGAAGGAAAGAAACTTTCACAAGAAATACTGTTTTGTACATATTTAAAAGCAAATCTACTGAAATGTTAAACAATTAAATTGAATCAAAGGTAGCTCCAATTCAAGACTTCTCAGGATAGGTGTGAATGGGACAGGAATCTTCCTGTCCAGGCTCTGGAGCAGTTGCAGATCTGTTTTATGGTTGCGAATATACAATACCTTACTTCAGCAGCTTAGACTGCCTGTAAAGAAGGGTCTGAAAAGGCCTTTGGGTTTCTTTGGTTTTTTTAAAAGAAAAACCCACAGCTTTTCTAAAAAAAAACCCAACCCCAAAACCAAAAACATGACAGCTTGCTTGCCTACTACTAAAAACACTGTACTATCTAGCAGAATGCAGATCACACACTGAGGTAACTGCAAGCAAACTAAATATAACTACAAAAGACAAACATAAAACACCTTGGAAGGATAGAGCAGGTAACTGACTTTTTCATAAAACTCATCCAGACTTTAAAAATGGTATCTCTGGGTTTTTTATATGTGTTTTCTTAGGGCTTTGTTACAATGTCATTGGATAGATGGCAATGGCCTAAGTGTGGTTTACAACATTGCAGGTTTAATCAAGAACAAAGAAATATAAGCATGGAGCGCCACCTGGGGATGGACGAGGAGTGGACCGAGAGTTTATGGATCAGGATTAAAGGGAGGGCAGGGGCAGGGGACATCATAGTGGGGGTCTGCTACAGGCCACCTGACCAGGGGGACCGAGCAGATGAAGCCCTCTATAGGCAGATAGGAGCAGCCTCACGTTCACAAGCCCTGGTCCTTGTGGGGGACTTCAACCACCCTGACATCTGCTGGAGGGACAACACAGCAGGGCACAAGCAATCCAGGAAGTTCATGGAGTGCGTTGATGATAACTTCCTCCTCCAAGTGATAGAGGAGCCCACAAGGAGAGGTGCCATGCTGGACCTTGTACTCACCAACAAGGAGGGGCTGGTAGGGGATGTGAAGCTCAAGGGCAGCCTTGGCTGCAGTGACCATGAAATGGTGGAGTTCAAGATCCTCAGGGCAGCGAGGAGGGCGCGCAGCAAGCTCACTACCCTGGACTTCAGGAGAGCAGACTTTGGCCTCTTCAGGGATCTGCTTGGTAGAATACCATGGGACAAAGCCCTGGAAGGAAGAGGGGCCCAAGACAGCTGGCTAATATTCAAGGATTACATCCTCCAAGCTCAGGAGCGATGCATCCCAACAAAGAGGAAGTCAAGCAAAAAAACCAAGAGGGTGGAAGCAAGGGCAGGTAGCCTGGGAGGAATACAGAGAAACTGTCCGAGCAGCCAGGGATCAGGTTAGGAAAGCCAAAGCCCTGATGGAATTAAATCTGGCCAGAGATGTCAAGGGCAACAAGAAAGCTTCTATAGGTATGTTAGGGATAAAAGGAGGACGAGGGAAAATGTGGGTCCCCTTTGGAATGAAATGGGAGACCTGGTTACCCAGGATATGGAGAAGGCTGAGGTACTCAATGACTTCTTTGCTTCAGTCTTCACTGGCTAGTGCTTGAGCCACACTGCCCAGGTCACAGAAGGCAAAGGCAGGGACAGGGAGAATGAAGGACCACCCACTGTAGAAGACCAGGTTCGAGAATATCTAAGGAACCTGAAGGTGCACAAGTCCATGGGACCTGATGAGATGCATCCGTGGGTCTTGAGGGACCTGGTGGATGAAGTGGCCAGGCCACTCGCCATCATATTTGAGAAGTCCTGGCAGTCTGGCGAAGTTCCCGCCGACTGGAAGAGGGGGAACATAACCCCCATTTTTAAGAAGGGAAAAAAGGAAGACCCAGGGAACTACAGGCCGGTCAGTCTCACCTCTGTGCCTGACAAGATTATGGAGCAGACCCTCCTGGAGACTATGGTCAGGCACATGGAAGATAAGGAGGTGACTGGTGACAGCCAACACGGCTTCACTAAGCGCAAATCGTGCCTGACAAATTTGGTGGCCTTCTATGATGGGGTGACAGCATCAGTGGATAAGGGAAGGGCAACTGACATCATCTACCTGGACTTGTGCAAGGCATTTGACACTGTCCCGCATGACATCCTTGTCTCTAAATTGGAGAGACATGGATTCGATGGATGGACCACTCGGTGGATAAGGAATTGGCTGGATGGTCGCACTCAAAGAATTGTGGTCAACAGCTCAATGTCCAAGTGGAGAACAGTGACGAGTGGCGTTCCTCAGGGGTCTGTACTGGGACTGGCACAGTTCAACATCTTTGTCAGCGACGTGGACAGTGGGATTGAGTGCACCCTCAGCAAGTTTGCTGACGACACCAAGCTGTGTGGCATGGTCGACACGCTGGAGGGAAGGGATGCCATGCAGAGGGACCTTGACAGGCTGGAGAGGTGGGCCCGTGCGAACTGCATGAAGTTCAACAAGGCCAAGTGCAAGGTCCTGCACGTGGGTGGGCGCAATCCCAAGCACAACTACAGGCTGGGCGAGGAATGGATTGAAAGCAGCCCCGAGGAGAAGGACTTGGGGGTATTGATTGACGAAAAGCTCAATGTGAGCCAGCAATGTGCGCTTGCAGTCCAGAAAGCCAACCGTGTCCTGGGCTGCATCAAAAGATGCATGACCAGCAGGTCGAGGGAGGTGATCCTGCCCCTCTACTCTGCTCTCGTGAGACCCCACCTGGAGTACTGCATCCAGCTCTGGGGCCTCCAGTACAAGAGAGACATGGAGCTGTTGGAGAGAGTCCAGAGGAGGGCCACGAAGCTGATCAGAGGGCTGGAGCACCTCTCCTATGAGGACAGGCTGAGAGAGTTGGGGTTGTTCAGCCTGGAGAAAAGAAGGCTCCGGGGAGATCTAATTGCGGCTTACCAGTACCTGAAGGGGGCCTACAGGAAAGATGGTGAGGGACTGTTTATCAGGGAGTGTAGTGACAGGACAAGGGGTAATGGGTTTAAGCTGAAGGAGGGTCGATTTAGATTAGATGTTAGGAAGAAATTCTTTACTGTGAGGGTGGTGAGGCACTGGAACAGGTTGCCCAGAGAGCTTGTGGATGCCCCCTCCCTGGAAGTGTTTAAGACCAGGTTGGATGAGGCTTTGGGCAACCTGGTCTAGTGGAGGGTGTCCCTGCCCATGGCAGGGCAGGGGTTGGAACTAGATGATCTTTAAGGTCCCTTCCAACCCTAACCATTCTATGATTCTATGATTCTATGATATTAATGAGCACAAACATGGAAATAAAACATAAGACTTCAGGTAACAGTTGTAGACATGTCTTTATAGATAGGTTATGTGGGGTTTTTTTCTATAAGCATCTGAACGTTATCACTACCTTTTTTGATGGAAACATCTCTAAAATAGAAAATACAGGCAATTATGAACAATGTTTAGATAGTACTCCAGTTTGAACAGAAAGCACTACAGGAAGATACAGTCTTCACTGATCACTGGAGAGTTAATTATTCAGTAAGATCTTCTTTTAGCAACACCAAATTTATGCATGAAAGAATGCAGCTTCCCCAGTGCCTCTCATAACCTGTTCAGAAAATCAAGAAACCTGAAAGTACATTTTTTTCATAGGAAAAAAGCAGCAATAAAAGATGGTTTTTACATTTTCTTGTTAACATGCATATTTCAAATCTTATACTCAGCCTACTACTAGAGCATATTTTCATGTCAAGTGAAATTCCAAGCCCTAGTAGTAAGGGGTCTTAATAAATACATCAAAATCAAGGTATTATTGCTTGCTTGAAAAATGTAGTGCTTATGTCTAAGGAAGAAGAAAAATGATACATGTCTGTAAGACTGACTTTATATTATATTTTAGAAGAAATTTTTAAGAATGAATAATCAAAGTCAGGGAAGTCAGGACAGTAACAGGACAAAAAGCAATGGGAATATGTCATTCCAGATTGTCCTAATATATTTCTTAAGTAACTTTCTAGGCAGAACAAATACAATAAACCCCAGATGGCTCTTACCTCGCCACTGGGTATCTGCCAATCACAGTGCAAGCGATTCCTTGCCAAAAGGCACACATAGATTCATTCATGACTATCCAAACCAGAGGGTGTCCTGGTTTCAGCAGGGATAGAGTTAATTTTCTTTCTGACGCATGGTATAGCACTGTGGTTTGGATTTAGGATGAGAATAATGTTGAGAACACACTGATGTTTTTAGTTGTTGCCAAGCAGTCAAGGACTTTTCAGCTTCTCATAGTGGCCTGCCAACGAGAAGGTGGGTGGCGCCCAAGAACCTGGGAGGGGACACAGCCAGGACAGCTGACGCAAACTGGTGTATTGGGTCTGGCTGAGATGGAGTTAATTCTCCCCACAGCAGCCCTCATGGTGCTGTGCTGTGTATTGGTAGCTAGCTAACTGTTGATAACACACCAGGGTTTTGGCTACTACTGAGCAGTGCCAGCACACATCAAGGCTGTCTTTCCAACATTTCTTTTTCCCCAGCAGCAGGCTGGGGGTGGGCAAGATCTTGGGAGGGGACACGGCTAGGACAGCTGACTCAAACTGACCAGAGGGATATTCCATACCATATGACGTCTGCTCAGCAATAAGAAACTGAGAATAGAGGGAGGAACAGGGCGGGGGCATTCGTTGTTTTTTTTTACAATGTTTGTCTTCCGGAGTAAGGGGTACACATACTGAAGCCCTACTTCAGTAGAAGTGGCCGGACATCGCCTGCTGATGGGAAGTAGAGAATAACCTTTGCTTTTTGCTTTGCTTCCGCGCGCGGCTTTTTGCTTTAGCTGCATTAAACTGCCTTTATCTCGACCCACAAGTTTGGGGTTGTTTTTCCATCTTCCTTTCTCCCCTCCCTGCCTTATTGAAGAGGGGAGTGATAGAGCGGTTTGGTGGGCACCTGGCCCCCAGCCAGGGTCAGCCCACCACAACTGGTCACAGGGATATTCCATACCATATGACATCATGCTCTGTATATACCTGAGGGGTTGGCTGGGAGGCGGGAAAGCTCGGGAACTAGCTGAGCATGAGCTCTGGGTGGTGAGAAATTGTGCTCTTCATCTCTTGCTTTGCATATTATTATTATCATCATGGTCATCATCATCATTATTGTCTTTCCTATTAAACTATCTTAATCTCAACCCATGAGTTTTACCTTTTTTCGATTCTCTCTCCCATCCCACTGCCGGGAGGGGAGTGAGTGAACAGCTGTGTGGTTGTTTTAGCTGCTGGACAGGTTAAAACACAACAGAAGGCATGTATATTCTTATTAGCAAGACACACAGCTGAGAGGAATACAGGGTATTTCAGCCTGTGATGAAGGCTAAATGGTTTGTGCTGTCTTTCAGCACTCAGGCCAAAGAAATGGGAGATAGGAAACATGATGGTATGTATGGATGTTGGTAATAGGAAGCAGAAGGAAGCAAAACAAGATTTCAAGAGGGACAAGGTAAGGGGCAGCATGGCAGATTTAGGAGTGGAAATCAAGTGACACAATATATTGTTGTCTAAAAAGTGGGTGGATGTACCACATGGTGTGGTATAATGCTGGTACTTGGGATTTATAATGGCTTGCCCTTTTGTTTCATTAGAGTATTCTGGTTTTATTGGCTCTTGCATTTCTTGTTTAGCTATGCTTTTAAGGGCGGTTAAGCTTGTTACCATGAACTGAGTTTTACTTGTTTCTGTTCCAGTTTGACAGATTCACAGATTGTAGGGGTTGGAAGGGACCTCTAGAGATCATCTAGTCCAACCCCCCTGCTAGAGCAGGATCACCTAGAGCAGGTTGCACAGGATTGTGTCCAGGTGGGTTTTGAATATCTCCAGAGAAGGAGACTCCACAACCTCTCTGGGCAACCTGTTCCAGTGCTCTGTCACCCTCACAGTAAAGAAGTTTATTCTCATGTTCAGATGGAACTTCCTGTGTTCCAGTTTGTGCCCATTGTCCCTTGTCCTGTTACTGGGCACCACTGAGAAGAGTATGGCCCCTTCCTCTAGACATCCACCCTTTAGATATTTATAAATGTTGATAAGATCCCCCCTCAGTCTTCTCCAGGCTAAACAGACCCAACTCTCTCAGCCTTTCCTCATGAGAGAGATGCTCCAGTCCCCTAATCATCTTTGTAGCCCTCCGCTAGACTGTCTCCAATAGTTCCCTGTCTTTCTTGTACTGGGGTGCCCAGAACTGGACACAATATTCCAGATGTGGCCTCACTAGGGCAGAGTAGAGGGGGAGGATAATGTCCCTTGACCTGCTGGCCACACTCTACTTGATTGTATTGGGTCTGGCTGGAGTTAATTTTCCCTATATGTCCTGGCTCCATGGTGGTCCACTTGCCTGGCCGACATATGACATCTTTGCTGAAAGGATACCTTTCCCTCATGCTTGAAGGAAGTCACCTTCAGAGGCTGAGGGCCTGTGCCTTCTTCCCAATTGCCTTGTCAATGCCTCCTTTCCTAGACAGGGATCCCAGCTGCTTGGCCTCCCTGCCCTCTAATTCCAGGCTACTGGCCCCGTTATCCCAGCATCAGAGCAGCCAGGTAATAATGTGCTCCCCTGGAAGGCAGCTGAAATCTTTCCGCATATCTTGCAGCTCACTCAGGGACAGGGAGTGATCAGCAGAACCCGCTCACCCTTTAACAGTCCCATATGGCCAGTGAGGAAGTCCAATGGAGAGTGGAGGCTGACAGTAGACTATCGTGGCCTGAATGAAACACATGCCTGATGAGTGCTGCCGTGCCAGACATGCTGGAAGTTCAATATGAACTGGAGTCAAAGGCAGCCAAGTGGTATGCCACAATTGATATAGCTAATGCATTTTTCTCGATCCCTTTGGCGGCAGAGTGCAGGCCACAGCTTGCTTTCACTTGGAGGGGCATCCAGTACACCTGGAATCGACTGCCCCAGGGGTGGAAACACAGCCCCACCATCTGCCATGGACTGATCCAGACTGCATTGGAAAAGGGTGAAGCCCCAGAGCACCTGCAATACATTGATGACATCATTGTATGGGGCAACAAGAAAATAATCCAAATCCTGCTGAAGGCTGGCTTCACCATAAAATGAAGTAAGGTCAAGGGGCCTACACAGGAAATCCAGTTTTTAGGAATAAGATTGTCACCGAAATCCGGGAATAAACCTCGTAACACCAATGTAGTGTTAAAAGGCAGGCATTCTTTATTGCAGCGCTGGATGCACAGGGGATAGCTCCACCCAACGTGCATGCCAGGTGATCACCAACACACAGATTATATAGGATCAAAATATACATATTCATTATATTTCTGAGAAAAGGCAGTCCTATGATAATCATTTCTTGGAATTCATTTCCATATTCTCCTCCCCGTCACGCATGCTCAGTGATTTGAGTCGGTGGTCCTCAGGGGTCTCTGGTGGTCGTCAGTGGTCTCGCACTCGTGTCCACTGGGTGACCCTCTTCTTGTGGGCATGCGCAGTACCCTTGCTGTGGATGCACCTGTCCATAACGACTTCATAAGACTAATATCTCCAAGCCTATTGTTCAGTTTGGTAGGGACTGTACATGGAACATAGCTACATTGTACATTGCCATGGTCAATTAGCTTCATTTCGTATTACCTTGGTTACAAACTAATTATCTCAGCCTGATTCTATAGTTTCTGCTTCATGGTCCCTATCCCGCGGTTACATTTCCCCCCTTTGGAAGTTTTGAAATAATCATCTTTTCAATACTTCCATTCATATTTTCCTATTCTACACAAAGGTATACACTGAATGAGACAACAGGTAATGATAATTATACTTATAAATAATAAAGCAAATACAAATAACTGTTTCAACCAACTCAAATTAGGAAGCCATGAAGTCAACCAAGATAAGTCCAATCCTTCTCGTTCCGTAACCGAGGAAGCTAATTCTTTTAACTGCTGAATTTTCTTTTCTATTAATAGTGAATTATCCGAAAGATTAAAACAACACATTCCTTTAAATTCTTCACACCCATGATTATGCCTCAATAATAGATAATCTATAGCAGCTCGGTTTTCCAGGGTAGCCTCTCTGACTTGAACCATCTCAGTTCCCAGAGCCGTTAAAGCTTGTGAGGTATAATTTATATCTTTTACCAAGGCACAAGCAAATCTTTTTAGTGTATGATAATTCATGGCTACTCCTACTCCTGGAGTCAATACTGCAGCAGCCGCCATTTCACTGCTACTATACAGGGTGACTTGAGAATCACAGTCTTCAGGCAACTGATGAACATTTCTTCTCGATCTATTCTTGTGTTCCAAATCTTCCTTGTTCAGTAATAAAGGAGCTAATCTACCTATTGAACAAGGACCTCCTGATGCATTAGCTGGTACATAGGTATAGGCAATTCTTCCACAAAGTAAAAACCACCCTAAAGGTAATTTAGTATGACTCCAGGCATAACTTATATTCTGGGTTTTGTTACAGGTTAAAGGGGGCTGGAGTTGTGTTAAATTCTCGCACTTTGAGGTGCAGTTCATAAAGGCGACACAATATCTGGCCGGGAGAGTACCTCGTATTTTAACTTTTAGCATCCCTTTTTCTTTAATTTTAGTTGTTTTTCCCATATTGTATAGTTGAAAATAAGTCAGACTAATATCAAAGCCTTTAAACATAGTATAATCCTTCAGTAACTCCAGAGGAGTCGGGAGTCCTATTAGACAAGAACTATACATTTCTCCTACCGAGCTTCCTGCATCTAAACAGAAGGAGGACATGTTAGTTACTTCTCTGGCTAACAGTTCCCAGATATTTCTGTTTCGATCCCATTTTGGTAATAAAATCTGAGAATTACCATTTCTTATCCAAAATGCTAAAACACCCAGAGCGATTAACCCTCTCATTACCGATTAGATTTGTTACATTAATAGCACAATTAATATTATTCACAATAAAGCCACAGAACTTATACAGTCCCTTGATTAAACAACTCACTGAACGCGACAGTTTCAATTTCAAAGGTCCCTCCTGTTTGGATATCCACTGATCTGATGGTGCCTTCTTTACTCGAGTATAGTGAATCCACGGCTCCACTCCTTCTACCTTAATTGCGGTATAAGTTGTCAACAGTACCTGGAAAGGTCCCTTCCACTTTTCTTGGAGTGGTTCAGAATTCCATGTTCTTATGTACACAAAGTCACCCGGCTGGTATTGATGTACAGGCGTATCCAGGGCAAGCGGCCTGGTCAGCACAATATATCTTCTGAGCGCTTCGAGGGTCTTTCCTAAAGAAATCAAATATGTTTTCAAATCTGTTTCTCCTGTTACCCTCATATCCCCTGGGATTAGGGAAGTTTGGTAAGGTTTGCCATACAGTATTTCATATGGACTTACACCATCTTCAGACCTTGGTTGGATTCTTGTTCTTAAAAGAGCTAATGGCAAGGCCTGTGGCCATTTCAAAGATGCTTCTTGGCAAATTTTACTCATTTGTCTTTTCAAGGTCTGATTCATTCTCTCAATTTTCCCACTTGATTGCGGTCTCCAGGGAGTATGTAAATCCCAATTTATCCCTAGGATTTTACTTACTTGTTGGACTATTTCTGCTACAAAATGTGGTCCTCTATCAGAGGACATGCCTAATGGTACCCCAAACCTTGGTATTATCTCTTTTAACAATATTTTAACCACTTCTCTTGCTTTGTTGGTGCGACAAGGAAAAGCCTCTGGCCATCCAGAAAACGTATCAATCAATACCAACAAATATCTATACCCATTTTGTCTGGGTAACTCAGAGAAATCGACTTGCCAATAATCTCCTGGGGAATTACCCTGCTTTGTTACTCCTAAAGGTGCTTTCCTCTGATTTAAAGGATTATTTTTAAGACAAATCGGACACTTAGCTATTATTGATTTAATTATTCCTGTCATTCCTACACACACTACAGATGTTCTCAAATTTGTAACCATAGCATCCACACCCCAGTGTGTCTGCTCATGTTTTTCTTTTGCAAGTTCTAACATAACTTGTGGGGTCACTATTACCTGATTTTCTGGTGTTACCCACCATCCTTCCACATTTTGGGATGCCTTTAAATGCTCTGCCAATTGTTCATCTAGTTTACTGTATCTTGCTTTTACATTTTACCTGTTTTTTTTAATTTTTACCTGTTTTACTGGTACCAGTGCAAGGATACCTTGTTCTGCAGCCTCCTTTGCAGCTTTATCCGCCAACCGATTACCTAAATTTACAGCCATCTGACCAAATTGATGAGCTTTGCAATGCATTACGGCCACTTCCTTCAGTTCCTGCACATCTTGTAGGAGGTGAAGAACTTCCTCCTTATGCCTTATCGGTGATCCTTGGGCTGATAACAGTCCTCTTTCTTTCCAGGTAGCTCCATGAGCGTGGTTCACACCAAATGCATATTTGGAATCCGTCCATATGTTTACTCTTTTCCCTTCTGCCATCCGTAAAGCCTGCTTTAGCGCCACCAATTCTTTCTGCGCTGATGTATTTGCAGGTAGCGTCCCTGACTCCAATATCTTGTCGGTGGTGACAACAGCATACCTGGCCATTCGCCTTCCTTCTTGCACAAAACTGCTTCCATCCGTGAACAGCTCCAGATCAGGATCCTTCAAAGGTTCGTCCTTCAGGTCCGGTCTGCTGGAATAAACTTGTTCAATGGTCAGCAGGCAATCATGTTCCAATTTCTCAGTAGGATTTTCTGTTGACAGGAACATTGCTGGATTTACAATTGCTGTGGTTTTTAATTCCACATCATCTTGTTCCAATAGGACAACCTGGTATTTCAACATTCTGCTAGGGGATAGCCAGTGACCCCCCTTTTGTTCTAAGACAGTTATTACCATATGTGGTACATATACCACTATCTTTTGGCCCATAGTCAATTTTCGGGCTTCCTGAATCAGCAGCACCGTTGCTGCCACGGCACGCAAACATCCCGGCCATCCTTTACTCACGGTGTCAAGTTGTTTGGAGAAGTACCCCACCGGCCGCTTCCAAGATCCCAGCCGTTGCACCAGCACTCCAAGGGCCAGATGTTGCCTTTCGTGCACAAACAGCTCAAAAGGTTTGGTTAGATCAGGAAAACCCAATGCAGGGGCCATCATTAATGCCTTTTTGAGTTCTTTGAATGATTTATGGCATTCAGGTGTCCAAGTCAGGTATTGGTCTTTAGATTCTTTCAGGGCTTCATATAGGGGTTTCACATACAGTCCATAATTTAGAATCCAGAGTCGACACCACCCAATCATTCCCAAAAAGGCTCTCAGTTCTTTTGGACTGTTAGGCTCGGGGATCTGACAAATGGCTTCTTTTCTTTCGTTTCCCAATTGTCTCTGTCCTTGAGATATCTCAAATCCCAAATAAATCACTGCTTCTTTCCCTATCTGAGCCTTGTTTCTGGAGACTCTGTATCCTCCCTGGCCCAGGAAATTCAATAAACTGATAGTCATTTCAAAACATGTTTCTTTGCTTTCTGCTGCTCTCAGGATGTCATCCATATACTGTAATAATATACCTTCTCCTTGATTCTGTTTCTTCCACATTTCTAACTCTTTTGCCAACTGATTTCCAAATATTGTGGGGCTATTTTTAAATCCTTGTGGAAGCACAGTCCACGTTAATTGCGTCTTCCGTCCTGTAGCAGGACTTTCCCATTCAAAGGCAAATATGCTTTGACTTTCTGTATCCAGAGGTATGCAAAAGAAGGCATCCTTTAAATCCAGTACAGTAAACCATTTATGTTCCTCCCTCAGAGATGTCAACAAGGTATATGGATTGGCCACTACTGGGTGTATATCTTGAACTATCTGATTTATGGCCCTTAGATCCTGAACTAATCTGTATTCCTTACCTCCTGATGTTCTTACTGGTAATATAGGGGTATTGTATTCTGATGCACATTCTACTAACAGCCCATATTCTAAAAATTTTGTAATTAATTCTTCTAATCCCTTTCGGGCTTCCCACTTGATAGGCTACTGTTTTTGTCTTACCGGCTTGGCCCCAGGTTTTAAAGTCACCTTTACCGGTTCTGCCAGTTTGGATTGTCCTGGAACTTCACTTGCCCATACCAAAGGGGTAACTGCATTGTCCACTACTTCTGGAATCCGTTCCTCCTTGGAGGAATCCTGTAACATAAACACTCTCACCTCTATGGCTTTTGATTCTGGTATTAGTAACCTAATTTCTCCATTTTTAAAAATAATTTGTGCATCTAATTTGCTTAATAAATCCCATCCCAATAAAGGCAATGGACATTCGGGCATGTATAAAAATTGATGTGTTACCCACTGTTTTCCCAACTTAAATTTTAATGGTTTCAGAAAAGGCCGGTTCTCTTTCTGCCCCGTCGCACCAACAACCTCTACTGATTTAAGGCTGAGTTTTGCTTTACATGTATTCAATACCGAATATGTAGCCCCCGTATCTACTAAAAACTCCATTTCTTCATTCCCTAGCCTTAATGTAACCAGGGGCTCAGCTAGGGTCGACTCCCCCGGTCCTCTTCATGATTCATTATCCAAAGTCATCAATTTAATGGCCTGAAGCATTGGATCTAATCCCCCAGCTTTGGGGCAATCCTTTATCTAATGCCCACGCTCTTTACAAATCATACATTGATCACCTGCCCATCTGGAGACCACCCGTCTCCTTCCAAGTCCCCGATCAACAACATTCATTCCTCGTCCCCTTCCCATGCCTCCTTTATTATTCTCAGTCAAAATGGCCAGAATTTTCCCATCCCTTCGCATTTGTCTAACCTCTTTTTCTTTTTCTCTGTTGTTATACACAGTCCAGGCTATTTCAAGCATTTTACCTAAGTCCCTGGACTCAGCCCCTTCCAATTTCTGAAGCTTTTTCCTTATGTCTGGGGCTGATTGTCCCATAAATATAGAGGCCAATTGTATAGCTTCCTCTGGTTTTTCTGGGTCCAAATTGGTATATTTCCTAGCAGTCACTTTTAGTCTTTCCATAAAGGCTGAAGGGGACTCATTTAATTCTTGTCTTACTTCATAAAGTTTAGACCAATTAATTGCTTTTGGCATTGCACGTCTAACACCAAATAAAATCCACATCTGATATCTAGTCAGCATCCCTCTGGGCCCCGGCTGATTGGGGTCCCATTCAGGGTTTGTGGATGGGAAATTCTGGTCCACCGACCCTTGTATATTTCCATTAGCATGGGCTCTTTCTACTTCTTTTCGGGCTGTGTTTAATACCATTTTCTTTTCAGTGTCTTCCAACAATGTATCCAATATTACTTGCAAATCTTCCCAATCGGGGTTTTGGGTTCTGATTATTGTTTCCATTACTTTGGCAACCCTTTCGGGATCATCCCGATAAGTGCCCACAGTTTCTTTCCATGCTCTTAAATCAGTTATTGAGAAGGGAACTTTCACCATTACCAGAACCTCGTTGCCAACAGCCTGTCGAAGAGGGGCCTGGAGGGGAGTTAATCCGTCTCCTCCCCCTCTTCCCCTTGTCCTCCCAGCAATCGGGCTGAATCCTTCCGCCTCCCCTTCCACAGGAGGGGCGGAAGCATTATTGGCCCCCAGATTTTGATCCCCTTGGTCATTTCCTAGCCTTCTGCGAGGTGCAAACAATAATTCAACATCATCATCTTCAAATTCACATTTAAAACACCGTTTACCAATATCACAAGCTGAGCAACCTTTTTTCAAATTTTTACCAGGTTCCTGCCCCTTTAATGCCATTACCGCAGAACTAGGTGAAACCAATTCACGTTGCCTTTGCCATTCCAGATGATTTCGCAGTGTGAAAAACAAATCCACATATGCCATTTCATTCCATTTACCTTCCCTTTTACAAAATAACATCAATTGCAAAATTGTGTTATACTGCAACGTCCCATTTTCCGGCCACTTTTCCCCACTCTCTAAAGTATACAGTGGCCACCAGTGATTACAATATTCAATCAACTGTTTCCGAGTCAAAGGATCAATGTTTCCCAGATCTTTCCAATGTTCCAAAATACATCCCAGTGGTGTTTTTCGTGGGATTGGCTTCTTACTCGGAAAAGTACCCATCTCCCAGGGACTTGGTGGTTGTGATTGTGCACTATCACAAGCACTTAGTCAGAGGGACTCCAACCCATGTTAGAGCTCCCTCAGGGATTTCCCCTGCCACTGGAAATCCCAGGGATTTCTCCTGCCACCAGAAATCCCAATCTTGGAGGCTTCCCCTCCCCGGTGGGCCCTGCTCCACAGGCTTTCGCCTAGCAGAGACTTTTACCTGAGACGTCTCCCCAGCCCAACTCTGCGCAGCTTTCACCGCGCCTTACGAGCAGGCCTCCCGTGCTCCTAGTGTGGGCCTGTCCCAATGCGGGCCTGTCCCGATGCGGGCCTGTCCCAACGCGGGCCTGTCCCGGAGAGCCACGGGGCTCCTTGAATAAGGCCTTCAACTTATGCTCTTGGTGCAGTCCTGTCCCTCTACGACGGTAAGAGCAAATATTCAAAAAAAAAACCCCAAATATTCAAATCAAATAAGAATGCCTTTACCTCTCCCAGGGGTCTTGCTCAGAGCTCTTCGGTCCGGGGATCAGAGATTCTCCCCGAGAATTCCCTGGTGCCGGCTGGAGGTCCTGCGATCCCACGGATCCGTCGAGGTTCAAAAGCAGAGTCCCATCTGGGTCGCCAAAAACTGTCACCGAAATCCGGGAATAAACCTCGTGACACCAATGTAGTGTTAAAAGGCAGGCATTCTTTATTGCAGCGCTGCATGCACGGGGGATAGCTCCACCCAACGTGCATGCCAGGTGATCACCAACACACAGATTATATAGGATCAAAATATACATATTCATTATATTTCTGAGAAAAGGCAGTCCTATGATAATCATTTCTTGGAATTCATTTCCATATTCTCCTCCCCGTCACGCATGCTCAGTGATTTGAGTCGGTGGTCCTCAGGGGTCTCTGGTGGTCGTCAGTGGTCTCACACTCGTGTCCGCTGGGTGACCCTCTTCTTGCGGGCATGCGCAGTACCCTTGCTGTGGATGCACCTGTCCATAACGACTTCATAAGACTAATATCTCCAAGCCTATTGTTCAGTTTGGTAGGGACTGTACATGGAACATAGCAGCATTGTACATTGCCATGCTCAATTAGCTTCATTTCGTATTACCTTGGTTACAAACTAATTATCTCAGCCTGATTCTATAGTTTCTGCTTCATGGTCCCTATCCCACGATTACAAGGACATTATCCACACCTTGTTCTATACCATCTACATCATGCCCAGATTATTTCACAGATATCATTCCCTTACTCTATGGGCCATCTCTCTAAAATGTCCATTGAGTTCATTTAGTCCATGGCTTTGGGTTCCATCTGCCATTACAGTCTCTCAGGGCAGGAGCAATGGTGCATGCAGCTGGATTGTTGCATGCTGCATCCGGAGTTTTCACGGCTGGTGTATCTGGTATGGTCCATGATCACAGTCTGGATGTCAAAGATGTGATTTTCAATGAAGTTTCTGGGCACCAGTTGAAGTCAGTTCTAGTTCCATCATCGTGGCACTTTGTTCAGTTTCAAAGTCCATCCTTCATTCGTTTTGGGTGATTCTTATGGTCATACCATTGATACAGTATATCGCCATTAACATCATGCAATTTAATTTCTTGGCTATTCTCACCCAAAACCAAATCCCCTTGGGGTACACACTGGACTTCCCCATCATTTCTCATCACCCACCAAGTGCACCCTGGTCCCTGAGCAAAAGCAGTCCCACAGATGGGCTTGCCTTTGCCTGAAGCAGGGATAACGTGATTTTTCATGTGCAATACAGGGACTTTATCCCCTTCTGCTGGGCGTGGGAATTTTGACTGGGCAGGGCCAGCTCGATTGGTAGAACCCCTAGTGTTAACTAACCAGGTGACCTTTGCTAAATGTGTGTCCCAGTGTTGGAGGGTCCCACCACCCATTGCTCTCAGGGTAGTTTTTAGCAGTCCATTGTACCTTTCAATTTTCCCAGAGGCTGGTACATGATATGGGATGTGATACACCCACTCAATGCCATGGTCTTTGGCCCAGGTGTCTATGAGGTTGTTTTGGAAATGAGTCCCGTTGTCTGACTCTATTCTCTCTGGGGTGCCATGTCACCACAGGACTTGCTTTTCAAGGCCCAGGATAGTGTTCCGGGCAGTGGCATGGGGCATGGGATATGTTTCCAGCCATCCTGTGGTTGCTTTGACCATTGTAAGGACATAATGCTTGCCTTGGCAGGTTTGTGGGAGTGAAATCATCGATCTTCCAGGCCTCCCCATATTTATATTTCAGCCATCGGCCTCCATACCACAGAGGCTTTACCCGCTTGGCTTGCTTGATCGCAGCACATGGTTCACATTCATGGATAACCTGTGCAATAGCATCCATGGTCAAGTCCACCCCTCGATCACAGGCCTATCTATATGTTGCATCTCTTCCTTGATGACCTGAGGTGTCATGGGCCCACCGAGCTATAAATAATTCACCCTGATGTTGACAGTCCAGATCCACCAGAGTCACTTGAATCTTGGCAGCCTGATCCACCTGCTGGTTGTTCTGATGTTCCTCAGTGGCCTGACTCTTGGGTACATGGGAATCTACATGACATACCTTTACAACCAGCTTTTCTACCCGGGCAGCAATATCTTGCCACAATGGGGCAGCCCAGATGGGTTTTCCTCTGCCCTGCCAGTTGCTCCGCTTCCATTGCTGTAACCACTCCCACAGGGCATTGGCCACCATCCATGAACCAGTAGAGAGGTAAAGCATCTGCCACTTTTCTCTTTCAGCAATATCTAAAGCCAGCTGGATGGCTTTCACCTCTGCAAACTGGCTCGATTCACCTTCTCCTTCAGCAGCTTCTGTGACTCACCATGTAGGACTCCATACAGCAGCCTTCCAACTCCGATGCTTTCCCACAATGCGACAGGACCCATCAGTGAGGAGGGCATATGGCTTCTCATTTTCTGGCAGTTTATTGTACGGTGGGGCTTCTTCAGCACGTGTCACCTCCTGCTCTGGCGACATTCCGAAATCTTTCCCTTCTGGCCAGCCTGTGATCACTTCCAGAATTCCTGGACGATTGGGGCTTCCTATTCAAGCCTGCTGTGTAATCAGTGCAACCCACTTACTTACTCCACGTAGCATCAGTTGAATGATTTGTAGAGGGGACCTTCCCTTTGAACATCCAGCCCAGCACTGGCAGTCAGGGTGCCAGGAGGAGCTGTGCTTCAGTGCCAATCACCTCTGAAGCAGCTCGAACCCCTTCATAGGCTGCCAGTATCTCCTTTTCCGTTGGGGTGTAGCGGGAGTCGGATCCTCTGTATCCCCGACTCCAAAACCCCAGGGGTCGACCTCGAGTCTCCCCTGGTGCTTTCTGCCGGAGACTAGGGCCATTCTCCCCGGCTGCCGTGTACAGCACATTCTTTACATCTGGTCCTGCCTGGACTGGCCCAAGAGCTACGGCATGAACTATTTCTTTAATTTGTTCAAAAGCTTGTCTTTGCTCAGGGCCCCATTTGAAATCATTCTTCTTCCGGGTTACATGGTAGAGAGGGCTTACTATCAGACTGTAATTCTGAATGTGCATTCGCCAGAAACCCACAATAGCTAAGAAGGCCTGTGTCTCCTTTTTGTTGGTTGTTGGGGACATGGCTGCTATTTTGTTGATAATATCCATAGGGATCTGACAACACCCATCATGCCACCTTATGACTAAAAATTGGATTTCCTGCGCAGGCCCCTTCACCTTACTTCGTTTTATGGCAAAGCCAGCCTGCAGCAGTATTTGTGTGGTGTATGATAGGCACAGACTCCGTAGGGTGCAAGTACAGAATCAACTTTATTACAGAATTTCCTGATTATATAGTATTTCTTGTTAAAAGGGGAGGCTCTTTTATTCCCCAGTCATCACCCGATTCGTGTTCCCCACAAGATCTGTTATTCTGTTTTTCTCTTGCACCTGGCAGGCACGTGACTGTCTGTTCTCAGCTCCTTATCTCCTGGATTCGGCCAGTCACATGTTATTTATGAGCTACTGAAGAATGCAAGGCCTGTTCTGTGCATATCTTTTCTCTGAACCGCTGTTTTTCGCTGCTTTAGCGCACAGGTGGAAATCGCTCGTTTCCCACACCATCTTTATTAGCTAAAGCATTGTTCTCCACATCTCCCCCTTTTTTGTTTATGACAATCCCATTGAGCAACAGTGTGTCCATAACATGTGCCTCTGTCTTCTGCACTCGTCAGATAGCCGACCATAGAATCTGTAAAAAAACCACCAAGAACAAGAAAGACAACACAGTGCCTATGCCAATAAAAACCCACATTCGAAGATTTAAACCACTAAACCAAGTTTTCGGATTTAGCCATGATAGGTCATTTTTTAATGTGTCGAATACACTTTGACTTGTTAGTTCCCATAATTTTTTAATTTGGTCCCTCAATTGATCATGTAAAGACTGAATATTATGTTGAAGAGATAAATCAAATGTCCTTCTAAATGTTGTTTCACAATTCCAATCATGCTGAGTGTTATTCCATAGAAGAGGCATGACACACGAGGCCTTATATTTATGTTAGTCGAGATAAGACATTTTATAAATCGCTAAAAGTTATACAACTCCTAAAGTCTGGTGAAGACAGGGTAATACAAAAAGATCCATTACATGATAGAATAGTAGCATTGGAGGTTAGAGCAAAAAATAAGGATGGGTTGTGCAGACCATGATTTCTGCTTCAGACAAAAGCATTACATTAGCCTTAGTTGCGTTCTCTGTCATTAGTACTTGATATAATTGTTGCTTAAAAAGGGAAAGGGCCCATCTGCCAAATATTTGAATGAGCCGGGAAAAAAGATAAATCTGATGTGTTAAAACTATCATTATAATACATCTGCAATTCTATAAGCCACCATATCTTAATTGTGAGGTTGATCAATCCCAGATGCAACATCATCTTGGTGTTTCTTATCGTCCTGTTCATCTTCAGTATGCGTTTTCACTTGCGCTGGCTTTACATTCCTTGCAGGGATCCAATAGGGACCTGAGGGAAGAGAAACACAAGCATATCCCCGTCCACAGGTAAGCAAGGGGACCGGTCCTTCCCATTGACCAGATTCCAAATTTTTATAAAACACCTGAGGCTTCACGGTAGAGGATTCCTCAGTTCTAAAATGTCTATCTACTGCGGAACTATATTGCTTAGATCCAGATAGATTAAGAAAATTTAGAACATAAGTAGCTTTGTCTAGTATTTCCTGTGGTGTTGTCCCTACTGGATTGCCCCTTTTTTGTTTATCAATAATAGATTTCAAAGAACGGTGGGCACGTTCTATTATTGCTTGACCAGTAGGGGAACGTGGAATTCCAGTAATATGTTCAACTCCCCAATCCCATAAGAATAACAGAAAACGTCGAGAAACATAAGCTGGGCCATTGTCTGTTTTAACTTTCTGTGGGACCCCCATGGTCACAAAACATCTTAAAAAATGCTTCACAACGTCTCTGGCACGTTCTCCGGAATGGGCAGTGGCTACCAGAAAACCAGAGAAGGTGTCAATAGAAACATGAACATACTTAAGGCGTCCAAAAGAAGAAATACGTGTGACGTCTGATTGCCACAAATCATTAGCGTTTAAACCTCTGGGATTAGTCCCTGGCAAAACTGGCAAAGGGGACAGGCGCTGACAATCCGAGCATGCTCGAATTATATCTTGAGCTTGTGCGGTAGTTAAAGAGAAGTGCTTTCGTAATGAGTGTGCGTTTTGGTGGAAAAATTCATGAGCTAATTTTGCCTGATCAAAACGTCGAGGAAAAACCGCAGCCATTGTAAATTGGTCTGCTATCGTATTACCTTCGGCAAGGGGTCCTGGTAAGTTAGTGTGAGAACGAATATGGACAATGAAATAAGAATGCTGTCTTATTTTTAAAAGCTGGGCTAGCTTTAACAATAAATCAAACAACTGTTTGTTGTCTACCTCTCGTATAAAAGCGGATTCTAAGCGCTGAACAATACCTGTAACATATGCAGAATCTGCAACGATATTAAGAGGTTCCTTAGAAAATAACTCAAAGGCACGGACCGCTGCAGCTAATTCTACAATCTGCGTCGATCCAGACAAGTGAGAAACATCTGAGGCCCACTCCTTGCAGTTTGCGTGACACCATACAACTGCAGCCTTACCTGTTTTGCCAGAACCATCGATAAACACAGTACGAGCATTTTGTAGAGGAACAGAACTCAACAAAGACCGTGGTTGAAGAGGTAAACAGTGCAGAGAACCTAATAAACGATGGCGTGGCAAAGAATACAAAACAACATTAGTATAATCAGCCAGTGCAGCCTGAAAAGTCAAACTATTACACAATACAACATGAAATTCTTCTTTGGTTAATGGTAGATGAAGGAAGGTAGGATCTTGTCCTGTCAATTGTTGACATTTCAAACGACCCTGCGAAAGAAGTCTAGCAATCATTTCTAGGGCAGTGGTCAATGTTTTCGCAAAAGAATGTGGCAAAAATAACCACTCTGAAATGTGTAAAGCATGCTCTTCCTTCTGCACTTTCTCGTCCCACTGACCTAGGAGAGCATACGGTTGAAAGGAATGATAAATGATAAACAATCGAACTGGCAATTGCAGAGAAATTCGATGAGCAAACGTAAAATTAATTTTATCTATCACTGTCTGCAGCGCAGATTGGGCTGCTTCTGTCAATTGTCTAGGAGAAGTTAGTTCAGGATTCCCCTTCAACAACGAAAACAAGGGCGACAGTTCGTGTGTCGTTATTCCCAACAGTGGTCGAAGCCAGTTAATTGTCCCCAACAACTTCTGTAAGTCATTTAGGGTACTCACTGTAGTAGCAAGTCGTATAGACTGTGGATATACATGCAAATCAAGAAGTTTCCAGCCGAGATACTTCCGTGGAGGGAGTGATTGTACCTTTTCCGTCGCAATTTGGAGACCGTATCGCCGAAGCTCAGCTACTAAACTGTCGAAAACTCGGGAAAGAGATGATTCAGTTTCCACAGCCAACAAAATATCGTCCATGTAATGATATAACACGATTGCATCATATGTTTTGTGAATATTTGACAAGGCCTCACTAACAACAATTTGACATATAGTTGGGCTATTTTTCATTCCTTGCAGTAAAACCACCCAATGAAACCGTTGCATGGGTCTATCATTATTAATCACAGGAACCGAAAAGGCAAAACGAACACAATCTTCAGGATGTAAATGAATGGTAAAAAAGCAATCTTTTAAGTCAATAACCTTGAAATGCCAATTGTCTGGAATCATAGTGGGATTAGGAGTTCCTAGTTGCAAGGCCCCCATAGGTGCCATCACTGCATTAATAGCTCGGAGGTCCTGCAACAATCTCCATTTGCCAGATTTTTTAGGAATAACAAATATAGGAGTATTCCAAGGGCTCGTGGAGGGAACAATATGGCCTAATTGTAGCTGCTCTTGCACCAATTCATGAGCCCTTTCTAGCCGCTCACCTTTCAAAGGCCACTGATCTACCCATACTGGCTTATCTGTTAACCAAGTCAGTTTGAGTCGCGGCTGAACGTCAGTGGCCCGTGTTAAAAATGTGTCATTATTGTCACGTTCCATTGTTGCAAGAGATCACGACCCCATAAAGTACATGGCACAGTTAAAACATATGGTTTTAAAACCGCTTGTTTGTTGTCAGGACCTTCCACAATCAAGGAATGCATACTCTGCCAAGGTATTTGTGTCCCTCCAATTCCAGTAACAGCAGCAAATGCCTGTACTAATGGCCATTCCTGTGGCCAGTCCGATCGTTGAATAATAGAAACATCCGCTCCGGTGTCCACTAAGCCAGTGAACATCCGACCGTTTATTCTACAAGTCAACATCGGTTGTCCCATGGTAATCTTCTGTGTCCAAAAAATGCGAGGCAGACCTGTACTACCAAACCCAGAGGACCCCCTTTCGCCAACATGGGCGGAACTTTCAGTTTGAATTTGAGTGTTGGGCAGCAAAAGCAATTGTGCAATTCGCTCTCCAATAGGTATAGTACAAGGTGGCATAGGGGTCCAAACCATAATTTTTATTTCCCCAGTATAATCGGAATCTATGACCCCAGCAAAACAAATAAACCTGCTCTGGAAGGGGAGGAACGACCGAGCAATAAGGCACATAAACCCTTAGGCAAAGGACCATACACTCCTTTCGGCACTAGATGTACTGACTGATCTTGAATTACTGTGGATTGACTGGTGGCCAGGTCCAACCCGGCGCTGCCTGCTGTGGCTGGTCTGAGAGACTTGACTGTAGTGAGTTGCCAGCGTTCGTGTTGCTTATTTGTGCCGGCCATGTCAAGGACTGTGCTGGCAGGGGCTGGGGCTGGGTCCTGTTGTGTAGTCTCGGGGCACTGGACCTCGCGCCCCTCCTCCCGTTTCCCGAGGTATTCTCAGGGAGCGGATTGCCCTGTTTGTCAAACTTAGAACAACATTGATTACCCCAATGGTATCCCTTTTGACAATGAGGGCATAATCGAGCAAGTTGTCTTCCCTGCCCGCCTTGTCCTCGTCTTCCTCTTCTCGCTTTCGGACAATCTTTCTTCACATGCCCTTCCTGACCACAGGAGAAACATTTAGTAGCAGCTCATGCAACTACCAACTGCTGAGCTAAGGCAGCAGCTAGCATATCTGCCTTATGTTGCTCAGAGCCCACGTTTTGGCATGCTCTAATAATCATTCAAAGTTTTTGCATGATTACGAATAGGATCAATGGCTCGCCTGCAGTCCGTGTTTGCATTCTCAATAGCAAGCTGAAACAATAACAATTCTGCTGCTTCAGAAGAGTCTATCTGTCTCTGTACAGCAGTTTGCAAACGATCCAAAAATTGTATGTACGGCTTCTGAGGTCCCTGACGAATGGAAGCAAAGGACGACTCTCGCTTGCCGAAATCCGGCACCCGTCGGAGTGCCCTCAAGGCTAACCCTGTGGCTTGGGCAAGAACATTCCGCGATAGTCCAGCCTGTGCTATCCTGGTAGCATAATGCCCTTCTCCCATTAATTCGTCGAGACTAATAGCAGTTCCTGCCGTTAAATTGTCCAGCACCTGAACTTGCACCAGCTCACGGTATTCCGAAAACCACACAGAGTACTGTGCTGCAGACAACACAAGACGTAGGATGGATTTCCAGTCTAAGGGTGTCAGTACGTAAGATTCTCCTATAACCTGTAACAAGTTCATTGTGAACGATGCCTGCAAACCATACTCCTTTATCGATTTGCGGACCTCCTTTATTACATCATATGGTAAATGAACGTATTTGGCGGGTCTATTTGGTTGATACAACGCAGGCATGGCTTGAAGAAGCGATATGTCCCCTCTTTTTAGTGCCTCTGTCCGGCAGTCGTCAAGTAGTCCACCCAAGATTTTAGACTGAACAGTTCCTTGTAATGGGTAACTTGGGGGCGGGGGGGGGGCAGGGGTGCAGAAGGGGGCGGGCGCGTGCTGAGTGGGGGGGGGTGGGGGGTGGGCATCAGGGATATCCGTGAGAGAGTCTTTTGTCTCTGTTGTTGCAAAATCTCTTCTGCTGTGGGAGCAGAAGGAGCCATCGCTTTTACAGGAGTAAGCGGGGGACATAAATCCAGCTCTCGTTCGGGGTCAACAGGACCTGGATCAAAAGGATCCCCAGGGTCTGCTCTGCCCTCCGACAGCGGAGGTTCAGTCACCACCTCAGCATAGTGTGACTCCAACTCAGGATCTATTAATTCAAACGAACGAGATTCTTTTTTCATATTTGTCTCAGCGGGTGGTAATACGGAGTCATTAACTTTCTGCAATACCTGTTCAGCAGGTAGCAGAGTCCTGAGAGCAGTATAAACCACATGCCAAGTAATCAATATATCCTCGGGGAGCTCCAACTGCACAAGCTGCTTAGCTTGCAGCTCCTCTCCAACCTTCTGCCATTGAGTGAGATCATATGAGCCTTTAACAGGGAACCACGGACAATAATCCCGAATCCATACAAGCAACCTCACCAACTGCAGCAGAGCGACCTTAAAGCCTAGTTCTCGTAAAATATGTTGTAAAATCTCTGTATGCAACTTCTGTTCTCGAGTCGCTGACTGTCCCATAATGAAGAAACGACAGTCTAAAAAACTTCCCCGCGGCTGCTCACCTGTTTCGTCCAGTGACCGGTGATGAATATGAGCGCTCGATGCAGTGCAGTTTCCTCCATCCAGCTATGCAGGGGTACACCACTGGTAATTATCCTCACTGCTTTTCCTTCTTCTCTTTTCCAAGTCCTTCTTCTATTTTTCAAGTCCCCATTCGGGCGCCATTTGTGGTGTATGATAGGCACGGACTCCGTAGGGCGCAAGTACAGAATCAATTTTATTACAGAATTTTCTGACTATATAGTATTTCTTCTTAAAAGGGGAGGCTCTTCCCCAATCATCACCCGATTCGTGTTCCCTGCAAGATCTGTTATTCTGTTTTTCTCTTGCACCTGGCGGGTGCCTGGCTGTCTGTTCTCAGCTCCTTATCTCCTGGATTCGGCCAGTCACATGTTATTTACGAGCTACTGAGGAATGCAAGGCCTGTTTTGTGCATATCTTTTCTTTGAACTGCTGTTTTTCGCTGCTTTAGCGCACAGGTGGAAATCGCACATTTTCCACGCCGTCTTTATTCACTAAAGCGTTGTTCTCCACAAAACCATTCTTACCAAATGTCCCCAGTGTAAACTAAAATTACAAACATATTACCCTGCTACAACACCACCTTTGCACATTAGCGAAGGAAAGACTTTATGGTCTACTTGGCAAATTGATTACATTGGTCCTTTAAAATCTTCTACTGGGTACAAATACATCTTAACAGGTGTAGAAGCAGTATCTGAACTTCTTGCAGCTACCAAATGTCAGAAAGCTAATGGACAAAGTACCATTCAAGGCCTCTCCTCATGGTTCTCAATTTTACCCATTCCTGACTCCATCCAGTGTGATAATGGCTCACATTTTACTAGCGAAGAAGTACAAGAATGGGCAAAACAAGAAGGGATAAAATGGGAATTTCACACACCCTATTATCCACAATCTAATGGTATAGTCAAATGAGTCGATGGACTACTGAAGAAATATTTGAAGCCACATGATGGGCAATGGGACGGCTGCTTTCTAAAACCTTACAACAGATAAATAATCCATATGGTCCCTATGGAAGCCCAGTTACTCAAGCCTTTTTGACACCTCCTCTGGAAAAGCCCCTATACAACTAGCATACCTGGTCTTCGATGAAACTGGGACAGCCTGTGATGGTGTCATGCTTTAGTCCCAGTCAGCAGCTAAGCACCACATGGCCACTCACTCACTCCTCCTCCCCCATGTGCACCTCTAATCCTGCTCATCGTATTCATTACTCACTTCTTGCAAAAATGACCTAGAAGTCCCTTCAAGAGGAACATAAGTACAAGTAGGCCTTTGACTCATCTGGAGGACTGCCCGCTGGAGACTAGAGTGGCATCTTTCCTGGAAGAATCCCCTTTTGTGATTGTTTTGCCTTGCTGCTCATGTATTCGTGCCTGTAGAGTCAAGGTAGGTTTTCCATCCCACTTCCTCATGTCCTCTCCGTGGTCACGCAGGTAAAACCACAGCGTGCCTTGTGGTGTTTACCCTCTATATCCTCTCTCTTGAGCAGATGGACACTTACCCCTAACAGCTGAGATACTGGTCTGTACAGGTGGGGAGTAGGACATATTGTCTTCAAATTCCTGGACCTTCCGGGACAGTTTCTCCACAGCCGAGACAAGGGAGGAAGAAAAACTGTCTTCAAATTGCCAGAGTCGGCCAGCCACTTCATCCACTATTTGTGCCTCTTTGCCTTTCCAGTCGATTACTGCCAGCGAGTTGGCGTATGACGATGGTGCACTCCATACAAACTTCCGCCACATGAGTCATGTGCACTGGACTTCATCAGGGTCTGTGGGTAACTGCGTGTTATCCGGGTCATAACAAACCATCTCCCACATGGCTAATTCCCTCAGGTACTGGATACCTCTCTCCATGGTGGTCCATTTCCCTGGCTGACATTCAACATCTTCACTGGAGGGATACCTTTCCCTCACGCTTGACAGGAGTCACCGCCATAGGCTGAGGGCTTGTGTCTTCTTCCCAATTGCCTTGTCAATGCCCCCTTCCCTAGACAGGGATCCCAGCTGCCTGGCCTCCCTACCCTCTAATTGCAGGCTACTGGCCCCATTATCCCAGCAGCGGAGCAGCCAGGTAATGATGTGCTCCCCTGGAAGGCGGCTGAAATCTTTTCTCATATCTCGCAGCTCACTCAGGGAGAGGGATCAGATGATTACCTCTGGTTCTGCCTCTTCCTCCTGTTCTCGTGATGGTCCTGGTTCATCATCACCCCTTACTAAGCCAACTGATTTGTTTGTGTATTTCTTCTTCTGTATAGGGGCGACAGATACCAGTACAGGTTGGTTTTTCTGGTTCAGCTGCACTGCCTGTTGCCGGGGTTGGGGTAGCCACAGTGCCTGTCAGTCTGTTTTCCCTCTCTTCTCCCTGAGGGTGCTTCCTACTATCGAGCAGTGTTTGGTAGATAGTAGCCAGGGCCCAGCACAGTGCAGGAAGTTGTGTCTCCTTGGAATAGCTACAACATTTTCCTTTCAAATATTCTACCATTTTATCAGGGTCTTGCAGTTGTTTGGGAGTGAAGCTCCAAACCATTGGGGGTGAGAAGATCTCTAGATACCTGCCCATATTCTCCCACATGCCATGCCAGCCCTGACTATTCAGCCTCAGGGAAAATCTCTGGGTGGTATTCTTCAAACATTTTTTTGTAACCCTAAACAAGACCTGGAACACATTCAGGAGACATAGCAATAGGAACATACTGGCCTGAACATTCCAAGGGTATTCAGCATTCTCCAAAGCTGCTGTAACCAGCCTGAAGGAAAAAGGGGAGGTGAAAGAGCAGGAGAAAGTATCCCCCCCTCTGCCTTCCCCATAGATTAAGTGCTATTATTAATCAATTCTGAGAGATGTCATCCAAGGTACTGGCATGACAGCAATGCCACATACAAATACCAACTTCATCTCATGACCATTGATGTTATCATATCAGAAGCCGATATCACACAGTACAGCAACATGAGAATCCAAATCCCTCGACCAGAGGTGATAAACAGCGTGGCAGGGAATACATACAGGAAGTATGGGTTTACATACCACAACCACACGAACAAACAAAACACCATTGTGACCAGACACTGTTTAAATAACATTATAAATGCTTATAACAACTTTGTTTTTAACATGCTTGGGTCAGATCTGTTGTTATCTCAATGCTTTGTGCCCCACATTGGGTGCCAAAAAGGACTGTCGTGGTTTAGCCCCAGCCAGTAGCTGAGCACCACGTGGCTGCTTGCTCACCCCACTCCCTCCCTCAGTGGGATGGGGAGGAGAATCAGAAGACAAAGGAAAAGCTCGTGGGTTGGGATAAGGACAGTTTACTGGGACAGCAATGGGAGAGGGAAATAACAACAGTACTTAGAATATACAAAATGGGTGATACACAATGCAATTTCTCACCCAATGACACGACAACCGCACACTCAGACCGTCCAAGAGCCGTGCCACCCCTCCCTGGCTAGCCCCCTTTTATGGTGAGCATGATGTCATGTGGTATGGAATACTCCTTTGATAGTTTGGATCACCTGTCCTGGCTGTGTCCCCTCCCAGCTTCATGTGAAAATTAACTCTATCCTAACACAAACCAGGGCAGATGGCAAAGATACTATGTGTGGGAAGAATACCAGTAACCCTAATTAAACCACAAGGATTTCTAGCATGGGATGCTGTTGATCATAATAGAATAGAGCACAAAATCAGTTCTAGATGGATTTATCCTGTATCGTAAAAGGCATAACCTGTTCAGCCTTCCCCACAGAGACCGTTCTCTCTTTCTTTCGTTTTTTCAGAAATAATGAATTCCACCAATGACACTGTGGGAACAAACAACACATCTAACAATCCCACTAATGGTGCTGTGGAAGTAAGTAATCCTCGTCTTCAACATCGGCACCTTTGCGGTGTCGTGCCTACACCTCTCCCTCACTGCATTGACCTGCTGGGATATACATCAATGGCAACAATGACACAGGCTATACGCCCCTTCCTCCCTCTCTACCTATTCATTGGAGTAAGTATACTCACAATAGCGCAAGATCCTTGGGACCACACACTACTAAGATACACTAGAAGTATTGGAACACCACAAAGCAAGGCAAACCTAAATCTTTCTACTTTAGTTTTACATGGGAATGAAGTATACTCAAAAGATGAATGGGGTTGGGATGACTCTCATTGGATGGCTCAACTCCAAGCCATGCCAGGAGAGAAAATACAAATTGGGTGCCAGGTAATCAATGGATCCACTTACCATAAACCAACTGAAATTAAAATATTTTATACCAACTTTTCCAAACCAAAAGACAGCAACAATGATTGTTATAAAATAACAGATCCAAATTTAGATTGTTGGTACAATTTCACTTTTATCAAATCTATAATTGCATTCTGTACTTGGGGCTATAAAACCACAGACCTAGTATTTGATTTTACAATTGGTACATGCAACATATGAAACCTGTATACAACAGGATGGCCATGAATCCATGCTCATATAGGCTATAATGGATATGCACCCAATACTCATCCTGCTAAATCTCTAAATTTGTCTGTGATAGTGTTACACAATAACTTTGTCTTCCATAAACAAAAACGGATTATAAAAAGTGAAGATAAAGATTGGCAAATTCTGTCTCTGAAAGGGATGAGTGGAGACACTATTTCTAGAGGATGTCAAATTGAAAACCACACTGACTGTCCGACAGCTTTACACATTACTGTAGAATACGATGGAAATGAGCTCAAACACGATTTTGACCATACACACATTTATCGTTATGGACACGAATGTTGGTATACCTTTACGATATTCCACTCAGCACTCATAACATGTTTTTGGGCCAACCCTGAATTCCATTCCAGCATGTCTCTTCAGTTCAAAATTGAAATTCAACAGCTGATTTTACCAACTCGACCTCCTATTAAACTGTCTCCTCACATCTATAACACAGGCCCCTACATAATCAAAAACACAGTACAACAAGAAGTTCTCTTTAACCCCAGTTGGTCTCTAAAAAGAGTGGAGCTAGCACTGCATATTAATACGTCAGCAATCAAATCAGACGATTCTGCCTTTTTGGGAGTTGCTCACACTGGCTGGCTAGCATGGTTACATGGACAATCTTTAAAACAATCCCAATGTGTGCGATGGGACACCACTGGGTTATTAGGAACAGGATTAGGAGTACTAAATAGCACAGACACTTAAGTTATTATGAACAAACTAATTGCTACTACCAATGATCTAACGAAATTGGAACGCCCACTAAAATCATCTTTATCAGCCTTAGGAGCAAGTCAGACATTTTACCTCACTGGGAACGAATTGAAGAAAATTATCATCAATTACTTGTAAAAGCCCTTGGAGCAACCCAAGGTAACACCTCTCTTGCCTTGAGTTGTATCCAAGCACAATTCTGCATACAGTCTATTGTAGCAGCCATTATTAGAGAAGGAGAAACTCTACCCACTGAGATTTATAAATTAATTTGGGACAATGCCTCAGAATTTGAAAAGGAGTTTCAGTCATGGTGGCAATTAGTCAACTTCACTTAGAATCATAGAATCATAGAATGTCCTTGTATTGGGTATGCATGGCAAGGTTTTGGTAGCGGGGGGGCTACAGGGGTGGCTTCTGTGAGAAGCTGCTAGAAGCTTCCCCTGTGTCTGATAGAGCCAATGCCAGCCAGCTCCAAGACAGACCCACCACTGGCCAAGGCCAAGCCAATCAGAGCCTCTGTGATAACATGTTTAAGAAGGGGAAAAAAAAACCAAGTGAGAGACCTTTTGCAGCCAGAGAGAGGAGTGAGAAGATGTAAGAAACTCTGCAGACACCAAGGTCAGTGCAGGAGGAGGTGCTCCAGGCGCCGGAGCAGAGATCCCCCTGCAGCCCATGGTGAAGACCATGGTGAAGCAGGCTGTTCCCCTGCAGCCCATGGAGGGAGGATGAGGGGGTGTAGAGATTCCACCTGCAGCCCGTGGAGGACCCCACGCCGGAGCAGGTGGAGGCACCTGAAGGAGGCTGTGACCCCGTGGGAAGCCCACGCTGGAGCAGGCTCCTGGCAGGACCTGTGGACCCGTGGAGAGAGGAGCCCACGCCAGAGCAGGTTTGCTGGCAGGACTTGTGACCCCGTGGGAGACCCCACGCTGGAGCAGTCTGCTCCTGAAGGTCTGCACCCCGTGGGAAGGACTCATGTTGGAGAATTTCGTGAAGGACTGTCTCCCATGAGAGGGACTCCATGTTGGAGCAGGGGAACGATGAGAGGAGTCCTCCCCCTGAGGATGAAGAAGCGGCTCGAAACAATGTATGATGAACTGACCATAACCCCCATTCCCCGTCCCCCCTGTGCCGCTGAGGGGGGAGGAGGTTTGAAACCGGGAATAAAGTTGAGCCCAGGAAGTTGGGAAGGGTGGGGGGAGGTGTTGTAAGATTTGCTTTTATTTCTCATTCCTCTACTCTGTTTTGCTTAGTAATAAATTAGATGAATTCCCTCTCTAAGTTCGGTCTGTTTTGCTCATGACGATAATTAGTGAGTGATCTCTCCCTGTCCTTATCTCGACCCACAAGCTTTTTGTTATACTTTTTCTCCCCTGTCTAGTGAATGAGGGGAGTGATAGAGCGGCTCTGGTGGGCACCTGGCCCCCAGCCAGGGTCAACCCACCACAGTCCTGAGTTGAAAGGGACCCATAAGGATCATCGAGTCCAACTCCTGGCTCCACACAGGACCAGCCGAATCAGAACATATGACTGAGAGCATTATCCAGATGCTTCTTGAACTCAGTCAAGCTCGGTGCTGTGACCACTTCCCTGGGGAGCCTGTTCCAGTGCCCGACCACCCTCTCAGTGAAGAACCTTTTCCTGATATCCAACCTAAACCTCCCCCATCACAGCTTCATTCCATTCCCTCGGGTTCTATCACTGGCCACCAGAGGGAGGAGACCAGCTCCTGCCCCTTCGCTCCCCCTCGTGAGGAAGCTGTAGGCCGCGATGAGGTCTCCCCTCAGTCTCCTCTTCTGTAGGCTGAACAAACCAAGGGACTTCAGCCTCTCCTCATACATCTTCCCCTCTAGACCCTTCACCATCTTTGTTGCCCTCCTCTGAACACTCTCCAATAGTTTTATGTCCTTTTTGTACTGTGGCACCCAAAACTGCATGCAGTACTCGAGGTGAGGCCGCACCAGCGCAGAGTGGGACAATCACTTCCCTAGACCAGCTAGCAATGCTGTGCTTGATGCACCCCAGGATACGGTTGGCCTTCCTGGCAGCCTGGGCACACTGTTGACTCATGTTCAACTTGCTGTCGACCAAGACCCCCAAGTCCCTTTCATTTATCACACAGAAAGCAATAAGATTGTCACCTTTGTCCTCACTATACGCAATGCTTCAGTATACAATATATACCGAACCATTGCATTAGGACTGAATCATAATGGAACCATACTCTATCCATTAGAGCATAGAATGTGGGCCAATCAAAAGGAGGAAAAGTGGCAAACAATTGATATAAATGCACACGTTGTACAAGAACAATAGGGCTTCATTTGCAAAAGTAATACTCTCAAAGCTCAAGACATCTGTTTGGACACAGAAAAAAACATTCGCCACTTTGAAATTCATCCAAATGAAGTTCCTGAAACCATGTTAGAAAAGGATGTATTTGCATGCGAACATCCTGTAAATCCTTATTGATAGATAACTTTGTTTATAACATAACCAATCAGTTCAATCTATGTGTATGTAATTTTTCTATGATTATTGGTTGTGATTTTAATTTGTCTGCACCAATAATTACTCATGATGATCTGTCTCTTAATTACATGCTATACCACAAGTTACAACCTACACCTATTGGGATGAATGTAACCATAATCAAACAGCTCCTCCATGACCCTGATTTAATCAACCTTCTACAACAAGCACAAGAAATCGGACAAAAAAACCCTTATCAAAGTCCATCACTATGTTGAAGAAATACATCAAGTGTTAAAAAGAGTCAAAAGAGATGGAGAACACCGATGGTGGGAAGTCCTGTTTGGATGGTCTCCAACAGCAACTGGAACACTGAACCTGATGTTTCACCCCATCGTAATTTTGCTGACTGTTGTTATACTATACTTGATGCTAATTATTGTTTTATACATCAGAGTTTGGAAGGTCATTAAACAAATTACTGCAAAAATTTCCCTGCATATATGTCTCCCCACATAAATGATATCACTTAACCACATTTAATCAAACTTTAGTTAATTAATAGAAGCTAACCAAACACAGAATTTCCCTCAGACTGTGTCAAAACATTTTCATCCGTGACATGGGTCTGGCTGAGATGGAGTTAATTTTCTCCATAGCAGCCCTCATAGTGCTGTGCTGTGTATTGGTAGCTAGCAAGGTAGTGATAACACACCACTGTTTTGGCTACTACTGAGCAGTGCTGGCACACATCAAGGCTGTCTCTCCAACATTTCTCCCCCCCTTCACCAGTAGGCTAGGGATGGGCAAAATCTTGGGAGGGGACATAGCCAGGACAGCTGACCCAAACTGACCAAAGGGATATTCCATACCATATGACAGTCTGCTCAGCAATAAAAAGCTGAGAGAAAGGAAGAGGAAGTAGGGGCATTAATTTTTTTTTTTTTTTTTTAACAACATTTGTCTTGCAGAGCAGCCGCTATGCATACTGAAGCCCTGCTTCCCGGGAAGTGGCCGGACATCGCCTGCTGATGGGAAGTAGAGAATAAATGAATAAATCTTTTGTTTTCCTTTGCTTCTGCATGCGGCCTTTTATTTTTTTTTTTTTTTTGCTTGTGGTTTAGCCCCAGCCAGCAGTTGAGCACTACTTAGCTGCTCACTCACCCCTCCCCTGGCAGGATGGGGAGAAGAATCGGAAGACAAAGGCAAACCTTGTGGGTTGGGATAAGGACAGTTTACTGGGACAGCAAAGGGAGAGGGAAATAACAACACTACTTATAACAGAATATACACAATGGGTGATAACACAAGGCAATTTACTGACCCAACAACCGACTGGACACTCAGTTCACACTCAGACTGTCCCAGAGCAACGCCGAACCGCCCCTCCCCATCTAGCCCCCTTTTATGGTGAGCATGATGTCACATGGTATGGAATAGCCCCCTGGCCAGTTTGGCTCACCTGTCCTGACTCCTTGTGAAAATTAACTCTATCCTAGCCAGAACCAGGACATTGCTTTATTAAACTGCCTTTATCTTGACCCATGTGAGGTTTTTTTTCATCCTATTTTTATCCCCTCCCTGTCCTGCTGAGGAGAGGAGTGATAGAGTGGCTTGGTGAGCACCTGGTGCCCAGCCGAGGTCAACCCAACACATTACTTTGAACTGAAGAACAGCTCTATAAAGAACAGTGAGCTGAAATTCAGACTATGTAGCCACACTATATAGAGAGTAATCTACAGATGAAAGAGAAAGGTATACAGGAATGCCCTGGATGAAGGATGTATAGCTACTCGGAGAGAAAGTGGTGCAAAGCACCATCAGTGTCTCCACCAGGAAACAAATAGGCTTTATTAGCTCTAGTCTAATGACAATTCACCTTCACCTAGTCTGCCTTGCACAGAGCCACTACAATGCTTTTCTGTACTATCCCTGGTGCTCTGGGTGGGCTTGTTGCCCCTGGCACAGCATGACACAGTGCAAATGCAAGACCTAGCGTGGGCCCAGGTGCTGCATTCAAGGAAGCACTTCCACTTAGAAGCCTGAAAGTGCTAAGACTCAGGTAAAATAAGTAGGAACATGGAATGAATCTGCAGAGGAAAAAGGACATGGAAACCAATGTTTTCTACAGGAGCCAGTCCTTTCCCTTGGGATCAGGTTCAGCATCAGTTCTGGCATACCTGGGTTGCCATCCAATGAAGTGCGCTTGCATGGCTCACCTAGCTTCCTATATTTGCTGGACTCAACACAGTACTAAGCCCAGCCAGGTCCAGGCATTCATACAGGGTTTCATTGAACCTGACAATGCTTCTGAGACTCAGGTTGGGCAGGGAAGGGTGAGGTGGGATGTATTTCTGCACTATACTCCCCAGCAGTCCTAGTCTTCAAAACAAGATCGGGAGGCATCTGAAAGAGCTTGTTGGAAATCAGATGGCATCTCCTGGGGTTTTTTGGTTCTAGTTTTTTTGCTGCATGATGGTGATGACACTGGTCCTGGAGATGAACTGGTCTGAGAGACAGTGGAACTGTGCTCATGCCACACCTGAACAATCTTTCAATATGTCACATGAATACTCTGCAATCCAGATAACTGAGACTTGACTGTTGTCAGAAACACAACATCTAGAAGAGTTTTCAGGCTAACAGGAAAAAAACCCATAAGAGCAGACAGAGTATTAATTAAAAAAAAAAAATTAAAAAATCACTCAAGTAAAAAAAAAACCCACAACAAAAAAACGGTACACCCCCAGAAGAAAAACCTAAAATACTATAATTGTCAAAGTTAAAAAATTAAAAGGATCATTTAATGAATCTTCAAAGGAAAAAGGAAGTGAAAATAAAGAATTAAAGTTCTCTACCTGTCAGACCTGTCCCATGAAAAAACAATTTCATTTATAATTGTGGTGGGTTGACCCTGGCTGGGGGCCAGGTGACCACCAGAGCCGCTCTATCACTCCCCTCCTCTCTAGACAGGGGAGAAAAAGTGCAATGAAAAGCTTATGGGTCGAGATAAGGACAGGGAGAGATCATTCACTAATTACCTTCACGAGCAAAACAGACCGAACTTAGAGAGGGAATTCATCTTATTTATTACTAGGCAAAACAGAGTAGAGGAATGAGAAATAAAAGCAAATCTTAAAACACCTCCCCCACCCCTCCCATCTTCCCGGGCTCAACTTCACTCCCGGCTTCAACCTCCTCCCCCCTCAGCAGCACAGGGGGATGGGGAATGGGGGTTACGGTCAGTTGATCACATGTTGTTTCTGCTACTTCTTCATCCTCAGGGGGAGGACTCCTTTTATCGTTCCCCTGCTCCAACATGGAGTCCCTCTCATGGGAGACAGTCCTTCATGAACTTCTCCAACGTGAGTCCTTCCCACGGGCTACAGTCCTTCACGAACTTCTCCAACATGAGTCTCTCCCACAGGCTACAGTCCTTCATGAACTGATCCAGCGTGGGTCTCTTCCATGGGGTGCAGACCTTCAGGAGCAAACTGCTCCAGTGTGGAGTCCCCCATGGGGTCACAAGTCCTGCCAGCAAACCTGCTCCGGTGTGGGGTCCTCCACGGGCTGCAGGTGGAATCTCTACACCCCCTCATCCTCCCTCCATGGGCTGCAGGGGAACAGCCTGCTTCACCATGGTCTTCACCATGGGCTGCAGGGGGATCTCTGCTTCAGCACCTGGAGCACCTCCTCCCCCTCCTTCTGCGCTGACCTTGGTGTCTGCAGAGTTTCTTACATCTTCTCACTCCTCTCTCCAGCTGCAAAAGCTCTCTCTAACTGTTTTTGTCTTTCTTAAATATGTTATCACAGAGGCGCTGATTGGCTTGGCCTTGGCCAGCGGCGGGTCCGTCTTGGAGCCGGCTGGCATTGGCTCTATCAGACACAGGGGAAGCTTCTAGCAGCTTCTCACAGAAGCCACCCCTGTAGCCCCCCCGCTACCAAAACCTTGCTACGCAAACCCAACACAATAATCAAGGGTTTTATCTTTTATAATCAAGTGCATTTTCTGTGGAAGTGATATCTTCCACAGCCTAGATGCAATCTAATTATTCCTCTAGTAGAAAATGCAAATTTTCTGACTCTTCACATTGGTTTAGTGCAGAAAAAAAATATCTTTATTAAAATATGTTTGGTGACATTTATTCACATAAGTAAATAAAAGCTGATACACCGGAAGGCTGCGCTGCCATTCAGCAAGACCTGGACAGGCTAGAGAGCTGGGCAGAGAGGAAACATGAAATTCAGTAAGGGCAAGTGTAGGGTCCTGCACCTAGGGAAGAACAACCCCAAGCACCAGTACAGGTTAGGGGCTGACCTGCTGGGAAGCAGCACTGCAGAGAAGGACCTGGGAGTCCTGGTGGACAGGAAGCTCTCCATGAGCCAGCAATGTGCCCTCGTGGCCAAGAAGATACCTTGTGGTATCCTGGGGTGCATTAAGAAGAGCGTGGCCAGCAGGTCAAGGGAGGTTATCCTCCCCCTCTACTCTGCCCTAGTGAGGCCACATCTGGAGTACTGTGTCCAGTTCTGGGCTCCCCAGTACAAGAAAGAAAGGGAACTACTGGAGAGAGTCAAATGCAGGTCTATGAGGATGATTAGGGGACTGGAGCATCTCTCGTATGAGGAAAGGCTGAGAGAGCTGGATCTGTTTAGTCTGGAGAAGAGAAGACTCAGACGGGATCTTCTCAATGCTTATAAATATCTAAAGGGTGGCTGTCTAGAGGATGGGGCTAGACAGATTGGTAGGGGTTGGAAGGGACCTCTAGAGATCATCTATTCCAACCCCCCCTGCTAGAGCAGGATCACCTAGAGCAGGTTGCACAGGATTGCATCCAGGCAGGTTTTTAATATCTCCAGACAAGGAGATTCCACAACCTCTCTGGGCAACCTGTTCCAGTACTCTGTCACCATCAGAGTGAAGAATCACAGAATTATAGAATGGTTAGGGTTGGAAGGGACCTCAAAGATCATCTAGTTCCAACCCCCCCTGCTGCGGGCAGGGACACCCTCCACTAGACCACATTGCCCAAAGCCTCATCCAACCTGGTCTTAAACACTTCCAGGGAGGGGGCCTCCACAACCTCTCTGGGCAACCTGTTCCAGTGCCTCACCACCCTCACAGTAAAGAATTTCTTCCCAACATCTAATCTAAATCGACCCTCCTTCAGCTTGAACCCATTACCCCTTGTCCTGTCACTACACTCCCTGATAAACAGTCCCTCTCCATCTTTCCTGTAGGCCCCCTTCAGGTAGTGGAAGGCTGCAATTAGGTCTCCCCAGAGCCTTCTCTTCTCCAGGCTGAACAACCCCAACTCTCTCAGCCTGTCCTCATAGGAGAGGTGCTCCAGCCCTCTGATCAGCTTCGAGACCTCCTCTGGACTCGCTCCAACAGCTCCATGTCTCTCCTGTACTGGGGCCCCCAGAGCTGGATGCAGTACTCCAGGTGGGGTCTCACAAGAGTAGAGTAGAGGGGCAGAATCACCTCCCTCGATGTGCTGGTCACGCCTCTTTTGATGCAGCCCAGGACACGGTTGGCTTTCTGGGCTGCAAGCGCACACTGCCGGCTCATGTTGAGCTTCTCTTCAATCAATACCCCCAAGTCCTTCACCTCGGGGCTGTTTTCAATCCATTCGTCTCCCAGCCTGTAGTTGCACTTGGGATGGCCCCGACGCACATGCAGGACCTTGCACTTGGCCTTGTTGAACTTCATGCGGTTCGCAAGGGCCCACCTCTCCAGCCTGTCCAGGTCCCTCTGCATGGCATCCCTTCCCTCCAGCGTGTCGACCCCACCACACAGCTTGGTGTCGTTGGCAAACTTGCTGAGGGTGCACTCGATCCCACTGTCCATGTCGCTGACAAAGATGTTGAACTGTGCCAGTCCCAGTACAGACCCCTGAGGAACGCCACTCGTCACTGATCTCCACTTGGACATTGAGCCATTGACCACAACTCTTTGAGTGTGACCATCCAGCCAATTCCTTATCCACCAAGTGGTCCATCCATCGAATCCATGTCTCTCCAATTTAGAGACAAGGATGTCGTGCGGGACAGTGTCAAATGCCTTGCACGAGTCCAGGTGGATGACGTCTGTCACTCTTCCCTTTTCCACCGATGCTGTAACCCCATCATAGAAGGCCACCAAATTTGTCAGGCACGATTTGCCCTTAGTGAAGCCGTGTTGGCTGTCACCAGTCACCTCCTTATTTTCCATGTGCCTGAGCATAGTCTCCAGGAGGGTCTGCTCCATAATCTTGCCAGGCACGGAGGTGAGACTGACCGGCCTGTAGTTCCCCGGGTCTTCCTTTTTACCCTTCTTAAAAATGGGGGTTATGTTTCCCCTTTTCCAGTCAGCGGGAACTTCACCAGACTGCCAGGACTTCTCAAATATGATGGAGAGTGGCCTGGCCACTTCATCCACCAGGTCCCTCAAGACCCGCGGATGCATCTCATCAGGTCCCATGGACTTGTGCGCCTTCAGGTTCCTTAGATATTCTCGAACCTGATCTTCTCCTACAGTGGGTGGTCCTTCATTATCCCTGTCCCTGCCTTTGCCTTCTGTGACCTGGGCAGTGTGGCTCAAGCATTTGCCAGTGAAGACTGAGGCAAAGAAGTCATTGAGTACCTCAGCCTTCTCCATATCCTGGGTAACCAGGTCACCCCTTTCATTCCTGAGGGGACCCACATTTTCCCTCGTCCTCCTTTTATCCCTAACATACCTATAGAAGCTTTTCTTGTTGTCCTTAACATCCCTGGCCAGACTAATTTCTATCAGGGCTTTGGCTTTCCTAACCTGATCCCTGGCTGCTCGGACAGTTTCTCTGTATTCCTCCCAGGCTACCTGCTCTTGTTTCCACCCTCTGTAGGCTTCCTTTTTATGTTTGACTTTGCCCAGGAGCATCCTTGTTCATCCACGGGGGCCTCTTGGTGGATTTGCTTGACTTCCTCTTTGTTGGGATGCCTCTCTCCTGAGCTTGGAGGAGGTGACCCTTGAATATTAGCCAGCTGTCTTGGGCCCCTCTTCCTTCCAGGGCTTTGTCCCATGGTATTCTACCAAGCAGGTCCCTCAAGAGGCCAAAGTCTGCTCTCCTGAAGTCCAGGGTAGTGAGCTTGCTGTGTGCCCTCCTCGCTGCCCTGAGGATCTTGAACTCCACCTTTTCGTGGTCACTGCAGACTATGGGAACAAGCTTCAGAGAGAAACATAAGATAGAAGAACTCATTTTATTATGGATACAAGGTTCAGATTGCATGCAATAGGCAAGACAAGATCACATGATGAACGAGGGGAATTAAAAGAAATATTATAACATCTCATCTACTCTGCATTTTCCATTCACATCACAGAAGTACCTTTTCTGAGGGAATAGGTAGTTTTCTTTCTGTCACACAAGGAGAAGGTTCAAGTGGCTTTCTCTGAGCATTGAAGTGACTTGTTCAGCTGAATAACAATGGTGCTTGTAGAGTGACCAAGTCTATCAGACTATTTCTAGACCATTCAGATGTAGAGTGGATATACTGAAATCAGTTTGCCTTGTCTACACAACTGTTACTTCAGTAAGAGTACATTTTACTGGTGTGAGGGACAAAAAAAATGTTTGTTCTACGTACAACTAAGTGAAAATGCTAAAAAGGAAAGTGATTTACCAGTGAAGGCTCTCTGGAAATCATTGCCCATACACATATTCACAGCGTGGGCATGTCTATTTACCACCTGGAATCGTCTTAGCATTGTCAGGACCCAGAAGTTGCCTGTCCAGGCCCTTTCTTGCTCTCTAATCTGTTCTTTGAACTTAATCCATATAATTCTCCATGACAACTCATATAGAATTCAGCATACAAAAGAAGGCCTATTCACAGGAATAGTTCTTATCATATATATGGCATTTTCACACTCAGTAATTCTGTTAATCTGAACAGTTAATGCCCATTTACACCTAAAACACAAATCTTGTCCAAACTTTGCAGTCTTTATGGTGAAGTTGAATTCTGGCCTTGCAATGTCCAAATGAGTTCATATCTGAATATACAGCAACTATATGCCTGTAGCCATGCAGAAGAAAATACTATGAGAATGTAAAACCAGAAGATGAAATTTCAAGCAAGCTGAAATAAAAAAACCCAACCAACTAATAAATAAACAAAACCCCCAAGTACTTCAGCTTCAAAGACTAAATTTAAAACTTTTTTCCAGTTATCCAAAATTTGGAAGAAAATTCAGCCTATGTATGCCAATTATACGACTGTTACAATTATTAAAGTAACATTATTGATTATGGTGTGTGGTGGAAATTTTTCACTGGTTATTTTGTTGGTTTGGGGGTCTTTGTAGCATGCAATACAAAAGGAACTTGTACTTTTTTGTTGCTTGTTTTTCTAAAAATATGTTTTGAGACAACTTCGGAGACAACATGCTGGCATATCAGTGGCACTGAACTGCACCCTCCAGATGACTGGGATTTTTGACACAGAAGCACATTTTTCTCATAAGAGTTTGCAGATGCTTGAGTGGTACTTATATTCATGTAATAAAAGTAGTGCAAGATTAGCTGTGGCATGTGTGTATTTCTCCACTACAAATGGTTTCTATTCAGTTGCAGCCATAAATATTGCCATAACAATTCTTGAAGCAGTGGAACAACTGCAGTGCTAATTAAAAGAGGGATCCTAAAGGGTTCTTGCAATCAGTAGAAATGATTGCCACAGTTTGTTAAACTCACACTTGTCAATCCTTCGACTTTACTTCTGCTACATGACAAAATATTTGAATTCTGAAAAATTAATAATTTGACATGTTATTGGAAGAAGTAAATTTTCAAACTGATAGCAAAGCAAAGGACTTAGCAATACCCTAAGTAATGTCATCACTAGGATTTTATGAATATATTACAATGCACAGCTTGGCATCTCTCCTCTCTATCATCTTGATGACAACGATATTGCAGAAGAGTCTTCTTGTCTAGCAGCTTAAATGACCACAAACAATAAAGCAAACCCTGGAGAAAAGGATGATAGTCACTATCACTATCTTCTCTGCATAACCTACACTGTGCATAGCATAGATTTGCACAGTAAACAGTCGATGTCTTTCAGACATAAGAAATACTACAGAGTAGTAATTTTTTTACACACAGAAGTATTTATAAGCACAGACTACTCCCAAAATCTCTCTTTTCTGTGCTAAAAACAGTGGGATTTGCAGCATAATATTGGAAGACAGAACTTCTTGTAATGTGTGGTGTGGTGACTTGGCGATTCTTTTGGAGCTATATGCATTTGCCTCACTGTCATGTGTGATATGGTCACTGCTGTGCAACACATCATAGAATCATAGAATATCTCAAGTTGGAAGGGACCCATAAGGATCATTGAGTCCAACTCCCTGCTCCTCGCAGGACTACCTAAAACTAAACCATATGTCTAAGAGCATCGTCCAGATGCTCCTTGAACTCAGTCAAGCTCGGTGCTGTGACCGCTTCCCTGGGGAGCCTGTTTCAGTGACCGACCACCCTCTCAGTGAAGAACCTTTTCCTAATGTCCAATCTGAACTTACCCTGATGCAGCTTCACTCCGTTTCGAAGTGTCCTATGACTGGTGTGGGGTGCCAGACTTATCCAGGCTTGTTGGTGCCGAATACAGGGCCGTTGTGACCCAGCAGAAGGGGCCCTGGGGGAGTCCAGCTTGGGCGAGAACAGGGATTGAGCAACTTGCTTATCTTGCGCTGATAAGCACTGGACCTGAACAGGGGCAGGAGATGAGCAATTTGTTCATCTTAACAAGATGCAGCGCCTGACGGGTCTGCTCCTTAATCAACTAAGTGACGCCTGGGGTGAGGGGGAGCCTTCACAGCTTGACGTTACTTTGGTAAAACTAAACAGACCACCGCTCCTCTGTACTGAATGCCTTTGTTCTCTGCCACTTCCCCCCCGCCAGCCCCGATCAACTGCACAACAAGCCTTGTTAAGGGCCAATCGACACACAATACCTGACTTAGTCCCACCTCGCCAAAAGTATAAATCTGGCATTTAGAATCCTCTTTTCTGAGGACGAGAACTCCAACTATCCGGACGGGTCGACGGGCCTGGACCTCTCTCCTCCCCAAGCAGGGACGCCTCTTTGGTAAGACTTGCGCCTCCGATTATGTCGGATGTTACCCCGGGAAAACTATCATTAACAAAGCGCTGAACTATTAACTTGAGCTCAAAATCGTTGCAGTTAGTGCATTTATCAACGGCAATTCCGAACTTTTATATCTGTCGCTTCAATAAATTACCTATTTTTTCTTTTCAACTTTGCGAAACTGTTTCAGTGAAAGTCCTTAGTGGGGCTCTGACAGGCAAACGTTGACTCTGATAAGTGGCTACACACATAACCCTTTAGACATAAACCGTTGACCAAGTCTGGGACTAAGACTGGACCTAGCCGCACCTAGGCTCCTCTCTGAGAAGGAGTTTAGAAAGCAAGGGGGTCCTTTCTGAACCTCGTGACTCAACGGGAGGGCCTCCCTCAGCCACATATCAGACTTGTACCCTTTCACGCGACAGTAAAATTGGCGTCACGGACAGGATTGCCATGGATAAACTGCTGCAAAAATATAAGTGTGCACCATCCCAAGCGGGAATAGAATGGGCCCAAAAATTTTGGAAAGATGAGGATAAAGTGATAGAGAGGATAGAACAGTGTAGAAGTGAGCAAAAGATTAAAAAAGGTAAAGGCAAAGGAATTGTTTGTGCAGTGTTGGGGGCTTGTTTATCCTGTGCACAAAGGGAAATTAAAGAGTCCCCTCCCCCCGAACGAATTGCAGATGTAGAATATGCCTCTCTGAAATCAGAAAATGAAGTATTGAAAACTTCATTAACCTTTGAAAAGGAAAAAGGTGAGAAATTGGGAACACGAGTAGATGCCCTCGTGATTGAAAACCAAAGCTTAGAAACAGAAAATAGGGAACTTAAAATGCTATTAGCCTCAGCGGAAAGGCGAGAAAAACAACTGCAGGAAAAGTTAAATCTTTTACTGAATCAAATGCCATCCTCGGTCTCGGCTAAACAGATCCGCAAATTAATACACTGTGCAGATCCCGAGACATGGGATGGAGACATCTGGTATGATAACGATAATGATGAACCGGTGGAAGATTTTGATCTTACCCCAGAACCTGTGCCTATACGACCACTGATTAAAACTGAAACTACAAATGAGGGGGATGATGATGTTCGTACTACTGTACGCACTATTCCCTGGTCTCCTGCTGAATTAGCAAAGTTGCAGGAAAAGTATTCCAGGAACCCGGAGGAGTCTGAGACGGAATACGTGTGGCGAGTCTCCCTTACGGGGGGGGACCGAATTTTACTAAGCGAGGAAGAAGCAGGAGGCTATTGGGGCCCTGGAGTGTTTTTAACCACTACACCAGGCAATCATAATTATTCATTAACGACACGGGCTGCCTATTGGGCTGGCGGCATAGACCCACAAGAAAGAGGAGATCCCCTTGTTATCAAAACATCAGGATTCTCTGACTTGGCTGTGTCTGTACAAAAGGCAGCCTGCATACAAGCAATGTATGAGAGGGATGTGTTAAGGAAATCCCCAATGCTAGCACCTATTGACCCAGCAAGGTTAACTCCCCTCATCCGTGGCCTCCCGGACAGCCTAAAGACATATGTAGCTAATGTCCAGGATAGGATCAGAGCCACCAGGGAGGCTAATGCTGTACCTTACCGTGCACCCCGAGTTGGGAGACACAGGGATCAGTCAATTCCCACCTGGAGCGAGTTTGTACAAGAGGTAGTGAATTATGGGCGCCGCATGGGTTGGATTGGACCGACCACTGGGAAACCGCCAGAACCACCCCCTCGACGAGTTCGTCAGGTCCACACCACTAAGCCTAAATCAGAGTTCAAACTAAAGTTTGATAAGGAACGTAATGATCTGTGGCGCAGAGCCTTGGCGATGGGAGTGCCACGACAATTACTATACAGCACATCCACTGCTGATCTCCGAGCTCTGGTACAATCACTAAGCCAAAGAATTGATTCAGTGGGGGGAAGTCAGACGGCTGGAAATAAATCAATTCCTGTTAGATCCTTGCCCTCAGCCCCACAGCAGGAGCTGATTGATTTAGTAGATACTCAAACAAAAAACTTGCATCCCCGGGGAGGACAGTGAGCCACCCTGCCCGGCAAGTGCTAACTATACAATGGCTCTTTGATAAACACCATGAACCTGTCATTGCTATTCCAGTAGGACCAAGGAGAATTTTTACATATTTCCTCATTGATACGGGTGCTCAAATGTCAGTAATCACCAAGGAGACCGCGGAATGCCTAAATGTGAAACCCGGTCGCCGTAAGGTAAAATTTACAGGGATTGATGGGATCGTAAAGGAATGCCCCACAGCAAAAATTGCCTTGTGGCTCCCAGGCGAGAGCAAATTGACCCGCACTGAAGTACTGGTCGGTGCTGCAGACACCAACATATTGGGATTTGATGTGTTGTATGGCAGAGTGTGGAAACTCCCCGATGGGTCAGTCTGGAGTTTCGCCGGACGAGGTGATGGAGAAATAGCATGGCTTGAAGAGGATGAAACTAAAGCTATAAACTTATTAGAGATGTCTATACCTCTACCCCCATCAAGAATTACTAATGTAAAGCAGTACCCCCTGCCAGCAGCCGCACATTCGGGCATTGACGGGGTGGTAACAGATTTAGAAAAAAGAGGTATTATCACTCGCACACACTCCCCCTATAATTCTCCTGTCTGGCCAGTAAAAAAGCCAAATGGACAGTGGCGGCTTACAATTGATTATAGGCGATTGAATGCCAATACTGCACCTTTAACAGCAGCCGTACCAAACATTGCAGAATTAGTAACCCAAATTCAGGGAGCATCGCACCCATGGATGGCAACTTTAGATGTCAAAGATATGTTCTTTATGATCCCACTCCGGGAACACGATAAAGCCCAATTCGCTTTTACCTGGAAAGGGGTACAGTACACCTTTAATAGGCTGCCTCAGGGATATAAACACTCTCCCACCATTGCTCACAATGTTTTGGCGAAGGTTTTATCAGAAATTCCCAGCCCACAGGGTGTCACGATCTATCAATATATTGATGACATACTGATAGGAGGAGAAAACTCAGAGGAAGTCGGGCATACCATGGAAGGTATACAAGAAAAATTGATGACTTTGGGACTAGACATTCCCCCATCCAAGTGTCAGGGACCTGCCCAGGAGGTTAAGTTCCTGGGAGTTTGGTGGATTAAAGGAGCCGCCTCTGTTCCCCCTGACACCCTGGAAAAAATAGAGCATGGGCAGAATCCATCTAGCATAAAGGAGTTACAGCAAGTTCTGGGAACCTTAGGCTATTGGCGCAAACATATCCCTGGTTTTTCTATTATTGCCCGTCCCTTATACAATCTGCTCAGGAAAGGTAAATCATGGGAATGGACTAAACAGCACGAGACTGCGTTAGAATTGTTAATAAGAGAACTGAGGCTATTTCAACAGCTAGGCCCCTTACACCCGACTGACCCTATCCACGTAGAGTGGGGATTCAGTGAACATGGTTCCCATTGTAACCTATGGCAAAAGGGACCAGAAGGGCCAGAGAGACCGCTAGAGTTTAGCTCCCATTCTTTCAATGACACCGAAATGAGATATTCAGACCTTGAAAAAGGCTTGCTATCCTTAGTGCGAGCAGTGAAAAAAGTGGAACAGATAAGAAAAGAACAGAGTGTGATCATTCGGGGACCTTTCCGTCTTCTGGATATAGTTCGGAAGGGTACGGCACCACCTGCAGGCATTGCCCAGAAGCCTACAGTCCGTAAATGGTACGCCTACCTGGAAAGTATCAATGACATCATGCCTATTACGGAAGGCAGCATTAAAGTATCTAAATTGCAGAAAGATATAGACAGCACATTGTTATTCCAAACTCCATCAAGCAAACCATCTCCAATTCAGGAGGCACCTCCTCTGAAGGAAGGCAGTGACCTTAAAGGGGTATGGTTCACTGATGCGTCATCTTACAGGCAAAACAATGAGTGGAATTATAAGGCTGTGGCGCTGGAAGTGGCCACAGGGGAAAAGTTAAGCGAAACAGGTAAAGGAAGTGCACAAGTAGGGGAGCTTAGGGCAGTCCTACTAGCCGCCCGACATGGTGCCAGCCATATCTACACCGACTCATATGCTGTTTTTAAAGGAGCCACAGAGTGGGTAGGCCACTGGGCAGTCAATGACTGGCAGGTAAACAGAGTCCCAGTCTGGCAAACTGACAGCTGGAAACAATTGCTAGAAATAGGAGAACAAAGGCTGCTGCATATCGGATGGGTGAAAGGACATGATCGATCAGCTTCTATTGCTGCCCAGTTCAATCAACAAGTCGATAGCCTCACACGACTACAGAAAATTGATGTCGTGAGTAATGAGCATGAATGGGAACGCTTGCTTGAATGGTTGCACATAAAACGAGGCCACACTGGGCGAGCCGATTTGTATCGAGAAGGTATAGCCCGAGGATGGCCCATATCAGTAAAGCTGTGTGAGCAAGTAGTAACTGCCTGTTCACAATGTCGTCTGCAACTTAACAAAGATCATCCAAGTAAAGCACCTCCCCTGCATATCCGGGACAAGAAAACACTGTGGCACACCTGGCAGATTGACTACATTGGCCCACTACGACCCTCAGGAGGTAAAAAATACATACTGGTGGGAGTGGAAGTCATTTCAGGAGTTACCATGGCTACAGCTGTCGCAGCTGCCACTGGTGAAAACACAGTCCATAGTCTGAAGGAATGGTTTAGTACACTTCCCCTTCCTGAAGAGATTCAAAGTGATAACGGGTCACATTTTTCAGCTACAGTAGTACAAGACTGGGCAAAGGAAGAAGGCATCCGGTGGGTATTCCATACTCCTTACTACCCCCAAGCCAATGGTATCGTGGAGCGAACAAATGGCTTGGTCAAGCGATTTGCTAAAACTCGTGAATCTGGATGGCATCTACGACTGTCCAGTGCCATCTATCAATTAAACAATAGATGGAGCGGAGACGGTTGCCCAAAGATGAAAGCTTTTTGTGCTTCTGCCACAACTTTAGTGCCAAAAAGGCAGATGTAAAACCTGGGGAATACCCTACTGGCTTTTATGCAGGCCAGCCTGTGCTGGTTAAAATGCCTCACATTGGGCCAGTGGCAATGATACTAACAACTCCAAAGAATCTTTATGCTTGGGAAGCGAAAGACAGTTCTGGAAAACTCCATCGAATCAGCACTAGGTGGATAGTACCCAGCTTCTAACCTAATATCTGCCGGTCAAATCAAGACCGAGCACTTCTTTTGTGTTCACAGGTACTCCGAATGACAGGAAATTGCACCTGGGATCACGGACTCCCCTACACCAATCTAGAGTGCCCCCAAGGGCTACTGATTTTTATTTGTTGCGTATTTCTATTTCTAATTCTCATACTTATCTGGAAACCAAAGTTTTAATATGGCCATGGTTAACAAAACTGTGATATTGTTTGAGGCCATAGTTGAAATAATTTGTGTGTTTAGTAAAATGTTGGTTTGGAATATATTCCAGGCTTAACTGTGTTTATCATTACTGCTGTTCTGTTTGTACTATTTACTGTTAAGTAGTAACCAAAGTTTTGATTATGAGCCTATTATGTGTAAGTAGTTTTAGAATAAGTTTAATATATATATACGCGTTAGGTATAGTAATTGTGTGTGTGATCCATAGAGACTATGATCGAAGAAGCAAAAGAACCTTAGAGATGTTACAGGACAACACTGCTTTTAAGCTAATGCAAGGATTTTTTAGGATGATGGAGTGGACTCAGGGTACTACTTGCTTAATGATGCCAACAACCCCTGCGGAGGGACTCCCTTTTATGGTGATTCCTCTTGACCTAAGTGGAGCACTGTCTGATCTGTGGAAAAGAAATGACACTCTAATACAAGACTTAACATGGATGAATGTAGAAAATACTACTTCTTTAAACTATACATATCCCTTGGGCCTTAACCTTAGCAATATATGGGATACCAATTGCACTATGCAATATTGGCCACAGAATCCTTGGATAAACCCACGCAGAGCAGCTGATAACAACAATGTACCTGCAAATGTCAGTTGCACTGAGGTACCTTGGCTTAATCAGCCTCCTCGGCCGTTCTGGGGTTTGCCTATTACATTCCAATATAATGTCCCAGTAGAAGCTGAATGGTGTATTGAGTTTCCTTCTAAGTATGGATCTGACTGTGGCCCACAATCTAATAATTTATCTTGCATATGGACCACCACTGATCACAAAAAACGTTTTGAACAATGGGTGAGGAGACCCCAATATACCACGCCATTGGGACCAGACAGGTTATGGAATTGTACTAACAAAATAAATTGCTCCAATATTGATGATTATCTATGGGTATGGTTTGCCTCAGACCTCTATCATGCCTTACGAAGTATATGTTTGTGTCATAATTATAGTGCTCCAATCCCTGGGCCAGCACCAGACTGTAAAAAGGAGGTGACGCCTGGAAACATCACTGTCTGGTCAGTGTACAATTCTGGTAAATGTAGAATCCCTACGAGACATTATAGGAACGGACACTCCACGCGTAGCGTAGTAGAAAACAGTACGTGTACCACTCTAATGTTACCTGCACCACCTGATACCATATGGGTATGTTCTGATGGACTGATATCGGATTACATTCAACCCTATTGGGATGGGTTGGAATGCACTTTAGGACTTCCAAGTTTATGTCCTACAATAGCTTTTAATTACACTCAATCATTGACGAAAGTAAGAGGGTACAGAACAAAGAGAAACGTATTACCCCCCACGTCATGGCCAAGTTATTATACACCGGGAATGAGGATAAATTTAGCCATGAAAGCATTCTGGGGTCACTGGACAGTAATAGTTAACAATCGACTTTATATAGAAAATCTAACGTGGCAAGTAGAGACTCTTGCTAATTGGACATGAACTGCCATCGAGGCTAGCAACACCCAGCTACAAGCAACCTCACAGATGACCTTACAAAATCGATTGGCCTTGGATATACTACTACTGAAGGAGAACGGCGTTTGTGGGTGGCTAAATAACACCTATCCCGATGAAACTTGTTGTGTTTCAATCCCAAATGTGTCTGTTACCTTGCACGAAGCGATGGATGAGATGAGAAAAATTGCAGACCAGACCCGCGAACTCCGTGAGAAAATGAAACCAGGAGACTGGCAGTGGACTGGGTGGATTTCAAAAGTTTTCAGTTGGTTTGGATTAAAAGTGAGTGGATGGATTCAGAATCTAATCCAGTATGCATTAATGTTTATCATAATGATTGTTATTGTTGGAATTGGATTGTCATGTGTGAAAACTATGATAACTAGAGCTGTAACTACACAAGTCAGGATGCTTCAAGTCTGTGATACTGAATATGTCCCTTTAATACCATCCCCTATTGAAAATTATGAGAATGAAAACACGGGAGAGAGAGATGGATCCCTCAACCTGCCTAAATCCAAATTATATGATGTTCCTCTTGGCGAGTTGTGACTAAAGTCACGGGGTGGATAATGTGGGGTGCCAGACTTATCCAGGCTTGTTGGTGCCGAATACAGGGCCGTTGTGACCCAGCAGAAGGGGCCCTGGGGGAGTCCAGCTTGGGCGAGAACAGGGATTGAGCAACTTGCTTATCTTGCGCTGATAAGCACTGGACCTGAACAGGGGCAGGAGATGAGCAATTTGTTCATCTTAACAAGATGCAGCGCCTGACGGGTCTGCTCCTTAATCAACTAAGTGACGCCTGGGGTGAGGGGGAGCCTTCACAGCTTGACGTTACTTTGGTAAAACTAAACAGACCACCGCTCCTCTGTACTGAATGCCTTTGTTCTCTGCCACTTCCCCCCCGCCAGCCCCGATCAACTGCACAACAAGCCTTGTTAAGGGCCAATCGACACACAATACCTGACTTAGTCCCACCTCGCCAAAAGTATAAATCTGGCATTTAGAATCCTCTTTTCTGAGGACGAGAACTCCAACTATCCGGACGGGTCGACGGGCCTGGACCTCTCTCCTCCCCAAGCAGGGACGCCTCTTTGGTAAGACTTGCGCCTCCGATTATGTCGGATGTTACCCCGGGAAAACTATCATTAACAAAGCGCTGAACTATTAACTTGAGCTCAAAATCGTTGCAGTTAGTGCATTTATCAACGGCAATTCCGAACTTTTATATCTGTCGCTTCAATAAATTACCTATTTTTTCTTTTCAACTTTGCGAAACTGTTTCAGTGAAAGTCCTTAGTGGGGCTCTGACAGGCAAACGTTGACTCTGATAAGTGGCTACACACATAACCCTTTAGACATAAACCGTTGACCAAGTCTGGGACTAAGACTGGACCTAGCCGCACCTAGGCTCCTCTCTGAGAAGGAGTTTAGAAAGCAAGGGGGTCCTTTCTGAACCTCGTGACTCAACGGGAGGGCCTCCCTCAGCCACATATCAGACTTGTACCCTTTCACGCGACAACTGGTCACCAGAGAGAGGAGATCAGCACCTCCCCCTCTGCTGCCCCCCTTGAGGAAGTTGTAGACTGTGATGAGGTCACCCCTCGGTCTTCTCCAAGCTGAACAAGCCAAGTGACCTCAGCCACTCCTCATAAGTCTTGCCCTTGAGGCCTTTCACCATCTTAGTCTCCCTCCTCTGGACACATTCTAATAGTTTGATGTCCTTCTTATGTTGAGGCACCTAAAACTGCACACGGTACTTGAGGTGGGGCCGCACCAGTGCAGTGTAGAGTGGGACAATCACCTCCCTAGACTGGCTAGCTATGCTGTGCTTGATGCACTCCGGGACATGGTTGGCCCTTTTGGCTGCCAGGGCACACTGTTGACTCATATTCAACTTGCCATCAACCCAAAACCCCAGATCTATTTCTGCAGGGCTGCTCTCCAGTCTCTTGTGCCCCAATTTGTACATATAACCAGGATTACCCTGTCCCAGGTGCAGAATTCAGCACTTGCTCTTGTTAAATTTCATATGGTTGGTGATTGCCCAGCTCTCTAATCTATCCAGATCTCTCTGTAAGGCCTCTCTACCCTCGAGGGAGTCCATAGCTCCTCCTAGTTTAATATCATTGGCAAACTTACTTAATGTACATTCGATTTCTGCATCCAGATCATTTATAAAAACATTAAAGAGCACCGGCCCTAAAACTATTATTGTGCTATTTTAAAAATTCATCTCAAGGTCCTTCACAAATGCTGAAAATCCACGTTGCACATTGGAAAAAGGAGGGGTTTGGGGGTTTTTTTGTTTGTTTGTTTTGTTTTTTTAAGTGGTTAAGATAATGTATTGTCTGGACATATCTGGGAGCTGTCTTGAACTCTCCCAGAACACAGAGAGCTTCAAACTTTCCAAAAGTTTGAAACATTAATATTAATTTCTGTTTCTATAATATGTATGTTCATATCCATATATGTTAGGAATAAAGTTTAAAGAAATTTTCAAAGTTATTTCAAGGGGCATAATTTTCTTTTAGTGTGGATACTGCTTAAATCTTTCATATTATTTTGCACTATAGCTTACATAAAGGAAATAGGCATGCTGGATCCTCTTTATTTTTTTTCCTTGTATATTCTTTCTCAGCTACACAGCAAGATTCCCAGTGTGTTACTGAGATATAGTTCAAAATTAGTTAAGTCTTGGAAAGAACAATAATAGTGATATCCAAAAAGTAGAATTTTCCACTTTGCAGGGACAGAAATGTGTTTGGGTTAGTGCTTAGACACTGTTTAATTCAGGGTTAAATGCACTACTTGCTTTGCTGACAACTATACCTTTGAAGAAGAGCTAAAAGACTGATAAAAAGCAATCAAAGGACTATGCAAATTACACACCCACCCTCAAGGCGCATGCCTGCTAATTTAAAGATGCTTGACCAATAGTAGATGATGTGGTAATTAATAACCAATTAGTGTAAATTTAGGCAGGTTTTTCTAATCCTGTAACAAGATAAATATGTGGTAGATTCTGTGTGTAGTGTGCTAGCTTTGTAGAATTGCCACCTAGCACCCATCTCTGTGCAGACATGAAATAAATAAAATACCTCTGCTCTGTGTGTATGTTGGTGTACTGCACATTGGGTAAATGATCCCACTTTGGGGACAACAATAGGGTATTTAGAAACTGATTTAGAGAAAATCATTTTAACATGATGTGGTTAGCAGGTAAAATGCTAAATTTATTCCCTCAAATAGCATCACACCATCTATTTAATCACAGATGGCTCTGTGGAAAGCAGAACGCAATTATGAGATAGATAGTTAAGAGGTGGTCCGTGCTGTTTATCTAGCAGGCTAATGTAATTTTAAATGGTATACATTTAATTTAATTTTCTTTTCCAAGTAATACCACACATAGCACCTCATCACATTTATACTTGCATTTTTTGCTGATGATCCTAGTTTAAACTGTTATGCACAAAAATAAGTCTAAAATGATTTTCCCAAAAGGAAACTTTAAGTGAAAAAAAGGAAAAACTACATTCTAAAAATTAAATGTTGGATTTCTAGGCATATCACAGAATTGCTATAGAAAAGAATTTAAAGACCTGCTTTTTCAGCTTTCTGTATTTTTTGGATGGATTTTGAAAATAGAAAGTATATTTTGATCTGTGGAAATACTTTGTGCTTTTTAGGTTTGTTAAAACTTCCTCCCTCTCTCCTCTCGCTATCCGCAGTGCCGAAGACAACAAAAAAAAAGCATGGAAGAAAGGAGAGAAAGATACAGGCAGTCACTACGTGTGTGTCAGCCTCAGCCCAAACAGCAAGTCAGATTGGACACAGCGGTTTAGTTGGCTAGTCACAAGCATTGCAGGGAATACAGTCCCTCCTATCTATATCTCACTTGCCAAGCCCATAAGATGAGGAATAAAGTTTTCTGATGGGTTCATTGCTCTAGAAATGCCAACTTCAGGTTTTTCATGCTTTCCTACACAGCCTCCAGTGCTGACCACTCTTAGGTTCAGGTTTTGTAGCCTGAGCCTGTATAGAAATCTCTGTCCTCCTACCTTAACTATACAGTGCCAGGTAAGACCAATGGTACGTCTCCAGCAGTAGCTGCAGAGCCATGTGTCCATTCTGCACCTGCTTGATGCCTGACAGATGGAAGCTGGCTCCTGTTCAGAAGCTGTGTGGCAACACTAGAGCACTATTGAACCTAAACTAAAAGTCTTGAAAGGGACAAAGTATATCACCTTGGGCTCAGTGGCATGTTTACAGGAGTTCAAGGATTCCTGACCAGAGCTGGTCTGTGTCTGGCTGGCTAGAGTGAGGGTGAAAGAGATATGCCCTACCTGCATCCACCTAAGTCAACATGCCCTCCAAATGGCCTTGGAGGGAGGGAATCAGTTCCACAGTGTGACACGAGGTGATTATTTCACCTAAAGGGGCACTTCCTTTGGTTGTTTCTGTTTTGTTTTGAGGAGTCAGAAAAAGAAGTCCAAAAATATGTTATTTGGGAAGGGCTCTCAATAGAAAGAAACTGTTTTCTACTCCAGATGATAAAACCTTCAGTGGTCTGTTGAGACAAAAATGTTGCCCTGCCAATTTTAACATTTCCACACCCTTGAGAAATCTGAGATGTTGTGACTCTGGTAGTGAAGTAAATGGCTTGTTTGAACCAACATGAATACAGATATCTGGTTCCAGGGATACTTAACTGGATTTATGGCTAATGTATGTCAGTTGTCCACTATGTTGTCTTCTACTTTCAAGTGTCATCTGTTTTGTCACTTTAACACAAAATGTGTCTCTTTAAGGGGGTAGGTTCTTCTGCCAGACCTTAAATGCTTGTTAACACACTGGAAAAATCCTTCTGAAGTAAACGGTATACATGTACATTAAGCATTTCTTCTGACAAGGGAAGGCTCATTCTTTGAACAACGTCCAACCAGAGTGTGCCACGCAGCGTACGCCTGGGGCTCCCTTTCCCTCTGACCGGGGCAGGAGAGGACTGATTTCTTGGGGTGCCCCTGACAGCCAACACACTGGCCCATAGGGATGAGGAGGTACAGAGATTTTCTTCAGTTTTGGAGCCAAGAAGACACACACTCCACAGCTGGTGTGTCCATATCCAGGCAATATATCGCTGCCAAGCTGTTAGAATATGATGCTGGGGACTTTGAATTTTGTTAATTCTCTCAGGTACTGGATGCCTTCATCTGCAGTGGTCCACTATCCTGGGGAGTTCACAAGATCTTCCTTGAATGGATATCTTGCCCTCACACTTGAGAGGAGACATCTCCAGAGACTGCAAATTGCTGCCTCTTTTCCAATTCCTCTCTCAATTCCTCAGTTTCTAGCAAGGGATCCCAGCTGTTGGGCTTCCCTACCTTCCAGTTGCTGACTGTCAGCCCCATTATCCCAGCATTAGAGCAGCCAGGCAGCAATCCACTCACCTGGCTGGCGGATGTGATCTTTCTGCATGTCTCAAAGTTCTGATGAGGTCAGGGACTGGGTAGTTTCTGCTTCCTGTCTGATTCCTCTCACTCCTTCCTCCCACTTCTTTGCTGAAGAACCAGCTTCCTGATCAAACCTTTCCTCCTCTTCTTCCTCCTCCCTTACTAATCGATGAAACAGTGGACAAGAAGGTCAACAGGTCCATATCTTTTTCACTACTGGGGCAATTACTGTTTTAGTTGTTGTTTGGGTCCCTATCTCAACCAGGATGTCCTCAGATGCAGTTTAGGTCCCTGCCTCAACCACAGTCCTCTGAGAGTACTGAACTGTGGCTCGATAGGCACAGGTCAGGCCACAGTACAGTCCTAGGAGCTGTTGGTTTTCATTGGGGTAGGCAAGACACCCTTCTATCAGGTGGTGTGTCAGTTTGCCTGGGTTGCTTGCCTGTTCAGGTGTAAAGTTCCAGGTTATGGGAGGTGATAACCGTCCTAGGAACTTGCCCAAATCCTTCCACACACCTTGCCACCCAGGTGCCGGCCACCTCAGGGCACATTTCAGTATTGCCTCACCCAAAATTTGTCTTCTCTTAAACCAGGACGAGATCAAATTACACAAAACCCATAATGTGCCAACAGTAGTAATTAGTAATATTAAACAGCTCACATAATGGTGAACAAGGACCTTGGGAGCCTGCATGATAAAACCATCCACATCAATCCTGAGTAGCGAGAGAGATGTATTCCCTCATCTTCTTCACAAGATAGCTCCCCCAGCACAGCAAGAACATCAATGCCAGGGCAAAGCACGGAGCCATTATTTGTATTAACATGCTCTCAAGCTCAGTAAAATAGATAAGCAGTGCAGTCAAACAAACTCCATGACCTGCACAGGAGCTTGCCACTTAATAGCTACTATAGCTATAGCATACTTAAGACGAAACTGCTGTTGTCGGGCCCCACGCTGGGTGTCAAAAAGGACTGTGGTGGTTTAACCTTGGCTGGACGCCAGGTGTCCACCAAGCCACTCTATCACTCCCCTCCTCAGCAGTACAGGGAGAGGAGTAAAATAAGATGGAAAAAAAACAATACCAAGCTCGTGGGTGAAGATAAAGGCAGTTTAATACAGCAAAAACAAAAGGTCGCATGCAGAAGCAAAGGAAAAACAAAAGATTTATTCTCTACTTCCCATCAGCAGGTGATGTCTGGCCACTTCCCGAGAAGCAGGGCTTCAGTATGCATAACGGTTGCTCTGGAAGACAAACGTTGTAAAAAAACCGAATCCCCTCCAGTTCCCCTCAATATCTCTCAGCTTATTGCTGAGCAGATATCATATGGTATGGAATATCCCTTTGGTCAGTTTGGGTCAGATGTCCTGGCTACGTCCCCTCCCAAGATCTTGCCCACCCACAGCCTACTGGTGAAGGGGGGGAAATGTTGGAGAGACAGCCTTGATGCTGTGCCAGCACTGCTCAGTAGTTGCCAAAACACTGGTGTGTTATCACCACCTTGCTAGCTATCAATACACAGCACAGCACTATGAGGGCTGATATGGTGACCTGGTTTAGCCCCAGCCGCAGCTGAGCACCACGTGCCGCTCACTCACCCCTCCCCCACTGGGATGGGGAGGAGAACGGAAAAACAAAGGCAAAGCCTCGAGGATTGGGATAAGGGCAGTTTACTGGGACAGGCAAGGGAGAGGGAAACAATCAACAACAGTACTGATAACAGATATTCACAATGGGTGATAACAGAAAGCAATTTACTGATCCAACAACCGACCAACTGGACACTCAGCCCATTCTGGAGCCACTCCGAACCTGCCCCTCCCCGACTAGTCCCCTTTTATGGTGAGCATGACATCACATGGTATGGAATAGCCCCTGCCCGGCTTGGCACACCTGTCCTGGCTCCTTGGGAAATTAACTCTATCCTAGCCAGAACCAGGAAATTACCCACACCTTATTCTATACCATCTACATCATGCCCAGATTATTTCACAGATATCATTCCCTTACTCTATGGGCCATCCCTCTAAAATATCCATTGAGTTCATTTAGTCCATGGCTTTGGGTTCCATCTGCCATTACAGTCTCTCAGGGCAGGAGCAAAGGTGTGTGCTGCTGGATTGTTGCACGCTGCATCCGGAGTCTTCAAAGCCGGTGTATCTGGTATGGTCCATGCTCGCAGTCTGGATGTCAAAGATGTGATTTTCAATGAAGTTCCTGGGCACCAGTAGCTGAAGTCAGTTCTAGTTCCATCATCGTGGCACTTTGTTCAGTTTCAAAGTCCATCCTTCATTCGTTTTGGGTGATTCTTATGGTCATATCATTGATACAGTATATCGCTATTAACATCATGCAGTTTAATTTATTGGCTATTTTCACCCAAAATCAAATCCCCTTGAGGTACACACCGGACTTCCCCATCCTTCCACATCACCCACCAAGTGCACCCTGGTCCCTGAGCAAAAGCAATCCCACAGATGGGCTTGCCTTTGCCTGAAGCAGGGATAACCCAAACTGTTTTTCCCAACATATATTTCATGTGCAATACAGGGACTTTATCCCCTTCTGCTGGGCGTGGAAATTTTGACTGGGCAGGGCCAGCTCGATTGGTAGAACCCCTAGTGTTAACTAACCAGGTGACCTTTGCTAAATGTGTGTCCCAGTGTTGGAGAGTCCCACCACCCATTGCTCTCAGGGTAGTCTTTAACAGACCATTGTACCTTTCAATTTTCCCAGAGGCTGGTACATGATATGGGATGTGATACACCCACTCAATGCCATGGTCTTTGGCCCAGGTGTCTATGAGGTTGTTTTGGAAATGAGTCCCATTATCTGACTCTATTCTCTCTGGGGTGCCGTGTTGCCACAGGACTTGCTTTTCAAGGCCCAGGATAGTGTTCCGGGCAGTGGCATGGGGCACGGGATATGTTTCCAGCCATCCTGTGGTTGCTTTGACCATTGTAAGAACATAACGCTTGCCTTGGCGGCTTTGTGGGAGTGTGATGTAGTCAATCTGCAAGGCCTCCCCATATTTATATTTCAGCCATCGTCCTCCATACCACAGAGGCTTTACCCGCTTGGCTTGCTTGATTGCAGTGCATGTTTCACATTCATGGATGACCTGTGCAATAGCATCCATGGTCAAGTCCACCCCTCGGTCACGGGCCCATCTATATGTCGTGTCTCTTCCTTGATGACCTGAGGTGCCATGGGCCCACCAGGAGCTAGAAATAATTCACCCTTACGCTGCCAGTCCAAATCCACCTGAGCCACTTGAATCTTGGCAGCCTGATCCACCTGCTGGTTGTTTTGATGTTCCTCAGTGGCCTGACTCTATAGTACGTGGGCCTCTATGTGATGTGCTTTTACAACCAGCTTCTCTACCCGGGCAGCAATATCTTGCCACAATGGGGCAGCCCAGATGGGTTTGCCTCTGCGTTGCCAGTTGCTCCGCTTCCACTGCTGTAACCACCCCCACAGGGCATTGGCCACCATCCATGAGCCAGTAGAGAGGTAAAGCATCTGCCACTTTTCTCTTTCAGCAATATCTAAAGCCAGCTGGATGGCTTTCACCTCTGCAAACTGGCTCGATTCACCTTCTCCTTCAGCAGCTTCTGCGACTCGCTGTGTAGGACTCCATACAGCAGCCTTCCAACTCCGATGCTTTCCCACAATGCGACAGGACCCATCAGTGAGGAGGGTATATGGCTTCTCATTTTCTGGCAGTTTATTGTATGGTGGGGCTTCTTCAGCACGTGTCACCTCCTCCTTTGGCGACATTCTGAAATCTTTCCCTTCTGGTCAGCCTGTGATCACTTCCAGAATTCCTGGGCGATTGGGGTTTCCTATTTGAGCCTGCTGTGTGATCAGTGTGACCCAGTTCCTCACACGTAGCATCAGTTGAATGATGTGTAGAGGGGACCTTCCCTTTGAACATCCAGCCCAGCACTGGGAGTCGGGGTGCCAGGAGGAGCTGTGGTTCAGTGCCAATCACCTCTGAAGCAGCTCGAACCCCTTCATATGCTGCCAATATCTCTTTTTCAGTTGGAGCGTAGCAGGCCTTGGATCCTCTGTACCCCTGACTCCAAAACCCTAGGGGTCGACCTCGAGTCTCCCCTGGTGCTTTCTGCCAGAGACTCCAGGTAGGGCCATTCTCCCCGGCTGTGGTATACAGCACATTCTTTACATCTGGTCCTGCCTGGACTGGCCCAAGAGCTATGGCATGAACTATTTCTTGTTTAATTTGTTCAAAAGCTTGTCGTTGCTCAGGGCCCCATTTGAAATCATTCTTCTTTCCGGGTTACATGACAGAGAGGGCTTTCTGTCAGACTGTAATTTGGAATGTGCATTCGCCAGAAACCCCACAACACCTAAGAAAGCCTGTGTTTCCTTTTTGTTGGTTGGTGGAGACATAGTTACTATTTTGTTGATCACATCGACTGGGATCTTATGACACCCACCATGCCATCTTGTAACCGCTGGACAGGGACCATGAAGCAGAAACTATAGAATCAGGCTGAGATAATTAGTTTGTAACCAAGGTAATACGAAATGAAGCTAATTGACCATGGCAATGTACAATGTAGCTATGTTCCATGTACAGTCCCTACCAAACTGAACAATAGGCTTGGAGATATTAGTCTTATGAAGTCGTTATGGACAGGTGCATCCACAGCAAGGGTACTGCGCATGCCCACAAGAAGAGGGTCACCCAGCGGACACGAGTGCGAGACCACTGACGACCACCAGAGACCCCTGAGGACCACCGACTCAAATCACTGAGCATGCGTGACGGGGAGGAGAATATGGAAATGAATTCCAAGAAATGATTATCATAGGACTGCCTTTTCTCAGAAATATAATGAATATGTATATTTTGATCCTATATAATCTGTGTGTTGGTGATCACCTGGCACGCACGTTGGGTGGAGCTATCCCCCGTGCATGCAGCGCTGCAATAAAGAATGCCTGCCTTTTAACACTACATTGGTGTCATGAGGTTTATTCCCGGATTTCGGTGACAGTTTTTGGCGACCCAGATGGGACTCTGCTTTTGAACCTCGACGGATCCGTGGGATCGCAGGACCTCCAGCCGGCACCAGGGAATTCTCGGGGAGAATCTCTGATCCCCGGACCGAAGAGCTCTGAGCAAGACCCCTGGGAGAGGTAAAGGCATTCTTATTTGATTTGAATATTTGGGGTTTTTTTTTTGAATATTTGCTCTTACCGTCGTAGAGGGACAGGACTGCACCAAGAGCATAAGTTGAAGGCCTTATTCAAGGAGCCCCGTGGCTCTCCGGGACAGGCCCGCGTTGGGACAGGCCCGCATCGGGACAGGCCCGCATTGGGACAGGCCCACACTAGGAGCACGGGAGGCCTGCTCGTAAGGCGCGGTGAAAGCTGCGCAGAGTTGGGCTGGGGAGACGTCTCAGGTAAAAGTCTCTGCTAGGCGAAAGCCTGTGGAGCAGGGCCCACCGGGGAGGGGAAGCCTCCAAGATTGGGATTTCTGGTGGCAGGAGAAATCCCTGGGATTTCCAGTGGCAGGGGAAATCCCTGAGGGAGCTCTAACATGGGTTGGAGTCCCTCTGACTAAGTGCTTGTGATAGTGCACAATCACAACCACCAAGTCCCTGGGAGATGGGTACTTTTCCGAGTAAGAAGCCAATCCCACGAAAAACACCACTGGGATGTATTTTGGAACATTGGAAAGATCTGGGAAACATTGATCCTTTGACTCGGAAACAGTTGATTGAATATTGTAATCACTGGTGGCCACTGTATACTTTAGAGAGTGGGGAAAAGTGGCCGGAAAATGGGACGTTGCAGTATAACACAATTTTGCAATTGATGTTATTTTGTAAAAGGGAAGGTAAATGGAATGAAATGGCATATGTGGATTTGTTTTTCACACTGCGAAATCATCTGGAATGGCAAAGGCAACGTGAATTGGTTTCACCTAGTTCTGCGGTAATGGCATTAAAGGGGCAGGAACCTGGTAAAAATTTGAAAAAAGGTTGCTCAGCTTGTGATATTGGTAAACGGTGTTTTAAATGTGAATTTGAAGATGATGATGTTGAATTATTGTTTGCACCTCGCAGAAGGCTAGGAAATGACCAAGGGGATCAAAATCTGGGGGCCAATAATGCTTCCGCCCCTCCTGTGGAAGGGGAGGCGGAAGGATTCAGCCCGATTGCTGGGAGGACAAGGGGAAGAGGGGGAGGAGACGGATTAACTCCCCTCCAGGCCCCTCTTCGACAGGCTGTTGGCAACGAGGTTCTGGTAATGGTGAAAGTTCCCTTCTCAATAACTGATTTAAGAGCATGGAAAGAAACTGTGGGCACTTATCGGGATGATCCCGAAAGGGTTGCCAAAGTAATGGAAACAATAATCAGAACCCAAAACCCCGATTGGGAAGATTTGCAAGTAATATTGGATACATTGTTGGAAGACACTGAAAAGAAAATGGTATTAAACACAGCCCGAAAAGAAGTAGAAAGAGCCCATGCTAATGGAAATATACAAGGGTCGGTGGACCAGAATTTCCCATCCACAAACCCTGAATGGGACCCCAATCAGCCGGGGCCCAGAGGGATGCTGACTAGATATCAGATGTGGATTTTATTTGGTGTTAGACGTGCAATGCCAAAAGCAATTAATTGGTCTAAACTTTATGAAGTAAGACAAGAATTAAATGAGTCCCCTTCAGCCTTTATGGAAAGACTAAAAGTGACTGCTAGGAAATATACCAATTTGGACCCAGAAAAACCAGAGGAAGCTATACAATTGGCCTCTATATTTATGGGACAATCAGCCCCAGACATAAGGAAAAAGCTTCAGAAATTGGAAGGGGCTGAGTCCAGGGACTTAGGTAAAATGCTTGAAATAGCCTGGACTGTGTATAACAACAGAGAAAAAGAAAAAGAGGTTAGACAAATGCGAAGGGATGGGAAAATTCTGGCCATTTTGACTGAGAATAATAAAGGAGGCATGGGAAGGGGACGAGGAATGAATGTTGTTGATCGGGGACTTGGAAGGAGACGGGTGGTCTCCAGATGGGCAGGTGATCAATGTATGATTTGTAAAGAGCGTGGGCATTAGATAAAGGATTGCCCCAAAGCTGGGGGATTAGATCCAACGCTTCAGGCCATTAAATTGATGACTTTGGATAATGAATCATGAAGAGGACCGGGGGAGTCGACCCTAGCTGAGCCCCTGGTTACATTAAGGCTAGGGAATGAAGAAATGGAGTTTTTAGTAGATACGGGGGCTACATATTCGGTATTGAATACATGTAAAGCAAAACTCAGCCTTAAATCAGTAGAGGTTGTTGGTGCGACGGGGCAGAAAGAGAACCGGCCTTTTCTGAAACCATTAAAATTTAAGTTGGGAAAACAGTGGGTAACACATCAATTTTTATACATGCCCGAATGTCCATTGCCTTTATTGGGATGGGATTTATTAAGCAAATTAGATGCACAAATTATTTTTAAAAATGGAGAAATTAGGTTACTAATACCAGAATCAAAAGCCATAGAGGTGAGAGTGTTTATGTTACAGGATTCCTCCAAGGAGGAACGGATTCCAGAAGTAGTGGACAATGCAGTTACCCCTTTGGTATGGGCAAGTGAAGTTCCAGGACAATCCAAACTGGCAGAACCGGTAAAGGTGACTTTAAAACCTGGGGCCAAGCCGGTAAGACAAAAACAGTAGCCTATCAAGTGGGAAGCCCGAAAGGGATTAGAAGAATTAATTACAAAATTTTTAGAATATGGGCTGTTAGTAGAATGTGCATCAGAATACAATACCCCTATATTACCAGTAAGAACATCAGGAGGTAAGGAATACAGATTAGTTCAGGATCTAAGGGCCATAAATCAGATAGTTCAAGATATACACCCAGTAGTGGCCAATCCATATACCTTGTTGACATCTCTGAGGGAGGAACATAAATGGTTTACTGTACTGGATTTAAAGGATGCCTTCTTTTGCATACCTCTGGATACAAAAAGTCAAAGCATATTTGCCTTTGAATGGGAAAGTCCTGCTACAGGACGGAAGACGCAATTAACGTGGACTGTGCTTCCACAAGGATTTAAAAATAGCCCCACAATATTTGGAAATCAGTTGGCAAAAGAGTTAGAAATGTGGAAGAAACAGAATCAAGGAGAAGGTATATTATTACAGTATATGGATGACATCCTGAGAGCAGCAGAAAGCAAAGAAACATGTTTTGAAATGACTATCAGTTTATTGAATTTCCTGGGCCAGGGAGGATACAGAGTCTCCAGAAACAAGGCTCAGATAGGGAAAGAAGCAGTGATTTATTTGGGATTTGAGATATCTCAAGGACAGAGACAATTGGGAAACGAAAGAAAAGAAGCCATTTGTCAGATCCCCGAGCCTAACAGTCCAAAAGAACTGAGAGCCTTTTTGGGAATGATTGGGTGGTGTCGACTCTGGATTCTAAATTATGGACTGTATGTGAAACCCCTATATGAAGCCCTGAAAGAATCTAAAGACCAATACCTGACTTGGACACCTGAATGCCATAAATCATTCAAAGAACTCAAAAAGGCATTAATGATGGCCCCTGCATTGGGTTTTCCTGATCTAACCAAACCTTTTGAGCTGTTTGTGCACGAAAGGCAACATCTGGCCCTTGGAGTGCTGGTGCAACGGCTGGGATCTTGGAAGCGGCCGGTGGGGTACTTCTCCAAACAACTTGACACCGTGAGTAAAGGATGGCCGGGATGTTTGTGTGCCGTGGCAGCAACGGTGCTGCTGATTCAGGAAGCCCGAAAATTGACTATGGGCCAAAAGATAGTGGTATATGTACCACATATGGTAATAACTGTCTTAGAACAAAAGGGGGGTCACTGGCTATCCCCTAGCAGAATGTTGAAATACCAGGTTGTCCTATTGGAACAAGATGATGTGGAATTAAAAACCACAGCAATTGTAAATCCAGCAATGTTCCTGTCAACAGAAAATCCTACTGAGAAATTGGAACATGATTGCCTGCTGACCATTGAACAAGTTTATTCCAGCAGACCGGACCTGAAGGACGAACCTTTGAAGGATCCTGATCTGGAGCTGTTCACGGATGGAAGCAGTTTTGTGCAAGAAGGAAGGCGAATGGCCAGGTATGCTGTTGTCACCACCGACAAGATATTGGAGTCAGGGACGCTACCTGCAAATACATCAGCGCAGAAAGAATTGGTGGCGCTAAAGCAGGCTTTACGGATGGCAGAAGGGAAAAGAGTAAACATATGGACGGATTCCAAATATGCATTTGGTGTGAACCACGCTCATGGAGCTACCTGGAAAGAAAGAGGACTGTTATCAGCCCAAGGATCACCGATAAGGCATAAGGAGGAAGTTCTTCAACTCCTACAAGATGTGCAGGAACTGAAGGAAGTGGCCGTAATGCATTGCAAAGCTCATCAATTTGGTCAGATGGCTGTAAATTTAGGTAATCGGTTGGCGGATAAAGCTGCAAAGGAGGCTGCAGAACAAGGTATCCTTGCACTGGTACCAGTAAAACAGGTAAAAATTAAAAAAACAGGTAAAATGTAAAAGCAAGATACAGTAAACTAGATGAACAATTGGCAGAGCATTTAAAGGCATCCCAAAATGTGGAAGGATGGTGGGTAACACCAGAAAATCAGGTAATAGTGACCCCACAAGTTATGTTAGAACTTGCAAAAGAAAAACATGAGCAGACACACTGGGGTGTGGATGCTATGGTTACAAATTTGAGAACATCTGTAGTGTGTGTAGGAATGACAGGAATAATTAAATCAATAATAGCTAAGTGTCCGATTTGTCTTAAAAATAATCCTTTAAATCAGAGGAAAGCACCTTTAGGAGTAACAAAGCAGGGTAATTCCCCAGGAGATTATTGGCAAGTCGATTTCTCTGAGTTACCCAGACAAAATGGGTATAGATATTTGTTGGTATTGATTGATACGTTTTCTGGATGGCCAGAGGCTTTTCCTTGTCGCACCAACAAAGCAAGAGAAGTGGTTAAAATATTGTTAAAAGAGATAATACCAAGGTTTGGGGTACCATTAGGCATGTCCTCTGATAGAGGACCACATTTTGTAGCAGAAATAGTCCAACAAGTAAGTAAAATCCTAGGGATAAATTGGGATTTACATACTCCCTGGAGACCGCAATCAAGTGGGAAAATTGAGAGAATGAATCAGACCTTGAAAAGACAAATGAGTAAAATTTGCCAAGAAGCATCTTTGAAATGGCCACAGGCCTTGCCATTAGCTCTTTTAAGAACAAGAATCCAACCAAGGTCTGAAGATGGTGTAAGTCCATATGAAATACTGTATGGCAAACCTTACCAAACTTCCCTAATCCCAGGGGATATGAGGGTAACAGGAGAAACAGATTTGAAAACATATTTGATTTCTTTAGGAAAGACCCTCGAAGCGCTCAGAAGATATATTGTGCTGACCAGGCCGCTTGCCCTGGATACGCCTGTACATCAATACCAGCCGGGTGACTTTGTGTACATAAGAACATGGAATTCTGAACCACTCCAAGAAAAGTGGAAGGGACCTTTCCAGGTACTGTTGACAACTTATACCGCAATTAAGGTAGAAGGAGTGGAGCCGTGGATTCACTATACTCGAGTAAAGAAGGCACCATCAGATCAGTGGATATCCAAACAGGAGGGACCTTTGAAATTGAAACTGTCGCATTCAGTGAGTTGTTTAATCAAGGGACTGTATAAGTTCTGTGGCTTTATTGTGAATAATATTAATTGTGCTATTAATGTAACAAATCTAATCGGTAATGAGAGGGTTAATCGCTCTGGGTGTTTTAGCATTTTGGATAAGAAATGGTAATTCTCAGATTTTATTACCAAAATGGGATCGAAACAGAAATATCTGGGAACTGTTAGCCAGAGAAGTAACTAACATGTCCTCCTTCTGTTTAGATGCAGGAAGCTCGGTAGGAGAAATGTATAGTTCTTGTCTAATAGGACTCCCGACTCCTCTGGAGTTACTGAAGGATTATACTATGTTTAAAGGCTTTGATATTAGTCTGACTTATTTTCAACTATACAATATGGGAAAAACAACTAAAATTAAAGAAAAAGGGATGCTAAAAGTTAAAATACGAGGTACTCTCCCGGCCAGATATTGTGTCGCCTTTATGAACTGCACCTCAAAGTGCGAGAATTTAACACAACTCCAGCCCCCTTTAACCTGTAACAAAACCCAGAATATAAGTTATGCCTGGAGTCATACTAAATTACCTTTAGGGTGGTTTTTACTTTGTGGAAGAATTGCCTATACCTATGTACCAGCTAATGCATCAGGAGGTCCTTGTTCAATAGGTAGATTAGCTCCTTTATTACTGAACAAGGAAGATTTGGAACACAAGAATAGATCGAGAAGAAATGTTCATCAGTTGCCTGAAGACTGTGATTCTCAAGTCACCCTGTATAGTAGCAGTGAAATGGCGGCTGCTGCAGTATTGACTCCAGGAGTAGGAGTAGCCATGAATTATCATACACTAAAAAGATTTGCTTGTGCCTTGGTAAAAGATATAAATTATACCTCACAAGCTTTAACGGCTCTGGGAACTGAGATGGTTCAAGTCAGAGAGGCTACCCTGGAAAACCGAGCTGCTATAGATTATCTATTATTGAGGCATAATCATGGGTGTGAAGAATTTAAAGGAATGTGTTGTTTTAATCTTTCGGATAATTCACTATTAATAGAAAAGAAAATTCAGCAGTTAAAAGAATTAGCTTCCTCGGTTACGGAACGAGAAGGATTGGACTTATCTTGGTTGACTTCATGGCTTCCTAATTTGAGTTGGTTGAAACAGTTATTTGTATTTGCTTTATTATTTATAAGTATAATTATCATTACCTGTTGTCTCATTCAGTGTATACCTTTGTGTAGAATAGGAAAATATGAATGGAAGTATTGAAAAGATGATTATTTCAAAACTTCCAAAGGGGGGAAATGTAACCGCGGGATAGGGACCATGAAGCAGAAACTATAGAATCAGGCTGAGATAATTAGTTTGTAACCAAGGTAATACGAAATGAAGCTAATTGACCATGGCAATGTACAATGTAGCTATGTTCCATGTACAGTCCCTACCAAACTGAACAATAGGCTTGGAGATATTAGTCTTATGAAGTCGTTATGGACAGGTGCATCCACAGCAAGGGTACTGCGCATGCCCACAAGAAGAGGGTCACCCAGTGGACACGAGTGCGAGACCACTGACGACCACCAGAGACCCTTGAGGACCACCGACTCAAATCACTGAGCATGCGTGACGGGGAGGAGAATATGGAAATGAATTCCAAGAAATGATTATCATAGGACTGCCTTTTCTCAGAAATATAATGAATATGTATATTTTGATCCTATATAATCTGTGTGTTGGTGATCACCTGGCATGCACGTTGGGTGGAGCTATCCCCTGTGCATCCAGCGCTGCAATAAAGAATGCCTGCCTTTTAACACTACATTGGTGTTACGAGGTTTATTCCCGGATTTCGGTGACAATCTTATTCCTAAAAACTGGATTTCCTGTGCAGGCCCCTTGACCTTACTTCATTTTATGGTGAAGCCAGCCTTCAGCAGGATTTGGATTATTTTCTTGTTGCCCCATACAATGATGTCATCAATGTATTGCAGGTGCTCTGGGGCTTCACCCTTTTCCAATGCAGTCTGGATCAGTCCATGGCAGATGGTGGGGCTGTGTTTCCACCCCTGGGGCAGTCGATTCCAGGTGTACTGGATGCCCCTCCAAGTGAAAGCAAGCTGTGGCCTGCACTCTGCCGCCAAAGGGATCGAGAAAAATGCATTAGCTATATCAATTGTGGCATACCACTTGGCTGCCTTTGACTCCAGTTCATATTGAACTTCCAGCATGTCTGGCACGGCAGCACTCATCAGGCATGTGTTTCATTCAGGCCACGATAGTCTACTGTCAGCCTCCACTCTCCATTGGACTTCCTCACTGGCCATATGGGACTGTTAAAGGGTGAGCAGGTTCTGCTGATCACTCCCTGTCCCTGAGTGAGCTGCAAGATATGCGGAAAGATTTCAGCTGCCTTCCAGGGGAGCACATTATTACCTGGCTGCTCTGATGCTGGGATAACGGGGCCAGTAGCCTGGAATTAGAGGGCAGGGAGGCCAAGCAGCTGGGATCCCTGTCTAGGAAAGGAGGCATTGACAAGGCAATTGGGAAGAAGGCACAGGCCCTCAGCCTCTGAAGGTGACTTCCTTCAAGCATGAGGGAAAGGTATCCTTTCAGCAAAGATGTCATATGTCGGCCAGGCAAGTGGACCACCATGGAGCCAGGACATATAGGGAAAATTAACTCCAGCCAGACCCAATACAATCAAGTAGAGTGTGGCCAGCAGGTCAAGGGACATTATCCTCCCCCTCTACTCTGCCCTAGTGAGGCCACATCTGGAATATTGTGTCCAGTTCTGGGCACCCCAGTACAAGAAAGACAGGGAACTATTGGAGACAGTCTAGCGGAGGGCTACAAAGATGATTAGGGGACTGGAGCATCTCTCTCATGAGGAAAGGCTGAGAGAGTTGGGTCTGTTTAGCCTGGAGAAGACTGAGGGGGGATCTTATCAACATTTATAAATATCTAAAGGGTGGATGTCTAGAGGAAGGGGCCATACTCTTCTCAGTGGTGCCCAGTAACAGGACAAGGGACAATGGGCACAAACTGGAACACAGGAAGTTCCATCTGAACATGAGAATAAACTTCTTTACTGTGAGGGTGACAGAGCACTGGAACAGGTTGCCCAGAGAGGTTGTGGAGTCTCCTTCTCTGGAGATATTCAAAACCCACCTGGACACAATCCTGTGCAACCTGCTCTAGGTGATCCTGCTCTAGCAGGGGGGTTGGACTAGATGATCTCTAGAGGTCCCTTCCAACCCCTACAATCTGTGAATCTGTCAAACTGGAACAGAAACAAGTAAAACTCAGTTCATGGTAACAAGCTTAACCGCCCTTAAAAGCATAGCTAAACAAGAAATGCAAGAGCCAATAAAACCAGAATACTCTAATGAAACAAAAGGGCAAGCCATTATAAATCCCAAGTACCAGCATTATACCACACCATGTGGTACATCCACCCACTTTTTAGACAACAATATATTGTGTCACTTGATTTCCACTCCTAAATCTGCCATGCTGCCCCTTACCTTGTCCCTCTTGAAATCTTGTTTTGCTTCCTTCTGCTTCCTATTACCAACATCCATACATACCATCATGTTTCCTATCTCCCATTTCTTTGGCCTGAGTGCTGAAAGACAGCACAAACCATTTAGCCTTCATCACAGGCTGAAATACCCTGTATTCCTCTCAGCTGTGTGTCTTGCTAATAAGAATATACATGCCTTCTGTTGTGTTTTAACCTGTCCAGCAGCTAAAACAACCACACAGCTGTTCACTCACTCCCCTCCCGGCAGTGGGATGGGAGAGAGAATCGAAAAAAGGTAAAACTCATGGGTTGAGATTAAGATAGTTTAATAGGAAAGACAATAATGATGATGATGACCATGATGATAATAATAATATGCAAAGCAAGAGATGAAGAGCACAATTTCTCACCACCCAGAGCTCATGCTCAGCTAGTTCCCGAGCTTTCCCGCCTCCCAGCCAACCCCTCAGGTATATACAGAGCATGATGTCATATGGTATGGAATATCCCTGTGACCAGTTGTGGTGGGCTGACCCTGGCTGGGGGCCAGGTGCCCACCAAACCGCTCTATCACTCCCCTCTTCAATAAGGCAGGGAGGGGAGAAAGGAAGATGGAAAAACAACCCCAAACTTGTGGGTCGAGATAAAGGCAGTTTAATGCAGCTAAAGCAAAAAGCCGCGCGCGGAAGCAAAGCAAAAAGCAAAGGTTATTCTCTACTTCCCATCAGCAGGCGATGTCCGGCCACTTCTACTGAAGTAGGGCTTCAGTATGTGTACCCCTTACTCCGGAAGACAAACATTGTAAAAAAAAACAACGAATGCCCCCGCCCTGTTCCTCCCTCTATTCTCAGTTTCTTATTGCTGAGCAGACGTCATATGGTATGGAATATCCCTCTGGTCAGTTTGAGTCAGCTGTCCTAGCCGTGTCCCCTCCCAAGATCTTGCCCACCCCCAGCCTGCTGCTGGGGAAAAAGAAATGTTGGAAAGACAGCCTTGATGTGTGCTGGCACTGCTCAGTAGTAGCCAAAACCCTGGTGTGTTATCAACAGTTAGCTAGCTACCAATACACAGCACAGCACCATGAGGGCTGCTGTGGGGAGAATTAACTCCATCTCAGCCAGACCCAATACACCAGTTTGCGTCAGCTGTCCTGGCTGTGTCCCCTCCCAGGTTCTTGGGCGCCACCCACCTTCTCGTTGGCAGGCCACTATGAGAAGCTGAAAAGTCCTTGACTGCTTGGCAACAACTAAAAACATCAGTGTGTTCTCAACATTATTCTCATCCTAAATCCAAACCACAGTGCTATACCATGCGTCAGAAAGAAAATTAACTCTATCCCTGCTGAAACCAGGACACCCTCTGGTTTGGATAGTCATGAATGAATCTATGTGTGCCTTTTGGCAAGGAATCGCTTGCACTGTGATTGGCAGATACCCAGTGGCGAGGTAAGAGCCATCTGGGGTTTATTGTATTTGTTCTGCCTAGAAAGTTACTTAAGAAATATATTAGGACAATCTGGAATGACATATTCCCATTGCTTTTTGTCCTGTTACTGTCCTGACTTCCCTGACTTTGATTATTCATTCTTAAAAATTTCTTCTAAAATATAATATAAAGTCAGTCTTACAGACATGTATCATTTTTCTTCTTCCTTAGACATAAGCACTACATTTTTCAAGCAAGCAATAATACCTTGATTTTGATGTATTTATTAAGACCCCTTACTACTAGGGCTTGGAATTTCACTTGACATGAAAATATGCTCTAGTAGTAGGCTGAGTATAAGATTTGAAATATGCATGTTAACAAGAAAATGTAAAAACCATCTTTTATTGCTGCTTTTTTCCTATGAAAAAAATGTACTTTCAGGTTTCTTGATTTTCTGAACAGGTTATGAGAGGCACTGGGGAAGCTGCATTCTTTCATGCATAAATTTGGTGTTGCTAAAAGAAGATCTTACTGAATAATTAACTCTCCAGTGATCAGTGAAGACTGTATCTTCCTGTAGTGCTTTCTGTTCAAACTGGAGTACTATCTAAACATTGTTCATAATTGCCTGTATTTTCTATTTTAGAGATGTTTCCATCAAAAAAGGTAGTGATAACGTTCAGATGCTTATAGAAAAAAACCCCACATAACCTATCTATAAAGACATGTCTACAACTGTTACCTGAAGTCTTATGTTTTATTTCCATGTTTGTGCTCATTAATATCATAGAATCATAGAATCATAGAATGGTTAGGGTTGGAAGGGACCTTAAAGATCATCTAGTTCCAACCCCTGCCCTGCCATGGGCAGGGACACCCTCCACTAGACCAGGTTGCCCAAAGCCTCATCCAACCTGGTCTTAAACACTTCCAGGGAGGGGGCATCCACAAGCTCTCTGGGCAACCTGTTCCAGTGCCTCACCACCCTCACAGTAAAGAATTTCTTCCTAACATCTAATCTAAATCGACCCTCCTTCAGCTTAAACCCATTACCCCTTGTCCTGTCACTACACTCCCTGATAAACAGTCCCTCACCATCTTTCCTGTAGGCCCCCTTCAGGTACTGGTAAGCCGCAATTAGATCTCCCCGGAGCCTTCTTTTCTCCAGGCTGAACAACCCCAACTCTCTCAGCCTGTCCTCATAGGAGAGGTGCTCCAGCCCTCTGATCAGCTTCGTGGCCCTCCTCTGGACTCTCTCCAACAGCTCCATGTCTCTCTTGTACTGGAGGCCCCAGAGCTGGATGCAGTACTCCAGGTGGGGTCTCACGAGAGCAGAGTAGAGGGGCAGGATCACCTCCCTCGACCTGCTGGTCATGCATCTTTTGATGCAGCCCAGGACACGGTTGGCTTTCTGGACTGCAAGCGCACATTGCTGGCTCACATTGAGCTTTTCGTCAATCAATACCCCCAAGTCCTTCTCCTCGGGGCTGCTTTCAATCCATTCCTCGCCCAGCCTGTAGTTGTGCTTGGGATTGCGCCCACCCACGTGCAGGACCTTGCACTTGGCCTTGTTGAACTTCATGCAGTTCGCACGGGCCCACCTCTCCAGCCTGTCAAGGTCCCTCTGCATGGCATCCCTTCCCTCCAGCGTGTCGACCATGCCACACAGCTTGGTGTCGTCAGCAAACTTGCTGAGGGTGCACTCAATCCCACTGTCCACGTCGCTGACAAAGATGTTGAACTGTGCCAGTCCCAGTACAGACCCCTGAGGAACGCCACTCGTCACTGTTCTCCACTTGGACATTGAGCTGTTGACCACAATTCTTTGAGTGCGACCATCCAGCCAATTCCTTATCCACCGAGTGGTCCATCCATCGAATCCATGTCTCTCCAATTTAGAGACAAGGATGTCATGCGGGACAGTGTCAAATGCCTTGCACAAGTCCAGGTAGATGATGTCAGTTGCCCTTCCCTTATCCACTGATGCTGTCACCCCATCATAGAAGGCCACCAAATTTGTCAGGCACGATTTGCGCTTAGTGAAGCCGTGTTGGCTGTCACCAGTCACCTCCTTATCTTCCATGTGCCTGACCATAGTCTCCAGGAGGGTCTGCTCCATAATCTTGTCAGGCACAGAGGTGAGACTGACCGGCCTGTAGTTCCCTGGGTCTTCCTTTTTTCCCTTCTTAAAAATGGGGGTTATGTTCCCCCTCTTCCAGTCGGCGGGAACTTCGCCAGACTGCCAGGACTTCTCAAATATGATGGCGAGTGGCCTGGCCACTTCATCCACCAGGTCCCTCAAGACCCACGGATGCATCTCATCAGGTCCCATGGACTTGTGCACCTTCAGGTTCCTTAGATATTCTCGAACCTGGTCTTCTACAGTGGGTGGTCCTTCATTCTCCCTGTCCCTGCCTTTGCCTTCTGTGACCTGGGCAGTGTGGCTCAAGCACTAGCCAGTGAAGACTGAAGCAAAGAAGTCATTGAGTACCTCAGCCTTCTCCATATCCTGGGTAACCAGGTCTCCCATTTCATTCCAAAGGGGACCCACATTTTCCCTCGTCCTCCTTTTATCCCTAACATACCTATAGAAGCTTTCTTGTTGCCCTTGACATCTCTGGCCAGATTTAATTCCATCAGGGCTTTGGCTTTCCTAACCTGATCCCTGGCTGCTCGGACAGTTTCTCTGTATTCCTCCCAGGCTACCTGCCCTTGCTTCCACCCTCTTGGTTTTTTTGCTTGACTTCCTCTTTGTTGGGATGCATCGCTCCTGAGCTTGGAGGATGTAATCCTTGAATATTAGCCAGCTGTCTTGGGCCCCTCTTCCTTCCAGGGCTTTGTCCCATGGTATTCTACCAAGCAGATCCCTGAAGAGGCCAAAGTCTGCTCTCCTGAAGTCCAGGGTAGTGAGCTTGCTGCGCGCCCTCCTCGCTGCCCTGAGGATCTTGAACTCCACCATTTCATGGTCACTGCAGCCAAGGCTGCCCTTGAGCTTCACATCCCCTACCAGCCCCTCCTTGTTGGTGAGTACAAGGTCCAGCATGGCACCTCTCCTTGTGGGCTCCTCTATCACTTGGAGGAGGAAGTTATCATCAACGCACTCCATGAACTTCCTGGATTGCTTGTGCCCTGCTGTGTTGTCCCTCCAGCAGATGTCAGGGTGGTTGAAGTCCCCCACAAGGACCAGGGCTTGTGAACGTGAGGCTGCTCCTATCTGCCTATAGAGGGCTTCATCTGCTCGGTCCCCCTGGTCAGGTGGCCTGTAGCAGACCCCCACTATGATGTCCCCTGCCCCTGCCCTCCCTTTAATCCTGATCCATAAACTCTCGGTCCACTCCTCGTCCATCCCCAGGTGGCGCTCCATGCTTATATTTCTTTGTTCTTGATTAAACCTGCAATGTTGTAAACCACACTTAGGCCATTGCCATCTATCCAATGACATTGTAACAAAGCCCTAAGAAAACACATATAAAAAACCCAGAGATACCATTTTTAAAGTCTGGATGAGTTTTATGAAAAAGTCAGTTACCTGCTCTATCCTTCCAAGGTGTTTTATGTTTGTCTTTTGTAGTTATATTTAGTTTGCTTGCAGTTACCTCAGTGTGTGATCTGCATTCTGCTAGATAGTACAGTGTTTTTAGTAGTAGGCAAGCAAGCTGTCATGTTTTTGGTTTTGGGGTTGGGTTTTTTTTTAGAAAAGCTGTGGGTTTTTCTTTTAAAAAAACCAAAGAAACCCAAAGGCCTTTTCAGACCCTTCTTTACAGGCAGTCTAAGCTGCTGAAGTAAGGTATTGTATATTCGCAACCATAAAACAGATCTGCAACTGCTCCAGAGCCTGGACAGGAAGATTCCTGTCCCATTCACACCTATCCTGAGAAGTCTTGAATTGGAGCTACCTTTGATTCAATTTAATTGTTTAACATTTCAGTAGATTTGCTTTTAAATATGTACAAAACAGTATTTCTTGTGAAAGTTTCTTTCCTTCTAAGAAAAATAAGAGTTGTGGTTTTGGTCAAAAATACAACCTTGATCATTTGTATCAAGTACCATTTAATTGCATTTCCTCCTATACTTCTGCTTGTTAATCCTTGTATTTTATGGTGAAACAGAAAAAAGCTATGTCTGTAGATTACCACTGAATAATTTGTCAGAGATACCTTATAGATTGAAAGACTTGATATTACTTATGGATTTGCTACAGCATTTCATTTGACAAGAATTAGCTCATTAACTACATTTCTCATAAATAATATTCTTTGGTTTCCTCCTTGCCTGCAAAGAACATTTAGTGGTTATTTCTCTCTCAGCAATGAGAATATCATGATCTGTGTTAATATTCACTATCACAGCAGGCCTTAGAGGTTCTGAATGTTTTTCTTGATGGTCTATATTGTTTTCTACTTTCCTAATTTATTCTTGTTAAAACATGTTGTCCTGGTTTCAGCTGAGATATAGAGTTAATTTTTCTTCCTAGTAGCTGGTATAATGCTGTGTTTTGGATTTAGTATGAGAATAATATTGATAACACAATGATGTTTGTAGTTGTTGCTAGGTAGTTGTTGTGTCTACACTAAGTCAAGGACTTCTCAGCTTCTCATGCCTTGCCAGGTGCACAAGAAGCTGGGAGAGCACAGCCAGGACAGCTGACCCAGACTGGCCAAAGGGATATTCCCAACCATAAAACGTCATGCTCTGTATATAACTGGGGAAACTAGCTGGGAGGCAGAATTGCTGCTCAGAAACAGACTGGGCATTGGATTGATTTATTTTCCTTTCGCATGCATGAGCAATTGCATTTGTGCATCACTTGTATTATTTGGGTTCTTTGACAATGGGGTGGCCTATACAGCACCAGGCCTGATGAACCCTGATGGGATTCATCTCTCTCAAAGGGGGAAGAGGATCTTTGCCCAGGAACTAGCGGGGCTCATCAACAGAGCTTTAAACTAGGCTCAAAGGGGGAGGGGCATAACATCAGGCTTGCCAGCGACATGTTGTGGGATGATGTGCCCAGGTTGGAGGGACAGGGCGCTGGCGAGGGCCCTAAGCCTACTGCTCAGAGACATGCTGGATGCACTACAGCATGCTCGAAGCCTAGAGGAGATGAGCCAGGGGCTCCGGATGCAACAGGAACCAACGGGGTAACACTGGGAAGATACATCAAAAGAATCCCCCTGAGATCCCCCTGCAGCCCATGGTGAAGACCATGGTGAAGCAGGCTGTTCCCCTGCAGCCCATGGAGGGAGGATGAGGGGGTGTAGAGATTCCACCCGCAGCCCGTGGAGGACCCCACTCTGGAGCAGGTGGAGGCACCTGAAGGAGGCTGTGACCCTGTGGAAAGCCCACGCTGGAGCAAGCTCCTGGCAGGACCCGTGGACCCATGGAGAGAGGAGCCCACGCCAGAGCAGGTTTGCTGGCAGGACTTGTGACCCCGTGGGGGACCCACGCTGGAGCAGTTTGCTCCTGAAGGTCTGCACCCCATGGAAGATACCCACGCTGGATCAGTTCATGAAGGACTGTAGCCCGTGGGAGAGACTCACATTAGAGAAGTTCATGAAGGACTGTCTCCCGTGAGAGGGACTCCATGTTGGAGCAGGGGAACGATGAGAGGAGTCCTCCCCCTGAGGAGGAAGACGTGGCTAGAAACAACGTGTGATCAACTGACCGTAACCCCCATTCCTTGTCCTCCTGTGCCGCTGAGGGGGGAGGAGGTTGAAACTGGGAGTTAAGTTAGGCCTGGGAAGATGGGAGGGGTGGGGGGAGGTGTTTTAAGATTTGGTTTTATTTCTCATTCCTCTACTCTGTTTTGCTTAGTAATAAATTAGATGAATTCCCTCTCTAAGTTCGGTCTGTTTTGCTCGTGATGATAATTAGTGAGTGATCTCTCCCTGTCCTTGTCTCGACCTATAAGCTTTTTGTTATACCTTTTCTCCCCTGTCTAGTGAAGGAGGGGGAGTGATAGAGTGGCTCTGGTGGGCACCTGGACTCCAGCCAGGGTCAATCTACCACACCTTGAAATACCCTCTCCAGAAGTAGTCTATGCCCAGGATGCATGTAGCCTCTGGGCCAATCACAATGGGGTGCTTTTCCCACTCATTCCCAGTTAGACTCACTTCAGCCTCCAGCACAGTCAACTGTTGGGATCCCCCCGTCACTGCAGAAATACGGATGGGTTCCGTCCCTTCATGGCTTGATGGCATTAAAGTACACTGTGCACCAGTGTCCATGAGGGCCTTGTATTCTTTTGGATCTGACATGCCAGGCCATTGGATCCACACAGTACAATAAACCCGGTTGTCCCTCTCCTCCACCTGGCTGGAGGCAGGGCCCCTCTAATCCCGCTCATCATATTCGCTACTCACTTCTTGTAAAAATATCTTAGAGGTCCCTTCAAGTGGTTCATACATACGAGTAGGCCTTCCACTTGGTCTGGGGGACTGCCTGTTGGAAACAGGAGCGGCATTTTTCCTGGAGGAATTCCCTGTTGTGACTGTTTTGCCTTGCAGCTCATGTACTCATGCCTGTAGGATCAAGGTAGGCTTTCCATCCCACTTCCTCATGTCCTCTCCGTGGTCACACAGGTAAAACCACAGGGTGCCTCATGGTGTGTTCCCTCTATCCTTTCTCTTGAGCAGAGAAACGCTTACTCCTAATAGCTGAGATACTGGTCTGTACAGGTGGGGAGTAGGACATATTCTCTTGAAGTTCCCGGACCTTCCAGGACAGTTTCTCCACAGCCAAGATGAGGGAGGAAGAAAGGCTCTCTTCATATTGCCGAAGTCAGCCAGCCACTTCATCCACTGTTGGTGCCTCTTCACTTTTGCAGTCGATTACTGCCAGTGAGTTGGCATACGATGATGGTGTACTCCATACAAACTTCCACCACGTGAGTCATGTGCACTGGACTTCATCAGGGTCTGTGGGTAACTGCGTGTTATATCTGGGTCATAACAAACCATCTCCCACAGAGCTAATTTGATCAGGTACTAGATACCTCCTTCCATGGTGGTCCACTTTCTTCACTGACATACATCATCTTCACTGAAGGGATACCTTTCCTTCGTGATTGACAGGAGTCACCGCCATAGGCTGAGGGCTTGTGTCTTCTTCCCAATTGCTTTGTCAATGCCCTCTTCCCTAGACAGGGATCCCAACTGTTTGGCCTCCCTACCCTCTAATTGCAGGCTACTGGCCCCATTATCCCAGCAGCGGAGCAGCCAGGTAATGATGTGCTCACTTGGACGGCAGCTGAAATCTTTTCTCATATCTCGCAGCTCCCTCAGGGAGAGGGATCAGATGATTACCTCTGGTTCTGCCTCTTCCTCCTGTTCTCGTGATGGTCCTGGTTCATCATCATCCTTCACTAAGCCAACTGATTTGTTTGTGTATTTCTTCTTCTGTATAGGGGCGACTGATATTGGTACTGGTTGTTTTTTTGGTTGACCTGCAATGCCTATCACAGGGCTTTGGGTAGTCACAGTGTCTATTGCGGGGGCTGAGGTAGCCGTGGGGGTTGAGGTAGCTGCTGTGCCTGTTGTGGGGGTTTGGGTATCTGGAGTGCCTGTCAGTCTGTTTTCCCCCTCTTCCCCCTGAGGGTGCTGCCTACTATAAAGCAGTGTTCGGTAGATCGTGGTCAGGGCCCAGCACAGTGCGGTAAGTTGTGCCTCCTTGGAATAGCCACAGCATTTTCCTTTCTACCATTTTATCAGGGCCCTGTAGTTGTTCAAGAGTGAAGTTCCAAAACATTGGGGGTGAGAAGGTCTCTAGATACCTGCCCATACTCTCCCACATGCCATGTCAGCCCTGACTATTCAGCCTTGGGGCAGGTCTCTGTGTGGTATTCTTAAAACACTTTTGTAACCTTGGACAAGACTTGAAACACATTCAGGAGACATAATAATATGAACACGCTGGCTTGATCATCCCAAGGATAATAAAAATTTTCAAAAGCTGCTGCAACTAGCCTGAAGGGAAAGAGAGAGGTGAAAGAGTGGGAGAAAGTATCCCCCTCTGTCTTCCCTGTAGATTGAGTGCGATTATTAATCAATTCAAAGAGATGTCATCCTAGGTACGGGCATGACAGCAAAGCCCCATACAAATACCAAATTAAGCTCATAAGCATTGATGTTATCATATCATAAGTTGATATCGCACGGTACAGCAACATGAGAATCCGGACCCCTCTCCCGGAGGTGCTAAACAGCAGCATTGCAAGGTATACATACAGCAAGTAAGGGTTTAGATACCACAGCCACGTGACCAAATAAAACACCATTGTGACCACCGGCTGTTTAAAATAATACAATAAATACTTATCACAACTTTGTTTTAACACACTCGGGGCAGATCTGTCATTATCTCAATGCTTCGTGCCCCACGTTGGCCGTCAAAAAGGACTGTCATGGTTTAGCCCCAGCTGGCAGCTGAGCACCACGCAGCCGCTCGCTCATTCCCCCCTCCCCCGGTGGGATGGGGAGGAGAATGGGAAGGAAAAGGCAAGACCTCGTGGGTTGGTATAAGGAGAGTTTACTGGGATAGCAAAGGGAGAGGGAAAAAAACCAAACAACAGTACTTAACAGAATATAGAAAACTGGTGATACACAATGCAGTTTCTCACCCAACAACCGTACAACTCAGAACGCACGCTCAGACCCATCCCGAAGCCGGACTGTCCCCGAGCCACTCATCCTGGAGCTGTGTTGCCCCTCCCCGACTAGCCCCCCTTTTATACTGAGCATGATGTCCCATGGTATGGAATACCTTCTTTGGCTAGTTTGGGTCACCTGTCCTGGCTGTGTCCCCTCCCAACTCCTTGTGCACCCCCAGCCATCCTGCTGGCAGGGCAGTGCGAGAAGCAGAAAAGGCCTTGGCTCTGTGTAAGCACTGCTCAACAACAACAGGTCCATATAACAAAAACATCTCTCTATTATCAACACTGTTTCCAGCACAAATCCAAAACATAGCCCCATACTAGCTACTATGAAGAAAATTAACCCTCTCAGCTGAAACCAGGACACAGAGTCTGGCAGAGATGCACTCATGCTACTCCCAGTCTCTGCGCAGATCATAAGCAGAGGTAATGCCATGAGCCCTGTTGACCTGGGAGCTCTGCTGGTATTTATCACTCCAGTGAACACTATGCTTGCCAGCCTCAGAAACAGACTGAGCATCGGGTGGTTATTTTTTCTCCGCAGGTGGTGAACAATTGCATTTGTGCATCACTTGTTTTATATATTATTGTCCTGGGTTCAGCTAGGATAGAGTTTATTTTCACCAGAAGCTGGGATGGGACACAGCCAGGACAGGTGACCCAAACTAGCCAAAGGGGGTATTCCATACTGTATGACGTCATGCTCAGCATAAAAGGGGGCTAGTCGGGGAGGGGCGGCGTGGCTTCAGGACGTGCAGCTCAGGGATGGTCCAGCTTCAGGATGAGTCTGAGCGTGCGGTCTGAGTTGTGCAGTCATTGGGTGAGAAACTGCATTGTGTATCACCAGTTTGGTATATTCCATTAAGTACTGTTGTTGTTCTTTCCCTCTCCCTTTGCTGTCCCAGTAAACTGTCCTTATCTCAACCCATGAGGTTTTGCCTTTGTGTTCCCATTCTCCTCCCCATCCCGCCAGGGAGGGGTGAGCGAGTGGCCGCGTGGTGCTCAGCTGCTGGGCTGGGGCTAAACCATGACAATTATTATTATTATTAATTATCATCTCCTTTTGGTATCCTATTAAACTGTCTTTATCTCAACCCACGAGGTTGTTTTTCCATTCTCCTCCCCATCACACTGGGAGGGGAAGAGTGAGCGAGTGGCTGCATGGTGCTTGGTTACCGGCTGGAGTTAAACCATGACAAATAGCACAGACTATCAAAAAAGGCTACAGATGACCAACATCCCCTTTGTCCCTGCAGGCAGGATTACCAGGTCATGGCATAACTTCAGCAAGTCTTGCTGCTTCCAACACTTATAGGTACATAACTGCTCTAAATGCCTTGTTAACTAGTTTTGAGCCCCTGATTTGCTTGGCCCTAGCTATAGGGCAATTTTTCTTGCTTACAAAATAGAGTAAGGAAAAGAATGAGTACTATGATAGTTATAGCAGCATTTCATTTCTGTTCTTCCAAGCTGCATTTCACTTTCAATACAAATTTCTTGGGTTCTGTCTTTGAAGCAGAAGAGGGAAGCCTCATCCTTCTCAAGGATGAAGGTTTGGTTTTAAAAAAAGATAATGCAATTTGTACATGAATACATGAAAGTCAGCTGTTCTGTACTTTTGATGCCTATAAATAGCCAGGACACTGTTAAGAAAATAGCTAGCATTTGCAGAAATAAGGGAAACATTTCTCTTAATAGTTCAAGGCATTAAAAAATGTGTTGTTAGGCTAGATTATGGGAACTTGGAGGAATTTTTTATATTTTTTTTAAATAAGGAAATATGAGAGGCAATTTAGGGATGGGGAGAAGAATAGCTGGATACTTTAAAAGGGAGTTGAAAAGCAGTAAGAGATAAATCAGCACAGTAAAGGAAACTTCCAAGTCTAATGTCCAGAGGGATTTCCATCATATCTGCAGATACCTAAGTATTTAGAGAAGGGGAGAAGATATAGCAACGATGAACTGAGTTGGCAGCATTCAGAGGAAGAAAGAACAAAACCTTGCTCTAGAGAAGATAAAAGAGACCTTAATATTAAAAATGGGAAGAAAGATAATGATCATACCAAATTTGTACTTTGGAGTGTAGTGATAAAATGCTTGCAGGATAAAGGATGAGCAGCACATGTCTGAATGCTGCAAAGAATCTAGGAAATATGGAGGAAATGTGATCATCCTTACTGAGAGGCAAATTGACCCTCTTCTCTTTGAGCAACATGAAGATGATCCAGGTTATTAAAGCAGGAGAAAGGACTAAGTGATTCAGTGTATCTACTCTAGTGCTATCAGTAAGAAGCAAGTCATTCTCATCTGTTGTAATCAAATGTAATTAGGTCAAAAATGCATGAGTATACTTCAAGCTTAGCCTGCCAGCATTGGATTTTGACTTAGACTTGGTTCTGCAGTTTTATCAGCTTCACATGCCTTGAAAGAGGCTGTTTCAATTTATGATGCAGGATAATCTGCAGCTGTTTATCATTCTCATTTTAGCAAAACCACAAGGCCTATGAATAAAATAGCAAGAGAAATCAAGCAGCAAAACTGTAACAAATAGCATTCATTAGCTTATCTGCTATTAATGAAAGCACAGTTTAACAGTGTTGTGGTTTAACCTGGCCAGCAGCTAAAACAACCACACAGCCATTCACTCAGTGGGATGGGGGAGAGAATTGAAAAGGGGGAAAAAAAGTAAAACTCGTGAGTTGATGTATTGCGTCTGGCTGAGATGGAGTTAATTTTCCCCATAGCAGCCCTCATAGTGCTATGCTTTGTATTGGTAGCTAGCAAGGTGTTGGTAACACACCAGTGTTTTGGCAACTACTGAGCAGTGCTGGCACAGCATCAAGGCTGTCTCTCCAACATTTCTCCCTCTCTCACCAGTAGGCTGTGGGTGGGCAAGGTCTTGGGAGGGGACAAAGCCAGGACAGCTGACCCAAACTGACCAAAGGGATATTCCATACCATATGATATCTGCTCAGCAATAAGAAGCTGAGAGAAAGGAGGAGGAAGGGGGGGCATTCAATTTTTTTACAACATTTGTCTTCTGGAGCAACCATTACGCATACTGAAGCCCTTCTTCCCGGGAAGTGGCCAGACATCACCTGCTGATGGGAAGTAGAGAATAAACCTTTTGCTTTTGCTTTGCTTCTGCACGTGGCCTTTTGCTTTTGCTGTATCAAACTGCCTTTATCTTGACCCATGAGTTTGGGGTTGTTTTTTCCATCTTATTTTTCTCCCCTCCCTGTCCTGCTAAGGAGGGGAGTGATAGAGTGGCTTGGTGGGCACCTGGCATCCAGCCAAGATTAAACCACCACAGTTGAAATAAAGACAGATTAATAGGACAGAAAAGGAATAACAATAATAATAATAGAATATACAAAACAAGTCATGAACAGCACAATTTCTTACCACCTGAAGCTGTTGCTCAGATAGTTCCTGAGCTGCCCCGCCTCCCAGCAAACCCCCAGTTATATATGGAGTATGATGTCATATGGTATGGAATATCCCTTTTGTCAATTTGAGTCAGCAGTCCTGGCTGTGTCCCCTCCCAGTTTTTTGGGTGCCCCCTTCTCGTTGGCAGACCAGTATGAGAAGCTGAAAAATCCTTGACTGCTTGGCAACATCTAAAAACATCAGTGTGTTATCAATATTATTCTCATCCTAAATCCAAAACACAGCACTACACCAGCTGCTAGGAAGAATATTAAATCTATCCCAGCCGAAACCAGGACAGTATCCGCCCCTTATTCTGTACCATCTACATCATGCTCAGGTCCCAGACTATCCAATACATTGCAATTAATCACCAACATTTTTTCTGTCTTTTAATACATGCACACAGCTATCATTCCCTTAGTCAATGGACCACCCCTGTGAAATGTCTGTAAAATATTCATAAATGTCCACAAAATGTCTGTTGTTGCCAAGGGGAGCTGCTCCGGTGCTGGCCCGACCCGCAGCGGAGCGGCAGATCTTGGCGCACAGGGAGTTTTCCTGGTTTTCCTGAGGCAGAGAAGCACCAGAGGAGCAGAAGAGACCCTCCATGAGCCGGCAGCTCTCCCCGGAGCTGCTGATGAAGCCTAGGCATTCCCAGAGCAATGGCGGCCACCCCCACGCCTATAAAAAGCAGCCTAGGGAGCACTAGTGACCTGGAGTGCTGCAAAAAGAGCTTGGCGCATCAGTTTGCGTGGGAGGGCACACAGGGAGGGCCTAGTCACCCTACCAGCTCAGGAGGTGAGTTCCATTAGTGATCATCACCCCCATGGAAGGAGCTTAGCCATGGTATCCACCCGGCAGAAAGCTCTGTCCTCTGCACTCACCAGAATGGATGTGGGCAACCCAGACAGAGCTCCCATGAAAACATGCAGCCATCCAAGTCTCAGGCTGCAGGGAATACCAGAGCCTGTCACTGGGAATGGATGGCAGTAGTGAGAATGACTATATGTGAGGTGTGACCAGGTGGATGATCTATTCATCCTGGTAGCAGAGCTATGAGAGGAAGTAGAAAGGTTAAGGAGCATCAGGGAGGCTGAGAAAGAGATAGACTGGTGGAGCCATGCTCTGCCCTCCCTGAGACAGAAACAGCCACCAGACAAAACCCAAGATCAAGGGGGTCCTGTATTGTCTCCCCACCAGGCAGAAGGCAGTAGCTTAAAAGGAAGGAGTGAATGGAAGAAAGTCCACACTCGGGGTGGCAGGCGAACCTCTTCCTTGCCCACCTCACCCTCCCAGGTGCCTCTGTACAACAGGTATGAGGCTCTGGCTGTGGAAGGCCAGTCAAAGGAGGACATGGATGATAGTCCATCTACAACAGAGGTGTCGCCAAAGTCAGAAAGGCCCACGCCTCATATCGTGACCACCTCCACGAGGAAGAAAAGGCAGGTTATAGTTGTAGGTGACGCCCTTCTGAAGGGATATGGAGGGTTCAATATGCCAGACAGACCCTCCTCTTAGGGAAGTCTGCTGCCTCCCTGGGGCTGGGTTAAGGACATTACTAGGAAACTCCTCAGCCTGGTATGGCCCTCTGACTATTATCCACTGCTGCTCTTCCATGTGGGTGGTGATGAAGCTGCAACACATAGTGCAAAAGTGATCAAAAGAGACTTAAGGGTGTTGGGATGGTTGGTGAGGGAATATGGTGCACAGGTTATTTTTTCCTCCCTCCTTCCAGCTGTGGGCAGCAACACTGGGAGGAACAGACAGACTCAGTCTATTAATACATGGCTCTGTGGCTGGTGTCACCACCACAATTTTGGGTTTTTTTACAATGGGATGGCCTACAGGGCACCAGACTTGCTGGTGTTAGATGAGATTCACCTTTCTCAAAGGGGAAAAAGGGTCTTTGCCCAGGAGCTAGCAGGGCTCATTGACAGAGCTTTAAACTAGGCTCAAAGAGGGAGGGGATAATATCAGACTTGCATGAGACAAGTTGTGGGACGACATGCCAAGGTTGGAGGGATGGGGTCCCAGCGAGGGCCCTCAGCCTGTTGCTCAGAGATGTGCCAGACACACTGCAGCATACCTGAAGTCTTACAGAGATGAGCCAGGGGCTCCTGAGGTAATAGGAACCAACAGGGAAACGCTGGTGAAGTATCTCAAAGGAATTCCAACCACTCCAGCCAGAAAGTCAGCTTCATTGGAGGCCCAACTGAAATGCCTCTATGCAAATGCACGTAGAATGGGGAATAAACAAGAGGAGTTAGAGATGTGCGCACGCCTGCAGGGCTATGATCTTATTGGCATCACGGAGACGTGGTAGGATAGCTCCTATGACTGGAGTGTTGGGATGGAAGGATACAGGCTTTTTAGGAAGGACAGGCAGGGCAGATGAGGAGGGGGCCTCGCCCTCTATGTCAGTGACCAGCTGGAGTGCATGGAACTCCACCTGGGGATGGAGGAGGAACTGACAGAGAGCTTATAGTTTAGGATTAAAGGGAGTGCAGGGGCAGGGGGGGTCTGCTACAGGCCACGGGACCAGGGAGAGCGAGCAGATGAGGCCCTCTATAGGCAGATAGGAGTAGCCTCACATTCACAAGCCCTGGTCCTTATGGGGGACTTCAACCACCCTGACATCTGCTGGAGGGGCAATGCAGCTGAGCACAAGAAATCCAGGAAGTTCCTGGAATGTGTCGATGATAACTTCCTCCTCCAAGTGATAGAGGACCCAACAAGGAGAGGTGCCATGCTGGACCTTGTTCTCACCAATAAGGAGGGCCTGGTAGGGGATGTGAAGCTCAAGGGCAGCCTTGGCTGCAGTGACCATGAAAAAGTGGAGTTCAAGATCCTCAGGGCAGTGAGGAGGTCGCACAGCAAGATCACTACCCTGGACTTCAGGAGATCAGACTTTGGCCTCTTCAGGGACCTGCTTGGTAGAATACCTTGGGACAAAGCCCTGGAAGGAAGAGGGGCCCAAGACAGCTGGCTAATATTCAAGGGTCACCTCCTCCAAGCTCAGGAGAGATGCATCCCAACAAAGAGGAAGTCAAGCAAATCCACCAAGAGGCCCCCATGGATGAACAAGGAGCTCCTGGGCAAAGTCAAACACAAAAAGGAAGCCTACAGAGGGTGGAAACAAGAGCAGGTAGCCTGGGAGGAATACAGAGAAACTGTCCGAGCAGCCAGGGATCAGGTTAGGAAAGCCAAAGCCCTGATAGAAATTAGTCTGGCCAGGGATGTCAAGGACAACAAGAAAAGCTTCTATAGGTATGTTAGTGATAAAAGGATGTGTTGGGTTTGCATGGCCAGGTTTTGGTAGCGGGGGGCAACAGGGGTGGCTTCTGTGAGAAGCTGCTAGAAGCTTCCCCTGTGTCTGATAGAGCCAATGCCAGCCGGCTCCAAGACGGACCCGCTGCTGGCCAAGGCCAAGCCAATCAGCGCCTCTGTGATAACATATTTAAGAAAGAGAAAAACAGTTAGAGGGAGCTTTTGCAGCCAGAGAGAGGAGTGAGAAGATGTAAGAAACTCTGCAGACACCAAGGTCAGTGCAGAAGGAGGGGGAGGAGGTGCTCCAGGCACCGGAACAAGATCCCCCTGCATCCCGTGGTGAAGACCATGGTGAAGCAGGCTGTTCCCCTGCAGCCCATGGAGGGAGGATGAGGGGGTGTAGCAATTCCACCTGCAGCCCGTGGAGGACCCCACGCCGGAGCAGGTGGAGGCACCCAAAGGAGGCTATTTCCTGTGGAAAGCCCACGCTGGAGCAAGCTCCTGGCAGGACCTGTGGACCCATGGAGAGAGAGGAGCCCATGCCAGAGCAGGTTTGCTGGCAGGACTTGTGACCCCGTGGGGGACCCACGCTGGAGCAGTTTGCTCCTGAAGGTCTGCACCCCATGGAAGAAACCACGCTGGAGCAGTTCGTGAAGGTCTGCACCCCGTGGGAAGGACTCACGTTGGAGAAGGTCGTGAAGGACTGTCTCCTGTGAGAGGGACTCCATGCTGGAGCAGGGGAATGATGAGAGGAGTCCTCCCCCTGAGGATGAAGAAGCGGCAGAAACAACGTGTGATGAACTGACCATAACCCCCATTCCCCATCCCCCTGTGCCGCTGAGGGGGGCGGAAGTTGAAGCCAGGAGTGAAGTTGAGCCCGGGAAGATGGGAGGGGTGGGGGGAGGTGTTTTAAGATTTGATTTTATTTCTCATTCCTCTACTCTGTTTTGCTTAGTAATAAATTAGATGAATTCCCTCTCTAAGTTCAGTCTGTTTTGCTCGTGACGATAATTAGTGAGTGATCTCTCCCTGTCCTTATCTCGACCCACAAGCTTTTTGTTATACTTTTTCTCCCCTGTCTGGTGAATGAGGGGAGTGATAGAGCAGCTCTGGTGGGCACCTGGCCCCTAGCCAAGGTCAACCCACCACAAAGGAGGATGAGGGAAAATCTGGGTCCCCTCCAGGAATGAAACGGGTGACCTGGTTACCCAGGATATGGAGAAGGCTGAGGTACTCAACGACTTCTTTGCCTCAGTCTTCACTGGCAAATGCTTGAGCCACACTGCCCAGGTCGCAGAAGGCAGGGCCTGGGAGAATGCAGAACTGCCCACTGTAGGAGAAGATCAGGTTCGAGAATATCTAAGGAACCTGAAGGTGCACAAGTCCATGGGACCTGATGAGTTGCATCCGCAGGTCTTGAGGGAACTGGCGGATGAAGTGGCCAGGCCACTCTCCATCATATTTGAGAAGTCCTGGCAGTCTGGTGAAGTTCCCGCTGACTGGAAAAGGGGAAACATAACCCCCATTTTTAAGAAGGGTAAAAAGGAAGACCCAGGGAACTACAGGCCGGTCAGTCTCACCTCCGTGCCTGGCAAGATCATGGAGCAGACCCTCCTGGAGACTATGCTCAGGCACATGGAAAATGAGGAGGTGATTGGTGACAGCCAACATGGTTTCACTAAGGGCAAATCGTGCCTGACAAACTTGGTGGCCTTCTATGATGGGGTTACAGGGTCCGTGGATAAGGGAAGAGTGACAGACGTCATCCACCTGGACTTGTGCAAGGCATTTGACACTGTCCCGCATGACATCCTTGTCTCTAAATTGGAGAGACATGGATTCGATGGATGGACCACTCGGTGGATAAGGAATTGGCTGGATGGTCGCACTCAAAGAGTTGTGTCCAAATGGAGACCAGTGATGAGTGGCATTCCTCAGGGGTCGGTACTGGGGCTGGCACAGTTCAACATCTTTGTCAGTGACATGGACAGTGGGATCGAGTGCACCCTCAGCAAGTTTGCCAACGACACCAAGCTGTGTGGTGTGGTCGACACGCTGGAGGGAAGGGATGCCATCCAGAGGGACCTTGACAGGCTGGAGAGCTGGGCCCGTGCGAACCTCATGAAGTTCAACAAGGCCAAGTGCAAGGTCCTGCACATGGGTCAGGGCACTCCCAAGTGCAGCTATAGGCTGGGCGGGGAATGGATTGAAAGCAGCCTTGAGGAGAAAGACTTGGGAGAGTTGATTGATGGAAAGCTCAATGTGAGCCAGCAATGCGTGCTAGCAGCCCAGAAAGCCAACCGTGTCCTGGGCTGCATCAAAAGAGGCGTGACCAGCAGGTCGAGGGAGGTGATCCTGCCCCTCTACTCTGCTCTCGTGAGACCCCACCTGGAGTACTGCGTCCAGCTCTGGGGACCCCAGTACAGGAGAGAGACATGGAGCTGTTGGAGCAAGTTCAGAGGAGGGCCACGAAGCTGATCAGAGGGCTGGAGCACCTCTCCTATGAGGACAGGCTGAGAGAGTTGGGGTTGTTCAGCCTGGAGAAGAGAAGGCTCCGGGGAGATCTAATTGCGGCTTACCAGTACCTGAAGGGGGCCTACAGGAAAGATGGAGAGGGACTGTTTATGAGGGAGTGTAGTGACAGGACAAGGGGTAATGGGTTTAAGCTGAAGGAGGGTCGATTCAGATTAGATGTTAGGAAGAAATTCTTTACTGTGAGAGTGGTGAGGCAGTGGAACAGGTTGCCCAGAGAGGTTGTGGATGCCCCCTCCCTGGAAGTGTTTAAGACCAGGTTGGATGAGGCTTTGGGCAATGTGGTCTAGTGGAAGGTGTCCCTGCCCTTGGCAGGGTGGTTGGAACTAGGTGATTTTTGAAGTGCCTTCCAACCCAAACCATTCTATGATTCTGTGATTCTATGAACAGAAACCCCAGGCAGCTCCTTTAATGCAGGTGAACATATATTGGAATATTAATACACATATTGAGCTAAATTTCCAAATTGTCTGTTGCAGTATTAATTAGATGAATTCTCAGAGCTTAAAAGTAGAGGATCACACAAATATCTTAGAGGCAAATAACAAATAACATGTTGCCCAGAGAAGTTGTGGATGCCTCCTCCCTGGAAGTGTTCAAGGCCAGATTGGATGGGGCTTTGGGCAACCTGGTCTAATGAAGGGTGTCCCTGTCCATGGCAGGGGGGTTGGAACTAGATGAGGTACCTTCCAACCCAAAGCATTCTATGATTTAGTTGATGACTTGAGACTCCATCTGTCATAACAGTCTCTCAGGGTAAGGGAGATGATGTGTGCCTTTGGATCATTATATCCTGCATCCGGAGCTTGTAGCTGATATATCTGGCGTGGTCCATGCTCACAGTGTGCGGGTTGAAGATGTCAGTCTTGAGGAAATTACTGGGTTCTCATTGCTGAAGCCACTTCTGTTTTCATCACGTCTGCACCTTGGTTGTTTTCATCAAAGTTCATCCTTCATTTATCTGGATGATTCTTACTGTAATACCATTGATACAGCATATAGCAATCATAGCAGTGATGACATGCATGTAGCTGTCAACATCATAACATTTAAATTACTGGCTATGCTCACTCAAAATCAAATCCCCTTGAGGAACACATTGGACTTTCCCATCCTGCATAACCCACCAAATGCACCCAGGTCCTTGAGCAAAAGCAGTCCCACGGATGGGTTTGCCTTTGCTCAAGGAAGGAGTAACCGAGACTGTCTTCCCTAATTTATTCTTCATGAGCACTATGGGGACTTTATCCTCTTCTGTAGTATGTAAAAGTTTCGATTAGGCAGGGCCAGCTCAATTGTCAAATTCCAGATGTGGCCTCACTAGGGCAGAGTAGAGGGGGAGGATAACCTCCCTTGACCTGCTGGCCACGCTCTTCTTAATGCACCCCAGGATACCATTGGCCTTCTTGGCCACAAAGGCACATTGCTGGCTCATGGAGAGCTTCCTGTCCACCAGGACTCCCAGGTCCTTCTCTGCAGCGCTGTTTCCCAGCAGGTCAACCCCTAACCTGTACTGGTGCTTGGGGTTGTTCTTCCCTAGGTGCAGGACCCTACATTTGCCCTTATTGACTTTCATATGTTTCCTCTCTGCCCAGCTCTCTAGCCTGTCCAGGTATCACTGAATGGCAGCGCAGCCTTCTGGTGTGTGGCTACTCCTCCCAGTTTTGTATCATCAGCAAACTTGCCGAGGGTACACTCTGTCCCCTCATCCAGCTCATTGATGAATAAGACCAGACCAAGCACTGACCCTTGGGGCACACCACTAGATACAGGCCTCCAACTAGACCCTGCGCCACTTATCACAACCCTCTGGGCTCTGCCATTCAGCCAGTTCTCAACCCACCTCACTGTCCACTCATCCAACCCATACTTCCTAAGCTTGCTAACAAGGATGTTGCGGGAGACAGTGTCAAAAGTCTTGCTGAAGTGAAGGCATACAACATCCACTGCTCTCCCTTCATCCACCCAGCTGGTCATGCCATCACAGAAGGCTATCAGATTGGTCAGGCATGATTTCCCCTTGGTGAATCCATGTTGACCACTCCCAATACCCTTCTCCTTTGCCTCTGTGCTGCCAGTTGCTCTGCTTCCACTGCTGTAACCACCCCCACAGGGCATTGGCCACCATCCATGAGGCAGCAGAGAGGTAGAGCATCGGCCACTTTGATCTTTCGGAAATATCTAAAGCCAGCTGGATGGCTTTCACCTCTGCAAACTGACTTCATTCACCTTCTCCTTCAGCAGCTTCTGCGACTTGTCGTGTAAGACTCCATACAGCAGCCTTCCAACTCCAATGCTTTCCTACAATACGACAGGACCCATCAGCAAACAGGGCATATGGCTTCTCATCTTCTGGTAGTTTATTATAGGGTGGGGCTTCTTTAGCACGTGTCACCTCCTCCTCTGGCGACATTCCGAAATCTTTCCCTTCTGGCCAGTCTGTGATCACTTCCAGAATTCCCAGGAGGCTGGGGTTTCCTATTCAAGCCCGCTGTGTAATCAGTGCAACCCACTTACTCCATGTAGCATCGGTTGCATGATGTGTAGAGGAGACCTTCCCTTTGAACATCCAGCCCAGCACTGGCAGTCAGGGTGCCAGGAGGAGCTGTGCTTCAGTACCAATCACTTCTGAAGCAGATCAAACCCCTTCATAGGCTGCCAATATCTCTTTTTCAGCTGGAGTGTAGTGGGCCTCGGATCCTCTGTATCCCCGACTCCAAAACCCCAGGGGTCAACCTCGAGTCTCCCCTGGTGCTTTCTGCCAGAGACTCCAGGTAGGGCTGTTCTCTCCAGCTGTGGTGTACAGCACATTTTTTACATCTTGTCCTGCCTGGACTGGCCCAAGGGCTACTGCAAGAATAATTTCCTGTTTAATTTGTTCAAAGACTTGTCTTTGCTCAGGGCCCCATTCGAAATTATTTTTCTTCCGAATCACTTGATAAAGAAGGCTTACACTCAGGCTGCAGTTTGGGATATGCATTCTCCAGCAAGCTACAACACCTAAGAAAGCTTGTGTCTACTTTTTGTTGGTTGGTGGAGACATGGCTGCTATCTTTTTTTATCACATCCATTGGGATCTTGCGACACCCATCTTGCCATCTTATTCCTAAAAACTGGATGTCCTGTGCAGTTCCCTTGACCTTACTTTGTTTTATGGCAAAACTGGCTTTCAGAAGAATTTGGACTATTTTCTTCCCTTTCTCAAAAACTTCTGCTGCTGCTGTGTTGCCCCATACAATGATGTCATCAATGTATTGGAGGTGTTCTGGAGCTTCACCCTGTTCCAGTGCAGTCTGGATCAGTCCATGGCAAATGGTAGGGCTGTGCTTCCACCCTTGGGGCAGTTGACTATGTGAATGGTCAGGCCCTGTGGTGTGACCCTTATTTGAGCTAGGCACATAAAAAACAGCCAATATTTTAAATAGCAGAGTTCAGAGCAGTATCTATCTTCTAGCATTAAGAAGTCACAGATTTTATTTTAATAATATAGATGAACATGACAATTCAGAATAGCATTAAATCTTTTTTTCTGACAAATATCTTCACTGTCTCCTTTCTTCTAACATACTTATTCAAATGGATCTTTCAGTCATATATCTTTAAGAAACTTGGAAGAAAAAAAAAAAAAAGAAAAATCTTGAGAGTGGGGAAAGGAAGATACTTCCCCCCACCATGCAATAGGGAAGAAGTTAACTCATTTCTGATAACAGAAGAGCCCATGATTCCAAGGTATTGCAGTCATGGGTGCAGAGACAAATAATCAGATCAGTGACTAGATAAGAGAATCTTTCTCCAACAAATCTTTGAAATTTATAGTTCACTTACAAGAGTGGGCTGGGAATTATCATAAGGAACCTCAGCTTCCTAGAAAATATTAAGCTGAACCAAAGCAGAGCTGTGCAGCTGAAAGTGGGGAAGGAGAGAGGTGGGTTCTAAGAATGCTGGCAAAGGTTTGGAAAGAATATTAATATAAAGAAGCATTAATGTTTTCCTTTTACATGGAACAGACTCCAGAAAGTGAGGCTTGATGTAGGATGCAGCAGCTGAAAGGGGCAGTTGAGACAATGAGGACAGCTGCTCTAGTATTTTTAATTCCAGCTATGTACTTCTGAGCTGTGATCTCCAAGAGCTCTATCTGAATGGGGGGCGGGGGGGTTGTGGTTGGAGACCACCAGCTGGTAGGAAAACTCTCAGAAGTTTACACAAAGCACCATTTAAAAGCTGAGTGCTTTGGCTCAAAGCAAGCTTTTGGTTGGGTTACGTAGACAGAAAACTGTTAGATGTTTGGATAGAGTGTAATAAAAAACACCCTTGTTTTCACCCTACTGAGTTTTAAATTATGAAAATTTAATTAAAGGCAGCTCAAAGAGGCAGATGACCATGTCTACATTTGTACTACTAAATGAAACAGAACCAGTCACAGATGGTCAATGCCCATACTACATAGCTTTTGGCCATGGGTTTCCTCTGGGCCCGCATCCAGTACTTGTATAGCATAATGATTATTTCTGTGCGGTGGCTACAATTGTGTGAAGGCTCAGATTTCAGTCTGCCAGACCAGTGTTTTCATAGCATCAAACTGAGGGCATGCATTGCATACCCCTGACATGTACTATGCTGTGTACCTGGGGATTCAGACACTGCTGGGATAGCGCTGGAGGACTGTGTAAGAGAAAAGAGCCAGCCCCGGTGGTTTAGACATCTCCGTATTGTCTACTAGAAGCAGCCCCCAGCAAGTGTTATCCCCCTGACATTATTTAGGACTTGTTGACTCAGGTCAAAACTATGCCAAGGATCCTGTTAAGTGATGTGGGTGATTTACTGCCCAGTGAGTGAGCTCATTGCCTAGTCCTGTTTTACTTAACAATATGGTGAAAGTATTTCCATTAAAATACAGAAGATGGGATTTAGCACAAGATGAAAAAGAGAGTGCAGAACCGATGACTGGATGTGGCTTTGCCAGCGATGCTTAGAGAATCAGGGTACATATGTGCACATACTCCTATTAGGACCTCCAAATGCACTGCCTGTCCTGCTCCTCATGTGGCATGGCTTCTCCTTCCCCAGTAGCAGTGGCCCCTTCCTCCAGCAATCACCAGCTCCATCCAGCACTGTAGTGACTGTGGCTTGCTCTAAAGGAGGGACTCTGTTCAAAAAGATATATCAGACAAGGGATTTTGTACGGAGATAAGGAATTATTAATAAAACAAGCATAAAAAACCCCAATTCACAGAATCCTGAAATATTATATTGGCAAAATGCCCAGCAACAAAAAAGTCACTTTATTTCCAGTGTAAAATCTACCAGCCAAATAAACTCTTTTTTTCTGGCATGGACTACATGTGGACCCCATTATATTGATCTAGAAATGTATATATTAACATAACTTTTGCTGACTATAAGAAACTATTGCCTGCTAAACCAAGCAATCGGTTTGATCAGTTAACTCCATCTATGATAGATTTTACTGATATAGCTACCTTTATGCTGCACAAGCACAGACTTAAACTAGTGTTTACACTAGGCTTTCACAGCTAGTCTTGCAGAAATTATTGCCAATCATAATATAGTGTGCACTAGCTGTAGTCACTTTAAAGTGAAGGAACCTCTTCCAGATGAAGAACTATTAAGAACTGAGTTGTTAGAATCCTATTTGACATCCTGTTGATAAACACCGCGTTATACACTAACATAAAGAGAAAGCAAGATCAGATTCAGCCATCATTTTGTCTTCTGCGCCTGGTTCCAGAGCATCACGCTCAGAATGGAGAGGACTTTCAATATGCTGTTTGGAACAGATTGAAGTGTATTGTGGTTTTGCCCCAGCCAGCAGCTAAGCACCACACAGCTGCTCCCTCAGTGCCCCCCATGCCAGGATGGGGGAGAGAATCAGAAGAGTAAAAGTGAGAAAATCCATGGGTTGAGATAAAGACAGTTTAATAGGTAAAGCAAAAGCCATGCACACAAGCAAAGCAAGACAAGGAATTCATTCACTACTTCCCACGGGCAGGCAGGCGTTCAGCATCTCCAGGAAAGCAGGGCTCCACCACATGTAACAGTTACTTGGGAAGACAAATGCTATCACTCCAAACACCACACACCCCCCCCCCCCCCCCCCCCCAGCCCATTATAAACTGGGCATGATGTCACATGGTATGGAATATCCTTTTGGGTCAGCTGTCCTGTTTGTGTCCCCTCCCAACTTCTTGTGCACCCCCAGCCATCTCACTGGTGGGGTGGTGTTCTCCCCCAAGTGGGATCACTTACCCAATGTGCAGTACACCAACATAGACACAGAGCAGAGGTATTTTATTTATTTCATGTCTGCACAGAGATGAGTACTAGGTGGCAATTCTACAAAGCTAGCACACTACACACCGAATCTACCACATATTTATCTTGTTACAGGATTAGAAAAACCTGCCTACATTTATGCTAATTGGTTATTAATTACCACATCATCTACTATTGGTCAAGCATCTTTCAATTAGCAGGCATGCTCTTTGGCAGGGGTGTAATTTGCATAGTCCTTTAATTGGGTAGGTGGTGGCAAACCTGTCCTTCCTCTCAGCACCTTCTGGGGCAGGATGTTTCCTCTTTATGAGTTTTTTCAGCTTTCCTTCAAGGATACTCTTTAGCAAAGCATGCTTTTTATCAGTCTTTTGGCTCTTCAAAGATATAGTTGTCAGCAAAGCAAGTAGTGCATTTAACCCTGAATTAAACAGTGTCTAAGCACTAACCCAAACACATTTCTGTCCCTGTAAAGTGGAAAATTCTACTTTATGGATATCAGAGTTAGAAGCAGAGAAGGCCTTGACTTTGTATAAGCACTGCTCAACAATAACAAAAACATCTCTGTTATCAACACTGTTTTCAGCACAATTCCAAAACAGCCCCATACTAGCTACTATGAAGAAAATTAACTCTATCTCAGCTAAAACCAGGACAAAGTGGCAATTGTGTATACAGAGAAAAGAGTACTTACATTAGCTGCTGTTGGTATTATTGGATATTATGTCAGTACAAATGGTCAGAATTCAGGTATCTTTACTAAGTGTATGCATTTATTATCACTAGAAAAGTGATAATACAGTGTAAATGGAGAAAAAAAAAGGAAAAAAAAGGGAAGTGCTTAGTTATACGTGAAATTATACATATTTTGAAAGGTAGATGTTTCCTAACAGATGTATAAAGAATATAATCAATTCCTATATTGTCGCTGAGCTAAATTTAAGATTCATGCTTCATAAGATATCAAAATCAGATATTCTGAAGCTAATTTCTGTTGATGATTAAAATACTACCACAGACTAGCAGCACATGTGTATCACAATATCTTGCCCAAATCCTCCAATGAAACTGAATATACCAGTTATTTAAAAAAAAGATGATGGATTATTTTTTTTCAATAAGAAAGAAGCCAAGAGATCACTGACTATGTATTATGCTATTTACTTGTATTGGAGCAATGGAGAAAATTCAATATATTTATCCTACAGACACGTAACGGACACACACCCTTGTACTTTTGTAGCTCCAGGACTATCTGTAGACAGTGTGGAGACTTGAAGCCTAATTTAGGGGTGAAGTCCTAATTATTAAAAAAAAAAAAAATCAAATTGTCTTGTCTTCCACTTTCAGAGAATCTATTGCACAAACTTTCAACCCCTTCCTACCACTGTAGTGATGACATTCACCCTTCCAAAGCCCCCCTGCTATCCCGGGACCCCAAACCAGCACCTACCTACAACTCTTACCTGTCTCCTGTCATCCCAACCCAGTCCACATCCTCACAAGCCTTCTGACTGAAAATTACTTTGGCTGCTTTTGCCTAAGTCTGGTCTTGTTGGCAGTGAACTGTGTTTGACGTTAATCCCTCTGAAACTAAACCACCTACCATATGAAGAAATAAAAACCACTATCTAGTATACAGAAAGTGCAGAGAGGTCTAAATCTGGAATGTATAATAAATCTACTGATTTATTATTATCTATGCTTATTCAAACATATGATGAGGGAGCAATAAAGTATTTTCTCTGGTTTGTCTATGTGGTATTTCAGATGTTCAGCTGTGGTGGGTTGACTCTGGCTGAACACCAGGTGCCCACCAAAGCCGCTCTATCGCTCTCCCTCCTCAAGTGGACATGGGAGAGAAAATATAACAAAAGGCTCCTGGGTTGAGATAAGGATAGGGAGAGATCACTCGGTAATTACTGTCACAGGCAAAACAGACTCAACTTGGGAAAATTAATTTAATTTATTACCAAACAAATCAGAGTACAGTAATGAGAAATAAAACCAAATATTAAAACACCTTTCCCCATCCCTCCCTTCTTCCTGGGCTTAACTTCACTCCCAGTTTTCTCTACCTCCTCCCCTCCAGTGGCACAGGGGGACGGGGAATGGGGGTTACGGTCAGTTCAGCACATGTTGTCTCTGCTGCTCCATCCTCCTCAGGGGAAGGACTCCTCACACTCTTCCCCTGCTCCAGCATGGAGTCCCTTTCACAGGAGACAGTCCTTCATGAACTTCCTCAATGTAGGTCCCTTCCACAGGGTACAGTCCTTCAGGAGCAGACTGCTCCAGCATGGGGTCTCCCACGGGGTCACAAGTCCTGTCAGCAAACCTGCTCTGGCATGGGATCCTCTCTCCACAGGTCCTGCCAGGAGCCTGCTCCAGCGTGGGCTTCCCATGGGCTGCAGGTGGAATCTCTACACCCCCTCATCCTTCCTCCATGGGCTGCAGGAGGCCAGCCTGCCTCACCATGGTCTTCACCACGGGCTGCAGGGGGATCTCTGCTCTGGCACCTGGAGCACCTCCTCCCACTCCTTCTTCCTGACCATGGTGTCTGCATAGTTGTTTCTCTCACATCTTCTCACTCCTCTCTCCGGCTGCAAAAAACTGTTCCTAGTTTTGGGGGTTTTTAATTCTTAAGTATGTTATCACAGAGGTGCTACAACCATCGCTGATTGGCTCGGCCTTGGCCAGTGGCAGGTCCATCTTGGAGCTGGCTGGCATTGGCTCTATCGGACCTAGGGGAAGCTTCTAGAAGCTTCTCTCAGAAGCCACCCCTGTAGCCCCCCCGCTACCAAAACCTTGCCATGCAAAACCAATACATCAACTCTCACTGCTACTGGGTCAATACAAAACAGTTTGTAATAATCTCAGATTTATTCTTGTTATGTTACAGGAATGTTATATTAAACACCATAAACATCACTGGAGCTGGAATGCAGGTCTTCCTCTCCTAATAGAGTGCTCCAACCACAAAGCTACAGAGTCAGGGTCAGGTCTGTGGTTGCAATTTTTAACCCAATGAATTACTAATCATGCTGTCAGTCTCACTTCAGTGCCTCATAAAATTATGGAGAAAATTATGCTGGGAGTTATCGAAAAACACCTGAAGGACAATGCAGTCATTGGTCACAGCCAACACGGGTTCATGAGAGGAAGGGCCCGTTTAACAAACTTAGTTTCCTTTTACGACAAGGTCACCCATCTAGTTGACCAAGACAAGCCAGTTGATGTCATTTTTTTAGATTTCAGTAAAGCTTTCAATACTGTCTCTCACAGTATCCTTCTGGACAAAACGTCCAGCATACAGCTTGACAAAAACATAGTGCGATGGGTGAGCAACTGGCTGACGGGTCGGGCCCAAAGAGTTATGGTAAACGGGGTTACATCAGGCTGGTAGCCAGTCACTAGTGGGGTTCCCCAGGGCTCTATTTTAGGGCCAGTTCTCTCTAATGTTTTCATAAATGACTTGGATGTAGGACTAGAAGGTGTTGTGAACAAGTTTGCAGATGACACCAAACTGGGAGGAGCTGTTGATTCCGTCGAGGGTGGAGAGGCCTTGCAGAGAGATCTGGACAGATTGGAGAACTGGGCAATCACCAACCGCATGAGGTTTAACAAGGGCAAGTGCCGGATTCTGCACCTGGGAAGGGGCAACCCTGGCTATACATACAGACTGGGTGATGAGACGCTGGAGACCAGCCATGCTGAAAGGGTCTTGGTCGACAGCAAGTTGAACATGAGTCAACAGTGTGCCCAGGCTGCCAGGAAGGCCAACCGTATCCTGGGGTGCATCAAGCACAGCATTGCTAGCCGGTCTAGGGAAGTGATTGTCCCACTCTGCGCTGGTGCGGCCTCACCTCGAGTACTGCATGCAGTTTTGGGTGCCACAGTACAAAAAGGACATAAAACTATTGGAGAGTGTCCAGAGGAGGGCAACAAAGATGGTGAAGGGTCTAGAGGGGAAGATGTATGAGGAGAGGCTGAAGTCCCTTGGTTTGTTCAGCCTACAGAAGAGGAGACTGAGGGGAGACCTCATCGTGGCCTACAACTTCCTCACGAGGGGGAGCGAAGGGGCAGGTGCTGGTCTCCTCCCTCTGGTGACCAGTGATAGAACCCGAGGGAATGGAATGAAGCTGCGATGGGGGAGGTTTAGGTTGGATATCAGGAAAAGGTTCTTCACTGAGAGGGTGGTCGGGCACTGGAACAGGCTCCCCAGGGAAGTGGTCACAGCACCGAGCTTGACTGAGTTCAAGAAGCATCTGGATAATGCTCTCAGTCATATGTTCTGATTCAGCTGGTCCTGTGTGGAGCTAGGAGTTGGACTCAATGATCCTTATGGGTTCCTTCCAACTCAGGATGTCCTATGATCCCATGCTGCCACTACCTACCTATGCAAACTACACACCCACCCTCAAGGGCCATGCCTGCTAATTTAAAGATACTTGACCAATAGTAGATGATGTGGTAATTAATAACCAATTAGTGTAAATTTAGGCAGGTTTTTCTAATCCTGTAACAAGATAAATATGTGGTAGATTCTGTATGTAGTGTGCTAGCTTTGTGGAATTACAACCCAGCACCCATCTCTGTGCAGACATGAAATAAATAAAATACCTCTGCTCTATGTGTATGTTGGTGTACTGCACATTGGGTAAATGATCCCACTTTTGGGACAACAACAGGAGTGGGCAGAGAGTCAGCCTAGAGTGACAGCCTGACTGATGACTGATCACTTGCTGTTTGCAGGTCAGTCTTTGAGGCATATCAGCTCCCTGAAGCCAAGCAGTGCTCAGTTGCAAAGCTCCTGGTGGAAGAACAAGGGAAAGGCAGCACCAACTTGAGCAGGGAAAGGTGCTGGGAACTGCACTGTCCCCAGCCACTGTAACCCAACAACTTCCATATGGTGGCACCAGCATTCATGTTCACTGAACCACAGCAGGGAACTAGAGTGAGCTACAATACTCTTCTATACCAGGTTAATTTCAGAGGGGGCTCTTCATCATGGCTTATCAAAATAGCTTACCAAATGATTGTGAAACTCCTGCAATGGTGGCTTGTGTGGCTTTTGTACCACCTCTGTTGTACAAGGAAGCCAGATGCTGAGCCGGTATGGGGGAGGCTACTGTAAAGGCCTTAAAGTTCAGTATGTCACTGCTGAAGTCTCCTTTGTCTATGTGGGTACTTTGTTAACATAAATGATACCTAGATAAAATAAACTGATGGCACTATGCTCATTCTGACTGTTTTCTATGCTAAGGTGTTTCTCAAAAGAAAAATCTGTATTATTATAAGAAAAGTTTAAGCAGTCATTCTCTCTTTTCCTGTAGCTCATGTTTATGCTTGTGCTACTTAGCCCTGTGTGTGTGCTCTGCCAGACACCTGGTCAAGGAAGGTGCTCAGGCACATTGCACTTTCAGTCGTTCAAAACCACTTTGTTTTTACCTATGTCCTGGTTCCTTTGGTCGCTCCTCTCCCGCTCCTTGGATAACTGTGGTAATTCTAGAGCTAATACATGCTGACGAACGCCGACCTCCGGGGACGCGTGCATTTATCAGACCAAAACCAACCCGGGCCCGCCCAGCAGCTTTGGTGACTCTAGATAACCTCGAGCCGATCGCACGCCCCCGCAGTGGCGACGACCCATTTGAATGTCTGCCCTTATCCCAACCCTCGAGGCTTTGCCATTGTTTTTCCATTCTCCTCCACATCCCACCAGGGGAGGAGTGAGCGAGCAGCGCGTGGCACTTAGCTACCGGCTGAGGCTAAACCACGTCAACCTAGCAGCCACACGTGCAGCACGTTGACACCTGTTTTACCCTAAAATCAAATTTACCACCTTCCTGAAAACAAACCCGGGCGCTAGCCCTGCCCTTACCGACACAAGCCGGGGCCGGGTGCCCGGGCCCTCGCCCCCCCAGCAGCGAGCTGCTCCGCTGAGGGCGGTCGCCAGGGGAGCGGCGTAACTTCTCCGCGCAGACCTCCGCTTCCGCATCGCAGAGCTGGCGCCCCCCCCCCGCGGTCTCCGGGGGAAACTTCTCTCTCCCGCTCCCCCCTCCGGCACGGAGATGCGTTGTAGTAGCCGCCGCCTTCCGCTAGGTGGAGCCTAGGGGCTGGGGCTCCCAGGCAGCTAGTGGCGCTCCTGGGAACGCGCGGAGCCGCCCGCCGCCACTCCCCCCCTGATAGACATGTTCACCCAGCGTGCTATCAGCCCTGCTTACTGATTCCCTTCCTCTCTACGACTGACGGCCAGCGAGATGCTCAGCAGGGTGCGGTGTCTATGGGAGGAAGAGGTGACGGCGGCTGCTGAGCGCCGTGCGCCCCGGCGGGCAGGGCAGGTGCGGAGGGGGCCGCGGCGAGCGAAATGAGTGCTTCGAAGGTGGGGCTCGGCGGGTTGCCCGCGGAGGTGGGGTGCGTGTATGGGGAGGGGCGGCAGCTTGCACTCCCCGACTGTTCCCCGCTCTAGCCTGGCCTCCCCGCCTCATGGGAGAGGGTGTGGTACAGGCGCAACCCCGCGCCCGGCCGCTTTCGGTTGTTCCTGTCTCAGAAATTGGGGCCAGTCCGGCTGAGGGAGCGTGATGCCCAGCGGCGGCGCTGCCGCGGCGGCCCGTAGCTGAGGTGCTCCGATGTTGCCGGCGCTCGCCGGAGTGGGCCTGCCGACCTCAACGCCGCCGAAACTTGGGGAAAGTTTCTAAGCGACTCGGTGAGTACTGGGCGGCGGCTTTGCACCTCTTCCCTGGCGGCCGCGTCCCGCGTGGGGTGGGTGCGGGGCGGCTTCCTTGCCCCCAGCCCCGGCGGGCCGGGATCTGCTCTCAGGCTTCACCTCCCACCCACCCAGCTTTCGCGTGGGGGTGGCGGCGGGTCTGTGAACAGCTCCTGCCCGCCCCGCGGTCCCGGTCGGTCCCTGGGGGACAGCGATCGTTGCCGCGGCGCGGGGCAAAGTGGCGTCGTCAGTACCGCCGTCCCTCTGGGAGCGGGGGCGCCCAGCGTATCCCGCTGGCGTGGGCGGTGGGGCGCCGGAAACGGGCCGTAGCAGCGGGCGTCAGCTCCGGCTGTAGCCGCGGACCCGTGGTATGGACGGCTAGCAGGGGGCAGGCGTGGGGACGAAAAGGTTTGTAACCCCGGTGATGAAGGGAGATGACGGAGGAGCTGTCTGGAGAGGGAAAACATTGCCTTGGAGATCTGGCTAAACGCTGTTCTTCAGAGAAACCTTCTTTTCTGTATGGACTTGTATTTAAAAAGCAGAGCGAGAACAGTACATGAGCTGCCAGCGTCTCAGTTTTTCCTGCTGTAACGTATCTAATTGTAGCGTTTCTTCTGTGTGGTTTATTCCAGTTTCTACAATTTTCCCTCTTTTTTTTTTTAAGTTTTCATGCCATCGATAATTGATTGAGTTTCTTAGTGTGTGGTCTGCTGTAAGTACTGCACAGGAAGAAAAGCCGAAGAGAATATTTTTAAAAACAAATACTGCAAATATTCTGAGCAGAAGTATATGAAATAGAGTGTGTTATTGCAGGAGTAACTATTGTTTTCTTACAGCAATGTCTTCAGTGATATTTGTTGCTAATACTAGAGATCAAGTGAGTGGATGTGCATTACAGTTTCTCATATTTTCAGTAGTGTATATCTCATTCTGAATCTAGTGTATTATTAACTTACTGTATTCAGTCACAGCTTCACTTTCCTCCTTGTGTAGCAACTATGAAAGACCCACACCTGGTCATCTTTCTGTTTGTGGTTAAATCAGAAATAAGAATGAAGCAATTAAAAAAAAAAAAAGGTAGCTCACCACTTGAGATGGATCCCATTTAAATCCTGTGAACCTTTAAGCGTTTACTGATAGGAAAAAATGAAATTGCTTACAAGGTAAATAGGTGCTTAACTGAAATCTGAAAGATTCTTGTTATAGCATAGACTTGGTTGCTCACATCAGTGATGAAAGATGTAGTTTGGAATAGAATCAATATACAGGTATCTGGTAAGTTTTATTTAAAATACCAGCATTTACTTAAAAGATGCTATTTTAAATATTGAGATTAGAGTAGACTGCAATTGAGATGTTTTGTGGCTCTAAGTGATAAATATAAGTATTACTGAAAGTTATTCAGACAGCTTGAAATATTTAAATAGGAATGTGGTGTCTTTCATCTCTACCACATCTCAGTCTTGCATTACTAGAATTGCTACTTGCTATGTTAATTCAGGACATTAGCATGTTTTAATAATTATAAAGGATTGACAAACAAGATAGCTTGTAATGCTTCTGAGGAGTCATTTCTAAAATTGCCAGTAAATGGTGGTGGTACTTTTAATAAATAGATGAAAATAACTGCTGAAACTTAGTCTAATGTATAGAGAAGTCATAGATACCCCCCCAAATATTTTGGCATCAAATGAGTATGGTCAAACATTATTTTTATTACTATAGGCTGTTTCACTGTCTTCCAATGTTGATATGTCTGCACAGCACAGTGCAGCACCATGCAAATATATAAACTTGGGGGCTCTATAGCCACTTCTATATAGGTGTTATTTTCTGTAGCACTGTGCAGCATGGCAGCACTGTTCCCAGAGAGCACTTGGGTATCTGTGCCATGCTGAGTGTGTTGGGGAGATGTACAGAGCTCGATTCTGCATGTTTTTACTAACTGAAGTAGCTTGTGACCTCTTGTGCCCGTTTCTGGTAAGGAAAGCCAAAATAAATCTTTGGCAATTTCCCTATTTCTGGGTTGGTACCTTTCTTTACCATGATCTGGAGGCTGAGTAAGTATAATATATATTGGTCTTTTTAGGTTGTATAACTTACTCACAGGGTCTCTTTCCCTTGACTATGCATACATTTCTGTTAATGTGTATATAGATTAAAGGTAGGCCTTGCTCCTATCAAATGAAGCTTTCTTTTACTGCAGAAATTGTTTTCTATCAAAGCTAGTATTTATCTTGCACTACTAATGGGAACATCAAACTGAATAAGTATAACATTATGTATTTTATTTGAAATACTAGATTTCCATGGACAAAACAGAAGCTGTGAATATTTGTCACTGAGAAAGCAACATAGGCAGAGATGATTTCTTTATTTTTCTTTTTTAAATCAGACAAAAATTTTTTATCAGACAGACAGCACTTGCATTCAGCCCAGTTGAAGCTCTTGTAATCTCAAGATAGATGTTAAAACATTTTCAAAGCATTGCAAATATATAAAAATGATAGTAATAACAAGAAGAGAGGATAAAGTTGGTGGGGAAGTGAAAGGCAAGGATACCAGCAGTGCAATAACGAGTCCCCGAATGAAGGCATAAGTGCTGGAAAACACCCTTGTCCAGTCTTCTGCTTTGAGCACTAATGGTCATTGATGCGAGAGATACTTGTATTAAGCATGTGGATCCATGTGCACAGGTTCTCAGTTCAGAATAACTTGTTAGGTGTAAGGTTGTCCCACTTCATCTGTTATCCATGTAGTTGGTACCTAAAGGATTGTAGCAGTAATCAAGCACTAATTCTCCTCCCTCCTTCCAGTTGAGGGCAGCAATGTTGGGTCCATAAATGCATGGCTCCATGGCTGGTGTCAACGCCACAACTTTGGGTTCTTTGACAATGGGGCAGCCTACACGGCACCAGGCCTGATGAACCCTGATGGGATTCATCTCTCTCAAAGGGGGAAGAGGATCTTTGCCTAGGAACTAGCAGGGCTCATCGATAGAGCTTTAAACTAGGCTCAAAGGGGGAGGGGGATAACATCAGGCTTGCCAGCGACATGTTGTGGGATGATGTGCCCAGGTTGGAGGGACAGGGCGCTGGCGAGGGCCCTCAGCCTATTGCTCAGAGATGTGCTGGACACACTACAGCATGCTCGAAGCCTAGAGGAGATGAGCCAGGGGCTCATTATGCAACAGGAACCAACGGGGTAACACTGGGAAGATACATCAAAAGAATCCCAGCCACCCCAGCCAATAAGTCAGCCTCATCGGGGGCACAACTGAAATGCCTCTACGTGAACGCACGGAGCATGGGGAACAAACAAGAGGAGCTGGAGACGTGTGTGCGCCTGGAAGGCTATGACCTTATTGGCCTTACAGAGACGTGGTGGGATAGCTCCTGTGACTGGAGTGTTGGGATGGAAGGGTACAGGCTCTTTAGGAAGGACAGGCAGGGCAGATGAGGAGGGGGTGTCGCCCTCTATGTCAGTGACCAGCTGGAGTGCATGGAGCTCCACCTGGGGATGGAGGAGGAGCCCACCAAGAGCCTATGGGTCAGGATTAAAGGGAGGGCTGGGGCAGGGGACATCATAGTGGGGGTCTGCTACAGGCCACCTGACCAGGGGGGACTGAGCGGATGAAGCCCTCTATAGGCAGATAGGAGCAGCCTCACGCTCACAAGCCCTGGTCCTTGTGGGGGACTTCAACCACCCTGACATCTGCTGGAGGGACAACACAGCAGGGCACAAGCAATCCAGGAAGTTCCTGGAATGTGTCGATGACAACTTCCTCCTCCAAGTGATAGAGGAGCCCACGAGGAGAGGTGCCATGCTGGACCTTGTTCTCACCAACAAGGAGGGCCTGGTAGGGGATGTGAAGCTCAAGGGCAGCCTTGGCTGCAGTACACCACGAAAAGGTGGAGTTCAAGATCCTCAGGGCAGTGAGGAGGGTGCACAGCAAGCTCACTACCCTGGACTTCAGGAGAGCAGATTTTGGCCTCTTGAGGGATCTGCTTGGTAGAATAGCATGGGACAAAGCCCTGGAAGGAAGAGGGGCCCAAGACAGCTGGCTAATATTCAAGGGTCACCTCCTCCAAGCTCAGGAGAGATGCATCCCAACAAAGAGGAAGTCAAGCAAATCCACCAAGAGGCCCCCGTGGATGAACAAGGAGCTCCTGGGCAAAGTCAAACACAAAAAGGAAGCCTACAGAGGGTGGAAGCAAGGGCAGGTAGCCTGGGAGGAATACAGAGAAACTGTCTGAGCAGCCAGGGAGCAGGTTAGGAAAGCCAAAGCCCTGATAGAAATTAGTCTGGCCAGGGATGTCAAGGACAACAAGAAAAGCTTCTAGAGGTATGTTAGGGATAAAAGGAGGACGAGGGAAAATGTGGGGCCCCTCCGGAATGAAACGGGTGACCTGGTTACCCAGGATATGGAGAAGGCTGAGGTACTCAACGACTTCTTTGCCTCAGTCTTCACTGGCAAATGCTTGAGCCACACTGCCCAGGTCACAGAAGGCAGGGCCTGGGAGAATGCAGAACCGCCCACTGTAGGAGAAGATCAGGTTCGAGAATATCTAAGGAACCTGAAGGCGCACAAGTCCATGGGACCTGATGAGATGCATCCGCAGGTCTTGAGGGAACTGGCGGATGAAGTGGCCAGGCCACTCTCCATCATATTTGAGAAGTCCTGGCAGTCTGGTGAAGTTCCCACTGACTGGAAGAGGGGAAACATAACCCCCATTTTTAAGAAGGGTAAAAAGGAAGACCCAGGGAACTACAGGCCAGTCAGTCTCACCTCCGTGCCTGGCAAGATTATGGAGCAGACCCTCCTGGAGACTATGCTCAGGCACATGGAAAACAAGGAGGTGATTGGTGACAGCCAACACGGCTTCACTAAGGGCAAATCGTGCCTAACAAATTTGGTGGCCTTCTATGATGGGGTTACAGCATCGGTGGACAAGGGAAGAGCGACAGATGTCGTCTCCCTGGACTTGTGCAAGGCATGTGACACTGTCCCGCACAACATCCTTGTCTCTAAATTTGAGAGACATGGATTCGATGGATGGACCACTCGGTGGATAAGGAATTGGCTGGATGGTCACACTCAAAGAGTTGTGGTCAACGGTTCAGTGCCCAAGTGGGAACGGTGACGAGTGGTGTTCCTCAGGGGTCGGTACTGGGACTGGCACTGTTTAACATTTTTGTCGGTGACATGGACATTGGGATCGAGTGCACCCTCAGCAAGTTTGCCAACGACACCAAGCTGTGTGGCGTGGTCGACACGCTGGAGGGAAGGGATGCCATCCAGAGGGACCTTGACAGGCTGGAGAGGTGGGCCCGTGCGAACCGCATGAAGTTCAACAAGGCCAAGTGCAAGGTCCTGCACCTGGGTCGGCGCAATCCCAAGCACGACTACAGGCTGGGTGGAGAATGGATTGAAAGCAGCTCCGAGGAGAAGGACTTAGGGTATTGATTGATGAGAAGCTCAACAAGCGCTGGCAGTGTGCGCTTGCAGCCCAGAAAGCCAACCGTGTCCTGGGCTGCATTAAAATAAGTGTGACCAGCAGGTCGAGGGAGGTGATCCTGCCCCTCTACTCTGCTCTCGTGAGACCCCACCTGGAGTACTGCGTCCAGCTCTGGGGGCCCCAGTACAGGAGAGAGACATGGAGCTGTTGGAGCGAGTCCAGAGGAGGGCCACGAAGCTGATCAGAGGGCTGGAGCACCTCTCCTATGAGGACAGGCTGAGAGAGTTGGGATTGTTCAGCCTGGAGAAAAGAAGGCTCCGGGGAGATCTAATTCCAGCTTTCCAGTACCTGAAGGGGGCCTACAGGCAAGATGGTGAGGGACTGTTTATCAGGGAGTGTAGTGACAGGACAAGGGGTAATGGGTTCAAGCTGAAGGAGGGTCGATTTAGATTAGATGTTAGAAAGAAATTCTTTACTGTGAGGGTGGTGAGGCACTGGAACAGGTTGCCCAGAGGGGTTGTGGATGCCCCCTCCCTTGAAGTGTTTAAGACCAGGTTGGATGAGGCTTTGGGCAATGTGGTCTAGTGGAGGGTGTCCCTGCCCATGGCAGGGCAGGGGTTGGACCTAGATGATCTTTGAGGTCCCTTCCAACCCAAACTGTTCTATGATTCCATGATTCTATGAAACACTGATAACCAGTATATACAGGTCAGGTATTACATGACACAACTCTGAGAACAAGTCTGTGAACAAATATAACAACATTGTAACCCGTGAACTAGTGATGATTAATATAATGAATGGTTATAATAAATTGGTTTTAACATGCTGTGGTCAGATCTGTTGTTATCTCAACCCTTCATGCCCTATGTTTAGTGCCAAAAAGGACTGTCATGTTTTAACTCCAGCCGGTAACTGAGCACCACGCAGCTGCTCACTCATCCCTCCCCCCACAAGGGGATGAGGAGGAGAATGTAAGAAGAACCTCATGGGTTGAGATAAAGACAGTTTAATAGGATAACAAAGGAAGATAATAATAATAATAGTCATAGTTTTACCCCAGCCGGCAGCTGGACACCACACAGCCGCTCGTTCACTCCCTCCCCATCGGGATGGGGGAGAGAATTGGAAGAGTTAAAGTGAGAAAACTCGTGGGTTGAGATAAAGACAGTTTAATAGGGAAAGCAAAAGCTGCGCGCACAAGCAAAGCAAGGAATTCATTCACCACTTCCCACGGGCAGGGAGGTGTTCAGCCATCTCCAGGAAAGCAGGGCTCCATCACGTGTAAGGGTTACATGGGAAGACAAACGCCATTACTCCAAATGCTGCTGCCCCTCCTCTTCATCTTCCCCCAAGCTCCTTATAAACTGAGCGTGACGTCATATGGTATGGAATATCCCTTTGGTCAGTTTGGGTCAGCTGTCCTGTCTGTGTTCCCTCCCAAATTCTTGTGCACCCCCTAGCCATCCCACTGGCAGGGCAGTGTGAGAAGCAGAAAAGGCCTTGGCTCTGTGTAAGCACTGCTCAACAACAATAGGTCCATAGAACAAAAACATCTCTGTATTATCAACACTGTTTCCAGCACAAATCCAAAACATAGCCCCATACTAGCTACTGTGAAGAAAATTAACCCTCTAAGCTGAAACCAGGACAATATTATAAACTATGTGATGCAGAAATGCAGTTGCTCATCACATGCATAAAGCTCCAATGCCCAGTCTGTTTCCAAGCAGAAATTTTGACTCCCAGCTAGGTTCCCCAGTTATATATGGAGCATGACGGTTTATGGTTGGGAATATCCCTTTGGCCAGTCTGGGTCAGCTGTCCTGGCTGTGCTCTCCCAGCTTCTTGTGCACCTGGCAGGGCATGAGAAGCTGAGAAGTCCTTGACTTAGTGTAGACACAACAACTACCTAGCAACAACTAAAAACATCAGTGTGTTATCAACATTATTCTCATACTAAATCCAAAACACAGCTCTATACCAGCTACTAGAAAGAAAATTAACTCTATCCCAGCTGAAACCAGGACAGTTTCCAACCATCCAGTATTCACTTCCACCATTGTATACGTATGCTGCTTGCCTTGGTGGGTTCATGGTAGTGTGATATAATTCATCTGCCAGACCTCCCCATATTGATGTTTCAGCTATTGTCCTTTATACCAAAAAGGCTTTAGCCACTATAGCTTGTTTGATTATGGTGCACATTTGACGTTCATGGATAACCTGTGAGATAGCATCCATGGTCAAATCCACCCCTCCATCACGCGCTCATTTGTATGTTGCATCCCTTCCTTGATGGCCTGAGGTGTCATGGGCCCAACGAGCTATAAATAGCTCACCCTTATGGTACCAGTCCAGATCCACCCGAGCCACTTCAATCATAGCAGCCTGATCCACCTGCTCATTGTTTTGATGATCCTCAGTGGCACACCTTTTGGGTATGGGAGCATCTACGTGATGTACTTTTACAACTAGCTTCTCTAGCCAGGCAGCAGTATCTTGCCATAATTCAGCAGCCCAGGTGGGTTTACCTCTGCACTGCCAGTTTGTCTGCTTCCATTGCTGTAGCCACCCCCACAGGGCATTTGCCACCATCCATGAATCAGTATAGAGATAAAGTACTGGCTGTTTTTCTCATTCAACAATATCTAAAGCCAGCTGGATGGCTTTCACCTCTGCAAACTGGCTCGATTCACCTTGTTCTTCAGCAGCTTCTGTGACTTGTGTAGTATTCCTCACAGTAGCTTTCCACCTTTGATGTTTTTACACAATACGTGATCCTCCTCTAGCAGGGGGGTTGAACTAGATGATCTCTAGAGGGCCCTTCCAACCCCTACCAGTCTGTGAATCTGTGAATTACAACAGGATCCATCTGTAAACAGAGCATGTTGCTTCTCATTTTCTGGTAGTTTATTATACAGAGTGGCCTCTTCATCATGAGTCACCTCCTCTGGCGACACTCCAAAGTTTCGGCTGTCTGGCCAATCCACGATCACTTCCAGGATTCCCAGGAGGTTGGGGTTTCCCATTTGAGCTCATTGCGTTATCAGTGCGACTCACTCCATGTAGCATTAGTTGCATGATGCGTAGAGGGGACACTCCCTTTGAACATGCAGCTGAGCACAGGCAATCAAGGTGCCAAAAGGAGCTGTGCTTCAGTACCAAATGCTTCTGAAGTGGCTCGAATTCCTTCATATGCTGCTAATATTTCTTTTTCAGTTGGAATGTAACGGGCTTCAGATCCCCTATATCCCTCGCTCCAAAACCTTAGAGGTCGACCTCAAGTCTTTTTGCGTGCTTTCTGCCAGAGGGTCCAGGTAGGACTGTTATTCCTGGTTGAGGTGTAAAGCATATTTTTCACATCTTGTCCTGTCCGGCGTGGCCGAAGTGCTACTGCATGAACTATTTCCTGTTTAATTTGTTCAAAGGCTTGCTGCTGCTCAGAGTCCCATTCAAAGTAATTTTTCTTCCGGGTCACTCGATCTCCTGTGCAGGTCCTTTGACCTTACTTTGTTTTATAGCAAAACCAACTTTCAAAAGAATCTGGATTCTTCTCCCCTTCTCAAAAACTTCTTCTCCACTCTCCGTTAGATTTTTGCATTGGCCATATGGGACTATTAAAAGGCGAATGAGTCTTACTGATCACTCCTTGACTCTCTAGTTGACGGATCAACTTATGGATGGGAACCAGGGAGTCTCAATTGGTGCGATATTGTCGCCAGTGCACTGTCATGGTAGCAATTGGCACCTGCTGTTCTTTAACCCTCAGCAACGCCACCACAGACAGATCCTCTGAGAGACCAGGCAAGCTAGACAGCTGCCTTATCTTCTCCTTACTCAAGGTAGCTATGCCAAAAGCCCATTAGTACCCTTTTGGGTCTTTGAAGTACTCTCTCCTGAGGTAGTCTATTGTCCTGGTTCTGGCAAGGATAGTTAATTTCCCAAGGAGCCAGGACAGGTGAGCCAAGCTGGCCCCGGGGCTATTCCATACCATGTGATGTCATGCTCACCATAAAAGGGGGCTAGTCGGGCAGGGACGGGTTCGGTGTGGCTCCGGGAGGGGTTGAGCATCAGGTCTGGATCGGTAAATTGTTCTCTGTTATCACCCATTGTTACTATCTGTTATCAGCACTGTCGTTGATTGTTTCCCTCTCCCTTGCTGTCCCAGTAAACTGCCCTTATCCCAACCCTCCAGGCTTTGCTTTTGTTTTTCCGTTCTCCTCCCCATCCCGCCGGGGGAGGGGTGAGCGAGCGGTGCGTGGCACTTAGCTGCTGTCTGTGGCTAAACCACGTCATCTATGCCAAGGATACATGGAGCCTCTGGACCAGTCACAACAGGATGCTTTTGCCACTCATTCCCAGTTAGGCTTACCTCAGCCTCCAACACAGACAGTTCTTGGTATCCCTCTGTCATTCCAGAAATACAGATGGGTTCTGCCCCTTCATAGCTCGATGGCACAGCCGAGACATGGGCACACTTGGAGGGAATGAGATTATCTTTGTATTCTTGGAGTTGTCTGGCCAGTTCATCTATAGTTGGTGCCTCCATGTCTGTCCAGCTCATTATTGCCAGGGTGTGGGTGTATGATGTCGGTGCATTTCGTACAAACTTTCGCCACATGGGCCGCGTGCACCAGATTTCATCTGGGTCTTTGGATGCCTGGTTGTTATAGATCACCTCTACCACGGCTAATTCCCTCAGATACTGTATACTTCCCTCAATGTTGGTACATTTGCTTTGGGAATTTGCAGGATCTTCCTTGAATGGATACCTGTTCTTCACACTTGACAGGAGTCGCTGCCAAAGACTGAGGACTCCTGCCTTTTTTCTAATCCTTTTGTCAATGACCTTATCCCTAGCAAAGGGATCCTAGCTGCCGGGCTTCCTTACCCTCTAATTTCTGACTACTGGCCCCAATATCACAGATTCACAGATTCACAGAATGATAGGAGTTGGAAGGGACCTCTGGAGATCATCTAGTCCAACCCCCCTACTAAAGCAGGATCACCTAGAGCAGGTTGCACAGGATCGCATCCAGGCAGGTTTTGAATATCTCCAGAGAAGGAGACTCCACAACCTCTCTGGGCAGCCTGTTCCAGTGTTCTGTCACCCTCAGAGTAAAGTTTTTCCTTGTATTGAGATGGAATCTCAACAATATCCCACCATTGGAGTAACCAGCTGAGAATTAGCTCACCTGCTTGATGGCTAAAATCTTTTTGCATATCTCGCAGCTCACTTAGGGTTAGGGATCGGGTGGTTTCTGTCTCATTTATTATTTCAGTCTCTTCCTCTTCCTGGTTGTGTGACTGCTCTACTGCAGAATAGACTGGCTCTTCTGATTCTTTCTCCTGCTCCCTCTTAGGAGAAGCTTCTTCATCCCTTACTAAACAAGCTGACTTCTGCTTCCATTGTTTCTTTTTAATTATAGGTGTGACTGATATAGTGCCTGGTTTAGCCACAGTGTCTTGGTTTGTTTTCCCTCTCTTCTCCCTGAGGGTGCTGCATAATATCAAGTAGTGTTTGGTAGATATTAGCCAGGGCCCAGCACAGTGCAGTGAGTTGTGCCTCCTTGGAATAGCCTCAGCATTTTTCTTTCAAATATTCTATCACTTCATCAGGATCCTGTAGTTGTTCGGGAGTGAAATTCCAAACCACTGGGGGTGAGAATTTCTCTAGATACCTGCCCATATTCTACCACATGCCGTGCCACCCATGACCATATTCTTGCAGAGCCTGGGTCATATTCCTAAATTGCTTGTTAACCTTAGACAAAACTGAAGCGATATTTCTAAGAAATACCAATAGAAGTATTTTAACTACCCAAGGATGTTCAAGATACTGAGAAGTTATTGTAATGAGGGAGAAAACATCACAGAAGAAGGTAGCGAAGGTGCCATTCTGTATTTCTTCCACAAAAAACCTCTCAGAGGAAGAAGTATAATTGTTAATTGTCTCCATGAGATGGTACCCAAAGTACAGTAATAGCTTCAGTACAGAGCCCAAATACCAGATTAAGCTCGAGGTCAGTGTTTTAATAACAAATCTCCTGGGCAAAACATCAATAATCACTACAGAGCACAGCAAACTGCAAAAGCCAACACCAATCATTAACATGTACAGCAAAAAAAAAAAAGGAGCATGGCACAGATCAGATAAACTAATATCGAGAACAGATGAATCAATATCGTGACCTGCAACTGTTAACAGATATAAATCCCTTCTAATACACTCTGGTCAATCTGTTATTATCTCAAAACCTTTGAGCCCCATGTTGGGCTCCAAAAAAGGACTGTCATGGTTTAACCCCAGCCAGCAACTAAACACCAAACAGCCACTCGCTCACCCCCCCCAGCAGGATGAGGGGGAATAGAATTGGAAGGGTAAAAATGAGAAAACTCGTGAGGTGAGACAATTTTAATAGTTTAATAATTGAAATATAATAATAATGATGTAATGAAAAGGAAAATAACAAAAAAGAGAGAAAAATAAAACCCAAGACAGACAAGTGATGCTGTCATGGTTTAACCCAGCAGGCAGCTAAAACAATCACACAGCCATTTGCTCACTCCCCTCCTTCCCAGTGGGATGGGGGAGAGAACTGAAAATGGAAAAGAAAAAAAAAAAATCAACTTGTGGGTTGAGATAAAGACATTTTAATAGGACAAAAAAGAAAGATAATAATAATAATAGAATATACAAAACAAGTGATGAACAGCACAATTTCTCGCCACTTGAAATTGATACTCTGCAAGACCCCAAGCTGCCCTGCCTCCTGGCCCACCCCCCAGTTATATATGGAACATGATGTCATATGGTATGGAATATCCCTTTGGTCAGTTTGGGTCAGCTGTCCTGGCTGTGTCCCCTCCCAACCTCTTGCCCACCCCCAGCCATCCCTCTGGCAGGGCAGTATGAGGAGCAGAAAAGGCCTGGACTCTGTGTAAGCACTGCTCAGCAATAACTAAAACATCCCTGATTTATCAAAAGTGTTTCCAGCACAAATGTAAAACATAGCCTCATACTAGCTACTATGAAGAAAATTAACTCTATCCCAGCCAAAAGCAGCACATATTGGAAAGACTGAAGTTATAGACTCTGAACTATTTGATTGCACTATCTTAAGGTGAAAACTGGATGCTACGTGACCAGTAATCAAAAGGGTATGTTTAAGTGTAACGATTTGTTTAAGAATGTTTGAGATGGCTAGACTAAAACACAGTAAAAAAATAAACCTTCAAGATGATTTAAAAATTCAAATGTAACTTGAATTGCAACCAGAAGTATATTTTCATACTGATTTTTTAAAATTTATTATTATAATGATTATGCTACTTTATGGGTAGATCTGTGTGGTAAGAGTAGAAATGATTTTGGTAGTGTAGGACTCGTTTTGCCAGAGGCTTGCATTGGTATGCTTTCCAAACATCTTACTGGTTGAAGTGTTTTGTTAGGAGCCTGTTAATGCAGCAGCTCGTAACAAAACACAGGGAATGGAAAGATGGTATTTTTGCATCAAACTACTGATATCTTTCACAAACTCATTTTATATGTGAGCAGTTGGTACACATACTGGTTGTTTATATTGCAGTTTTTGTTTTATTTCCTGATACTGAAGCGTGAAAAAAATGTAAGATGTCAATAAAAATGACTGGCACCATTTGTTCTTAGGGCTGAAACAGAAGAGGTAACTCTCACTAGTTATTTATGTGTCTGGATTTTTAAAACTGAATTTAAAAGATTCTTGCCAAGGAGCCTGATCTGACAAGAGGCTGTGACTTGGTAATCCTGTTCTTGTGAGGCTAAAGAGTGCCCTTATGGGCAAAAGAAGAATCATCCCTCTCACCCCCTACATCTCAGACAGCTGCACTGACCAGTTATCTTGAAAATTAGCACAAGGAGTACATTCATTCCCATTCAGATTGACTGATACTACAGAGCAGCGACCTCAGCTGTAGCTTCTGGATCTGCAAGTCACACAGCTGTCTTTTGTTTTTTGTCTCTTTTTTTGTCTCTTTTTTTTTTTTTTGCTCTATTGGGAGTGGCCAGGCTCCTCTGGCCCTGGAACCACATGCCAAAACCTTTGTTCAGCTGAGACTGAGAACTGAATAGACTTAGTCAAGTAATTTATTTTATTTAATTTTGAACCCTTAAACACTTTCTAGCAGGGGTATAGACCCTTTTAGAAATATTTCTCATGTTTATATTACAGTATATATAAACATTCTTTATGTTGTCATTTTTTATAGGCGCTGTAGGTTGAAAACCTCTATAAACTACTAGGGTGTGGTGGGTTGACCCTGGCTGGGGGCCAGGTGCCCACCAGAGCTGCTCTATCACTCCCCTCATTCACTAGACAGGGGAGAAAAGGTATAACAAAAAGCTTATAGGTCGAGACAAGGACAGGGAGAGATCACTCACTAATTATCATCACGAGCAAAACAGACTGAACTTAGAGAGGGAATTCATCTAATTTATTACCAAGCAAAACAGAGTAGAGGAATGAGAAATAAAATCAAATCTTAAAACACCTCCCCCCACCCCTCCCATCTTCCTGGGCTCAACTTCACTCCCGGCTTCAAACCCCCTCCCCCCTCAGCGGCACAGGGGGACGGGGGTTACGGTCAGTTCATCACACTGTGTTTCTGCTGCTTCTTCCTCCTCAGGGGGAGGACTCCTCTCATCATTCCCCTGCTCCAACATGGAGTCCCTCTCACAGGAGACAGTCCTTCACGACTTTCTCCAACGTGAGTCCTTCCCACAGGGTGCAGACCTTCAGGAGCAGACTGCTCCAGCGTGGGGTCCCCCACGGGGTCACAAGTCCTGCCAGCAAACCTGCTCTGGCGTGGGCTCCTCTCTCCACGGGTCCACAGGTCCTGCCAGGAGCTTGCTCCAGCGTGGGCTTCCCACGGGATCACAGCCTCCTTCAGGTGCCACCACCTGCTCCAGCGTGGGGTTCTCCACGGGCTACACCCCCTCATCCTCCCTCCATGGGCTGCTGCAGGGGGACAGCCTGCTTCACCATGGTCTTCTCCACAGGCTGCAGGGGGATCTCTGCTCTGGTGCCTGGAGCACCTCCTCCCCCTCCTTCTGCACTGACCTTGGTGTCTGCAGAGTTGTTTCTCTCATATCTTCTCACTCCTCTCTCCAGCTGCAAAAGCTCCCTCCAAGTTGATTTTTTTTTTTTCCTTTCTTAAATATGTTATCATAGAGGCGCTGATTGGCTTGGCCTTGGCCAGCGGCGGGTCCGTCTTGGAGCCGGCTGGCATTGGCTCTATCAGACACAGGGGAAGCTTCTAGCAGCTTCTCGCAGAAGCCACCCCTGTAGCCTCCTGCCCCCCCCCATACCAAAACCTTGCCACACAAACCCAATACATAGAGTGACATTCATTAGAGCTCTTAAGTGTTCTTTTGTGGGAAAATTACCATGAGCTGGCCTGCAAGAGAGGGGAAACAGTAATAGATAGAGAGGGGAGGGAAGAACAATTATAAACTCTGCTGTGTCAGTGTCAATATTTGCTATGAGGAAGAAGGCGGCAGATTACTTGCAGGACTTCTGTAGGAGGTTTTCTTATTTTCTTCTGACTGTTTTTAAGCGGTTGTATTTAATACTTGAGAAAACCAAATATCAGAATGGTGATCTAAAGCTTACTGGACATACGTTCAAATTTTGTCACATCTTTAACAGAACAATCCATAAAGAAGAAAAACGTGTCCAGATTATTAAATCTGTTACTGGAAAACGGCAAAATAATTCACTCTCTAAGACTTATTTTGAAGTTTTAGAAAGCAGGCATTCTTTATTGCAGCGCTGGGTGCATGGGGGATAACTCCACCTAACATGCACACCCAAAAGACAAAACTAGCATTTATACTATGTTAATATACATATTCATTATATTTCTGAGTAATGCTTATCACATTCATGGATTTTCCAGGAACTCGTTAGCATGTTGGTTGGCACCTCCGGGTGGTCATCGTCAGTGTCCAGATTCAATCCTGGTATCACATATACCTTATCCCTCAAGGCTGGTTTTGTGATCATCTTGTAACTTTCTTATCTTTGCGCATCTGTTCTTCCAAGGCCGAGCTGTTTAGAATGAGATTGTCCCAGGGCTTCTTATCTTACAACTAATTATTTTCTAAGTTACAATGGCTTCCCTGTTGTTTGGTCACATCTATTGAACAATGGCTCTAGTTGCTTGAATTGATCTTACAGGTATCAGAACGGTGTGTTTTGTCTGTGTGTATACAATCCATGTTGAGCCTCATTTATCATTATATTTAATAGACCGAACAAAGTTAACTTCCTTCGGTTTATTCCAGCTCTTCTGACTGAAAGTTGGCTTTCAGTTTTGGGTAGGATTTTCTGAATCACGTGGCTTAGAGAAAGTGTAGAAGGACCAACAGAAGTTTGGACGAATGAGCAATCTTTATCTCTTGCCACATTGTTGTGCTTTATCAGGGTGTCTCTGGTGGGCAGCAGCAAAAAGCTGTGTTTGCGATGTTGCTTCATATCCTAGTAGGTTGGTGTTTTCCAAATGCCGTATGCTTTCATTACTCCCTACCTAAATAATACAAATAGGTGCTCTTAAAAAACATTATTAAGATTCCCAGACAGAAGCAGCACAATTGTTCACAGTCTGTGGCTTGTGGAACACTTCCAGACAACGCAGACTGAAGCGAGCTTGGGGGAAGGAGATGGCAGGGCAGCCAGGGCTTCAATTGCCCATTCAGCAATCTGTGAGCATAGCTGCCTGTGTGCCATCCCCCATTCCTCCCTAGCCCCTCTCCCTGGGCTGCTGCTGAGCAGAAATTGAAGTCTCTCTGAGTTTGTGCTAATGTATATGAATTCAGCAATTTCTTTCCTGTGATACCAGTACAGGAGAAGCAGCTGATGATGAAGCCCACCTGTTAAGTGACCTTAAGAGAGTAGAGCTGCAGAAGATGGTGGAGGTGTGGCATTGGTGGGGGTGGAAACTTGCTAATAGAGAATAGCAGGAAGCCTGAACAAGCAACCGTATTCCTTATGGCAATTAATGGACAGAAATAAGGCATCTTCTGGGGTAAGATGAATGTTAATCTGCATTTTGTTCTGTTTCTGCAGTTTGTAGTGCAGGTGGCTGGCAATCATTTGTAGGTGCTATAATCACACAAACAATAACAGAGGAATTCAGACATTTGAAAAGCAACGACAAAAAAGCACCAAAAGCACAGTGAACAGGCTAGCAGTGATTATTTAACTTGCATAAGCTTTCTGGGATGCATTAAGGGACTAAGATGTGCAGAGTAGACAGTAATTCTAACACAGTAGATGAAGGATGGAAGGTACATACTTCTAAGTTAACAACACAGACCTTTTTGGATGTTTTGCATTATAAATAGTTGCTTATTGGCAGTTCTGGCTTTGCGCCTTGTCTTTTGACCCATACTGCTCTTACCATTCATTCCTTTGTCTTTGTCTTAGCACAGCACTTCAGTTAGTACAGAAAAGGACTAATGCCATTTATTACTGTTGTTTTGTCATTCACAACAGTAAAACCAAACAGAACTGCTCATACGGACTTTTTCTTCGTAGACTTTTGTGTGTCTGGTGGGTGAGGGATGATGCTTTCAAAACCGTCCTGGTAACTCCTTTCTGAACAGTGACACAGGACCTTACTGGACTATAGGTAGGGAACTTTCTGCAGTGTCATGGTTTAGCCCCAGCCGGCAGCTAAGCACCATGCAGCTGCTTGCCCACTCCTCATCCCCTGGGAGGACGGGGAGGAGAATCAGAAGAAAAAGGTAAAACTCATGGGTTGGGATAAGGACAGTTTACTAGGACAGCAAAGGAAGAGGAAAATAACAACAGTACTTAGAATATACAAAGCGGGCGATACACAGTGCAACTTGCTCACTGTGTTGGGTTTGCATGGCAAGGTTTTGGTAGTGGGGGGGACTACAGGGATGGCTTCTGTGAGAAGCTGCTAGAAGCTTCCCCTGTGTCTGACAGAGCCAATGCCAGCCAGCTCCAAGACGGACCCACTGCTGGCCAAGGCGAAGCCAATCAGCGCCTCTGTGATAACATATTTAAGATGGAAAAAAAAAACAGTTAGGGAGAGCTTTTGCAGCCGGAGAGAGGAGTGAGATGATGTAAGAAACTCTGCAGACACCAAGGTCAGTGCAGAAGGAGGGGAGGGGAGGTGCTCCTGGTGCCGGAGCAGAGATCCCCCTGCAGCCCATGGTGAAGACCATGGTGAAGCAGGCTGTCCCCCTGCAGCAGCCCATGGAGGAAGGATGAGGGGGTGTAGAGATTCCACCTGCAGCCCCTGGAGGACCCCACGCTGGAGCAGGTGGAGGCACCTGAAGGAGGCTGTGACCCCGTGGGAAGCCCGCACTGGAACAGGCTCCTGGCAGGACCTGTGGCCCCGTGGAGAGAGGAGCCCACGCCAGAGCAGGTTTGCTGACAGGACTTGTGACCCCGTGGGGGACCCCACACTGGAGCAGTTTGCTCCTGAAGGTCTGCACCCTGTGGAAGAGACTCACGCTGAGGAAGTTCATGAAGGATTGTCTCCCGTGAGAGGGACTCCATGTTGCAGCAGGGGAACAATGAGAGGAATCCTCCCCCTGAGGAGGAAGAAGCAGCAGAAACAATGTGTGATGAACTGACCATAACCCCCATTCCCCATCCCCCTGTGCCGCTGAGGGGGGCGGAAGTTGAAGCCGGGAGTGAAGTTGAGCCCGGGGAAGAAGGGAGGGGTGGGGGGAGGTGTTTTAAGAGTTGATTTTATTTCTCATTCCTCTACTCTGTTTTCCTTGGTAATAAATTAGATGAATTCCCTCTCTAAGTTCAGTCTGTTTTGCTCGTGATGATAATTAGTGAGTGATCTCTCCCTGTCCTTATCTCGACCCACAAGCTTTTCGTTATACATTTTCTCCCCTGTCTAGTGAATGAGGGGAGTGTTAGAGTGTCTCTGGTGGGCACCTGGCCCCAGCCAGGGTTAACCCACCACACTCACCCACAACAAGAAAAGCTTCTATAGGTATGTTAGTGATAAAAGGAGGATGAGGGAAAATGTGGGTCCCCTCCGGAATGAAACAGGAGACCTGGTTACCCAGGATATGGAGAAGGCTGAGGTACTCAACGACTTCTTTGCCTCAGTCTTCACTGGCAAATGCTTGAGCCACACTGCCCAGGTCACAGAAGGCAGGGCCTGGGAGAATGCAGAACCGCCCACTGTAGGAGAAGACCAGGTTCAAGAATATCTAAGGAACCTGAAGGTGCACAAGTCCATGGGACCTGATGAGATGCATCCGCAGGTCTTGAGGGAACTGGCGGATGAAGTGGCCAGGCCACTCTCCATCATATTTGAGAAGTCATGGCAGTCCGGTGAAGTTCCCGCTGACTGGAAGAGGGGAAACATAACCCCCATTTTTAAGAAGGGGAAAAAGGAAGACCCAGGGAACTACAGGCGGGTCAGTCTGGCCTCCGTGACAAATTTGATGGCCTTCTATGATGGGGTTACAGCGTTGGTGGACAAGGGAAGGGCAACTGACATCATCTACCTGGACTTGTGCAAGGCATTTGACACTGTCCTGCATGACATCCTTGTCTCTACATTGGAGAGACATGGATTCGATGGATGGACCACTCGGTGGATAAGGAATTAGCTGGATGGTCACACTCAAAGAGTTGTGGTCAACGGTTCAATGCCCAAGTGGGAATGGCGTTGAGTGGCGTTCCTCAGGGGTCGGTACTGGGACCGGCACTGTTCAACATCTTTGTCGGTGACATGGACAGTGGGATCGAGTACACCCTCAGCAAGTTTGCCGACGACACCAAGCTGTGTGGTGTGGTCAACACGCTGGAGGGAAGGGATGCCATCCAGAGGGACCTTGACAGGCTGGAGACGTGGGCCCGTGTGAATCGCATGAAGTTCAACAAGGCCAAATGCAAGGTCCTGCATGTGGGTCGGCACACCCAAGCACAGCTATAGGCTGGGCGAGGAATGGATTGAAAGCAGCCCCGAGGAGAAGGACTTGGGGGTATTGATTGATGAGAAGCTCAACATGAGCCGGCAGTGTGCGCTTGCAGCCCAGAAAGCCAACCGTGTCCTGGGCTGCATCAAAAGAGGCGTGACCAGCAGGTCGAGGGAGGTGATCCTGCCCCTCTACTCCGCTCTTGTGAGACCCCACCTGGAGTACTGCATCCAGCTCTGGGGACCCCAGTACAGGAGAGACATGGAGCTGTTGGAGTGAGTCCAGAGGAGGGCCACGAAGCTGATCGGAGGGCTGGAGCACCTCTCCTATGAGGACAGGCTGAGAGAGTTGGGATTGTTCAGCCTGGAGAAAAGAAGGCTCTGGGGAGACCTAATTGCAGCCTTCCAGTACCTGAAGGGGGCCTACAGGCAAGATGGTGAGGGACTGTTTATCAGGGAGTGCAGTGACAGGACAAGGGGTAATGGGTTTAAGCTGAAGGAGGGTCGATTTAGATTAGATGTTAGAAAGAAATTCTTTACTGTGAGGGTGGTGAGGCACTGGAACATGTTGCCCAGAGAGGTTGTGGAGGCCCCCTCCCTGGAAGTGTTTAAGACCAGGTTGGATGAGGCTTTGGGCAATGTGGTCTAGTGGAGGGTGTCCCTGCCCATAGCAGGGGTGTTGGAACTAGATGATCTTTGAGGTCCCTTCCAACCCAAACCATTCTATGATTCTGTGATGCCCAGCAGCGGCCCCTCCTCCCTGACCAGCCCCCTTTTATGCTGAGAATGAGGTCATATGGTGTGGAATACCCCTTTCGCTAGTTTCGGTCACTTTTCCTGGCTGTGTCCTGTCCCCAGCTGAAAACCAGGACATTATCTACCCCTTGTTCGATACCATCTATGTCGTGTCCAGGTCCCACACATTCGAATTAATCACCACTGCTTTTCCTGCCTTTGAGATATATATACACACACACACACACACAGGGACACAAATATCATTCCCTTTGTCTTTGGGTTATCCCTCTAAAATCTCCGTTGAGTTCATTTAATAGATGACTTTGGGCTCCATCTGTCATAACAGACTTTCAGGGCAGGAGAGATGGTGTGGTGGGTTGACCCTGGCTGAGGGCCAGGTGCCCACCAGAGCCGCTCTATCACTCCCCTCTTTCATTAGACAGGGGAGAAAAGGTACAATGAAAAAAAAACTTACGGGTCGAGATAAGGACAGGGAGAGATCATTCTCTAATTATCATCACAAGCAAAACAGACCGAACTTAGAGAGGGAATTCATCTTATTTATTACTAAGCAAAACAGAGTAGAGGAATGAGAAATAAAACCAAATCTTAAAAACACCTCCCCCCACCCCTCCCATCTTCCCGGGCTCAACTTCACTCCCGGCTTCAACCTCCGCCCCGCCCAGCGGCACAGGGGGACGGGGAGTGGGGGTTACGGTCAGTTCCTCACGCGGTGTTTCTGCTGCTTCTTCATCCTCAGGGGGAGGACTCATTGTTCCCCTGCTCCAGCGTGGGGTCCCTCTCACGGGAGACAGTCCTTCACGACCTTCTCCAACGTGAGTCTCCTCCATGGGGTGCAGACCTTCAGGAGCAAACTGCTCCAGCGTGGGTCCCCCACGGGGTCACAAGTCCTGCCAGCAAACCTGCTCTGGTGTGGGCTCCCCTCTCCACGGATCCACAGGTCCTGCCAGGAGCTTGCTCCAGCGCGGGCTTCCCACGGGGCCACAGCCTCCTTCAGGTGTCTCCACCTGCTCCAGAGTGGGGTCCTCCACGGGCTGCAGGTGGAATCGCTACACCCCCTCATCCTCCCTCCATGGGCTGCAGGGGGACAGCCTGCTTCACCATGGTCTTCACCACGGGCTGCAGGGGAATCTTGCTCCGGCACCTGGAGCACCTCCCCTCCCCTCCTTCTGCACTGACCTTGGTGTCTGCAGATGTTCTTACATCTTCTCACTCCTCTCTCTGGCTGCAAAAGCGCTCTCTAACTGTTTTTGTCTTTCTTAAATATGTTATCACAGAGGCGCTGATTGGCTTGGCCTTGGCCAGCGGCGGGTCCGTCTTGGAGCTGGCTGGCATTGGCTCTATCAGACACAGGGGAAGCTTCTAGCAGCTTCTCACAGAAGCCACCCCTGTAGCCCCCCCGCTACCAAAACCTTGCCACGCAAAACCAACACATTCCACCCCTCGCCTCTGTGAATCACATATTTAAGAATTATCATTAAAATATACATTCAACACAAAACTTCACAAACACTAATCACATCAACAAAGAAAAAGAAAAAGAATTCCCCACACCAAAATCAAAACAACACTATCACAACACCAAACAAGAGTGGACAATCTACACACAAAATCTACCTCTAGTCCCTTCACCACTATATCACTCTCAAGTTACGTTCAGTCAATGTTTTGCCCGTTACCTCTTCCAATTACTATCCTTATCTCGATTTTCTCATGCCCCACGTTGGGCGCCAAAAAGGACTGTGGTGGGTTGACCCTGGCTGGGGGCCAGGTGCCCACCAGAGCCGCTCTATCACTCGCCTCCTCAGCAAGGCAGGGAGGGGAGAAAGGAAGATGGAGAAAAAACAATCCCAAACTCGTGGGTCGAGATAAAGGCAGTTTAATGTAGCTAAAGCAAAAAGCCGCGCGCGGAAGCAAAGCAAAAAGCAAAGATTATTCTCTACTTCCCATCAGCAGGCAATGTCCGGCCACTTCCTGGGAAGTAGGGCTTCAGTAAGCGTGCCCCTTACTCTGGAAGACAAACATTGTAAAAAAAAAACAACGAATGCCCCCGCCCTGTTCCTCCCCCTATTCTCAGTTTCTTACTGCTGAGCATGACATCATATGGTATGGAATATCCCTTTGGTCAGTTTGGGTCAGCTGTCCTAGCTGTGTCCCCTCCCAAGATCTTGCCCACCCCCAGCCTGCTGCTGGGGAAAAAGAAATGTTGGAAAGCCTTGATGTGTGCTGGCACTGCTCAGTAGTAGCCAAAACCCTGGTGTGTTATCAACAGTTAGCTAGCTACCAATACACAGCACAGCACTATGAGGGCTGCTGTGGGGAGAATTAACTCTATCTTAGCCAGACCCAATACAGATGGTGTGTGGTATTTGTTGCATGCTGCATCCGGAGCTTGCGGCTGGTGTATCTGGCATGGTCCATGCTCATGGTCTGCATGTTCAAGATGTTTATTTCAAGGAAGTTGCTGGGCGCTGTTTGCTGAAGCCAGTTCTAGTGCATCATTGCTGCACTTAGCTCGCTTTCATCAAAGTTCATCCTTCATTAATTTCGGTGACTCTTACTGTAATACCATTGATAGAGCATATAGCAGTTTTAGTAGTGATGACACACAATGGCAGGGATATTTAGCAGATAGCATCATACAATTTAATTTATTAGCCATTCTCACCCAAAATCAAATCCCTTTGAGGTGCACATCAGACTTCCCCATCCTTCTGCCTCACCCACCAAGTGCGCCCAGGTCCTTGAGCAAAAGCAGTCCCATGGATGGGTTTGCCTTTGTCTGAAGCAGGGATAACCCAGACTGTCTTCCCTAACATTCTTCAGTGCACTATGGGGACTTTATCCCTTTCTACAGTATGTGGAAATTTTGATTGGGCAGGGCCAGCTCGATTGGCAGATCCTCTAGTGTTAACTAACCAGGTGGCCTTTGCTAAATATGTGTCCCAATGTTTGAAGGTCCCACCACCCATTGCTCTCAGGGTAGTCTTCAACAATCCATGGCATCATTTGATTTTCCCAGAGGCTGGTGCATGATAGGGGATGTGATACACCCACTGAATGACATGCTCTTTGGCCCAGGTGTCTATGAGGCTGTTCCAAAAATGAGTCCCGTTGTCTGACTCTATTCTCTCTGGGGTGCCATGTCACCACAGGACTTGCTTTTCAAGACCCAGGACAGTGTTCCGGGCAGTGTCATGGGGCACGGTATATGTTTCCAGCCATCCGGTGGTTGCTTCCACCATTGTAAGAACATAGTGCTTGCCTTGGTGGCTTTGTGGGAGTGTGATATAATCAGTCTACTAGGCTTCCCCATATTTATATTTCAACCATCGTCCTCCATACCACAGAGGCTTTACCCGCTTGGATTGCTTGATTGCAGTGCATATTTCACATTCGTGGATAGCCTGTGAGATAGATAGTGTCCATTGTCAAGTCTACCCCTCGATCATGAGCCCATCTATATGTCGCATCTCTTCCTTGGTGGCCTGAGCTGTCATGGGCCCACCAGGAGCTATAAATAATTCACCCTGATGTTGCCAGTCCAGATCCACCTGAGCCACTTCAATCTTGGCAGCCTGATCCACCTGCTGGTTGTTCTGATGTTCCTCAGTGGCCTGACTCTTGGGTACATGGGCATCTACATGACATACCTTTACAACCAGCTTCTCTAGCCGGGCAGCAATATCTTGCCACAATGGGGCAGCCCAGATGGGTTTGCCTCTGCGCTGCCAGTTGCTCCGCTTCCACTGCTGTAACCACCCCCACAGGGCATTTGTCACCATCTGTGAGCCAGTATACAGGTACAGTGTTGGCCACTTCTCTCTTTCAGCAATATCTAAAGCTAGTTGGATGGCTTTCACCTCTGCAAATTGACTCGATTCACCTTCTCCTTCAGCAGCTTCTGTAAGTCATCGTGTAGGATGCCATTCAGCAGCCTTCCACCTCCGATGTTTTCCCACAATGCGACAAGGCCCATCAGCGAACAGGCATATGGCTTCTCATTTTCTGGCAGTTTATTGTACGGTGGGACCTCTTCAGCATGCGTCACCTGCTCCTCTGGTGATATTCCAAATTCTTTCCCTTCTGGCCAGCCTGTGATCACTTCCAGAATTCCTGGGCGATTGGGGTTTCCTGTTCTAGCCCGTTGTGTGATCAGTACAACTCACTTACTCCATGTAGCATCAGTTGCATGATGTGTAGAGAGGACCCTCCCTTTGAACATCCAGCCCAGCACTGGCAGTCGGGGTGCCAGGAGGAGCTGTGCTTCAGTACCAATCACCTCTGAAGCAGCTCAAACCCCTTCATATGGTGCCAATATCTCTTTTTCAGTTGGAGTGTAGTGGGCCTTGGATCCTTTGGTGCTTTCTGCCAGAGACTCCAGGTAGGGCCATTCTCCCTGGCTGCGGTGTAGAGCACATTTTTAAGATGTTGTCCTGCTTGGACTGGCCCAAGGTCTATTGCATGAACAATTTCCAGTTTAATTTGTTCAAAGGATTGTCATTTCTCAGAGCCCCATTTGAAATCATTTTTCTTCTGCATCACTGTCCTGGTTCTGGCTAGGATAGAAGTAATTTCACAAGGAGCCAGGACAGGTGAGCCAAGCTGGCCGGGGGCTATTCCATACCATGTGACATCATGCTCACCATAAAAGGGGGCTAGTCGGGGAGGGGTGGGTTCGGTGTGGCTCCCAGATGGGCTGAGGGATGGGCTGAGCATAAGGTTGGTCCCTTGTAGGATCAGTAAATTGTTTTCTGTTATCACCCATTGTGAATATCTGTTATCAGTACTGTTGTTGATTGTTTCCCTCTCCCTTGCTGTCCCAGTAAACTGCCCTTATCCCAACCCTCCAGGCTTTGCTTTTGTTTCTCCGTTCTCCTCCCCATCCTGCCGGGGGAGGGGTGAGCAAGCAGCTGCATGGTGCTCAGCTGCCGGCTGGGGCTAAACCACCACAGTCCTTTTTGGCACCCATCATGGGGCTCGAGGGGTTGTGATAACGACAAGTCTGCCCAAGTGTGTTAAAACAAAGTTGTTGTAAGCATTTCTAATGTTATTGAAACAGTCACTGGTCATAATGATGTTCTGTTTGGTCACATGGCTCTGTTTTGTAAACCTGTGTTTACTCTATGTAATCCCTGCGGCGCTGTTTATCACCTCTGGGAGAGGGGTTTATATTCTCATATTGTTGTACTGTGTGATAACGATTTATGATAAGATATCATTGATGGTCATGAGTCTGAGCTGGTACTTCTGGTACTTTCCGTCATGCCTGTACCTCAGTCAACATCTCTCAGAATTGATTAATAATTGCACCCAATCTATGGGGAAGATGGGGGGATACCTTCTCCCACTCTTTCACCTCCCCTTTTCCCTTTTGGTTGGTTACAACAATTTTTGAGAATTTTGAGTACCCTTGGAATGTTCAGGCCAGTATATTCCTATTGCTAGGTCTCCTGCACGTTTTCCAAGTCATGTTCAGGGTTAGCAAAAAATCTTTTCAAGAGTACCACCCAGGGATCTTCCCCAAGGCTGAATGGTCAGGGCTGGCATGGCATGTGGGAGAGTATGGGCGGGTATCTAGAGACCTTTTCACCCCCAAGGGTTTGGAGCTTCACTCCTGAACAACTGCAAGACCCTGATAAAATGGTAGAATATTTGAAAGGAAAATGCTGTGGGGATTCTAAGGAGACACAACTTACTGCACTGTGCTGGGCCCTGGCCACAATCTATCAAACACTGCTGGATAGTAGACAGCACCATCCAGAGGGAGAGAGCGGACCCACAGGCCCTGCAGCTACCCAAGCCCCTGCAACAGGCACTACAGCTACCCAAACCCCCGCAACAGGCACTGTAGCCGAGCCAAAAGATCAACCCACACCAGTATCACTCGCCCCTATACACAAAAAGAAATACACAAGGAAATCGATTCACTTAGTGAAGGATGATGATGAACTGGGACCATCACGAGAACAGGAAGAAGAGCCAGAACCAGAGGTAATCATTCGATCCCTGTCCCTGAGTGAGCCGCGAGATATGCGGAAAGATTTCAGCCGCCTTCCAGGGGAGCACATTATTACCTGGCTGCTCCGCTGCTGGGATAACGGGGCCAGTAGCCTGGAACTGGAGGGCAGGGAGGCCAAGCAGCTAGGATCCTTGTCTAGGGAAGGGGGCATTGACAAGGCAATTGGGAAGAAGGCACAGGCCCTTAGCCTCTGGAGGCGACTCCTGTCAAGTGTGAGGGAAAGGTATCCCTTCAGCGAAGATGTCGTATGTCGGCCAGGCAAGTGGACCACCATGGAGAGAGGTATTCAATACCTGATGGAATTAGCTGTGCGGGAGATGGTTTATTATGATCCAGAGAACGTACAGCTGCCCACAGACCCCAATGAAGTCCAGTGTACCCGACCCATGTGGCGAAAATTTGTACGAAGTGCACCATCATCGTACGCCAACTCACTGGCAGTAATCAACTGGAAAAGTGAAGAGGCACCCACGGTGGACAAAGTGGCGGGCCGACTCCGGCAATATGAAGAGAGCCTTTCGTCCTCCCTCATCTTGGCTGTGGAGAAACTGTCCCAGGACGTCCGGCAACTCAAAGAGGATATATCTTACTCCCCACCTGCACAGACTCGCATTTCAGCTGTTAGGAGTAAGCATTTTTCTGCTCCAGAGAGGGGATATAGAGCATACACACCACGAGGTATCCTGTGGTTTTATCTGCATGACCATGGAGAAGACATAAGGAAATGGGATGGGAAGCCTATCTTAACCCTGCGGGCATGAGTACGTGAGCTGCAAGGCAAGACAGTAGTAAAAAGGGACTCTTCCAGAAAGAATGCTGCTCCAGTTTCCACCGGGCAGGATTAGAGGGGCCCCAGCCAGTTGGAGGAAAGGGATAACCGGGTGTATTGTACTGTGTGGATCCAATGGCCTGGTACATCGGAGCCACATGAGTACAAGGCCCTATTGGACACGGGTGCACAGTGTACCCTAATGCCATCGAGCTATGAAGGGGCGGAACCCATCTGTATTTTTGGAGTGACAGGGGGATCCCAACAGTTGACTGTGCTGGAGACTGAAGTGAGCCTAACTGGGAATGAGTGGCAAAAACACCCCATTGTGACTGGGCGAGAGGCTCCATGCATCCTGGGCATCGACTACCTCCAGAAAGGGTATTTCAAAGACCCAAAAGGCTACCGGTGGGCTTTTGGAATAGCTGCCTTGGAAGCAGAGGAAATTGAACCATTGTCTAGTCTGCCTGGTCTCTCAGAGGACCCTTCTGTTGTAGGGTTGCTGAGGGTTGAAGAGAAACAGGTGCCGATTGCTACTACAACTGTGCACCGGCGGCAATACCGCACCAACAGAGACTTCCTGATACCCATCTATAAGGTGATTCGTCAACTGGAGGGTCAGGGAGTGATCAGCAGAACCCACTCACCCTTTAACAGTCCCATATGGCCAGTGTGGAAGTCCAATGGAGAGTGGAGGCTGACAGTAGACTATCATGGCCTGAATGAAGTCACACCGCCGATGAGTGCTGCTGTGCCAGACATGCTGGAACTTCAATATGAACTGGAGTCAAAGGCAGCCAAATGGTATGCCACAATTGATATAGCTAATGCATTTTTCTCGATCCCTTTGGCAGCAGAGTACAGGCCAGTTTGCCTTCACTTGGAGGGGCATCCAGTACACCTGGAATCGACTGCCCCAGGGGTGGAAACACAGCCCCACCATTTGCCATGGACTGATCCAGACTGCATTGGAAAAGGGTGAAGCCCCGGAGCACCTGCAATACATTGATGACATCATTGTCTGGGGCAACTCAGCAGCAGAGGAAGTTTCTGAGAAAGGGAAGAACATAATCCAAATCCTGCTGCAGGCTGGCTTTGCCATAAAACTAAGTAAGGTTAAGGGGCCTTGTGTTGGGTTTGTGTGGCAAGGTTTTGGTAGCGGGTGGGGGCATGGGCTATAGGTGTGGCTCCTGTGAGGAGCTTCTAGAAGCTTCCACAGTGTCTGATAGAGCCAATGCCAGCCAGCTCCAAGATGGGCCCGCCCCTGGCCAAGGCCAAGCCAATCAGCGCCTCTGTGATAACATATTTAAGAAGGTGGGAAGTTTTTTTTGCAGCTGGAGGGGGAAAGAGTGCGAAGATGTAACATCAAGGTCAGTGCAGGAGGAGGAGGGGGGAGGAGGAGGTGCTCCAGACACCAGAGCAGAGATCCCCCTGCAGCCCGTGGTGAAAACCATGGGGAAGCAGGCTGTTCCCCTGCAGCCCGTGGAGGAAGGATGAGGGGGTGTAGAGATTCCACCTGCAGCCTGTGGAGGACCCTATGCTGGAGCAGGTGGAGGCACCCGAGGGAGGCTGTGGCCCGTGGGAGGCCCGGGCTGAAGCAAGTCCCTGGCCAGACCGGTAGACCCGTGGAGAGGGGAGCCCTCGCCAGGGCAGGTTTTGGTGGCAGGACTTGTGACTCCATGGGAGACCCATGCTGGAACAGTTTTCTCCTAAAGGTCTGCACCCCATGGAAGAGACCACACTGGAGCAGTTCGGGAAGGACTGTAGCCCGTGGGAGAGACTCCATTTTGAGCAGGGGAGCGATGAGAGGAGTCCTCCCCCCGAGGACAATGAAGCGGCAGAAACAACCAACGTGCGCTGCACTGACCGCAACCCCCATCCCCCTCCCCCCTTTCCCCCCCCCCCCCGCCGCTGAGGGGGGAGGAGGTTTGAAGCCGGGAGTGAAGTTGAGCCTGGGAAGGGGGGAGGGGTGGGGGGAGGTGTTTTAAGGCTTGATGTTGGTTTTTCTTTCATTGCTCTATTCTGTTTAGTAATAAATTAGATGAATCCCTTTTTCTAAGTTCAGTTTGTTTTGCTCGTGATGATAATTAGCTCTCCCTGTCCTTATCTCGACCCGAGCCTTTTGTTAACTTCTCCTCCCCATCATGATGGGGAAGGAGTGAGCGAGCGGCCGCGTGGCGCTCAGCTGCTGGCTGGGCCTAAACCACGTCAGGCCTGCGCAGGAAATCCAGTTTTTAGGAATAAGATGGCATGATGGGCGGTGTCAGATCCCAATGAATGTGATCAACAAAATAGCAGCCATGTCTCCACCAACCAACAAAAAGGAAACACAGGCTTTCTTAGGTGTTGTGGGGTTTCTGGCGAATGCACATTCCAAATTACAGTTTGATAGTAAGCCCTCTCTACCATGTAACCCGGAAGAAGAATGATTTCAAATGGGGCCCTGAGCAACGACAAGCTTTTGAACAAATTACACAGGAAATAGTTCATGCCGTAGCTCTTGGGCCAGTCCAGGCAGGACCAGATATAAAAAATGTGCTGTACACCACAGCTGGAGAGAACAGCCCTACCTGGAGTCTCTGGCAGAAAGCACCAGGGGAGACTCGAGGTTGACCCCTGGGGTTTTGGAGTCGGGGATACAGAGGATCCGAGGCCCACTACACTCCAGCTGAAAAAGAGATATTGGCAGCCTATGAAGGGGTTTGATCTGCTTCAGAAGTGATTGGTACTGAAGCACAGCTCCTCCTGGCACCCCGACTGCCAGTGCTGGGCTGGATGTTCAAAGGGAAGGTCTCCTCTACACATCATGCAACCGATGCTACGTGGAGTAAGTGGGTTACACTGATCACACAACAGGCTTGAATAGGAAACCCCAGCCTCCTGGGAATTCTGGAAGTGATCACAGACTGGCCAGAAGGGAAAGATTTCAGAATGTCGCCAGAGGAGGAGGTGACACATGCTGAAGAAGCCCCACCGTATAATAAACAGAAGATGAGAAGCCATATGCCCTCTTCACTGATGGGTCCTGTCGCTTCGTGGGAAAAGCATCGGAGTTGGAAGGCTGCTGTATGGAGTCCTACACGGCAAGTCGCAGAAGCTGCTGAAGGAGAAGGTGAATCGGGCCGGTTTGCAGAGGTGAAAGCCATCCAGCTGGCTTTAGATATTGCTGGAAGAGAAAAGTGGCCAACGCTGTACCTCTATACTGGCTCATGGATGGTGGCCAATGCCCTGTGGGGGTGGTTACAGCAGTGGAAGCGGAGCAACTGGCAGCGCAGAGGCAAACCCATCTGGGCTGCCCCATTGTGGCAAGATATTGCTGCCCGGCTAGAGAAGCTGGTTGTAAAGGTATGTCATGTAGATGCCCATGTACCCAAGAGTCAGGCCACTGAGGAACATCAGAACAACCAGCAGGTGGATCAGGCTGCCAAGATTGAAGTGGCTCAGGTGGATCTGGACTGGCAGCGTAAGGGTGAATTATTTATAGCTCATGGCGGGCCCATGACAGCTCAGGCCACCAAGGAAGAGATGCGACATATAGATGGGCTCATGATCGAGGGGTAGACTTGACGATGGACACTATCTCACAGGCTATCCACGAATGTGAAACATGCGCTTAAATCAAGCAATCCAAGCGGGTAAAGCCTCTGTGGTATGGAGGACGATGGCTGAAATATAAATATGGGGAAGCCTAGTAGACTGATTATATCACACTCCCACAAAGCCACCAAGGCAAGCACTATGTTCTTACAATGGTGGAAGCAACCACTGGGTGGCTGGAAACATATCCCGTGCCCCATGACACTGCCCGGAACACTGTCCTGGGTCTTGAAAAGCAAGTCCTGTGGTGACATGGTACCCCAGAGAGAATAGAGTCAGACAACGGGACTCATTTCCAAAACAACCTCATAGACACCTGGGCCAAAGAGCATGTCATTCAGTGGGTGTATCACATCCCCTATCATGCACCAGCCTCTGGGAAAATCAAATGATGCCATGGATTGTTGAAGACTACCCTGAGAGCAATGGGTGGTGGGACCCTCCAACACTGGGACACATATTTAGCAAAGGTCACCTGGTTAGTCAACTCTAGAGGATCTGCCAATTGAGCTTGTCCTGCCCAATCAAAATTTCCATGCCCAGCAGAAGGGGATAAAGTCCCTGTAGTGCACATGAAATATATGTTGGGGAAGACAGTCTGGGTTATCCCTGCTTCAGGCAAAGGCAAGCCCATCTGTGGGACTGCTTTTGCTCAGGGACCAGGGTGCACTTGGTGGGTGATCAGAAAGGATGGGGAAGTCCGGTGTGTACCCCAAGGGGATTTGATTTTGGGTGAAAATAGCCAATAAATTAAATTGCATGATGTTAATAGTGATATACTGTATCAATGGTATGACCATAAGAATCACCCCAATCGAATGAAGGATGGACTTTGAAACTGAACAAAGTGCCACGATGATGGAACTAGAACTGACTTCAACTGGTGCCCAGGAACTTCATTGAAAATCACATCTTTGACATCCAGACTGCAAGCATGGACCATACCAGATACACCGACTGTGAAAACTCTGGATGTAGCGTGCAACAATCCAGCTGCATGCACCATTGCTCCTGCCCTGAGAGACTGTAATGGCAGATGGAACCCAAAACCATGGACTAAATGAACTCGACAGACATTTTAGAGAGATGGCCCATAGAGTAAGGGAATGATATCTGTGAAACAATCTGGGCATGACGTAGATGGTATGGAATAAGGGGTGGATAATGTCGTGGTTCTGGCTAGGATAGAGTTAATTTTCACAAGGAGCCAGGACAGGTGAGCCAAGCTGGTGGTGGTGGGGGGGGGGGCGCTATTCCATACCATGTGACAGTCATGCTCACCATAAAAGGGGGCTAGTCGGGCAGGGGTGGGTTCGGTGTGGCTCCCAGATGGGCTGAGGGATGGACTGAGGGATGGGCTGAGCATCAGGTTGGTCCCTTGTAGGATTAGTAAATTGTTTTCTGTTATCACCCATTGTGAATATCTGTTATCAGCACTGTTGTTGATTGTTTCCCTCTCCCTTGCCTGTCCCAGTAAACTGTCCTTATCCCAACCCAGTAGGTTTTGCCTTTGTTTTTCCCATTCTCGTCTCCATCCCGCTGGGGGAGGGGTGAGCGAGTGGTACGTGGTTGCTCAGGTTCCAGCTGGGGCTAAACCACGTCAATCACCTGATAGAGAGGGCTTATAATCACACTGTAATTTGGAATATGAATTCTCCAGAAACCCACAACACCTAAGAAAGCTTGTGTTTCTGTGGTGGGTTGACTCTCTGTCTCCAGAGGTGTTCCCTTCTATATTGGGTTTGTGTGGCAAGGTTTTCATAGTGGGGAGGCTACAGGGGTGGCTTCTGCGAGAAGCTGCTAGAAGCTTCCCCTATGTCCAACATAGCCAATGCCAGCCGGTTCCAAGATGGACCCGACACTGGCCAAGCCCGAGCCTATCAGCGATGTTGGTAGCCGCTCTGTGATAACATATTTAAGAAGGGAAAAAAACCCAAACCAAAATAGCAGTTTTGCAGCCAGAGAGAGGACTGAGATGTAGAGAAAAACAACTCTGCAGACACCAAGGTCAGTGAAGAAGGAGGCGGAGGAGGTGCTCCACGCACTGGAGCAGAGATTCCCCTGCAGCCTGTGAAGCAGCCTACAGAAGGTGGAAGCAAGGGCAGGTAGCCTGGGAGGAATACAGAGAAACTGTCCGAGCAGCCAGGGAGCAGGTTAGGAAAGCCAAAGCCCTGATGATAGAAATTAGTATGGCCAGGGATGTTAAGGACAACAAGAAAAGCTTCTATAGGTATGTTAGTGATAAAAGGAGGACGAGGGAAAATGTGGGTCCCTGTCCTGGTTCTGGCAAGAATAGAGTTAATTTCACAAGGAGCCAGGACAGGTGATCTGGGCTGGTCGGGGGCTATTCCATACCGTGCGATGTCATGCTCACCACAAAAGGGGGCTAGTCGGGCAGGGGCGGGGGGGCTCAGTGTGGCTCCGGGATGGGCTGAGCGTCAGGTGGGTCAGTGGTCCCATCGGTAAAATCGTTCTCTGTTATCACCCATTGTTACTATCTGTTATCAGTACTGTTGTTGATTGTTTCCCTCTCCCTTTACTGTCCCAGTAAACTGCCCTTATCCCAACCCTCCAGGCTTTGCCTTTGTTTTTCTGTTCTCCTCCCCATCCTGCCGGGGGAGGGATGAGCGAGCAGCTCGTGGCACTTAGCTACCGGCTGGGGCTAAACCCTGTCAGTCCCCATTGGAATGAAACGGGTGCCCTGGTTACCCAGGATATGGAGAAGGCTGAGGTACTCAACGACTTCTTTGCCTCAGTCTTCACTGGCAAATGCTTGAGCCACACTGCCCAGGTCACAGAAGGCAGGGCCTGGGAGAATGCAGAACCGCCCACTGTAGGAGAAGATCAGGTTTGAGAATACCTAAGGAACCTGAAGGTGCACAAGTCCATGGGACCTGATGAGATGCATCCGCGGGTCTTGAGGGACCTGGCGGATGAAGTGGCCAGGCCACTCTCCATCATATTTGAGAAGTCCTGGCAGTCTGGTGAAGTTCCCACTGACTGGAAGAGGGGAAACATAACCCCCATTTTTAAGAAGGGAAAAAAGGAAGACCCAGGGAACTACAGGCCGGTCAGTCTCCCCTCTGTGCCTGGCAAGATTATGGAGCAGACCCTCCTGGAGACTATGCTCAGGCACATGGAAAATAAGGAGGTGATTGGTGACAGCCAACACGGCTTCACTAGGGGCAAATCGTGCCTGACAAACTTGGTGGCCTTCTATGATGGGGTGACAGCATCAGTGGATAAGGGCAACTGACGTCATCTCCCTGGACTTGTGCAAGGCATTTGACACTGTCCCGCATGACATCCTTGTCTCTAAATTGGATTCGATGGATGGATGGACCACTCGGTGGATAAGGAATTGGCTGGATGGTCACACTCAAAGGCTTGAGGTCAACTGGGACCGGCAGTGTTTAACATCTTTGTCGGCGACATGGACAATGGGATCGAGTGCACCCTCAGCAAGTTTGCTGACGACACCAAGCTGTGTGGTGTGGTCGACACGCTGGATGGAAGGGATGCCATCCAGAGGGACCTTGACAGGCTGGAGAGGTGGGCCCGTGTGAACCACATGAAGTTCAACAAGGCCAAATGCAAGGTCCTGCACCTGGGTCGGCACAATCCCAAGCACAACTACAGGCTGGGCGAGGAATGGATTGAAAGCAGCCCCGAGGTGAAGGACTTGGGGGTATTGATTGATGAGAAGCTCAACAAGCGCTGGCAGTGTGCCCTTGCAGCCCAGAAAGCCAACTGTGTCCTGGTCTGCATCAAAAGATGCATGACCAGCAGGTCGAGGGAGGTGATCCTGCCCCTCTACTCTGCTCTTGTGAGACCCCACCTGGAGTAGTGCATCCAGCTCTGGAGGCCCCAGTACAAGAGAGACATGGAGCTGTTGGAGAGAGTCCAGAGGAGGGCCACGAAGCTGACCAGAGGGCTGGAGCACCTCTCCTATGAGGACAGGCTGAGAGAGTTGGGGTTGTTCAGCCTGGAGAAAAGAAGGCTCTGGGGAGACCTAATTGCAGCCTTCCACTACCTGAAGGGGGCCTACAGGCAAGATGGTGAGGGACTGTTTATGAGGGAGTGTAGTGACAGGACAAGGGGTAATGGGTTTAAGCTGAAGGAGGGTCGTTTTAGATTAGATGTTAGAAAGAAATTCTTTACTGTGAGAGTGGTGAGGCACTGGAACAGTTTGTGGAGGCCCCCTCCCTGGAAGTGTTTAAGACCAGGTTGGATGAGGCTTTGGGCAGTGTGGTCTAGTGGAGGGTGTCCCTGCCCATGGCAGGGCAGGGGTTGGAACTAGATGATCTTTGAGGTCCCTTCCAACCCAAACCATTCTATGATTCTATGATTCTATGGCATTCACCTTCCGAAAGAACCGTTGTGTATGATGGAGCACCGCTTTCCTGGAGATAGCTGATCACTTGCCTGCCCATGGAAAGTAGTGAATGAATGCCTTGTTTTGTTTGCTTGCATGTGCAGCTTTTGCTTTACCTATTAAACTGTCTTTGTCTCAACCTACGAGTTTTCTCACTTTCACTCTTCTTATTCTCTACCCGGTCCTGCTCTGGGGGAGTAAGCTAGTGGCTGTGTAGTGCTTAGCTGCTGGCTGGGGCACAACCATGACAGTCCTTTTTGGCGCCCAACGTGGGGCTCAACGGTTCGAGATAACGACAGATTTGATTGGAATGTGCTAGATTGAATTTATAGCTGTTATTAGCTATTTAGTATTTGCTGTTTAGCTGTTAACTGGCAGGCTCCTGTTCTCGCCATGGGGCTTGCTTGCCTTACTGTATAGTAGAGTCTAGTGCTCGTTAGTGGCTGCTTTTTGCTTTCGCTGCTCGCTGTACTGCTGTACTGCTTATCATCCTACTCTGCTGTCCCTGGGAACATTTTGATAACTGCAATAGCGAGAAACCTTGCCTGGCAGATGGCCAGGGCATCGCTGCTGTTTCAGTGCTGCTGTACTGGACAGGCTGGAACTCCACTGTGTACTCAAGTCCAACGGATGGTGACCTGTGGATGAGTCCATGTAGGAGCAGGACACCCCAAAGTGTCTGTGGCCATGAATAAGTCCACCTCAGAGCAGGTATATCTCAAAGCGTCTGTGGCCGTGGTTATGTCTGTGCCGCAGCAGGTATACCTCTGAAGGGATTGTGGCCCAAGCATAAGTCCACACTGGAGGAGGTACACCTTGAAGCATCAGTGGCTGTGCATGGGGTCATGCTGGAACATCTCAAAGTGCGTGGCCATGGACAAGCCCACGACAGGGCAGGTGTATTTCTGAAGGACTGTAGCTGTGGGCAAGGCCATGCTGGAACAGGTGCACCTCGAAGTGAAGATATTGTGGCCCATGGAGAAGGCCACGCTGGAACAGGTGCACCTCGAAGTGACTGTGGCTGTGGATAAGTCTATGCCACAGCAGGTATACCCCTGGAGAGACTGTGGCTCATGGATAAGGCTCCACTTGGAGCAGGTACTCGCCTAAGGGACTGCAGTCTGTGGATAAGTCTAAACCAGAGCAGGGGCAAGGGGAGGAGTTCATTGCAATGTTAAACCTGATGGTCTGGCCCAAAGGGACCAGGGGTGGAGATTGTAATGGAAATACCTCTAAATTGTTGTAACCCATGATTTGAGTTGCATGTTACAGGAATTACTGTAGCAGCAACCACCTGAACCAGTGGAGGACAAGCCTTACAAGAAGCAGTGCAAGCGCAGCAGTGGACCCAACCTGAGCTGGCTTTGGTGCCCAGTAACTCCACGCATCACACCACCTCTCCTGTCCTGAGTGACCACCATAACAGATAGAGCCCAAAGTCATGGGCTAAATGAACTCAATGAACATTTTATGGACATTTGTGGACATTTTATGGACATTTTACAAGTGTGGTCCATAGACTAAGGGAATGATATCAGCATATTATTTTAAAGGATGGGAACGGCTGTGCTGATTAATTACGATGTATTGGATAGTTTGGGACCTGAGCATGACGTAAATGGTAAATAAGGGGTGGAGAATGTCCTGGTTTTGGCTGGGATAGAGTTAATTTTCTTCATAGCAGGTAGTATGGGGCTATGTTTTGGATTTGTGCTGGAAACAGTGTTGATAATCCAGAGATGTTTTTGTTATTGCTGAGCAGTGCTTACACAGAGTCAAGGCCTTTCCTGTTGGGACACACTGCCCCGCCAGGGAGGAGGCTGGATGTGCACAAAATGTTGGGAGGGGACACAGCTGGGACAGCTGACCCCAACTGACCAAAGTGATATTCCCTGCAATATGACATCATGCTCAGTAGAAAAAACTGGGGAAAGGGAAACGTTTGGAGTGATGGTGTTTGTCTTCCCAAATAACCATTATGCATGATGGAGCCCTGTTTTCCTGGCAATGGCTAAATACTTGCCTGCTGAATACTGCGATCGTCTACTGTGAGTCTCAGTTGGTGTGATATTGCCACCACTGAACCGTTGTGGTAGCAATTGGCACCTGTTGTTATTCGACCCTAAGCAACCCCACAACATAAGAGTTCTCCGAGAGACAGGGAAAAAGTAGACAGCTGTAAAATTTCCTTCACCTCTGAAGCAGCTATTCCAAAAGCCCACTGGTATGCTTTCGGGTCCTTGAAATACCCTCTTTGGAGGTAGTCAATGCCAAGGATGCCTCTGGGCCAGTCACAATGGGGTGCTTTTCCCACTCATTTCCAGGTAGACTTGCTTCAGCCTCCAGTACAGTTACCTGTTGGGATCCCCCTGTCACTCCAGAAATACAGATGGGTTCCACCCCTTCATAGCTGGATGGCATTAGGGGACACTGTGCACTGGTGTCCAGTAGAACCTTTTAGTCTTGTGGATCTGAAATGCCAGACCATCAAATCCACACAGTCCAATAAACTCCATTTTCCCTTTCCTCCACCTGGCTGGAGACAGGGCCCCTCTAATCCTGCTCATCATATTCGCTACTCACTTCTTGCAAAAAGGACTTAGAAGTCCCTTCAAGAGGATCATAAGTATGATCAGACCTTCTATTCTTTCTGGGGAACTGTCCGCTGGAGACTGGAGCGGCATTTTTCCTGGAATTATTCCCTTTTGTGACTCTTTTGCCTTGCAACTCACGTACTTGTGCCTCTAGGGTTGAGGTAGGCATTCCATCCCACTTCCTCACATCCTCTCCATGGTCACGCAGGTAAAACCACAGGGTGCCTTGTGGTGTGTACCCTCTATATCCTCTCTCTTGAGCAGAAAAACGCTTACTCCTAATAGCTGAGATACTGGTCCATACAGGTGGGGAGTAGGACATATCCTCTCTGAGTTGTTGGACCTGCCGGGACAGTTTATCCATAGCCGAAACAAAGGAGGAAGAGAGACTTTCTTTTTGCCGTAGTTGGCCAGCAACTTCATCCGCTGTTGGTGCCTCTTTGTCTTTCCAGTCCAGCACTGCCAATGATTTGATGATGGTGCACTCCATTCAAACTTCTGCCACATGGGTAGGGTACATTGGACTTCATCTGGATCTATGGGTAACTGCGCATTGTCCAGGACATAATAATCCATCCCCCGCAGAGCTAATTCCCTCAGGTACTGGATATCTCTCTCCATGGTGGTCCGCTTGCCTGGATGACATATAACATCTTCTTTGAAGGGATGCCTTTCCCTCATGCTTGAAAGAAGTCGCCTCCATAGGCTGGGGGCTCGTGTCTTTTTCCCAATCACCCTGTCAATGCCCCCTTCCCTAGACAGGGATCCCAGCTACTTGGCTTCCCTACCCTCTAATTCCAAGCTACTGGCCCCATTTTCCCGGCATCAGAGCAGCTTGGTGACAGTGTTCTCGCCTGGATGGCAGCTGAAATCTTTTCGCATATCTCGCAGCTCCCTCAGGGACAGGGATCAGGTGATTACCTCTGGTTCTGCCTCTTCCTCCTGTTCTCATGATGGTCCCGGTTCATCATCGTCCTTCACTAAGCCAACTGATTTGTTTGTGTATTTCTTCTTCTGTATAGGGGCGACAGATACCAGTACGGGTTGGTTTTTTGGTTCAGCTGCAGTGCCTGTCGCAGGGGTTTGAGTACGCACAGTGCCTGTCACCAGGATTGTGGTAGCCACAATGCCTGTCAGTCTGGTTTCCCTCTCTTCCCCCTGAGGGTGCTGCCTAATATTGAGCAGTGTTTGGTAGATATTAGCCAGGGCCCAGCACAGTGCAGGAAGTTGTGCCTCCTTGGAATAGTCGCAGCATTTTTCTTTCAAATATTCTATCACTTTATCAGGGTGCTGTAGTTTTTTCGGGGGTGAAATTCCAAACCATTGGGGGTGAGAAGATCTCTAGATACCTGCCCATATTCTCCCACATGCCATGCCACCCCTGACTATCCAGCCTTGGGGCAGATCTCTGGGTGGTATTCTTAAAATACTTTTTTGTAACCCTAAACAAGACCTGGAACACATTGAGGAGGCACAACAATAAGAACATGCTGGCTCGAACATCCCAAGGATATTCAAAATTCTCAAAAGCTGCTGTGACTAGCCTGAAGGGAAAAGGGGGGGTGAAAGAGCAGGAAAAAGTATCCCCCTCTGTCTTCCCCATAGATTGAGTGTGATTATTAATCAATTCTGAGAGATGTCTTCCGAGGTATGGACATGACAGAAATGCCAAATACAAATACCAGCTTAGGCTCATGACCATTGATGTTATCATATCAGTTGATATTACACAGTATTACACAGTACAGCAAAATGAGAATCCTGATCCCTCTCCCAGAGGTGATAAATGGTTGGCAACAAGCTGTCTTGTGAGGCACAGGACAATAATATCCTTCGCACAGGACAATAATATCCTTCATAGCTTCTTTGCTTATGTAATTGAAATACACTGCCAGCATTGTTTGGGACAGATATGTATTGGATAACTTATTGCTGCCAAGTTGCATGATAAAAAGAACTTTTCCATCATAAAACTTTCCTGCATTGTTCATCAGCAAGCTGACCCTGAGAAACTCTGCTTCTGGTAAGATTTAAGGGAGAATTTCTAGTCAAGGTGTCAGTAAGCATGTTCTGTTTCTTACTAACAATTCTGCTTATTTTGACGTTTTCCATGCCGTACTAGAAATCTAGGCATTTGCTCAAAATTCACCATACTTTCAGAAAATTCATATTGTAGTGTCACATTTAATAAAAAGTTATTTTCATAAATCCAGAAAAACTTAACCAAATTATGTCAGTCAGTACCCTCTTAGATAATCTTAGTTTCTAACTTGGGTCTCTGCCACATGATGACCTATCTACAAGAAACAAGCACTTCTTCATCAATCTCAAAATGGCTAAAAGCTTTCTCTTTAGCAAAACCAGTAATCTGGCAGGCCCCAAGTGCAAACCAGTGTTTTTATAGAGAATTACCTGCTGGCCCTCTGATATGCTGGTTCTTCCTCTGCCAAGTTAATGTTGGCACCTGATGTGGTTAGTCTGATCATCTTTCCTCTGTTTGAATTTCTCTGTTGTCTGAACTCTGCCTGAAAAGTAGATTGGCACATGTTCTCTTATTTTTCAAATTAGTCATGCCAGCTATGCATAAAAGAGCTGGAGTAAAAGCATTCCATATCTGTTAAGTGTTTTATTTTCCAGACTAAAAACTGAATACTTGCAGCTCATGTGTCATTATATGCTTGTCATTCCTAATTACTTTTTGACATGTTATTGGATGTTTTGCAGACAGGAAAATACATTTGATTTTTTTTTTTAAACACACAGCTGAAATACATCCATAACTAGACTAACAAAAATATTCTGAGTTCTGTGAGATGGAAAACTATTGTGAGAAATAAATGTATGGGCATATTAACTTGTTCTTTTCTGAAGGAGTAACTTGCTTCATCTCTTATTATCAGTAACTACTTTGTCCTGAAGGAATGAGACTGTTACACTCATTAAGGTGGAAATTAGTCATCAAGCGTATTTGGTTATTTTCAGAGCATTTAAGTGTGTGATTTTTCCCTGTGGGTATTCTATATACTGTGGCATATTTTATCAAAGGAAAATGTAATGTTTGCATACCAGATTTTATACACACAAATTCATAAATGCACATGTACACAGAAGCAGATTTATAGTTCTGACTCGAGATATCCTACCAACGAACTACAATAACTCTCCTGAAGCTGATGGTAAATAGAAACTGCATCAGTGAAAAACTGAGAGTTTCTCACCTGGTATTCCTTTTGCTTCATGGGATTTTATTCTCTCTTGACTGTCAATTGACAACATGACTACCCTGACAATTTGCTGGAGTATAAGCCTATTATTTCTCAAAAGAGCTGCAATTCGAAGTTAAATCTTCAGAGTTACCACTCTTAAGAGTGGCACAGCTTTGTGGAGTATATGTCAATACACAGTGTGCTTAGGATAGATTCAAATGTGAAATACATCTAAAGGCTGTGGCCAGAAATTAAATGCAAATATACTATGCCTAAGATTCATTCATTTGGGAGACTCTCTTCTCTGCCATGGAGGCTGTAATGTATGCTGTGGTGTAGAGTGCCTGAGCTGCTTCCCTGGTTGGGAGTAGTTTCATGTTTGGATCAAGCTGAGCCAAGAGTCTTCCCGCTCTGAGAAAAGGAGTTGCGTCCTCTCTCCCACAAGGGTTCCTAGTTTCCACTCTTTGCCAGTGTCAGCACAAATCATTGTGCAAATATCAGGTGAAGCAATTTGCATTTGAATCAATGAACTCATCTATAACTAAGTAAAAAGACAACAGCAACAAAAACTACTTTCATCCAAATCATTAAGCTGAAACCGTCACCGAAATTCGGGAATAAAAGAAAACTCCTTAACACCAATTTAGCATTAAGAAGCAGGCATTTCCTTTTATTGCAGCGCTGGGTGTCAGGAGGATAGTTCCTCTAATCAGGCACACCTAACGCTGGTTCTCTTGTCGTATTTATACACAAATGTTACAAAGATTACAAAGTGGTATACTCCCCATTACAGTAATTGGTTCCTATTTCTTCACCTAGCGTGCAAACTAGAACACATGCTCAGTTCCTTTCTCCGCCTCTATCTTTTGAGGAGGTGGTATCATTTGGGTAGGGGGCTTATGGGTTGGTGGTCAAGGGGACCCTGGTCCAAGTTACCTTTCCCCTAGTTTCTCAATACTTCGGTGTTGGTAATTGTTCGCTATATGCCTCAGGAAGATAAGGATGCTCCTGGAGGCAATTAGTGTCGTCCTGTGTTGGGTTTGTGTGGCAAGGTTCTGGTAGCAGGTGGGGGCTACAGGGGTGGCTCCTGTGAGGAGCTTCTAGAAGCTTCCACAGTGTCTGACAGAGCCAATGCCAGCCAGCTCCAAGATGGGCCCGCCCCTGGCCAAGGCCAAGCCAATCAGCGCCTCTGTGATAACACATTTAAGAAGGGGAAAAAAAAAAAAAACAACAGTGGGGGGAAGATTTTGCAGCTGGAGAGAGAAGTGTGAAGATGTAGCACCAAGGTCAGTGTAGGAGGAGGTGCTCCAGGCACCAGAGCAGAGATCCCCCTGCAGCCTGTGGTGAAAACCATGGGGAAGCAGGCTGTTCCCTTGCAGCCTGTGGAGGAAGGATGAGGGGGTGTAGAGATTCCACCTGCAGCCCATGGAGGACCCCACCCTGGAGCAGGTGGAGGCACCTGAAGGAGGCTGTGGCCCTGTGGGAAGCCCAGGCTGAAGCAAGTCCCTGGTTGGACTTGTAGACCTGTGGAGAGGGGAGCCCATGCCAGGGCAGGTTTGCTGACAGGACTTGTGACCCCATGGGGGACCCATGCTGGAGCAGTTTGCTCCTGAAGGTCTGCACCCCGTGGAAGAGACTCATGCTGGAGCAGTTTGTGGAGGACTGTACCCTGTGGGAGGGACTCCATGTTGGAGCAGGGGAACGATGAGAGGAGTCCTCCCCCTGAGGACAAAAGAAGCAGCAGAAACAATGTGTGATGAACTGACCATAACCCCCATTCCCCATCCCCCTGTGCTGCTGAGGGGGGGAGCGGAGGTTGAAGCCAGGAGTGAAGTTGAGCCCAGGAAGATGGGAGGGGTGGGGGGAGGTGTTTTAAGAGTTGATGTTATTTTCTCATTCCTCTACTCTGTTTAGTAATAAATTAGATGAATCCCTTTTCTAAGTTCAGTCTGTTTTGCTGGTGATGATAATTAGTGAGTGAGCTCTCCCTGTCCTTATCTCGACCCAAGCCTTTTGTTATACTTCTCCTCCCCATCATGCTGGGGGAGGGGTGAGCGAGCGGTGGCGTGGTACCTTGCTGCTGGCTGGGCCTAAACCACATCACCTCCCTTTCTGAAAAGTATGTATATAAGGACCTTGAAGTGTCTTGTAGCTCCTCCTTTTTATCATGATGTGTAGCAGGTGCTCATTCTAAGAATCATTAGCCTTCTACCTAAAGTAACAATGAATAGTTTCTTATCACATATAAGTAGGCCTTTGTTACAGGCCTACATCTTTTTGCTACAATACAACTTGTCCCACAACTGCCTGGTAGCAGGAGAGGTTGGGAACCATCAGGAAGGGCTAGTAAGCTGCTTTTGGCAGCAGCCCGCAGCCAGATTGGTTTTGGTCAGCCATGAAGCTGCTTTTCAACAGCCTCACATACCAGATGCTGCTAGCCTTGATGCAGGGCTGGTGCTAGAGGCAGCCTTGGGGCAGCTGGAGCCCTGTGCATCAGGCAAAGGGGAGCACTGGGATCTGCTCTTGGTCACCTTCAAGGTGGCCCAAGTTCATTGTGTCAACTCATGCATCCAGGGACAAGGAATTTGAGCGCTCTACAGCCAGGACATTGCAATCAAAAACAAAAGCAAATAAAAAACTTAGTCAAGCAGGGATAGGCAGGATTTTGCTGTAGCAGCAGATGGGAAATGTGATGTAATGGTGGCTGGTCTGTCTGGGTGATATTGTAAGTTTGTTATTCTTCTATTTTGAAGCTGCTGAAGAGTACTCACATGATGTAATATTAAGTATCTACATTAAATACCTGAATGATTCGCCTTCTCTAAAGACTCTACTGACTATGTGTGGTGGTTTGACCCTGGTTGGACCCCAGGTGCCCACCAAAGCCACTCTATCACTCCCCTCCTCAGATGGACAGGGGAGAGAAAATATAACAAAAGGCTCATGGGTCAAGATAAACGCAGGGAGAGACCACTCACCAATTACTGTTCAAAGGCAAAACCAGACTCAACTTGGGGAAATTAGTTTAATTTATTACCAATCAAATCACAATAGGTATATTGGGTCTGGATGAGATGGAGTTAATTTTCTCCATAGCAGCCCTCATAGTGCTGTGCTTTGTATTGGTAGCTAGCAAGGTGGTGATAACACACCAGTGTTTTGGCTACTACTGAGCAGTGCTGGCACACATCAAGGCTGTCTCTCCAACATTTCTCCCCCCCCTTCACTAGTAGGCTGGGGGTGGGCATGTGGTGGGTTGACCCTGGCTGAGGGCCAGGTGCCCACCAGAGCTGCTCTATCACTCCCCTCTTTCATTAGACAGGGGAGCAAAGGTATAACGAAAGGCTTGTGGGTCGAGATAAGGACAGGGAGAGATCACTCACTAATTATCATCACGAGCAAACCGGACTGAACTTAGAGAGGGAATTCATCTAATTTATTACCAAGCAAAACAGAGTAGAGGAATGAGAAATAAAACCAAATCTTAAAACACCTCCCCCCACCCCTCCCATCTTCCCAGGCTCAACTTCACTCCTGGCTTCAAAGCCCCTCCCCCCTCAGCGGCACAGGGGGGATGGGGAATGGGGGTTATGGTCAGTTGATCACTCGTTGTTTCTGCCACTTCTTCATCCTCAGGGGGAGGACTCCTCTCATCGTTCCCCTGCTCCAACATGGAGTCCCTCTCATGGGAGACAGTCCTTCACAACTTTCTCCAACATGAGTCTCTCCCACGGGGTGCAGACCTTCAGGAGCAAACTGCTCCAGCGTGGGGTCCCCCACGGGGTCACAAGTCCTGCCAGCAAACCTGCTCTGGCATGGGCTCCTTTCGTTCCACGAATCCACAGGTCCTGCCAGGAGCCTGCTCCAGTGCAGGCTTCCCACGGGGTCATAGCCTCCTTCGGGCACATTGTCCCGATCCAGTGTCGGGGAGGTTTCGATACAATCCCAAGAGCGAGATTAAGACACAAATGCGGTCAAATGCCGTATACCAGAAATGGTTTTTATTATGAAAAGAGTAAAAAAGAAAAGGTAAAGGTAACCGATAAGAGCGATAGGACAGGGCAGAAAAGACAGACAGAAAACCAAGCAAGACTCCAGGATAGAATTGCAAGAATAGTCACCGCCATGGATCCACGGTGTCTCAGTGTGTGTGTGGGGTCCAAATCTCTCATTCTGCGGCGGTGGACGAAGGCACGGGTCCACAGCGTCTTGGGGGTCTGTCTCGGGAGAGTCTAAATCTCTTTTTCTGCGGCGGTGGATGAAGGCACGCCACCCTCATCTTGGCAGTCCCCTTTTATACTGGTGGCGGTCTTCACGATGGCACATACGACACGGCTCCAGGTTCCTGCACATGCGTGCACACTTCTTGCAGTTCCAGCCCCGTTCTCCACACCGCTGTTATCTTACTCCAGGGCGCATGACCCCGCAAGCAAGCATTTTTTGCAGGTTGAAAGTCTCCACGACCCAGCAATCATCCTTACGACCCAGCAATCATCCTTATCATCCTTATCACACTCAGTAGTTGGAGGTGTTTTCCGCTTGAGCAAAGCGATCTTTGAGACAAAAGTTCCTCCACAGGCTGCAGGTGGATATCTGCTCCATCATCAACCTCTGTGGGCTGCAGGGGGACAGCCTGCCTCACCATGGTCTTCTCCACAGGCTGCAGGGGGATCTCTGCTCTGGTGCCTGGAGCACCTCCTCCTCCTCCTTCTTCACTGACCTTGGTGTCTGCAGAGTTATGTCTCTCACATATTCTCCCTTCTCTCTCTTGCTGCAGTTGCTGTTGCACAGCAACATTTTTCCCCCTTCTTAAATATGTTATCACAGAGGGGCTACCACTATCACTGACTGGCTCGGCCTTAGCCAGCAGCAGGTCCATCTTGGAGCCGGCTGGCATTGGCTCTATCAGATATAGGGGAAGTTTCTAGCAACTTCTCACATAAGCCACCCCTGTAGTCCCCCTGCTACCAAATCCTTGCTGTGCAAACTCAATACACTATGATAAACCTAAGACCTTAATTCAGCCACCTCAGTTTAGTGCCTGCTCTTCAATGGTACGTGCAGAATTTCCCTGGTATGCGCTGTCTGTTATGATAAATAGTACAAAGGCTCTTGCCTCAGGTGACAATAATTTTTTACTAATACAGTGCCACTGCCATAGTTTGCAATTCAGTCAACTATGCTAAACAAATATGAAGATACCTGCCCTGGAGAACTGTCAGGCTGCATTCAGGAATGACAGGATAATTTTCAGTGCTGAATAAAACAAATACAGTCGCATGTGGCTGCGCTGCGTGCTGATTCCTTGTGCTTTTAATAAGTGGGGTTTTTTGCCATATGCCTGTCACCAAAACCCGGGAATAAGCCTCGTAACACCAATGTAGTGTTAAAAGGCAGGCATTCTTTATCGCAGCGCTGGATGCACGGGGGATAGCTCCACCCAATGTGCATGCCAGGTGATCACCAACACACAGGTTATGTAGGATGAAAACATACATATTCATTGTTTTTCTCAGAAAAGGCAGTCCTATGATAATCATTTCTTGGAATCCATTTCCATATTCTCCTCCCCGTCACGCATGCTCAGTGATTTGAGTCGGTGGTCCTCAAGGGTCTCTGGTGGTCGTCAGTGGTCTCGCACCCGTGTCTGCTGGATGACCCTCTTCTTGTAGGCATGCGTAGTATCCTTGCTGTGGGTGCACCTGTCCATAACAACTTACTTCATAAGATTAATATCTCCAAACCTATTGTCCGGTTGGGCAGGGACTGTACATGGAACATAGCAGCCTTGTACATTACCATGGTCAATTAGCTTCATTACCTATTACCTTGGTTACAAACTAATTATCTCAACCTGATTCTATAGTTTCTGTCTCACGGCCCCTATCCCACGGTTACATGCCTGCTGAAATATGATGCTCCCTGGTATTAATTGCCTCTTTATGCCTTGCTAAAATAGCTGTAGGAAAATATTTTTCTGAAATCTCATGTTTTAATGGAATTTTGAATATAGCTTGATGAAATATGACAGTGAAGAAATCCTTGAATATTTAATTTAGAGTGAAGATAATTAGTCTTTTTTTGTGCAATGAAGTATATAAGCTTTTCATTATAAGTTTGCCTCTGACACTGGATGAAATAAAGTAGTAATTTTTCTGGAAAAACAAAGTTTTCAAGAAACCAAGGCAGTTTATAATTTTGGGTTGAATTAAGCTAATAGTTTCATCTCTTATGAGTTATATAGTCCCACCTACTTTTAAATGCTGGACTGGTTAAACACATTTTAAAAAAATAAATATCAAATTTTCAGTCTGAAGCATGATTTTAATGAGTCGAAAACAGCTAAATGAAAGTAATTTAAAATAAATTCAAATAAGTTCAAATATTTTCAAGTGTATTCAAATACATGAAAATACATTTTATTTTGTATTGCATAAAATGTTATGGATTGACTAGAAATAAAAATTTCAGTGCTCCGTTAAAATTATATATCAGTACGAATGGAACCAACTGATTTTTTTTCATCACACCCAAACAATCTGTTACTGAATTGGTTATTGCTGTTAGGCTAACTGCTGTCAGTTTTCTTTTATAGAGAAGCCAGTGTTTTTATGATGTTCATGAAGATATTAAAATGCCTTTAAACAGATACAGTTTTACTAAATGAATATTTACTGATGCCAGGTATTGATTGTGCAAGATAATAATCTCGGATAAGGATTACAATAGACATAACACTACTGCTAATGATAACCATAATGTGGTAGACACTGAGTGGACACACCTCCCTGTCCTTGAAGAGTTTGTAGTGTGGATAGGAAAGCTGTCACCCCTCATGTGGATAGGACAGCAGAGCCTCAGCACTGCTGAGTGAGCTCCACAGGGTCTGTGGAGGTTCTGCAGCACTGCAGGGTCAATTTGGTTTTCTTAATTACCTAGTTGGAAAGCTATTCAAAAAAAACCTTCTTCACCACAGTTGGTGCTGTGTTAGCATGGCAGCCATGGAGAACCACCAACCACTGCTTTCTCTGCAACAGCCTCTCCAGGCTGCAAGGCTTTGTGCTTCCCTTCCTCCCTCCTGCTCCCCCATATATCTCATGTCTTTTCTGTAAGCCAAATGCTGCTCTTTAAACCTTTCTCAGTTGGTCAGGTTTTCTGAACTTCATGTTTTTATTGCTCTCTTCTGCACATTCTTTGGTTTGTCAACAACCTTGCAAAGGAGAAGCAGCCCAAAAGGGAACATGGTGTTCAGTAGCACCCAGGAGTGCGGCAAGTAATCTCCTGTCCCATGTGTGCTACTCTTGTTAATGCGTTACAGAATTCCTGGTGCCTTTGAGACAATGACATCGTGTTGTTGGCTCACATTCAATTTGTGGCTTACTCCAAACTCCTCTTCCATTATAGGGCTGCTTCCCTCCCCCCCCCAAAACTGCTGGCTAGTGGTAGAATATGACACTCTGACATTTAATCTTATAATAAAGCAATGAGAAAACTGTCACGAATCATGGGAATTCCCTTGATATAATCACTTATACCCCTGTGATTTAGCAGATATTACTCTTTTTGTTTTGTTTTGTTTTTTGGTTTTTTTAAACATTGCCCCAAATAAATGTGTGTTAGAAGCTTCAGACTGAAAAATGCTTTAGTGAAATACACAAAATTCATCTTTGTTTCCAGCTTAGGGGTGGGTGTAATGGGTTTTGCTGTGGATCTGGACAGGTCCCACGGCTCTGTTAGCGTGACATTGGTGCCCTGCTGCTGGCACTGTCCTATGTCAGAGCAAACGCTCAAAATCCTGTTTGGTTTGTGGTCAGTAAAGATCCCAGCGCTGCTTTTTTTCATGGATTAAGGTGGTAACTGTGGTGGCCAAACTAAGTTTCTGACAGTATAGTTTCCCCTTTGGCCTTAACTGCTACTTATAAAACGTTGCAAATAAAACTCCTAAACTGGCAGGCTAGTTTTCTTCAGCTAGAGGGTAAGCCTTTCTAAGAGCTTTTGCTCTCTATGAGGTTTATTGCAAAATGAAAATGTTCTCTTTGTCTCTGGCATCAACTCAGGTTTGTAAACTTTGTTAACCAAAGAAATATTGAGTTCATATTCCAAAATACTTGGAATCTAGTTATTGACTTTTGGGTACACGGGGCCATTGCTCTCACTCAGCACAGTTTTGCCCTTAAACTTCTAGATGATCCCTGTACACATTTTCTTGTTTATTCCCTTTTCTGTCAGAGGGCTCTTTCCTGGAAAATCGAATGTGAGCACCATTTCCAAATTGCACTGAGGGTGATCATTCTCTTTTGCTGTAAGAGCGCTTGGTGGGACGGATTGTGGACATTTGCACATTACTGATTTTTTAGCACTGCAGATGGGAATATTTGAATTACCAGATGAATGGATGGGGTACATACCTAGAGAGGGAGATTGGCAGGTAAGACGTGGGTGTGGGGTTCAGCTGGGAGTTTCTGCCTTTAGGGCAAGTGGGAAGGGATGGTAGCTGGGAGGGACTGCAGCAGACAATACTTGCCAGTAGTGATCTTCTGACCTTCACTCACTCTCCTTGGCACAACTCGCCTCCCAGTCTTCCAGTCCATCTCCTTCCCTTGGACATCACAGCTGCTTTCTTCCTCTAAAGTTGACCTTGCCTGCATGTGTGCCAAAAGGTGAGCTCCCATTGAACAGCCTGCTGCTTTGTCTTGGCTGGCCTCCCAGTCCAGGTGCTGGATTATTTTATCTTTTGTTATTTTCTTGGGTTTTGGGGGGATGGGAAGGACAGAAGGCAGTGCCAGATTATAAGGACTGGTTTAGAGAGCCATTGAAGGTGGAGCTGTTCAGTACTGAGGAATAATGTTTTCTTTGTATTACATTAATCACTTTGCATTCCATTTACACCATGACAGCTCAGATATAATTACTCCACACCATGGGCTACTTAGATGAGTACTGTATATTCAAGTGAACTTTTTAACCTGCTAAATGAATCATACAGAAAAAGTTAATGCTATTTATATTTAATTAAACATTTGCAAACTAGTCAGGAGGGAAGAGTGTACACAAAAGCAATGTTACCCTATATGTTCAAGCTAATCAAGGAAAGCCTGGTGTCTTTTTGAGAGATGATGAGTATGAGCTTCTGCTACAGTCAGTTGATTGTAAGAAAGGGGTTGATTTTTTAAAAGGACACTGTCCACTTGAATATTGTGAAATTCAGTAATGTTAAAAAAATGCCTGATCAGGGGTATAGCCTCTATTTTCTGATTGGTCCCACTTATTTCTTGATAATGTCATCTTCAGAGGGTTTGGGGTGGGGGCTGGAAAGAGATTAATGCATACGGTAAGGTTCATTCTGTCTGTTTTACCCCCTGTACACCTCCATGTCTATTTAACACCTTGCTAGAGATTTGATCTTACACATGATGCTATAAAATCCCTGAAAGCATTTCATTTTTAAAGAGATGCAGTATACCTTTATCTTGCTTTTAATGAAAGTTTATAGCATTCCTTGTTACCTATAGAATTTCACAAATGTCAGACCTAAAGGCTGAGGCCCCAGAAGAAATAAGAAAGCTCATTTTTTAAGTACAGTTTTAAGCCAACCTCATGAATATTGAATGCCTGTGGTAAGCTTGGCAAATCAAGTAATTTCTTAATACAGTTCCATTCACTGTCTTTGATGTATGAATGCCTCAGCTACTTAAAGAGAGTAGAAATAGTATCTTTCTCTACATCTTCTTTCTCAACCTGTGAGCAAACTTATTTACAGATATACACATTATATATTACTCGCTCTCTCTGTGTGGAGGCTACTTAGGTCCTGATCCTGCAGTGAGATTTCTAAGCATAAGCCACGGCTAAAATCACTGGTGCAGGTGTGGCATGCATCTCTCTGAAAAGGGCTCGTTTCATGTCTGGGCAGTGCTGAGAGAGAGCAACAAGACATGTTTTAGCATAGAAATGCTGGACAGACTGTTTCAAATGCAGGGAAGGAACAGGAAGTTCTTAGTAGTAAAACTACTGTGCAGGACTGAGTCATACTTGTTTATATATTAAAAATTAGTGTTATTGTTAAAATAAGCAGTAGTTGTATTTGCTTGCTGGAATTATCTCAGTCAAATTGTTATTTCAGGAGAAAGACTTTACCCAAAGCTTACCAAAGTACAGAAATTTTAGAGCATTTCAGAGTTAGGCTGCTTTTAAAAGTGAAGAAATCATCTTGCCCTCTGTTCTTTCTATTGTTTCTTTAAGCAATAATTAAACCATCCAACCCTCAAGGTCACTTATCATTGGGAGAGATATGAACACCGAGCTGGAAAACATTTTTGCCCTTTGTGATTTATAGGCACCTTCAGGGTGGTGATAAATGGCCTCTGTTAAAAAGAGAAACAAATATGTTTAATTGATTGCAGTGGAGATTGTTTTCCTTTTTAACTGTAGTACCTAAGATGTTTTCTGCCTTAAAGAGTCTGATATATTCATTTGCATGTTTTTTCCATATCTTAGTGCAAATGCTAACAATGTTCCAGAGCCGTCTCCTCTCATGGGGAAGGGGAATGGTGCTGTTTATCTCCTTGTCACCTATGGCTCATATTATTGGATCCAAACCTAAATCCTTCATGTCCCGATTACCCAAAATAGAGGTTTGGGTTCTTAGTGTGCAGAACGTCAGCATTGGTAGCTAATAGGCTCCCTTTGTGGATTTGAGTTGAATGTAGCTACAGTGATGCAGTGATATTTCTGTGTTTGTGTAAATTGCATGCTTTGTAGTGATCAAAATATCACAAAAGCAACCTTTTGAAAAGTACAGCTGACAATAAATGTGTTTCTGATATTTGTATCTACTGGAAGAGGCATTTGGAGAAGGGAGGGGAAGGGGTTTTTGAGAAAGAGAAAAATGACTCATCAGAAATATTTGTCCTCTTTTCTTTCCTGCATTTGGCTATTTCCATTATAAACTGTGGAGTGATCGATGCCTGTCTGAATGGGATGTAAGATGGCTCTCAGAAGGTGAAATATTTTGCAGTTTTTAACCTCCTTCCTTCCTTTGCTACATTTAAAGATGTCTGGTTTAAACATGTTAAAGGCTGACAAAGTTTAGTAACTGTGAAGGATATTTGTCTAGTTTACACTAATTCTTCATTTATGACATCTTTTTTAAGGAAAAAAGAAGAAAAGTGAACAAATAGTGGTTTGTCTTATTTCTGAAATTGTTAACATGAATGTGTATATCCCACACAGGATGATGATGATGATAAACTCCCTCGAAATATTAGAGTTGCTCTCCATTAAGAAATGTGTGCACTGCACTTAATGAAGCAGCACTTAGCTTTGCTAACAATCACACTGGAGCAATACAGAGGTTCTTTTGACACACAGGTGGATTCCCAGAACTCTTGCTTTGTAAATAAAGTCTGTTCCCAGTGAGTCCTAATTGATAATGACAATGTAATAATACCTGCTGGCTAGGCCTGGCCTTTACTAAGAGTTCTTTGAAACTTATTTATTGATTGCTACAATCAATTTAGTTGTGGGTGGTTTTTTTGTTTTGTTGTTTTGTTTTTTTTTAAAAACCCAACATTAATTTGGCCTCTGTTTTCTGATATTATTTTTTTTTTAGTTGATGGGGTGAGTGAGATTAGTCTCAAAAACCTTGTCTACCTTTTTATCTGTAAAGCATTTGGTAGTTTTGATTTTACATGTGATTATGGCCCCAGGAATTACCATTATATGAATATTAAATAAATGTCATTTTCTGTCCAGGTTGACCAAAGGCTGTCCAGAAATAGAGACATAGAATTTGCTTAACTCTCTGTATCATCAGTTTTAAACTAATTCTTGATTATTTACCTGTGCAGAAAATGGGTTTTACTTACAAGGCTGAGATATCTCTTTCCATGTGAATAATAAGTTCATGCATTAGAGGGAGGCATTCCTCTCTGTTGTTCTCAGAGTCATTAGTACTTTATATTTGCATGATGCTGTACAGACATCAAGTAATGAACCCTTGTCCCATGGTACAAACCTTAGCCAGCACTGCTGCTGTGTACAAAAGGGATGGGAGCTGTACTTTGATCCTTCTTACCTTTAGCATTCCTTTAGAAGTCAGAGGTTTGATTTGATTTGATTGCCATTATCAGAGAATGGATAATATTAGACATAAATCATCCAGAGGTGACATTCATCTCATGTTTTTCTATTCCCTGTCTCTCTTTGCATATATTTCAGTATTTAGATTCTTAATGCTGAATTACTTACCTGCTGGAAAGTAAAAATCTTTTAAAGGGATACTTCTTTTTGTTTCCCTTTGTGTATTTTTATGTCAAAAATTATGTAGCTATAAATTTATACACCTTGTGCTAGGCACTGTATGAATGCTGAATAGAAAATAAGATTTGTTACAAAAAAAACCCGAAAAATGGTAGTCCCTAAAAGAATGAGTGAAAAGAATTGTTTATTCCTAGTAAAGATTTAATTAATAAATAATTATTATTCTCTCTTTATTGCTGGGTGTTGCTTGCTTTGTGCTTCTGACTGCATTTTAGCCTCATTTTTAGTATGTATGGCACAGTTTTATCTAGCACTATACTAACAAGGGAAACAAATATGGAAAATAGAAAAAAATAGCTATAAAATTTAGCAAATTTTAGTTGGGGTAACTTAAATTTAAATAACAGTTTTTAGTGAACTAGATTCTGATTTTATTGTGTCCCTTAAAGAAGGGGTTGTTTCTGCTGCCTCAGAGGCTGGTTTTGCTCTTATTCATTCTGTGTATTCCAGCTTTATTTCAGCAGGACAATTTTGCTCTTAATACTTTGTTACAAGTTGTATTTTGTTACAAGTTGTCCTGATTTCAGCAGGGAGAGAATTAATTTTCTTTCTATTGGTATAGTGCTGTGTTTTAGATTTGGTATGAGAACAATGTTGATAACACACTGATGTTTCTGGTTGTTGCCAAGCAGTCAATGACTTTTCAGCTTCGCATACTAGCCTGCAAACGAGAAGGAGGGGTGGGGGGCACCCAAGAACCTGGGAGGGACACAGCCAGGACAGCTGACCCAAATGATGACCTTATTGGCATCACAGAGACATGGTGGGACAGCTCCTATGACTGGAGTGTTGGGATGGAAGGATACAGGCTCTTTAGGAAGGACAGACAGGGCAGATGAGGAGGGGGTGTTGCCCTCTATGTCAGTGACCAGCTGGAGTGCATGGAACTCCACCTGGGGATGGATGAGGAGCCCAAGGAGAGCCTATGGGTCAGGATTAAAGGGAGGGCAGGGACAGAGGACACTATAGTGGGGGTCTGCTACAGGCCACCTGACCAGGGAGGCTGAGCAGATGAAGCCCTCTATAGGCAGATAGGAGCAGCCTCACACTCACAAGCCCTGGTCCTCATGGGGGAGTTGAATCACCCCGACATCTGTTGGAGGGACAACACAGCAGGGCACAAGCAATCCAGGAAGTTCCAGGGCAGGTAGCCTGGGAGGAATACAGAGAAACTGTCTGAGCAGCCAGGGATCAGGTTAGGAAAGCCAAAGCCCTGATAGAAATTATTCTGGCCAGGGATGTTAAGGACAACAAGAAAAGCTTCTATAGGTATGTCAGTGATAAAAGGAGGACGAGGGAAAATGTGGGTCCCCTCTGGAATGAAACGGGTGACCTGGTTACCCAGGATATGGAGAAGGCTGAGGTACTCAACGACTTCTTTGCCTCAGTCTTCACTGGCAAATGCTTGAGCCACACTGCCCAGGTCACAGAAGGCAAAGGCAAAAGACTGGGAGAATGAAGAACCGCCCACTGTAGAAGACCAGGTTCGAGAATATCTAAGGAACCTGAAGGTGCACAAGTCCATGGGACCTGATGAGATGCATCCGCAGGTCTTGAGGGAACTGGCGGATGAAGTGGCCAGGCCACTCTCCATCATATTTGAGAAGTCCTGGCAGTCTGGTGAAGTTCCCACTGACTGGAAGAGGGGAAACATAACCCCCATCTTTAAGAAGGGGAAAAAAGGAAGACCCAGGGAACTACAGGCCGGTCAGTCTCCCCTCTGTGCCTGGCAAGATCATGGAGCAGACCCTCCTGGAGACTATGGTCAGGCACATGGAAAATAAGGAGGTGATTGGTGACAGCCAACACGGCTTCACTAAGGGCAAATCGTGCCTGACAAATTTGGTGGCCTTCTATGATGGGGTTACAGTGTCGGTGGACAAGGGAAGAGTGACCGAGGTCATCTCCCTGGACTTGTGCAAGGCATTTGACACTGTCCCGCATGACATCCTTGTCTCTAAATTGGAGAGACATGGATTCGATGGATGGACCACTCGGTGGATAAGGAATTAGCTGGATGGTCGCACTCAAAGAGTTGTGGTCAACAGCTCAATTCTCCAAGTGGAGAACGGTGACGAGTGGTGTTCCTCAGGGGTTGGTACTGGGACTGGCACTGTTCAACATTTTTGTCGGTGACATGGACAGTGGGATCGAGTGCACCCTCAGCAAGTTTGCCAGCGACACCAAGCTGTGTGGTGGGGTCGATACACTGGAGGGAAGGGATGCCATCCAGAGGGACCTTGACAGGCTGGAGAGTTGGAACCATAGAAATCGCATGAAGTTCAACAAGGCCAAGTGCAAGGTCGTGCACATGGGTCGGCGCAATCCCAAGCACAACTACAGGCTGGGCGAGGAATGGATTGAAAGCAGCCCCGAGGAGAAGGACTTGGGGGTGTTGATTGATGAAAAGCTCAACATGAGCCGGCAGTGTGCGCTTGCAGCCCAGAAAGCCAACCATATCCTGGGCTGCATCAAAAGATGCATGACCAGCAGGTCAAGGGAGGTGATCCTGCCCCTCTACTCCGCTCTGGTGAGACCCCACCTGGAGTACTGCGTCCAGCTCTGGGGGCCCCAGTACAAGAGAGACATGGAGCTGTTGGAGAGAGTCCAGAGGAGGGCCACGAAGCTGATCAGAGGGCTGGAGCACCTCTCCTATGAGGACAGGCTGAGAGAGTTGGGATTGTTCAGCCTGGAGAAGAGAAGGCTCCGGGGAGACCTAATTGCAGCTTACCAGTACCTGAAGGGGGCCTACAGGCAAGATGGAGAGGGACTGTTTATGAGGGAGTGTAGTGACAGGACAAGGGGTAATGGGTTCAAGCTGAAGGAGGGTCGATTTAGATTAGATGTTAGAAAGAAATTCTTTACTGTGAGGGTGGTGAGGTACTGGATCAGGTTGCCCAGAGAGGTTGTGGAGGCCCCCTCCCTGGAAGTGTTGGAAGACCAGGTTGGATGTTGGAAGACCAGGTTGGATGAGGCTTTGGGCAATGTGGTCTAGTGGAGGGTGTCCCTGCCCATGGCGGGGGGGGGGGTTTGGAACTAGATGATCTTTAAGGTCTCTTCCAACCCAAACCGTTCTATGATTCTATGCTACTGGCCAAAGGGATATTCTGTAGCATATGACATCATGCTCTGTATATAACTGGGAGGGTTGGATCGGATGCGGATCAGCTCGAGAACTAGCTGAGCATTGGCTTCGGGTGGTGAGAAATTGTGGTGTTCATCACTCATTTTTTATATTATTATTATTATTATTATCCTTTTTCTGTCTTTTTAAAATGTCTTTATCTCAACCTATGAGTTGGGTTTCTTTTTCCATTTTTCTCCCATCCTACTGAGAGGGGTGGATTGAGCGAACGGCTATGTGGTTTTTAGCTGCCTGCCAGGTTAAACCATGACAGTACTTTTGATGCCCCACGTCAGGCGCTAAAAAGGACTGTCGTGGTATTGCCCCAGCTGGCAGCTAAGCACCACACAGCCACTCGCTTACTCACTCCCTAGCGCGATGGGGGAGAGAATTGGAAAAGTGAGAAAACTGGTGGGTTGCGATAAAGACAGTTTAATAGGTAAAGCAAAAGCTGCACACACAAGCAAAGCAAAACAAGGAATTCATTCACCCCTTCCCATCAGTAGGCAGGTGTTTGGCCATCTCCGGGAAAGCAAGGCTCTGTCACGCATAACAGGTACTTGGGAAGATAAATGCCATCATTCCGAACGCATCCCCCTTCTTCTTCCCCCAGCTCCTTATAAACTGAGCGTGATGTCATATGGTATGGAATATCCCTTTGGTCAGTTGGGGTCACCTATCCTATCCTGGCTGCGTACTCTCCCAAGTTCTTGTGTACCCCCAGCCTACTTGCTGGCAGGGCAGTGTGAGAAGCAGAAAAGGCCTTGACTCTGTGTAAGCATTCCTCAACAATAACAAAACCATCTCTATATTTTCAACACTGTTTTCAGAACAAATCCAAAACATAGCCCCATACTAGCTACTGTGAGGAAAATTAACTCTATCCCAACCAAAACCAGCACACAAGTTTATCCACTAGTTTGAATAATCTTTCAGTCCTGGATCCGAAATGGACACAGGATTAGAATGGTTCTAAATTTATAGCTCAACATGCACTTTACAAGTGAGTAATCCAACCAATGGAGAGATTATGCAATTGTAAATGTTCTAAGGGACAAGGAGTGCAATAAAATATTTCAGCCTGCAGCAGGTCCATTAAAAAGGAAACATCAGTATAGTATAGGAGTCTTGTCCTGGTGTCTGTAGTCATAAAACAAGCAGAAGAAATTACACAACCCACTTTTATTTTACCATTGCTTTGTACAAATAATAACCATTATTAAGCATTTATTTCCCAGCTGTTTTTACAGACTAATATAATAGTCCTGGCTTTTGGTGAGAAATTTGATTAATAAAAAAATCCCCTCCTTTACAGAGAAGCATTTATAATATAATAGAAAATTATAAACATTTTGTAGCTCTTTTGAACATCCTATAGCATGCTAAAGAGAATGATGAACTTAAGGATTTTACAGACTGTTAAAAGGTCTGTAATTTTTTTCCTTCTCAAAATTCTGAGTTCTGCAGATTCTGTTGTTCCCACCATGTCCTATTATGGACCTCCACAGTTTTGATTTTTGTTAATAGGTTCTGTTTATTAATGAGATTGCATCTCTGCTGAAAATGGCTTGACAGCTAGTGTTATATACAGTTTTCAAAATTGACAGAGAAACTTGCATTTTTATTAAGATATTAAAAAATATCTTTGTCTCTTCCATACTGCCTTTCCCCATGACTTAACTAGGATCACCTCTTGACAGCAACATGGGATTGGGCTAATGTTAAGCAAGGCCAGGCAATACAGTCTCCAGTCATGCACTCCCCTAGTGTAAACGTGCATTCTGCTTAGCTAGGACTATTTTCAGCAAGTGCTTTTGCTGAAAACTAGCTCTTGGTTTTCAGCCTTTTATCCTTTCTGCATGGGAGCCTCTTTGGATGATGTATTTTGGGGAGCCACAGGGTTATTGGGAGTGAGGACTGGGAGAGGGAAGGCACAGTCACAGTGTTCCCACTGTCACACTGCAGCCCCCTAGGAATGGTAGTGCAGCATCTCTCTGAGATCAGTGTCTCCAGTGGGTGAAAATGGCTGCCTGGTGGCTTGGGCTAGGAAGCTAAGTATTGGTAACTTAAGCATGCCTGGGACTGTTCCTGGCACTGAGACCAGCTGGTGCAGAATGTCCCACCTCTTTACTATCAAACTGGGTTTGCTCTTAAGTCATGCTTAAGAATTGTTTTTAACTGTGGTACTTGACCCAAGCTGGTGGTCCGACAGGGATCATGGTAACAGTTTAGCTCTAGAGATAACCAAATTTCAGGGGAACTGGATAAATGCTCTTCCAGGGACAATGTGCCTGGGAGTGTTCCCATCCACTGTTTAGTTTAGCGTAGACCCAGTCAAGATGGGGAGATGTGATACTAGTCCTTTTGCTCCTCCTTTGCCTTTCCATATGGAGATCAGCATGGCTTCAGCAAGCCGGTGGTCAAGACTTGGACTGTGATGTTTTGAGTGAGCAATCATCGTGAGTCCCAGTGATGGAGGAAGGAATATCTGGATGGATGCTAAGGCCAAATTGACCAAGGATTTTGAACAGGAGGAAAGTCTTAACTCAGTGGAGATCTAGTTTGAACAGCAGAGGACAGCATTTTAATTTCAATTTCTTTTACTAAGCAAATGTTCTGATACATTTTGTGACTTTTGAGGGTGCCTGGCTCAATTCTTAAAGAAAGCGAGTAACAGTGAGAAAGCCCAGAGACACAGGGAAAACTCTCGCTGTTGCTAACATGCTGTGTGATAGGTGCTTTCTTGCAATGTCTCTGAGGTGGATTTGGGTACGGTTAGTCCCAATGTACACCATTTAATACTGAGGTTTTTTTCTTTTTTTTTTCCCTCTAAATCTTTTCTGAATCATCACCTGTGATTACTGATTTGTACTGCTGATGTCACCTGATCAAGACTGTTGAAGAGTACACTGAAGAAATTATAGTTTATAATTAGAAACTAGGTAATTGGCATACACTTGCTTAATGTTCTTATTAATTCTGCATGTGGCCCTCCCTTTTATTAAAATTTCTGTTATTGTTTTTCAAAGGTTTGCTCTAAGAACTTTTCCCACATGAAACCTGGATCCAACTGTCCCTGCTAAATTTTTTTTGTTAAATTTAAAAAATCAGATTGACTACCATGCCCTTTCATTTTACAAATTTTGAAGTTAAGCAAATTAAATAGGAAAATCTACAGATTTCCAGTGACATGGAATCACTGGCTTAATAAAGGACTACTGCCACCTTGGCAATGCTATATAAATTAAATAGGGTGGAATGTAATTTGGAGGAGGTAGACAGAGATATTAAAACCAAGTGCATAAAGCATTTTTTAAATTAATACTCTTTAATTAATACTCTTTTCTTTCATATATTCACTCAGCATCAGGACAGTGAAAAAGTGTCCAGCTACAGTTGTCATAGACAAAATGGGAATGGACTATTCTAACTCATTTTGCTTCTTGTTTTTCTTGTAATGGAGAAAACATTATCTCATTTTGACTTAGTGTGGGGTTTGCCTTAGACCATATGCAAATAGTAGCTAAATTTTAGTTTATATTGGGGTTCTACACAATTTATTTTTTTGAACTCCATGAAATTAGCTGTTAATATCCTGGAAGTGCAATGAATACCATTCATTTACTTGAAAATTCATACTTTTTGTTTTAATAGATTCAGTGGAAGATGATGAAAAGCTTGTAAAGACTGCACTTGAGGCTTTTTGGGAGGATAGGTACAGTCGCCTAATTCTTGTTGCAACTTGTTTGCAAGTGCAAAGCATTTATAAGCAGTGCAGCTGACAACATGATGTACAGTGTGACAACAGTAGAAACCAGAAACCCTTTAAACTTTAAATCAGTGAAACCTAATGTGAAGTGATATAAGAAGCACAGCTGCCTCCTCTGGCAGCTCCAGCCCAGCTGCTGGAGACCAGCCTGGTGCCCTGGGGGCCTCTGCCCAGGCTAAGGGATGTAGCTGCCCAGTTGCAGGTTCAACCAGTAACAAAGCTCCACACAAAGCTGCGCACGAAGCTGTGCATGTATCCCAGAGACACACACACACACACACACACGTACGCATGCATGGACACACACAGAACACTAACACTACTGGTTACACAGATTGCCACAGACAAGGCACTGCCCTCAACAGCAACTACATATAGGACTCATAAAAAACATAGACAGACAAGTCGCATTCCTCCTCTTTGATTGGTAGAGATAGAAGTTCACTAGTGAAGGCACACGCACACATTTGTGGATCCCTTGAGTACCAGCACAGCCCCTCAGTCCACCTAGCGCCCCTGCATGGATCCCAGGCCCCCTTACCCACTTCACAGGTCCCCTATTCACCGGCTAGTCCAGTGTGATGCTCGGTAGTAAATATGCACACACTCGCACACTTATCCCTCATGCACTCCACATTCACAAGTCCCTCTGGGCATATCAGCACAGATCTCCTGCCCACCTGATACCCCCGGCCCGGACCTGGTGGACAGTGGACCTACTCCTGGTGGACCGAACGGTGGACTCCCACTCCACCATTTGTCAGCTAGTCCATCTTAAAGTTTGCAAATTTCATGCATACCAGGATTAGAGAAAATAGACACCCACACCCCACCACAAGCAGCTGGCACCAAGCACACAGGCTGTGATTTACAGTCCTGCTCCAGCCTCTGGTGCAGAGCCCTTCATTCACCTCACTCATGCCGGTCTCCCCCAGAAGCTGGTTTTGGGAACACACACCGTTCCTGCCCCAGTGGCTGGAGGTTAAAGACCCCCACTCACTCCAGCAGTTGACACCACAGACCAGGGACACCTACGCTCCTGGTCTGGCTCCAGTAGCTGGCACCCAGTCCATTCATGCTCGTCCCTCTAGTAGATGGCACTCTAGACTCAAAGTCTGTAGGACAAGCATACTGACCGGGCCCATTTTATACCCTTGATGTGGTTTAGCCCTAGCCGGTAGCTAAGTGCCACTCTCCACTCCCTCACCCCTCCCCCAGTGGGATGGGGAGGAAAACAGAAAAACAAAGGCAAAGCCTCGAGGGTTGGGATAGGGGCAGTTTACTGGGACAGCAAGGGAGAGGGAAAACAATCAACAACAGTGCTGATAACAGATAATAACAATGGGTGATAACAGAGAACGATTTACCAATCTGACCAGACACTCAGCCCAGGACGCTCAGCCCGCTGGAGCCACATCAAGCCCCCCCCGCCCGACTAGCCCCCTTTTATGGTGAGCATGACATCACATGGTATGGAATAGACCCCGGCCTGCTTGGCTCACCTGTCCTGGCTCCTTGTGAAATTAACTCTATCCTTGCCAGAACCAGGACATTATCCACCCTTTATTCCATACCATCTACGTCATGCCCAGATTATTTCACAGATCTCATTGCCTTACTCTATGGGCTATCGCTCTAAAATGTCTGTCGAGTTCATTTAGTCCAGGGTTTTGGGTTCCATCTGCCATTACAGTCTCTCAGGGCAGGAGCAATGGTGCATGCAGCTTGATTGTTGCACGCTACATCCAGAGTTTTCACAGTCGGTGTATCTGGTATGGTCCATGCTTGCAGTCTGGATGTCAAAGATGTGATTTTCAATGAAGTTCCTGGGCACCAGTTGAAGTCAGTTCTAGTTCCATCATCGTGGCACTTTGTTCAGTTTCAAAGTCCATCCTTCATTCGATTGGGGTGATTCTTATGGTCATACCATTGATACAGTATATCGCTATTAATATCATGCAATTTAATTTATTGGCTATTTTCACCCAAAATCAAATCCCCTTGGGGTACACACCGGACTTCCCCATCCTTTCTCATCACCCACCAAGTGCACCCTGGTCCCTGAGCAAAAGCAATCCCGCAGATGGGCTTGCCTTTGCCTGAAGCAGGGATAACCCAAACTGTTTTACCCAACATATTTTTCATGCGCACTACAGGAACGTTATCCCCTTCTGCTGGGCGTGGAAATTTTGACTGGGCAGGGCCAGCTCGATTGGCAGATCCCTTAGTGTTAACTAACCAGGTGGCCTTTCCTAAATGCATGTCCCAGTGTTGGAGGGTCCCACCACCCATTGTTCTCAAGGTAGGCTTCAACAGTCCATTGTACCTTTCAATTTTCCCAGAGGCTGGTGCATGGTAGGGGATGTGATACACCCACTCAATGCCATGCTCTTTGGCCCAGGTGTCTATGAGGTTGTTCCGAAAATGAGTCCTGTTGTCTGACTCAATTCTCTCTGGGGTGCCATGTCCCCACAGGACTTGCTTTTCAAGACCCAGAATAGTGTTCCGGGCAGTGGCATGGGGCACGGGATATGTTTCCAGCCATCCCGTGGTTGCTTCCACCATTGTAAGAACGTAATGCTTGCCTTGGCGGGTTTGTGGGAGCGTGATGTAGTCGATTTGCCATGCTTCCCCATATTTATATTTCGACCATCGTCCTCCATACCACAGAGGCTTTACCCGCTTGGCTTGCTTGATTGCGGCGCACGTTTCACATTGATGGATGACCTGTGAGATGGCGTCCATGCTCAAGTCCACCCCTCGATCACGGGCCCATCTATATGTCGCATCTCTTCCTTGATGACCTGAGGTGTCATGGGCCCACCATGAGCTATAAATAATTCACCCTTACGCTGCCAGTCCAAATCCACCTGAGCCACTTGAATCCTGGCAGCCTGATCCACCTGCTGGTTGTTCTGATGTTCCTCAGTGGCCTGACTCTTGGGTACGTGGGCATCTACATGACGTACCTTTACAACTAGCTTCTCTAGCCGGGCAGCAATATCATGCCATAATTCAGCAGCCCAGATGGATTTGCCTCTGCCCTGCCAGTTACTCCGCTTCCACTGCTGTAACCACCCCCACAGGGCATTGGCTACCATCCATGAGCCAGTACAGAGGTACAGCGTTGGCCACTTTTCTCTTCCAGCAATGTCTAAAGCCAGCTGGATGGCTTTCACCTCTGCAAACCGGCTCGATTCACCTTCTCCTTCAGGAGCTTCTGCAACTTGTCATGTCACTTGTCTGACTCCATACAGCAGCCTTCCACCTCCAATGCTTTCCCACAATGCGACAGGACCCATCAGTGAACAGGGCGTATGGCTTCTCATCTTCTGTTAGTTTATTATACGGTGGGGCTTCTTCAGCACGTGTCACCTGCTCCTCAGGCGATATTCGGAAATCTTTCCCTTCTGGCCAGTCTGTGATCACTTCCAGAATTCCTGGATGATTGGGGCTTCCTATTCTAGTCCGCTGTGTAATCAGTGCAACCCACTTACTCCACGTAGCATCGGTTGCATGATGTGTAGAAGGAGCCCTCTCTTTGAACATCCAGCCCAGCACTGGCATTCGGGGTGCCAGGAGGAGCTGTGCTTCGGTGCCAATCCCCTCTGAAGCAGCTTGAACCCCTTCATAGGCTGCCCATATCTCCTTTTCCGTTGGAGTGTAGCAGGCCTCGGATCCTCTGTATCCCCGACTCCAAAACCCCAGGGGTCGACCTCGAGTCTCCCCTGGTGCTTTCTGCCAGAGACTCCAGGTAGGGCGATTCTCCCCGGCTGCGGTGTACAGCACATTTTTTACATCTGGTCCTGCCCGGACTGGCCCAAGGGCTACGGCATGAACTATTTCCTGTTTAATTTGTTCAAAAGCTTGTCGTTGCTCAGGGCCCCATTTGAAATCGTTCTTCTTCTGGGTTACATGGTAGAGAGGGCTTACTATCAGACTGTAATTCGGAATGTGCATTCTCCAGAAACCCACAACACCTAAGAAAGCCTGTGTTTCCTTTTTGTTGGTTCGTGGGGACATGGCTGCTATTTTGTTGATAATATCCATAGGGATCTGATGCCGCCCATCATGCCACCTTATTCCTAAAAAATGGATTTCCTGCGCAGGCCCCTTCACCTTACTTTGTTTTATGGCGAAGCCAGCCTGCAGCAGGATTTGGATTATTTTCTTCCATTTCTCAGAAACTTCCTCTGCTGCTGAGTTGCCCCATACAATGATGTCATCAATGTATTGCAGGTGCTCTGGGGCTTCACCCTTTTCCAGTGCAGTCTGGATCAGTCCATGGCAAATGGTGGGGCTGTGTTTCCACCCCTGGGGCAGTTGATTCCAGGTGTACTGGACGCCCCTCCAAGTGAAGGCAAACTGTGGCCTGCACTCTGCTGCCAAAGGGATTGAGAAAAATGCATTAGCTATATCAATTGTGGCATACCATTTGGCTGCCTTTGACTCCAGTTCATATTGAAGTTCCTGCATGTCTGGCACAGCAGCACTCATCGGCGGTGTGACTTCATTCAGGCCATGATAGTCTACTGTCAGCCTCCACTCTCCATTGGACTTCCGCACTGGCCATAGGGGACTGTTAAAGGGTGAGTGGGTTCTGCTGATCACTCCCTGACTCTCCAGTTGATGAATCAGCTTATGGATGGGAACCAGGGAGTCTCTGTTGGTGCGGTATTGCCGCCGGTGCACGGTTGTAGTAGCAATCGGCACCTGTTGCTCTTCAACCCTCAGCAACCCTACAACAGAAGGGTCCTCCGAGAGACCGGGCAAACTAGACCGTGGTTCAATTTCCTCTGCTTCCAAGGCAGCTATTCCAAAAGCCCACCGGTAGCCTTTTGGGTCTCTGAAATACCCTTTTCCGGAGGTAGTCTATGCCCAGGATGCACAGAGCCTCTGGCCCAGTCACAATGGGGTGCTTTTGCCACTCATTCCCAGTTAGACTTACTTCAGCCTCCAACAGAGTCAACTGTTGGGATCCCCCCGTCACACCAGAAATAGATATTGGTTCCGCCCCTTCATAGCTCGATGGCATTAGGGTACACTGTGCACCTGTGTCCACTAGGGCTTTGTACTCCTGTGGGTTCGATGTGCCAGGCCATCACATCCACACCATCCAATACACCCTATTGTCCCTTTCCTCCACCTGGCTGGAGGCAGGGCCCCTCTAATCCTGCTCGTCATAGTCACTACTCACCTCTTGCAAAAAGGATTTAGAAGTCCCTTCAAGAGGATCAGAAGTGCGATCTGGCCTTTCACTTGGTCTGGGGGGCTGCCCGGTGGAAACTGGAGCAGCATTCTTTCTGGAAGAGTCCCTTTGTACAGCTGTCTTGCCTTGTAGCTCATGTATACGTGCCTGCAGGGTTGAGGTGGGCTTCCCATCCCATTTCCTCATGTCTTCTCCGTGGTCATGCAGGAAAAACCACACGATACCTCGTGGTGTGTATGCTCTATATCCCCTCTCTGGAGCAGAAAAACGCTTACTCCTAACAGCTGAAATGCGGGTCTGTACAGGTGGGGAGTAAGATATATCCTCTTTGAGTTGCCGGACGTCCTGAGACAGTTTCTCCACAGCTGAGATGAGGGAGGAGGAAAGGCTCTCTTCATATTGCCGGAGTCGGCCAGCCACTTCGTCCACCGTGGGTGCCTCTTCACTCTTCCAGTCAATTACTGCCAGTGAGTTGGCGTACGATGATGGTGCACTTCGCACAAATTTTCGCCACATGGGTCGGGTACACTGGACTTCTTCAGCATCTGTGGGCAGCTGTACGTTCTCTGGATCATAATAAACCATCTCCCGCACAGCTAATTCCCTCAGGTATTGAATACCTCTCTCCATGGTGGTCCACTTGCCTGGCCGACATACGACATCTTCGCTGAAGGGATACCTTTCCCTCACACTTGACAGGAGTCGCCTCCAGAGGCTGAGGGCCTGTGCCTTCTTCCCAATTGCCTTGTCAATGCCCCCTTCCCTAGACAAGGATCCTAGCTGCTTGGCCTCCCTGCCCTCTAACTCCAGGCTACTGGCCCCGTTATCCCAGCAGCGGAGCAGACAGGTAATAATGTGCTCCCCTGGAAGGCGGCTGAAATCTTTCCTCATATCTCGCAGCTCCCTCAGGGACAGGGATCGAATGATCACTTCTGGTTCTGGCTCTTCTTCCTGTTCTCGTGATGGTCCCGGTTCATCATCATCCTTCACTAAGCGAATCGATTTCCTTGTGTATTTCTTTTTGTGTATAGGGGCGACTGATACTGGTGTGGGTTGATCTTTTAGCTCAGCTACAGTGCCTGTTGCGGGGGTTTGTGTAGCTGCAGTGCCTGTTGTGGGGGCCTGGGCAGCTGCAGTGCCTGTGGGTCCGCTCTCTCCCTCTGGATGGTGCTGTCTACTATCAAGCAGTGTTTGATAGATTGTGGCCAGGGCCCAGCACAGCGCAGTAAGTTGTGTCTCCTTAGAATTCCCACAGCATTTTCCTTTCAAATATTCCACCATTTTATGAGGGTCTTGCAATTGTTCAGGAGTGAAGCTCCAAACCCTTGGGGGTGAAAAGGTCTCTAGATACCTGCCCATACTCTCCCACATGCCATGCCAGCCCTGACCATTCAGCCTTGGGGAAGATCCCTGGGTGGTACTCTTGAAAAGATTTTTGCTAACCCTGAACAGGAGTGGGAAAGCATTCAGGAGACCTAGCAATAGGAATATACTGGCCTGAACATTCCAAGGGTATTCAAAATTCTCAAAAATTGTTGTAACCAACCAAAAGGGAAAAGAGGAGGTGAAAGAGTGGGAGAAGGTATCCCCCCCGTCTTCCCCATAGATTGGGTCCAATTACTAATCAATTCTGAAAGATGTTCACCAAGGTACGGGCCTGACCGAAATGCTACATACACGAACCAGCTCAGACTCATGACCATCAATATCTTATCATAAGTCATTATCACACAATACAACAGCATGAGAACACGAACCCCTCTCCCAGAGGTGACTGATAAACAGCGCCGCAGGGATTGCATAGAGTAAACACGGCTTTACAAACCAGAGCCATGTGACCAAACAGAACGTCATTATGACCAGTGACTATTTCAATAACATTATAAATGCTTATAACAACTTTGTTTTAACACACTTGGGTCAGACTTGTTGTTATCACACCCCTTCGAGGCCCACGTTGGGCACCAAAAAAGGACTGACGTGGTTTAGCCCCTTACGGTAGCTAAGTGCCACGTGCCGCTCGCTCGCCCCTCCCCCGGTGGAATGGGGAGGAGAACGGAAAAACAAAGGCAAAGCCTCGAGTGTTGGGATAAGGGCAGTTTACTGGGACAGCAAGGGAAAGGGAAAACAATCAACAACAGTACTGATAACAGATAGTAACAATGGGTGATAACAGAGAACGATTTACCCATCCTACAACACTCAACCTGTCCTGGAGCCACCCCCAGCCTGTCCCTGCCCAGCTGGCCCCCTTTTATGGTGAGCATGACGTCACATGGTATGGAATAGCCCCCTGCCAGCTTGGCTCACCTGTACTGGCACCTTGTGAAATTAACTCTAACCTTGCCAGAACCAGGACAACCGTTTTCTGTCTCCCCCTGCCACGGTCTTTGTTCCACCCAGCTCTCCATTTCCCCTGCACATCCACTCCTGGCTTTGTACAGCTCTACCCACTCCTCCCAGTCCAAGGTCCCCCTTGGTGTGCAGTCTTATTGGATGCAAAGCGCAGACTGATCTTCCTGGAAATGGCGCCTGTGGTTTCTTGATAGCCCATCAGAGTCACTGGCGAGGTTTGTTTCATAGAATTGTAGACTGATAGAATGGTTTGGGTTGGAAGGAACCTCAAAGATCATCTAGTTCCAACCCCTCCCGCTATGGGCAGGGACACCCTCCACTAGACCATGTTGCGCAAAGCCTCATCCAACCTGGTCTTAAACACTTCCAGGGATGGGGCCTCCACAACCTCTCTGGGCAACCTGTTCCAGTGCCTCACCACTGTCACAGTAAAGAATTTCTTCCTAATATCCAATCTAAATCGACCCTCTTTCATTTTAAACCCATTACCCCTTGTCCTGTCACTACACTCCCTCATAAACAGTCCCTCACCATCTTGCCTGTAGGCCCCCTTCAGGTACTGGTAAGCTGGAATTAGATCTCCCCGGAGCCTTCTCTTCTCCAGGCTGAACAATCCCAACTCTCTCAGCCTGTCCTCATAGGAGAGGTGCTCCAGCCCTCTGATCAGCTTTGTGGCCCTCCTCTGGACTCTCTCCAACAGCTCCATGTCTCTCTTGTACTGGGGCCCCCAGAGCTGGACACAGTACTCCAGGTGGGGTCTCACGAGAGCAGAGTAGAGGGGCAGGATCACCTCCCTCGACCTGCTGGTCACACCTCTTCTGATGCAGCCCGGGACACGTTTGGCTTTCTGGTCTGCACGCGCACACTGCCAGCTCTTGTTGAGCTTCTCTTCAATCAATACCCCCAAGTCCTTCTCCTCGGGGCTGCTCTCAATCCATTCCCAGCCTAGCCTGTAGTTGCACTTGTGATTGCCCCGACCCATGTGTAGGACCTTGCATTTGGCCTTGTTGAACTTCATGCGGTTCACACGGGCCCACCTCTCCAGCCTGTCAAGGTCCCTCTGGATGGCATCCCTTCCCTCCAGCGTGTCGACCCCACCACACAGCTTGGTGTCGTTAGCAAACTTGCTGAGGGTGCACTCGATCCCACTGCCCATGTCACTGACAAAGATGTTGAACAGGGCCAGTCCCAGTACAGACCCCTGAGGAACGCCACTCGTCACCGTTCTCCACTTGGACATTGAGTCGTTGACCACAACTCTTTGAGTGCGACCATCCAGCTAATTCCTTATCCACCGAGTGGTCCATCCATCGAATCCATGTCTCTCCAATTTAGAGACAAGGATGTCATGCGGGACAGCATCAAATGCCTTGCACAAGTCCAGGTGGATGATGTCTGTCACTCTTCCCTTGTCCACCAACACTGTAACCCCATCATAGAAGGCCACCAAATTTGTCAGGCACAATTTGCCCTTAGTGAAGCCATGTTGGCTGTCACCAATCACCACCTTATCTTCCATGTGCCTGAGCATGCCTCTCCAGGAGGGTCTGCTCCATGATCTTGCCAGGCACAGAGGGGAGACTGACCGGCCTGTAGTTCCCTGGGTCTTCCTTTTTACCCTTCTTAAATATGGGGGTTATGTTTCCCCTCTTCCAGTCAGTGGGAACTTCACCAGACTGCCAGGACTTCTCAAATATGATGGAGAGTGGCCTGGCCAGTTCCCTCAAGACCTGCGGATGCATCTCATCAGGTCCCATGGACTTGTGCACCTTCAGGTTCCTTAGATATTCTCGAACCTGATCTTCTCCTACAGTGGGCGGTTCTGCATTCTCCCAGGCCCTGCCTTCTGTGACCTGGGCAGTGTGGCTCAAGCATTTGCCAGTGAAGACTGAGGCAAAGAAGTCGTTGAGTACCTCAGCCTTCTCCATACCCTGGGTAACCAGGTCACCCGTTTCATTCCGGAGGGGCCCCACATTTTCCCTCGTCCTCCTTTTATCCCTAACATACCTATAGAAGCTTTTCTTGTTGTCCTTAACATCCCTGGCCAGACTAATTTCTATCAGGGCTTTGGCTTTCCTAACCTGATCCCTGGCTGCTCGGACAGTTTCTCTGTATTCTTCCCAGGCTACCTGCCCTTGCTTCCACCCTCTGTAGGCTTCCTTTTTGTGTTTGACTTTGCCCAGGAGCTCCTTGTTCATCCATGGGGGCCTCTTGGTATTTTTGGCTGACTTCCTCTTTGTTGGGATGCCTCTCTCCTGAGCTTGGAGGAGGTGACCCTTGAATATTAGCCAGCTGTCCTGGGCCCCTCTTCCTTCCAGGGCTTTGTCCCATGCTATTCTACCAAGCAGATCCCTCAAGAGGCCAAAGTCTGCTCTCCTGAAGTCCAGGGTAGTGAGCTTGCTGATTGCCCTCCTTGCTGCCCTGAGGATCCTGAATTCCACCATGTCGTGGTCACTGCAGCCAAGGCTGCCCTTGAGCTTCACATCCCCTACCAGGCCCTCCTTGTTGGTGAGAACAAGGTCCAGCATGGCACCTCTCCTTGTGGGCTCCTCTATCACTTGGAGGAGGAAGTTATCATCAATGCATTCCAGGAACTTCATGGATTGCTCGTGCCCTGCTGTGTTGTCCCTCCAACAGATGTCGGGGTGGTTGAAGTCCCCCATGAGGACCAGGTCTTGTGAACGTGAGGCTACTCCTATCTGTCTATAGAGGGCTTCATCTGCTCGGTCCCCCTGGTCAGGTGGCCTGTAGCAGACCTCTGCAATAATGTCCCCCTCTATAATGTTTCTTGTCCTTTTCTCCATGTTTGTTTTGTCAGGTCTGTGTCTTGGTATATTTTGATTTTAGCTTCCCCCTTTTCCCTTGGTTTCCCTTTGCTGAAATAAAAGTATTGACAGTCCCACATGCCCTAATCAATTAGTGTGACTGACCAGATTTGGTTCTCATCACCACCTCTCTTATCGTTTGTCAGGTTTGTGTCCCAGTATGTTCCTGTTTATGGCTTCCTCCTTTTCTTATTTTCCCGTGTAGCATTGAAAAAAGTCCTTGACTCGATACTCTTAAAGGAGCAGATGCTCTCCTTTCACATACACTTAGACCTAAAACTCTCAGATGCAGGGGCACTTTAAATCTGAATTGGCAGCTGTTTTGTCTGTTTGATACTTTTTAATAGACATATAAAGCTCAAATTAAGACTCTTATTTTCCCGCCCTTCAGAATTTTGTTACTTAACTAATTGTTAACAATTGCTGTCTCAAAGCAAAGTGTTTATCTTATACTAGCTCATATATACTGTAACTAGCTGTCTAAAATTAGGATAAATAATGGAACTGAAGAGGCAGAGATGCTCTGTCATGTTGTGTTGGTTTTGCGTGGCAAGGTTTTGGTAGCGGGGGGGCTACAGGGGTGGCTTCTGTGAGAAGCTGCTAGAAGCTTCCCCTGTGTCTGACAGAGCCAATGCCAGCCGGCTCCAAGACGGACCCGCCGCTGGCCAAGGCCAAGCCAATCAGCGCCTCTGTGATAACATATTTAAGAAAGAGAAAAACAGTTAGAGAGCGCGCTTTTGCAGCCAGAGAGAGGAGTGAGAAGATGTAAGAACATCTGCAGACACCAAGGTCAGTGAAGAAGGAGGGGGAGGAGGTGCTCCAGGCGCCGGAGCAAGATCCCCCTGCAGCCCGTGGTGAAGACCATGGTGAAGCAGGCTGTTCCCCTGCAGCCCATGGAGGAAGGATGAGGGGGTGTAGAGATTCCACCTGCAGCCCGTGGAGGACCCCACGCCAGAGCAGGTGGAGACACCTGAAGGAGGCTGTGGCCCCGTGGGAAGCCCGCGCTGGAGCAAGCTCCTGGCAGGACCTGTGGATCCGTGGAGAGAGGAGCCCACGCCAGAGCAGGTTTGCTGACAGGACTTGTGACCCCGTGGGGGACCCACGCTGGAGCAGTTTGCTCCTGAAGGTCTGCACCCCGTGGAGGAGACTCACGTTGGAGAAGGCCGTGAAGGACTGTCTCCCGTGAGAGGGACTCCATGCTGGAGCAGGGGAATGATGAGAGGAGTCCTCCCCCTGAGGATGAAGAAGCGGCAGAAACACTGCGTGATGAACTGACCGTAACCCCCACTCCCCGTCCCCCTGTGCCGCTGAGGGGGGCGGAGGTTGAAGCCGGGAGTGAAGTTGAGCCCGGGAAGATGGGAGGGGTGGGGGGAGGTGTTTTTAAGATTTGGTTTTATTTCTCATTCCTCTACTCTGTTTTGCTTAGTAATAAATAAGATGAATTCCCTCTCTAAGTTCGGTCTGTTTTGCTCATGATGATAATTAGAGAATGATCTCTCCCTGTCCTTATCTCGACCCGTAAGTTTTTTTTTTTTCATTGTACCTTTTCTCCCCTGTCTAATGAAAGAGGGGAGTGATAGAGCGGCTCTGGTGGGCACCTGGCCCTCAGCCAGGGTCAACCCACCACAGTCTTTTTTGGCGCCCAACGTGGGGCACGAGAAAATCGAGATAAGGATAGTAATTGGAAGAGGTAACGGGCAAAACATTGACGGAACGTAACTTGAGAGTGATATAGTGGTGAAGGGACTAGAGGTAGATTTTGTGTGTAGATTGTCCACTCTTGTTTGGTGTTGTGATAGTGTTGTTTTGATGTTGGTGTGGGGAATTCTTTTTCTTTTTCTTTGTTGATGTGATTAGTGTTTGTGAAGTTTTGTGTTGAATGTATATTTTAATGATAATTCTTGAATATGTGATTCACAGAGGCGAGGGGTGGAATGTGTTGGTTTTGCGTGGCAAGGTTTTGGTAGCGGGGGGGCTACAGGGGTGGCTTCTGTGAGAAGCTGCTAGAAGCTTCCCCTGTGTCTGACAGAGCCAATGCCAGCCGGCTCCAAGACGGACCCGCCGCTGGCCAAGGCCAAGCCAATCAGCGCCTCTGTGATAACATATTTAAGAAAGACGAAAACAGTTAGAGAGCGCGCTTTTGCAGCCAGAGAGAGGAGTGAGAAGATGTAAGAACATCTGCAGACACCAAGGTCAGTGAAGAAGGAGGGGGAGGAGGTGCTCCAGGCGCCGGAGCAAGATCCCCCTGCAGCCCGTGGTGAAGACCATGGTGAAGCAGGCTGTTCCCCTGCAGCCCATGGAGGAAGGATGAGGGGGTGTAGAGATTCCACCTGCAGCCCGTGGAGGACCCCACGCCAGAGCAGGTGGAGACACCTGAAGGAGGCTGTGGCCCCGTGGGAAGCCCGCGCTGGAGCAAGCTCCTGGCAGGACCTGTGGATCCGTGGAGAGAGGAGCCCACGCCAGAGCAGGTTTGCTGACAGGACTTGTGACCCCGTGGGGGACCCACGCTGGAGCAGTTTGCTCCTGAAGGTCTGCACCCCGTGGAGGAGACTCACGTTGGAGAAGGCCGTGAAGGACTGTCTCCCGTGAGAGGGACTCCATGCTGGAGCAGGGGAATGATGAGAGGAGTCCTCCCCCTGAGGATGAAGAAGCGGCAGAAACACTGCGTGATGAACTGACCGTAACCCCCACTCCCCGTCCCCCTGTGCCGCTGGGGGGGGCGGAGGTTGAAGCCGGGAGTGAAGTTGAGCCCGGGAAGATGGGAGGGGTGGGGGGAGGTGTTTTTAAGATTTGGTTTTATTTCTCATTCCTCTACTCTGTTTTGCTTAGTAATAAATAAGATGAATTCCCTCTCTAAGTTCGGTCTGTTTTGCTCATGATGATAATTAGAGAATGATCTCTCCCTGTCCTTATCTCGACCCGTAAGTTTTTTTTTTTCATTGTACCTTTTCTCCCCTGTCTAATGAAAGAGGGGAGTGATAGAGCGGCTCTGGTGGGCACCTGGCCCTCAGCCAGGGTCAACCCACCACACATGTTTTGGAAGCTCTTTCTTTTGCCTATGTGAAGATCAAGATGTATTAGTGCAAATTAAAGAAATACCTGAAGTATTTAACAAGTAAAGTTTTAATTTTGCATATGGTGCCATTATTTCAGTGTGAAATTTAACTAATTTTAGCATGTGTTTAAGTGGCTTAAGGTACATGTGATCAAAGCTAACAGGAACGAAAGTAAAATATTTGATAAAGAATTGTTATGATCCAAGTTGCTTTAGTGGCTCTGCAACTACTTCTCAGTGGTGCTTCCACTTATCATTTGGGCTTACTCCAACAAAGATTCACAGATTCACAGATTCACAGAATGGTAGGGGTTGGAAGGGACCTCTAGAGATCATCTAGTCCATGCCCCCTGCTAAAGCAGGATCACCTAGAGCAGGTTGCACAGGATCGCATCCAGGTGGGTTTTGAATATCTCCAGAGAAGGAGACTCCACAACCTCTCTGGGCAGCCTAGTCCAGTGCTCGGTCACCCTCAAAGTGAAGTTTTTTAAGATGGTGGCAAGAACCTCATAGTCTGTAGCACTCTGGAATTTGGAACAAGTTGCAAAACTGAGCAGGATGACTGCATCCTGCAGGTATTGTATTCCCTTCTCGGTGTTTCCTCCCTGTCAGTCTTTGTTTCATTGGTAGACTGAGACTTACCCGTTCCTAAATATTTTGTCTTTTCTTAATTATTTTTCCATGTTAGACTTTCCCTAATCAGGTCAAGCAACTAGAGAATAGTAACATATGTGTGTATATCAGTCTATATATTTTTAAAAGCAGGATGAACTCTTCAAGCAAGTAGCCATGTTACAAGAGGAGCTTAAAAGGCAGCGCAGTATCCAGGAATCTGAGCGAGAGATCAATGTGTGGTATTGTGTGCTGTCACAAGCTGAGCGACAGCCCTGCCTTAAGTCTTTGCAAAGGGAAGATAAGCTTGCTTCCAACCCTGAGCTGACAGACTCAACTAACTCACAAGACAAAGGAGATTGGACTCTCATCTCTGCTTGGGGCAGGAGGAAGAATCTTCCCCTTCCCCCTGAAGTGCCCCTACATAACAGGTATGATGCCATGGGGATGGAGAATGAAGAAAACGTGAGTAACAGACAAGACTCAGGAAAGGCCAACATGCAAAGTTGGTCCAGCCACCCACCCACATTAGAACCAGTGCCACCAGAAAAGTACATCGGGTTTTAGTAATTGGAGACTCCTTGTTGACAGGCACCGAAGCGCCCATTTGTCACCCAGACAATGTCTCTAAAGAAGTTTGCTGCCTGCCGGGAGCTCACATCTGTCATGTCATGGAGAGGCTGCCAAGCCTGGTAAAGCCTGTGGACTATCATCTGTTCCTACTATTCCAAGTATGGTTGAATGATGCTGCAGGACCTTGCACTTGGCCTTGTGCAAACCGCATGAAGTTCAACAAGGCCAAATGCAAGGTCCTGCACCTGGGTCGGCACAATCCCAAGCACGACTATAGGCTGGGCGAGGAATGGATTGAGAGCAGTCCCGAGGAGAAGGACTTGGGGGTATTGATTGATGAGAAGCTCAACATGAGCCGGCAGTGTGCGCTTGCAGACCAGAAAGCCAACCGTGTCCTGGGCTGCATCCAAAGAGGCGTGACCAGCAGGTCGAGGGAGGTGATCCTGCCCCTCGACTCTGCTCTTGTGAGACCCCACCTGGAGTAGTGCGTCCAGCTCTGGGGTCCCCAGTACAGGAGAGAGACATGGAGCTGTTGGAGCGAGTCCAGAGGAGGGCCACGAAGCTGATCAGAGGGCTGGAGCACCTCTCCTATGAGGACCGGCTGAGAGAGTTGGGGTTGTTCAGCCTCGAGAAAAGGCGGCTCAGGGGAGATCTAATTGCAGCTTTCCAGTACCTGAAGGGGGCCTACAGGAAAGATGGTGAGGGACTGTTTATCAGGGAGTGTAGTGACAGGACAAGGGGTAATGGGTTTAAGCTGAAGGAGGGTCGATTTAGATTAGATGTTAGAAAGAAATTCTTTACTGTGAGGGTGGTGGAGGCACTGGAACAGGTTGCCCAGAGAGGTTGTGGAGGCCCCCTCCCTGGAAGTGTTTAAGGCCAGGTTGGATGAGGCTTTGGGCAACGTGGTCTAGTGGAGGGTGTCCCTGCCCATGGCAGGGGTGTTGGAACTAGATGATCTTTGAGGTTCCTTCCAACCCAAACCATTCTATGATTCTATGATTCTGTGCTGCAACGAGGTGACTCAGAAATATCAAAATAGACCTTATGTCCCTCAGAGCAATGTTAAAGGGATTGGGAGCACAGGTGGTGTTCTCCTCTGTCCTCCCATTTGGAGAAGGGGGTTTGAGAAAAAGGAGACAAATTGAACAGATGGATGACTGGCTGCATAACTGGTGCCATCCTTGAGGTCTCAGCTTCTCCAGTCTTGGGCATACCTTTGAGAAACCAGGCCTGTTGACAGCTGATGGGGCTCAACTGACCAAGCGGGGCAAGAATGTCCTGGACAACTTATAACCAGAGCTTTTAACTAGATTTAGCAGGGAAAGGGGATGGAGTTCTAAGCACTAGAGAAGAGCCAGGGGCTGCTGAGGCATTAGGAAGCAACAGGGAACCACCTGTGAATTGCCTTGAGGGAATTAGGGCAAACTCCTCTAAAAAGGGGATGTGGCCAATAGCCCAGCTGAAGTGCCTCTATACCAATGCACACAGCATAGGAAACAAACAAGAGGAGCTGGTAGCTACTGCCCAGATGGAAAACTATGACCTGATTGCTATCACAGAGACTTGATGGGATGAATCGCATGATTGGAGTGCTGTGATTGATGGCTATAAACTATTCAGAAGGGATAGGCAAGGAAGGAGAGGTGGGGGAGTTGCCCTCTATGCCAAAAAACAGGATTGATTGCACAGAGCTATCTTCGAAGAACAGCAATGCGCAGGGTGAGAGCTTATGGGTGAAAGTTAGAGACCAAGCCAACAAAGGAAACTTTGTGGTTGGTGTCTCCTACAGGCCACCTGATCAAGAAGAGGAGGTGGACGAAGAGTTCCTTCAACTGCAGGAAGCATCACGCTTGCAGGCCCTGATCCTGATAGGGGACTTCAACTGTTAAAGAAAAATTCTACCAGACATGAGTTACCCTAGGTATGCTTTATTGCAGCGCTGGATGCACGGGGGAAATAGCTCCACCAAACGTGCATGCCAGGTGATCACCAACATACAGGTTATATAGAATCAAAATATACATATTCATTATTTTTCCGAGAAAAGGCAGTCCTATGATAATCATTTCTTGGAATCCATTTCCATATTCTCCTCCCCATCACGCATGCTCAGTGATTTGAGTTGGTGGTCCTCAGGGGTCTCTGGTGGTCGTCAGTGGTCTCGCACCCGTGTCCGCTGGATGACCCTCTTCTTGCAGGCATGCGCAGTATCCTTGCTGTGGATACACTTGTCCCTTACAACTTACTTCATAAGATTAATATTCCCAGGCCTATTGTCCGGTTGGGTAGGGACTGTACAAGGAACGTAGCAGCATTGTACATTGCCATGGTCAGTTAGCTATTACCTTGATTACAAACCCCTTTCCCACGATTATAGGCTTTAAAACAGTTCTAGGCCTTAAGCAGCTTTCTACTTAATATAAGTTTTCTTATCGCTAAGCTTCTATATTTTTACAATTCCCTCCTTTTGTTTTCATTGCATCCCTGCAATTATTTATATCTCCAAGCTCCTTGTAATTTTGCTACTATACTAGAAAAACAGGTTGTGCAACATTGAAAAATCACTGTTATACATACAATCCCTATGATCACTAAGGCTGCTACAGCAAGCGCCTTTTTGAGACACACAGATAAATCAGGAGCCCAGGAAGTCAACCATGACACAGTATCGGTAAAACCCCAAGATGTATCGTCTTTTTGTACTTGTCGCATTTGAGAACTAATCTCCCAGATTTTATGTACATCAGTCAGTAATTCCCCTGAATGATCTACGTACATGCAACAACTCACATTTAGCATTGTACAAACTCCACCTTGTGATGCTAACATCATATCTAAGGCCATACGATTTTGTAGGGTAATTTTTGAGAGTTCTGCAATTTCAATTTGCAAGGTTGTTAGCCCATGAGCAGTATAATTTGCTAATTTTTCAATTTCCCCCGATATGTTTAAAATCGCTTTTTCCAGTTCACTCACCCCTAAAGATGGTATGAACCATCGGAGAAAAGAGTGAAATCCTGAGGGTTTTTCTATTAGTGGGTTATTGGTCCTTTTAACACGAGTTAAAAAGGTGTAATGCCAGATTGGAACATTTATAGTTTTAGGGAGAATTTGTAAATCCACAGTTACCAGTCCTAGAGTGCAAATTCCTCCCCAGCGTGGTGGGAGTACTTTATAAGCTTTGTCACCACATAACCAAAATAGTCCTAGTGCCTTTGGTGCCCTCCAAGCCCAGCTCAAGCGAGATTTAATATGATTAGTTGTGTTGCATTTAGTCCAATTTCCCACAAAAGGGTGGTTAAGACAAAACTGCCCAGTCCAGTTCTCTGGGGGGTAACATCTCTCTACACAGAGGACGTTATGATATTCGTCTAAAGGAGGAATTCTGATGGTTAATATTTGCTCCTCATATTTAGTCGTTATAGAGGTATTTCTCCAAAACTTTTCCCAAACTGAATCCTTCGGAATTGGAATACCAATTAATTCAAACCCACGACCTACAGATTTTGGTAAAGATGCACAAAGCCAACATTCAGTATAATTCAAATTCTTCACAAAGGACTTCATTAAGGAAACGTGAGTGTTATTTAACCAAAAAGTTTCTTCTTCATTTCCAACTAAACTTCGTTTACTTAATCTAGATTTGGTCATTATTTTGTCAGTATTAAAAACACCAGTTTGAAAACCCCAGGGAAATTCATAATCATGTGCTACTGGAAAATTCTTAAACCCATCTTTGATAATGTAATACATTACAAAAAAGGATGGACTCATCAGATTCAAATTGATACAACACCAATCATTGTTTTTACCCTCTGTCATTACCCATAAGTGATGGTTGACACACCAGGTTCCTGTTTGCGGCTCATATATATATATGTGATATGGATGCATATTCCATGTATAACTTCTTGATGATTCTGTTCCATTCTCAGGATCTCCCATCACAAATCCAACACAAAATTCTAGAAAAACATTAGGATTAAAAAAAGGATTCCATACAATCTCAGTATTTCTACCCGCTACAATATTTTCCCCTTTTGCATTCTTAGTTCCCCAAACTTTACAAAAGGTTTGCTCCCAGAGACTAGTATTACTATATTGTATTATGGTTCCTTTTGTAATTGCATCTCGGTATCGCAGGATGAACTTTGTCCACAAGGTATCAGTCTTACTCAAGAGAAAACAAATCAGCAAATACAGCAGTGCGTTGATTTTCATTCTGTCGCGGAATCTTTAAGCACATGTGAGTGATGGATCCACGTCTCTTTTCCTTGTACCTTTACAGCATAAAAGGAGGTTAATAACACCATGTAAGGTCCTTCCCATTTGGGCTCAAATCTATTTTTCCGTTTAAAATTCTTTATATACACTTTATCCCCTGGTTGAATATTATGTACCTGAATTTCAGGTGTTATCCCTTGATACCAATAAGCATGATTTCGTAATTGCATAAAAGAATTTTGCAAATACAATAAATACTGAGTTACCTGTTCATCTCCATCCAAAAGGCTTGTTTTTGCTGGAATATAAGTTCCAGGTACTGCTAAAATTCTCCCAAATAAAACTTCTGCTGGAGATACACCTACTGGTTGCCTTGGTGTATTTCTAATGTCCCAAAGTACTAAATTTAATGCTTCTGGCCACTTCAAGCCAGTTTGTTTACAAGTCTTAACTAATTTGTCTTTGATCGTCCTATTCATCCTTTCTACTTGTCCTGACGATTGTGGATGATAAGGTGTGTGCAATTGCATCTTGATATTTAATGAATGATAAATTTGCACTAAAATTGCGGCAGAGAAATGTGCTCCCCTGTCCGAGTCAATTATTTCAGGAACTCCATATCTAGGTATTATCTCTTTTAACAGAGCTTTAACCACTGCTTTTGAGTCATTCTTTCGAGTTGGGAAAGCCTCCACCCAGCCCGAAAGCTGATCAATGATCACAAGTAAATAAGCATATCCCATAGCCCTAGGCATCTCCGCGTAGTCAATTTGTAGTTTTTGAAAAGGATACGTTGCTGGAGGTCGCTTTCCTGCTGGTGCCTTGATTTTCAAAGAGGCATACTGTTTGCACAGTCGACAGCCTTCACAAACTCTCTTAATAGCAGCATAAATCCCTAGTGCTGCCCACAGTCTCTGTACTCTCAAAGCTATATTCTCAGGTCCACCATGGGTTTTCTCATGGTGCCATCGCGCGATTGGTATTAAATACCTTTTTGGGAGTAATGGTTTCCCCCCTAGAGTCCATTGTCCATTCTGCTGTTCAGCTCCCAGCTTCTCCCAGAGCTGTCTTTCTTCCTCAGGAAGTTCCTCATACAGCTTTTGTGTGTCTGGCAATTCCCGGTCGAGCTCTCCTTGATGGGTCAGTGTCATTGCAAAGGTGACTTGTCGGGCTGCCGCTTTTGCAGCCTGGTCCGCAAGCTCGTTCCCTTTTGCCAATTGATTCTCTTGGTTGGTGTGTGCTTTAATATATATCACTGCTAATTCAGATGGTAATTGGATCGCCTCCAAAAGTTCTTTAATCTGTTGTCCATGGGTGATCGTTTTACCTGCTGATGTGAGAAATCCCCTTTCTTTCCAAAGCATACCTGTAGCATGACAAACTCCAAACGCATACTTAGAGTCAGTATACAAATTAACCCGTATTCCAATCGCATATTGTGCAGCTTTCGTGAGGGCGACGATCTCTGCGCCTTGAGCACCTAGAGTGGGAGGCAAAGGTCCTGCTAACAATACCTTAGTTTCCGTGGTAACAGCAAACCCAGTACATTTCCATCCTTCTTCATAATAGGAGGAGCCGTCGGTAAACAAGTTCATATCTGGGTTATCCAAAGGCTGATCTCGTAGGTCGTCTCGTGGTTTGCTCGTCATTTTGATCACCTGTTCACAATCATGTTCATCCTTTTCTCCATCCGTGGGCAGTGGCATTAAGGTAGCAGGATTCAAAGTGTTACATCTTTCCAATCTTAAATTGTTAGCAAGCAAAAGTATTAGTTCATATTTATGTGCTCTTTGTGGAGAAAGTGCTTTCTCGGCATATTGTTTCAATAATATTTCAACTTCATGTGGCACACGGACTACTAGGGGATGTCCCAAGACTATGTTCCGGCTTTTTTCCACTAACTCAGCAGCAGTAGCCACAGCTCTTATGCAAAACGGAGTTCCTCTTGCTACTGAATCTAATGTGCAAGAATAATAGGCTATAGGTCTTTCATGTGGCCCTAAAGTTTGAACTAAAACTCCATTTGCTGTTCCTTTGTTTTCTGTGCAATAAAGTTTAAAGGGTTTAGAATAGTCTGGAAGCCCCAAAGCTGGAGCTTGCATTAATGCTTCCTTTAATGCACGAAAGGCTTTTTCTCGTTCAGGACCCCAAGCTATTGGTTCCACTTCCTCATTTTTCGTTGCCTCATTAAGAGGTTTCGCTATTTCACTGAATCCAGGAATCCATGGCCTACAATATCCTACCTGTCCTAAAAATCCCCTTAATTGTTTCTTTGTTACTGGTCTGGGAATTTCTTGTATAGCTCTTACCCGTTCTGGATCTACTTCTCTCCTCCCTGGTTTAAGAATAAACCCCAGATACTTTACCTGTTGTTGACAGAGTTGCAGTTTGGATAGAGATGCACGGTGACCCTTTTTTGCAAGTTGGATGCACAAATATTCAGTATCCCGCATACAATCTTCAGCCGTATGGCTTGCTAGTAACAAATCATCAACATATTGAATCAAAACAGAACCCCCAGGAAATTTTAAGTCTCTTAGATCGTTTCTGAGAATTTGAGAAAAGATGGTTGGTGAACTAGTAAACCCTTGTGGCAAGCGTGTCCAAGTCAACTGTTTTCCTTGCCAAGTGAAGGCAAAAATCAATTGACTTTCTTCAGCAATAGGTATACTGAAAAATGCTCCTGTTAAATCCAAAACAGTAAAATATTGTGCCCATACAGGTATTTGGGTAAGAATTAAATTTGGGTCAGGGACAACAGGGTGTGGGGAAATTACATGCTCATTTACTGCACGGAGCTCTTGAACAAATCTATATTCTGGATCCCCATCTTTATCTAATCGATGTTTACTTAATGACAAGATTGGAGTATTATATGGACTTTGACATTCCTTGAGTATTCCTTTTTCTAAGAAAACTGCAATCTGTTTTTGAATACTTGGGATAGCCTCATCTGCAATCGGGTACTGTTTAATTGATGGAGGTGACCCTCCTTTTGTTTTAATTATTACCGGTTCCGCAGATAACAATAATCCTATATCATCACCAGAGCTGCTCCATAGTTCCCGGGGAACTGCTTCAAGTCCTTTTGGAATTTTAAAAGCTGATTCTTCTTCTTGTGGAATTTGCACAATTTCTGATCCCATGATTATTAACTTGATTCCAGCCGGAGCAAGGAGTATTTGAGTACCTAATTCCTGCAAAAGATCACGTCCTAGCAAAGACACAGGTGAATTTGGAGATATCACAAATCTTCCCCATACCATTTTCTCTGCAATGATAATTGGAAGTGGGGTTGAAATAGATTTTATTTCTTGTCCAACAACCCCTCTTATAAGTACCTTCTCTTTAGAAATCAATGTTTGTGGGAGTGCGTAATTCAAAAGGGACAAAGTTGCTCCTGTGTCTACTAAAAATTCAACAAAAAGTCCGTTTACCTTTGCAGTAATTTGTCCATACTCATTTACCTTCACTCCTTCATTCGACATTTTCGCAGTCCTTCGGTAAGCATGGAATTCAGCTCATTTTCTATTGTGAGTGAGGGCGCGGTGGATACGGTGGATTTGATCCTCATCCAGCACTTACTGGGCGGAGTGGGCACTCTCGCTGGATATGTCCTATATTCCCACAATAAAAACACTCTAAAGTATTAGGATTAGATTGGTTAAGAGAAGAAAGAAAGGGAGCCCTTCCCCCACGTCCCCTTCCTCTTGGCGTTCCCCTTGAAATTCCCCTGCCCCTTCCTCTTGATTGATAATTCTGTGTAATTGCTGCAGCCAACAAACTAATTTCTCTCTCTTTTTCCTGTTGCTCTCGTTTTCTTTCCTGTTTATTTCTCTCGTTCTCTCTCTTTTGTTTTTCTTCATCTCTACCATCAAAAACAAAAGCAGCAATACTCAGTATTTTAGTCAGGGTTTCCCCTTGCCACCCAGGCATGTGCTTTTTAAAATACTTATTTATATCGGGAGAAGACTGCTCCACAAATACACTAATAGCCAATGGTTCTTGAAAATTTTCTCTAGTCATTCCCCCGTATTTCAACAAGGTAGTTTTCAATCTTATCCAATAATCGCTGGGGTGTTCATCAGGTTTTTGTCTGCATTCAAGGACCTTTGTCCAATTTGTAACTCTTTTGCCACATTGCCGTATGGCCTCCAATAATTGTCCGATGGCTGCCCGATAAGCTTGCATTCCATCGGTTGTGGCTAAATTCCAATTAGGGTCCTCAGTGGGCCAGGGATTTAATCCTTGACCCCTCTGAGCAATTTCTCGGTCCTTTTGAAAAATTTTATCTCGCTCATCCATCTGGAATAGTTCTCTTAACAAAGTTTTCATGTCACTCCAATTAGGTGTATAATCAGTGACTATTCCAGATAGCATTTGCGCACATTTTTCCGCATCATCTCTTAATCTTGGCATTTTGCTTTGCCACATAATCAAATCACCTTGTTTCCAAGGTTCGTGGCGCATCACAGCAGTCACTGCAGGAACTTCAGGAGGAGCTCCTGGTCCTGCTCTGGGATTTGGGATGTAATCCAATTTCATGGGAAACATCCCTGCTTGGGGAAGGTCAGTTTCCTCGGCCTCAGGGGCAGAGGGAAGTGGGCTTACCCGTGGTTTAGATGGCTTACGTCTTTGACAAGACCAATCATACCAAATATACCAATAATCAATATTTTGACTTGCAGTATCTTCTAAAATAGTCCTTAAAAACTTTAACTTATGGGGCTTAAAAGTTCCTTTGGGAGGCCAAATATCCATAGGTCCTCCCCCTCGAGATCGAGTTAGGAATGGCCATTCCTCCTGACACAACACAATCAGTCTTTTCTTTTGCAAAGTCTGTGCCCCATAAACCTTATTCCAATTTTCCAAAACCTCAGCAAGGGGCGTCCCCCTTTCAACGCTGGGTGTATTTCCCATTTCTTACTTCTTTTCCTCTTACCAAATCTTTTAGCAAGTTTAAACACAAGAGTACTCCCAGTATCGTCTGGAAAGACCCGTGTCCAAGTCTCTTAGGTGAACTCACCTATTTTTGCCGGCAACAAGCGTTGGTCACGGGTTTGTCCAGAGAATTAACTGGTGCTCCTTCCTCTTGCGTCCTAGGGTCCCACCTGGGTCGCCATCTGTTAAAGAAAAATTCTACCAGACGTGAGTTACCCTAGGTATGCTTTATTGCAGCGCTGGATGCACGGGGGAAATAGCTCCACCAAACGTGCATGCCAGGTGATCACCAACATACAGGTTATATAGAATCAAAATATACATATTCATTATTTTTCCAAGAAAAGGCAGTCCTATGATAATCATTTCTTGGAATCCATTTCCATATTCTCCTCCCCATCACGCATGCTCAGTGATTTGAGTTGGTGGTCCTCAGGGGTCTCTGGTGGTCGTCAGTGGTCGCACACCCGTGTCCGCTGGATGACCCTCTTCTTGCAGGCATGCGCAGTATCCTTGCTGTGGATACACTTGTCCCTTACAACTTACTTCATAAGATTAATATTCCCGGGCCTATTGTCCGGTTGGGTAGGGACTGTACAAGGAACGTAGCAGCATTGTACATTGCCATGGTCAGTTAGCTATTACCTTGATTACAAACCCCTTTCCCACGATTATAGGCTTTAAAATAGTTCTAGGCCTTAAGCAGCTTTCTACTTAATATAAGTTTTCTTATCGCTAAGCTTCTATATTTTTACATCAACCACCCAGACATCTGCTGGAAGAGTGACACAGTGAACTGCAAGCAGTCCAGAAAACTACTGTAGTGTGTGTCAGACAACTTCCTAGTACAGGTGATGGAGATCCCGACCAGAGGAGAGGTGCTGCTGGACCTGTTTCTCACTAATGCGGAAGAACTTATCGGAGAGGTCAAGACTGGAGGTAGACTGGGATGCAGTGATCATGCCCTGGTAGAATTCTCAATCTTGAGGGGTACAGGATGGGTAAAAAGTAGAGTCAGGACCCTAAACCTCAGAAGGGCAAACTTTCGGCTGTTTAGGGTGCTAGTGCATGGGATCCCTTGGGAAACTGCCCTCAGAGGTAAAGCAGCAAAAGAGAGCTGGGAGATAAAGACATTTTTTCTTAGGGCGCAAGAGCTCTCAGTCCTGATGTGCAAGAAGTTGGGCAGGGGAGGCAGGAGGCTAGCTTGGCAAAGTCAAGACCTCTTAGCCAAGCTAAACAAAAAAACCAAAATGCATAGGCAGTGAAGGCAGGGATACACATCCTGGGGAGATTATAGGGATATGGCCTGGGAGTGCAGGGAGAAGATCAGGAAAGCCAAGGCACAGCTGGAGCTGAACTTGGCTAGGGATGTAAAAAATAACAAGAAGGGTTTCTTCAGGTACATAGGACAACAAAGGAAGATGAAAGAAACTGTACCCCTCCCGATGAGCAAAATGAGAGACTTGGCTACAACTGACAAGGAAAAGGCTGAGGTACTCAATGACTTCTTTGCCTCAGTCTTCACCAGCAAGTGCTCAAGCCACACTGCCCAGGTCACAGAAGGCAAAGGCAGGGACTGAGACAGTTAAGAAACTGTCCACTGTAGGAGAAGATCAGGTTCGAGAATATCTAAGGAACCTGAAGGTGCACGAGTCCATGGGACCTGATGAGATGCATCTGTGTGTCCTGAGGGAACTAACGGATGAAGTGGCCAGGCCACTTGCCATCATATTTGAGAAGTCCTGGTAGTCCAGTGAAGTTCCCACTGACTGGAAGAGGGGAAACATAACCCCCATTTTAAAGAAGGGTAAAAAGGAAGACCCAGGGAACTACAGGCCAGTCAGTCTGGCCTCTGTGCCTGGCAAGATCATAGAGCAGATTGTCCTGGAGACTATGCTCAGGCACATGGAAAATAAGGAGGTGATTGGTGACAGCCAACATGGCTTTACTAAGGGCAAATCGTGCCTGACAAAATTGGTGGCTTTCTATTGCGGGGTTACATCAGATAAGGGAAGAGTGACAGACGTCATCTCCCTGGACTTGTGCAAGGCATATGACACTGTCCCGCATGACATCCTTGTCTCTAAATTGGAGAGACATGGATTCGATGGATGGACCACTCGGTGGATAAGGAATTGGCTGGATGGTCGCACTCAAAGAGTTGTGGTCAACGGCTCAATGTCCAAGTGGAGAACAGTGACGAGTGGTGTTCCTCAGGGGTCTGTACTGGGACTGGCACTGTTCAACATTTTTGTCGGTGACATGGACAGTGTGATCGAGTGCACCCTCAGCAAGTTTGCGGATGACGCCAAGCTGTGTGATGTGGTATGGTTGACATGCTGGAGGGAAGGGATGCCATCCAGAGGGACCTTGACAGGCTGGAGAGGTGGGCCCTTGCGAACCACATGAAGTTCAACAAGGCCAAGTGCAAGGTCCTGCACCTGGGTTAGGGCAATCCCAAATGTGGATACAGGCTGGGTGATGAGCGGATTGAGAGCAGCCCTGTGGGGAAGGATTCGGGGGTACTGGTGGATCGAAAGCTCAACATGAGCCGGCAGTGTGCGCTTACAGCCCAGAAAGCCAACCGTGTCCTGGGCTGCATCAAAAGAGGTGTGACGAGAAGGTCGAGGGAGGTGATCCTGCCCCTCTACTCTGCTCTCGTGAGACCCCACCTGGAGTACTGCATCCAGCTCTGGGGGCCCCAGTACAGGAGAGAGACATGGAGCTGTTGGAGCGAGTCCAGAGGAGGGCCACGAAGCTGATCGGAGGGCTGGAGCACCTCTCCTATGAGGACAGGCTGAGAGAGTTGGGGTTGTTCAGCCTGGAGAAGAGAAGGCTCTGGGGAGATCTAATTCCAGCTTTCCAGTACCTGAAGGGGGCCTACAGGAAAGATGGTGAGGGACTGTTTATCAGGGAGTGTAGTGACAGAACAAGGGGTAATGGGTTTAAGCTGAAGGAGGGTCGATTTAGATTAGATGTGAGAAAGAAATTCTTTACTGTGAGGGTGGTGGAGGCACTGGAACAGGTTGCCCAGAGAGGTTGTGGAGGCCCCCTCCCTGGAAGTGTTTAAGGCCAGGTTGGATGAGGCTTTGCGCAACATGGTCTAGTGGAGGGTGTCCTTGCCCATGTCAGGGGGGTTGGAACTAGATGATATTTAAGGTCCCTTCCAACCCAAACCATTCTATGATTCTATGACATCTTGACAGGGAGTAGTTGAACTTGAGGGTTCTTGATTTCCTGGTATCTATTAGAAGGCATCAAAAGAAAACTAGCTTTTTGTGTATACTACAAATGTCTATGTTGAATATATTTAACTCTGTGTTCAGTGAATCCACTGATCACCTGCAAGAAATAAGAAATTTTTTTCCCTCCATTGACATATAATTTGGCTTCTAAAGTGTTTTGCTCTTACTGAAACCTGGAAGTTAGCTAATCTAAACACTGTTAAGTAAGGTGTATTGCAAAGGCATCTGGCTGACTGATTGATGTGTGTTGTTCATGTACTTAATATTAGGGTTAGATTAATGAGGGAGGTATTAGAGGAGAAGGAGTTGGCTTTGTTATAGCCTGTTGCGATTGTCTAGGCATTTTCATATAATACCTAATTTCACCTAATTTTCACCCTGTTTTTGTAATTCCTTAAGACACTGTTCCTTGGTCCTATCTACAGTTTTCTTCTTGATCAAGTTAAAAATTCCAAGTTTATAAAATCCTGCCTAGATTCATTTTACAGCAATCTCCAATATCCTGCACTCCAAACATATTTTTCTATAATGCTGAGGCATAGGTCAGTGTGCTTTTGGAAAGTATTTCCATTTATGTAGGACTTGTAAAGAATGCGATTATGATCCAAGAAGTTCCCTTTTTGTAGTAACCTTGAAACTTAAATGAATATCTGCAGTTTCATAAGAAAGAGGTTATATAACAATTTCATAATCACACAAAACCTGCTGGTTTTAATGGCTTTCCAATAGAGACATCACCCAAGGTTTTTATTTTTCTTTCCTTGTGCTTATTCTATTGTATAATTGGTTTCTGGTAGTATCAAACCACTAGGAAATCTGTCTCACTTTGTGGTTTAACTCCAGCTAGCAACCAAGTACCACACAGCTGCTTGCTCACTCCCCCCACGGCAGGATTGGGGAGAGAACTGGAAAAGTGAGAAAACCGATGGGTTGAGATAAAGACAGTTTAATAGGTAAAGCAAAAGCTGCACACACAAGCAAAGCAAAACAAGGAATTCATTCACCACTTCCCATTAACAGGCAGGTGTTGAGCCATCTCCAGGAAAGCAGGGCTCCATCACGCGTAACGGTTACTTGGGAAGACAAAACGCCACCACTCGAACGTCCTTCCTCTTCCTTTCTCTTCCCTCAACCCCTTATATTCTGAGCATGACATCATATGGTATGGAACATCCCTTTGGTCAGCTGGGGTCAGCTGTCCTGGCTACGTCCCCTCCCAACTTCTTGTGCACCCCCCCCCAGCTTACTTGCTGGTGGGGTGGTGTGAGAAGCAGAAAAGGCCTTGACTCTGTGTAAGCACTGCTCAGCAATAACAAAAACATCTCTAGATTTTCAAGACTGTTTTCAGCATAAATCCAAAAGGTAGCCCCATACTAGGTGCTATGAAGAAAATTAACTCTATCCCAGCCAAAACCAGCACGCTCAGTAACATAATTAATCTCTAACTGTTACAATTCAGTCTTACCAAGGTCTGCTTTCACAGATAAGGACAGGGAGAGACCACTCACCAACTACCATCACGGGCAAAACAGACGGAACTTAGAGGAAAAATTCATCTAATTTATTACTAAGCAAAACAGAGTAGAGCAATGGGAAAAATAACATCAAGTCTTAAAACACCTCCCTCCACCCCTCCCATCTTCCCGGGCTCAACTTCACTCCTGGCTTCAACCTCCTCCCCTCCCCCTCAGCAGCACAGGGGGACGGGGAATGGGGGTTATGGTCAGTTCATCACGCGATGTTTCTGCCACTTCTTCATCCTCAGGGGGAGGACTCCTCACATTCTTCCCCTGCTCCAGCGTGGAGTCCCTCTCACGGGAGACAGTCCTTCACGAACTGCTCCAGCGTGAGTCCTTCCCATGGGCTACAGTCCTTCACGAACTGCTCCAGCGTAGGTCTCTCCCACGGGGTGCAGACCTTCAGGAGCAGACTGCTCCAGTGTGGGGTCCCCCACGGGGTCACAAGTCCTGCCAGCAAACCTGCTCTGGCATGGGCTCCTCTCTCCACGGGGCCACAGGTCCTGCCAGGAGCTTGCTCCAGTGCAGGCTTCCCACGGGGTCACAGCCTCCTTCAGGTGTCTCCACCTGCTCTGGCATGGGGTCCTCCAGGAGCTGCAGGTGGAATCTCTACACCCCCTCATCCTTCCTCCGTGGGCTGCTGCAGGGGGACAGCCTGCCTCACCATGGTCTTCACTACGGGCTGCAGGGGAATCTCTGCTCTGGCATCTGGAGCCACCCCTGTAGCCCACCTGCTACCAAAACCTTGCCACGCAGACCCACTACAGAGTTATAGATCATAATTGGATCCAAATGCTTATAAATACATAGCAACCTACTCTGGCACCTGTTGCAAGTGCTGCCCCTGCGTGCTATCTAGCGCTGCCCACACCTATCCCCCAGTGCAGTCCAGAGAGAGGAGAGATCACTGTGCCTTGATGCAAGTGGTACGACTACTAAATTTTGTTCCTAAGTGACTGTCGCGTGAAAGGGTACAAGTCTGATATGTGGCTGAGGGAGGCCCTCCCGTTGAGTCACGAGGTTCAGAAAGGACCCCCTTGCTTTCTAAACTCCTTCTCAGAGAGGAGCCTAGGTGCGGCTAGGTCCAGTCTTAGTCCCAGACTTGGTCAACGGTTTATGTCTAAAGGGTTATGTGTGTAGCCACTTATCAGAGTCAACGTTTGCCTGTCAGAGCCCCACTAAGGACTTTCACTGAAACAGTTTCGCAAAGTTGAAAAGAAAAATAGGTAATTTATTGAAGCGACAGATATAAAAAGTTCGGAATTACCATTGATAAATGCACTAACTGCAACAATTTTGAGCTCAAGTTAATAGTTCAGCGCTTTTGTTAATGATAATTTTCCCGGGGTAACATCCGACATAATCGGAGGCGCAAGTCTTACCAAAGAGGCGTCCCTGCTTGGGGAGGAGAGAGGTCCAGGCCCGTCGACCCGTCCGGATAGTTGGAGTTCTCGTCCTCAGAAAAGAGGATTCTAAATGCCAGATTTATACTTTTGGCGAGGTGGGACTAAGTCAGGTATTGTGTGTCGATTGGCCCTTAACAAGGCTTGTTGTGCAGTTGATCGGGGCTGGGGGGGGAAGTGGCGGAGCACAAAGGCGTTCAGTACAGAGGAGCGGTGGTCTGTTTAGTTTTACCAAAGTAACGTCAAGCTGTGAAGGCTCCCCCTCACCCCAGGCGTCACTTAGTTGATTAAGGAGCAGACCCCGTCAGGTGCTGCATCTTGTTAAGATGAACAAATTGCTCATCTCCTGCCCCTGTTCAGGTCCAGTGCTTATCGGTGCAAGATAAGCAAGTTGCTTAATCCCTGCTCTCGCCCAAGCTGGACTCCCCCAGGGCCCCTTCTGCTGGGTCATAATGGCCCTGTATTCGGCACCAACAAGCCTGGACAAGTCCGGCACCCCACATTATCCACCCCGTGACTTTAGTCACAACTCGCCAAGAGGAACATCATATAATTTGGATTTAGGCGGGTTGAGGGATCCATCTCTCTCTCCCGTGTTTTCATTCTCATAATTTTCAATAGGGGATGGTATTAAAGGGACATATTCAGTATCACAGACTTGAAGCATCCTGACTTGTGCAGTTACAGCTCTAGTTATCATAGTTTTCACACATGACAATCCAATTCCAACAATAACAATCATTATGATAAACATTAATGCATACTGGATTAGATTCTGAATCCATCCACTCACTTTTAATCCAAACCAACTGAAAACTTTTGAAATCCACCCAGTCCACTGCCAGTCTCCTGGTTTCATTTTCTCACGGAGTTCGCGGGTCTGGTCTGCAATTTTTCTCATCTCATCCATCGCTTCGTGCAAGGTAACAGACACATTTGGGATTGACACACAACAAGTTTCATCAGGATAGGTGTTATTGAGCCACCCACAAACGCCGTTCTCCTTCAGTAGTAGTATATCCAAGGCCAATCGATTTTGTAAGGTCATCTGTGAGGTTGCTTGTAGCTGGGTGTTGCTAGCCTCGATGGCAGTTCGTGTCCAATTAGCAAGAGTCTCTACTTGCCACGTCAGATTTTTCTATATAAAGTCGATTGTTAACTATTACTGTCCAGTGACCCCAGAATGCTTTCATGGCTAAATTTATCCTCATTCCCGGTGTATAATAACTTGGCCATGATGTGGGGGGTAATACGTTTCTCTTTGTTCTGTACCCTCTTACTTTCGTCAATGATTGAGTGTAATTAAAAGCTATTGTAGGACATAAACTTGGAAGTCCTAAAGTGCATTCCAACCCATCCCAATAGGGTTGAATGTAATCCGATATCAGTCCATCAGAACATACCCATATGGTCTCAGGTGGTGCAGGTAACATTAGAGTGGTACACGTACTGTTTTCTACTACGCTACGCGTGGAGTGTCCATTCCTATAATGTCTCGTAGGGTTTCTACATTTACCAGAAATGTACACTGACCAGACAGTGATGTTTCCAGGCGTCACCTCCTTTTTACAGTCTGGTGCTGGCCCAGGGATTGGAGCACTATAATTATGACACAGACATATACTTCTTAAAGCATGATAGAGGTCTGAGGCAAACCATACCCATAGATAATCATCAATATTGGAGCAATTTATTTTGTTCGTACAATTCCATAACCTGTCTGGTCCCAATGGCGTGGTATATTGGGGTCTCCTCACCCATTGTTTAAAACGTTTTTTGTGGTCAGTGGTGGTCCATATGCAAGATAAATTATCAGATTGTGGGCCACAGTCAGATCCATACTTAGAGGGAAACTCAATACACCATTCAGCTTCTACTGGGACATTATATTGGAATGTAATAGGCAAACCCCAGAACGGCCGAGGAGGCTGATTAAGCCAAGGTACCTCAGTGCAACTGATATTTGCAGGTACATTGTTGTTATCAGCTGCTCTGCGTGGGTTTATCCAAGGATTCTGTGGCCAATATTGCATAGTGCAATTGGTATCCCATATATTGCTAAGGTTAAGGCCCAAGGGGCATGTATAGTTTAAAGAAGTAGTATTTTCTACATTCATCCATGTTAAGTCTTGTATTAGAGTGTCATTTCTTTTCCACAGATCAGACAGTGCTCCACTTAGGTCAAGAGGAATCACCATAAAAGGGAGTCCCTCCGCAGGGGTTGTTGGCATCATTAAGCAAGTAGTACCCTGAGTCCACTCCATCATCCTAAAAAAAATCCTTGCATTAGCTTAAAAGCAGTGTTGGCCTGTAGCATTTCTAAGGTTCTTTTACTTCTTCGATCATAGTCTCTATGGATCACACACACAATTACTATACCTAACACGTACATATATATTAAACTTATCCTAAAACTACTTACACATAATAGGCTCATAATCAAAACTTTGGTTGCCACTTAACAGTAAATAGTACAAACAGAACAGCAGTAATGATAAACACAGTTAAGCCTGGAATATATTCCAAACCAACATTTTACTAAACACACAACTTATTTCAACTATGGCCCCAAACAATATCACAGTTTTGTTAACCATGGCCATATTAAAACTTTGGTTTCCAGATAAGTATGAGAATTAGAAATAGAAATACGCAACAAATAAAAATCAGTAGCCCTTGGGGGCACTCTAGATTGGTGTAGGGGAGTCCGTGATCCCAGGTGCAATTTCTTGTCATTCAGAGTACCTGTGAACACAAAAGAAGTGCTCGGTCTTGATTTGACCGGCAGATATTAGGTTAGAAGGTGGGTACTATCCACCTAGTGCTGATTCGATGGAGTTTTCCAGAACTGTCTTTCGCTTCCCAAGCATAAAGATTCTTTGGAGTTGTTAGTACCATTGCCACTGGCCCAATGTGAGGCATTTTAACCAGCACAGGCTGGCCTGCATAAAAGCCAGCAGGGTATTCCCCAGGTTTTACATCTGCCTTTGGCACTAAAGCTGTGGCAGAAGCACAAAAAGCTTTCATCTTCGGGCAACCGTCTTTGCTCCATCTATTGTTTAATTGATAGATGGCACTGGACAGTCGTAGATGCCATCCAGATTCATGAGTTTTAGCAAATCGCTTGACCAAGCCATTTGTTCGCTCCACAATACCATTGGCTTGGGGGTAGTAAGGAGTATGGAATACCCACCGGATGCCTTCTTCCTTTGCCCAGTCTTGTACTACTGTAGCTGAAAAATGTGACCCGTTATCACTTTGAATCTCTTCAGGAAGGGGAAGTGTACTAAACCATTCCTTCAGACTATGGACTGTGTTTTCACCAGTGGCAGCTGTGACAGCTGTAGCCATGGTAACTCCTGAAATGACTTCCACTCCCACCAGTATGTATTTTTTACCCCCTGAGGGTCGTAGTGGGCCAATGTAGTCAATCTGCCAGGTGTGCCACAGTGTTTTCTTGTCCCGGATATGCAGGGGAGGTGCTTTGCTTGGATGATCTTTGTTAAGTCGCAGACGACATTGTGAACAGGCAGTTACTACTTGCTCACATAGCTTTACTGATATGGGCCATCCTCGGGCTATACCTTCTCGATACAAATCGGCTCGCCCAGTGTGGCCTCGTTTTATGTGCAACCATTCAAGCAAGCGTTCCCATTCATGCTCATTACTCACGACATCAATTTTCTGTAGTCGTGTGAGGCTATCGACTTGTTGATTGAACTGGGCAGCAATAGAAGCTGATCGATCATGTCCTTTCACCCATCCGATATGCAGCAGCCTTTGTTCTCCTATTTCTAGCAATTGTTTCCAGCTGTCAGTTTGCCAGACTGGGACTCTGTTTACCTGCCAGTCATTGACTGCCCAGTGGCCTACCCACTCTGTGGCTCCTTTAAAAACAGCATATGAGTCGGTGTAGATATGGCTGGCACCATGTCGGGCAGCTAGTAGGACTGCCCTAAGCTCCCCTACTTGTGCACTTCCTTTACCTGTTTCGCTTAACTTTTCCCCCGTGGCCACTTCCAGTGCCACAGCCTTATAATTCCACTCATTGTTTTGCCTGTAAGGTGACGCATCAGTGAACCATACCCCTTTAAGGTCACTGCCTTCCTTCAGAGGAGGTGCCTCCTGAATTGGAGATGGTTTGCTTGATGGAGTTTGGAATAACAATGTGCTGTCTATATCTTTCTGCAATTTAGATACTTTAATGCTGCCTTCCGTAATAGGCATGATGTCATTGATACTTTCCAGGTAGGCGTACCATTTACGGACTGTAGGCTTCTGGGCAATGCCTGCAGGTGGTGCCGTACCCTTCCAAACTATATCCAGAAGACGGAAAGGTCCCCGAATGATCACACTCTGTTCTTTTCTTATCTGTTCCACTTTTTTCACTGCTCGCACTAAGGATAGCAAGCCTTTTTCAAGGTCTGAATATCTCATTTCCGTGTCATTGAAAGAATGGGAGCTAAACTCTAGCGGTCTCTCTGGCCCTTCTGGTCCCTTTTGCCATAGGTTACAATGGGAACCATGTTCACTGAATCCCCACTCTACGTGGATAGGGTCAGTCGGGTGTAAAGGGGCCTAGCTGTTGAAATAGCCTCAGTTCTCTTATTAACAATTCTAACGCAGTCTCGTGCTGTTTAGTCCATTCCCATGATTTACCTTTCCTGAGCAGATTGTGTAAGGGACAGGCAATAATAGAAAAACCAGGGATATGTTTGCGCCAATAGCCTAAGGTTCCCAGAACTTGCTGTAACTCCTTTATGCTAGATGGATTCTGCCCATGCTCTATTTTTTCCAGGGTGTCAGGGGGAATAGAGGCGGCTCCTTTAATCCACCAAACTCCCAGGAACTTAACCTCCTGGGCAGGTCCCTGACACTTGGATGGGGGAATGTCTAGTCCCAAAGTCATCAATTTTTCTTGTATACCTTCCATGGTATGCCCGACTTCCTCTGAGTTTTCTCCTCCTATCAGTATGTCATCAATATATTGATATATCGTGACACCCTGGGGGCTGGGAATTTCTGATAAAACCTTCGCCAAAGCATTGTGAGCAATGGTGGGGGAGTGTTTATATCCCTGAGGCAGCCTATTAAAGGTGTACTGTACCCCTTTCCAGGTAAAAGTGAAATGGGCTTTATCATGTTCCTGGAGTGGGATCATAAAGAACATATCTTTGACATCTAAAGTTGCCATCCATGGGTGCGATGCTCCCTGAATTTGGGTTACTAATTCTGCAATGTTTGGTACGGCTGCTGTTAAAGGTGCAGTATTGGCATTCAATCGCCTATAATCAATTGTAAGCCGCCACTGTCCATTTGGCTTTTTTACTGGCCAGACAGGAGAATTACAGGGGGAGTGTGTGCGAGTGATAATACCTCTTTTTTCTAAATCTGTTACCACCCCGTCAATGCCCGAATGTGCGGCTGCTGGCAGGGGGTACTGCTTTACATTAGTAATTCTTGATGGGGGTAGAGGTATAGACATCTCTAATAAGTTTATAGCTTTAGTTTCATCCTCTTCAAGCCATGCTATTTCTCCATCACCTCGTCCAGTGAAACTCCAGACTGACCCATCGGGGAGTTTCCACACTCTGCCATACAACACATCAAATCCCAATATGTTGGTGTTTGCAGCACCGACCAGTACTTCAGTGCGGGTCAATTTGCTCTCGCCTGGGAGCCACAAAGCAATTTTTGCTGTGGGGCATTCCTTTACGATCCCATCAATCCCTGTAAATTTTACCTTACGGCGACCGGGTTTCACATTTAGGCATTCCGCGGTCTCCTTGGTGATTACTGACATTTGAGCACCCATATCAATGAGGAAATATGTAAAAATTCTCCTTGGTCCTACTGGAATAGCAATGACAGGTTCGTGATGTTTATCAAAGAGCCATTGTATAGTTAGCACTTGCCGGGCAGGGTGGCTCACTGTCCTCCCCGGGGATGCAAGTTTTTTGTTTGAGTATCTACTAAATCAATCAGCTCCTGCTGCGGGGCTGAGGGCAAGGATCTAACAGGAATTGATTTATTTCCAGCCGTCTGACTTCCCCCTACTGAATCAATTCTTTGGCTTAGTGATTGTACCAGAGCTCGGAGATCAGCAGTGGATGTGCTGTATAGTAATTGTCGTGGCACTCCCATCGCCAAGGCTCTGCGCCACAGATCATTACGTTCCTTATCAAACTTTAGTTTGAACTCTGATTTAGGCTTAGTGGTGTGGACCTGACGAACTCGTCAAGGGGGTGGTTCTGGTGGTTTCCCAGTGGTCGGTCCAATCCAACCCATGCGGCGCCCATAATTCACTATCTCTTGTACAAACTCGCTCCAGGTGGGAATTGACTGATCCCTGTGTCTCCCAACTCGGGGTGCACGGTAAGGTACAGCATTAGCCTCCCCGGTGGCTCTGATCCTATCCTGGACATTAGCTACATATGTCTTTAGGCTGTCCGGGAGGCCACGGATGAGGGGAGTTAACCTTGCTGGGTCAATAGGGGCTAGCATTGGGGATTTCCTTAACACATCCCTCTCATACATTGCTTGTATGCAGGCTGCCTTTTGTACGGACACAGCCAAGTCAGAGAATCCTGATGTTTTGATAACAAGGGGATCTCCTCTTTCTTGCGGGTCTATGCCACCAGCCCAATAGGCAGCCCGTGTCGTTAATGAATAATTATGATTGCCTGGTGTAGTGGTTAAAAACACTCCAGGGCCCCAATAGCCTCCTGCTTCTTCCTCGCTTAGTAAAATTCGGTGTCCCCCCCGTAAGGGAGACTCGCCACACGTATTCCGTCTCGGACTCCTCCGGGTTCCTGGAATACTTTTCCTGCAACTTTGCTAATTCAGCAGGAGACCAGGGAATGGTGCGTACAGTAGTACGAACATCATCATCCCCCTCATTTGTAGTTTCAGTTTTAATCAGTGGTCGTATAGGCACAGGTTCTGGGGTAAGATCAAAATCTTCCACCGGTTCATCATTATCGTTATCATACCAGATGTCTCCATCCCATGTCTCGGGATCTGCACAGTGTATTAATTTGCGGATCTGTTTAGCCGAGACCGAGGATGGCATTTGATTCAGTAAAAGATTTAACTTTTCCTGCAGTTGTTTTTCTCGCCTTTCCGCTGAGGCTAATAGCATTTTAAGTTCCCTATTTTCTGTTTTTAAGCTTTGGTTTTCAATCACGAGGACATCTACTCGTGTTCCCAATTTCTCACCTTTTTCCTTTTCAAAGGTTAATGAAGTTTTCAATACTTCATTTTCTGATTTCAGAGAGGCATATTCTACATCTGCAATTCGTTCGGGGGGAGGGGACTCTTTAATTTCCCTTTGTGCACAGGATAAACAAGCCCCCAACACTGCACAAACAATTCCTTTGCCTTTACCTTTTTTAATCTTTTGCTCACTTCTACACTGTTCTATCCTCTCTATCACTTTGTCCTCATCTTTCCAAAATTTTTGGGCCCATTCTATTCCCGCTTGGGATGGTGCACACTTATATTTTTGCAGCAGTTTATCCATGGCAATCCTGTCCGTGACGCCAATTTTACTGTCGCGTGAAAGGGTACAAGTCTGATATGTGGCTGAGGGAGGCCCTCCCGTTGAGTCACGAGGTTCAGAAAGGACCCCCTTGCTTTCTAAACTCCTTCTCAGAGAGGAGCCTAGGTGAGGCTAGGTCCAGTCTTAGTCCCAGACTTGGTCAACGGTTTATGTCTAAAGGGTTATGTGCGTAGCCACTTATCAGAGTCAACGTTTGCCTGTCAGAGCCCCGCTAAGGACTTTCACTGAAACAGTTTCGCAAAGTTGAAAAGAAAAATAGGTAATTTATTGAAGCGACAGATATAAAAAGTTCGGAATTGCCGTTGATAAATGCACTAACTGCAACAATTTTGAGCTCAAGTTAATAGTTCAGCGCTTTTGTTAATGATAGTTTTCCCAGGGTAACATCCGACATAATCGGAGGCGCAAGTCTTACCAAAGAGGCGTCCCTGCTTGGGGAGGAGAGAGGTCCAGGCCCGTCGACCCGTCAGGATAGTTGGAGTTCTCGTCCTCAGAAAAGAGGATTCTAAATGCCAGATTTATACTTTTGGCGAGGTGGGACTAAGTCAGGTCTTGTGTGTCGATTGGCCCTTAACAAGGCTTGTTGTGCAGTTGATCGGGGCTGGGGGGGGGAAGTGGCAGAGAACAAAGGCGTTCAGTACAGAGGAGCGGTGGTCTGTTTAGTTTTACCAAAGTAACATCAAGCTGTGAAGGCTCCCCCTCACCCCAGGCGTCACTTAGTTGATTAAGGAGCAGACCCCGTCAGGTGCTGCATCTTGTTAAGATGAACAAATTGCTCATCTCCTGCCCCTGTTCAGGTCCAGTGCTTATCAGTGCAAGATAAGCAAGTTGCTCAATCCCTGCTCTTGCCCAAGCTGGACTCCCCCAGGGCCCCTTCTGCTGGGTCATAATGGCCCTGTATTCGGCACCAACAAGCCTGGACAAGTCCGGCATCCCACAGTGACTCAGAGGATTGAGAAATAACAAAGAAATTATGCAATTCTTGTTGGAGCCATTTGGTTACCTCAAGCCCAGTCTCTATACATCGTGATAGATCTCTGCCTTTCAGTAAGCAAGTTCAAGTTATACAGAAGGTAAATATAAGATATGAAAGCTTTGAATGTATTCATACTGAAGACCCATACTTAAAGAACAATTGTCTTTTTAAATAGAAATATTTTGTCTTTTTTTTAGCTCTGTTGAATTGTAAGTTAATGTGTGATTTGCTGTAAGTAGTATTTCCTTTCTAAAGCTGGCAACTGGCAAGTAATTTGCTTTCAAAGCAGGATGGCCTAAGTGAAAAGGACTATCTAAATAAAAGAAACTGATTTACATGAATATAATACTGAAATGCCAGGGGGTTTTGAGGGAACACAATATACCTGAAAATAATTGTGGCTGATGTTGCACCAAAGGATAAGAATTTGCATCTCTCTGGAACACTTTTCATATGGTTTTGAAATACCTGAAATGCATGATCTCAGCAGGAGATTCTTCAAGATTTGAGCTAGAAATATCAAGCCCAAGAATATCAAGTATTGCTCTAGAAAACCACTGATAGTTATGTGAACATGAAAGCTTTGTCTCCAGAACCCTAAAAATGTTTGTTTATTATTTGTCAGCCTTTTCAGAGATGCCGAAGAGTGCAGCTCTGGTGCCAGCCCGACCTGCAGCGGAGCGGCAGATCTAGGCGCACAGGGGGTTTTTCCTGACTTTCCAGAGGCAGGGAAACGCCAGGGACGCGGAAGAGACGCGCCACGAGCCGGCTGCTCTCGCGGGAACCACTGACGAGACCTGGGCGTTGCCAAAGACAACGGCGCTCACCCCCCGACGCCTATAAGCAGCACCCTAGGGAGCGCTAGCGACCCGGAGCACTGGCAAACAGAGCGGGCAAACAGAGCGTCGTGTGTTAGCCAGGGCGTGGTGCGGCAGTTCGCGCAGGCAGGGCGAGTGGGCAGCATATAGTCAGTCTAACTGCTCAAGAGGGGAGTCCACTGGTGGTCATCACTCTCTCATAGAAGGAGTTCAGCCATGGCACCCACCAGGCAGAAAGCCCTAAGCTCTGTGCTCACCAGGAAGCATGTGGCAACCCAGACAGAGCTGCCACAGAAGCATGCAGCCACCCAGCTCTCGGGCTGTAGGGAGTGTCTGAACTTGGCACTGGCAGGGGAAGGCAGTAGTGAGACTGGCTGCCTGAGGTGTGACCAGGTGGATGACCTGCTCAGCCTGGTGGCAGAACTCCGTGAGGAAGTGGAGAGGTTAAGGAGCATCAGAGAGGCTGAGAGAGAGATAGACTGGTGGAGCCAAGCTCTGCCCTCCCTGAGGCAGAAACAGGGACAGCTAACAGACCAAAGCCAAAGTGAAGGGGACCCTGTATCCTCCCCTTGCCAGGCAGAAGGCAGCAGCCTCAAAGAGGGGAGCGAGTGGAAACAAGTCCATGTGTGGCCCGGCAGGCGAACCTTCTTCTCCTCACCCACCTTGCCATCCCACGTACCCCTGTGCAACAGGTGCGAGGATCTGGCTGTGGAAGGCCACTTGAGCGAGGATATGGATGACAGTCAGGCTACTCCAGAGGTAGCACCTAGGCCCCAAAGGCCCATGCCTCGGGTCGTGACCACCCCAACAAAGAAGAAAAAGAGAGTTATAGTCGTAGGGGACTCCCTTCTGAGGGGTACAGAGGGCCCGATATGCAGGGCAGACCCTCCTCTCAGAGAAGTCTGCTGCCTCCCCGGGGCCTGTGTTAAGCATATCGCTAGGAAACTCCCCAGCCTGGTGCAGCCCTCTGACTATTACCCACTGCTGCTCCTCCATGTGGGTGGGGATGAAGCAGAGACATGCACCATGAAAGCGATCAAAAGGGACTTCAGGCTCTTAGGGCAGTCACTGAAGGATTCGGGAGTGCAGGTAATATTCTCTTCCCTCCTTCCAGTTGAGGGCAGCAATGGTGGGTGGAACAGGTGGACGCAGTCCACAAATGCATGGCTCCGTGGCTGGTGTCAACGCCACAACTTTGGGTTCTTTGACAATGGGGCAGCCTACACGGCACCAGGCCTGATGAACCCTGATGGGATTCATCTCTCTCAAAGGGGGAAGAGGATCTTTGCCCAGGAACTAGCAGGGCTCATCGACAGAGCTTTAAACTAGGCTCAAAGGGGGAGGGGCATAACATCAGGCTTGCCAGCGACATGTTGTGGGATGATGTGCCCAGGTTGGAGGGACAGGGTGCTGGCGAGGGCCCTCAGCCTACTGCTCAGAGACGTGCTGGATGCACTACAGCACGCTCGAAGCCTAGAGGAGACGAGCCGGGGGCTCTGAATGAAACAGGAACCGACGGGGTAACACTGGGAAGATACATCAAAAGAATCCCAGCCACCCCAGCCAATAAGTCAGCCTCATCGGGGGCACAACTGAAATGCCTCTACGTGAACGCATGGAGCATGGGGAATAAACAAGGGGAGCTGGAGACGTGTGCGTGCCTGCAAGGCTATGGCCTTATTGGCATTACAGAGACGTGGTGGGATAGCTCCTATGACTGGAGTGTTGGGATGGAAGGGTACAGGCTCTTTAGGAAGGACAGGCAGGGCAGATGAGGAGGGGGTGTTGCCCTCTATGTCAGTGACCAGCTGGAGTGCATGGAGCTCCACCTGGGGATGGATGAGGAGCCCACCAAGAGCCTATGGGTCAGGATTAAAGGGAGGGCTGGGGCAGGGGACATCATAGTGGGGGTCTGCTACAGGCCACCTGACCAGGGGGACCGAGCAGATGAAGCCCTCTATAGGCAGATAGGAGCAGCCTCACACTCACAAGCCCTGGTCCTTGTGGGGGACTTCAACCACCCTGACATCTGCTGGAGGGACAACACAGCAGGGCACAAGCAATCCAGGAAGTTCCTGGAATGTGTCGATGACAACTTTCTCCTCCAAGTGATAGAGGAGCCCACGAGGAGAGGTGCCATGCTGGACCTTGTTCTTACCAATAAGGAGGGCCTGGTAGGGGATGTGAAGCTCAAGGGCAGCCTTGGCTGCAGTGACCACGACATGGTGGAATTCAGGATCCTCAGGGCAGCAAGGAGGGCAATCAGCAAGCTCACTACCCTGGACTTCAGGAGAGCAGACTTTGGCCTCTTGAGGGATCTGCTTGGTAGAATACCATGGGACAAAGCCCTGGAAGGAAGAGGGGTCCAAGACAGCTGGCTAATATTCAAGGATTACCTCCTCCAAGCTCAGGAGAGAGGCATCCCAACAAAGAGGAAGTCAGGCAAAAATACCAAGAGGCCCCCATGGATGAACAAGGAGCTCCTGGGCAAAGTCAAACACAAAAAAAGGAAGCCTACAGAGGGTGGAAGCAAGGGCAGGTAGCCTGGGAGGAATACAGAGAAACTGTCTGAGCAGCCAGGGAGCAGGTTAGGAAAGCCAAAGCCCTGATAGAAATTAGTCTGGCCAGGGATGTTAAGGACAACAAGAAAAGCTTCTATAGGTATGTTAGGGATAAAAGGAGGACGAGGGAAAAATGTGGGTCCCCTCAGGAATGAAACGGGTGACCTGGTTACCCAGGATATGGAGAAGGCTGAGGTACTCAACGACTTCTTTGCCTCAGTCTTCACTGGCAAATGCTTGAGCCACACTGCCCAGGTCACAGAAGGCAGGGACTGGGAGAATGCAGAACTGCCCACTGTAGGAGAAGATCAGGTTCGAGAATATCTAAGGAACCTGAAGGCGCACAAGTCCATGGGACCTGATGAGATGCATCCGCGGGTCTTGAGGGACCTGGTGGATGAAGTGGCCAGGCCACTCTCCATCGTATTTGAGAAGTCCTGGCAGTCTGGTGAAGTTCCCACTGACTGGAAGAGGGGAAACATAACCCCCATTTTTAAGAAGGGTAAAAAGGAAGACCCAGGGAACTACAGGCCGGTCAGTCTGGCCTCCGTGCCTGGCAAGATCGTGGAGCAGACCCTCCTGGAGACTATGCTCAGGCACATGGAAAACAAGGAGGTGATTGGTGACAGCCAACATGGCTTTACTAAGGGCAAATCGTGCCTAGCAAATTTGGTGGCCTTCTATGATGGGGTTACAGTGTTGGTGGACAAGGGAAGAGTGACCGAGGTCATCTCCCTGGACTTGTGCAAGGCATTTGACACTGTCCCGCATGACATCCTTGTCTCTAAATTGGAGAGACATGGATTCGATGGATGGACCACTCGGTGGATAAGGAATTGGCTGGATGGTCGCACTCAAAGAGTTGTGGTCAACGACTCAATGTCCAAGTGGAGAATGGTGACGAGTGGCATTCCTCAGGGGTCTGTACTGGGACGGGCACTGTTCAACATTTTTGTCAGTGACATGGACAGTGGGATCGAGTGCACCCTCAGCAAGTTTGCCGACAACACCAAGCTGTGTGGTGGGGTCGACACGCTGGAGGGAAGGGATGCCATCCAGAGGGACCTGGACAGGCTGGAGAGGTGGGCCCTTGCGAACCGCATGAAGTTCAACAAGGCCAAGTGCAAGGTCCTGCACGTGGGTTGGCGCAATCCCAAGCACAACTACAGGCTGGGCGAGGAATGGATTGAAAGCAGCCCCGAGGAGAAGGACTTGGGGGTGTTGATTGATGAAAAGCTCAACATGAGCCGGCAGTGTGCGCTTGCAGCCCAGAAAGCCAACCGTGTCCTGGGCTGCATCAAAAGATGCATGACCAGCAGGTCAAGGGAGGTGATCCTGCCCCTCTGCTCCTCTTGTGAGACCCCACCTGGAGTACTGCATCCAGCTCTGGGGGCCCCAGTACAGGAGAGAGACATGGAGCTGTTGGAGCGAGTCCAGAGGAGGGCCACGAAGCTGATCAGAGGGCTGGAGCACCTCTCCTATGAGGACAGGCTGAGAGAGTTGGGATTGTTCAGCCTGGAGAAGAGAAGGCTCCAGGAAGATCTAATTCCAGCTTTCCAGTACCTGAAGGGGGCCTACAGGCAAGATGGGGAGGGACTGTTTATGAGGGAGTGTAGTGACAGGACAAGGGGTAATGGGTTTAAGCTGAAGGAGGGTCGATTTAGATTAGATGTTAGAAAGAAATTCTTTACTGTGAGGGTGGTGAGGCAGTGGAACAGGTTGCCCAGAGAGGTTGTGGATGCCCCCTCCCTGGAAGTGTTTAAGACCAGGTTGGATGAGGCTTTGGGCAACATGGTCTAGTGGAGGGTGTCCCTGCCCATGGCAGCTGGGGTTGGAACTAGATGATCTTTGAGGTCCCTTCCAACCCAAACCATTCTATTATTCTATGATTCTATGATCTAAGTTTAATGCATAAGAATTGTGAGACATTCTCCTCTCTAATATTATATAATCTTATGTTTCGCTAAATACTGTCTAAGGAGACTATGGCTTCCTGGTCTTCTGAATCAGAATAAAATAAATATGACAGATATAGAAGAACAAGAAAAACGACAACTCAATTCACACACTTTACGGCCTGTTCCTGTTTCTCTTAAACTAATGGAAATTCAGAACTTTGCTTTATCTTAAGTCACTGTGGCTTGTAGCTTCATCCTTCCACTTTTTTTCATAACCAGAAAAACAAATGCCACTTCCTAGATAATGAGACAGTGGTTAATTCTTTCAACAATGGGATAATCGCTTATTTTAACCTCACTGAAAGTTCAGTCAAGTGATACTATTGCTTAAACATCTATGAATGCAGAAACATAATGTAAAATTTGCATTCATTTATGTATCTAATTTGTTTCCAGTGCATAATTTTTTGTCTATGCCTTTGCTGACAAGTCCTAGAAGCTGCTATGCCTGTGCAGAAGAGTTTGAATTAATAGTGCTACATAACTAGGGATGTTTTTCATAGCCATGCTGATTGTCAAATGAAGCACATGACTGGGAAAGTCAGCACGGATTCACCAAGGGCAAATCATGCTTGACAAACCTGATTGCCTTCTATGACACAGTAACTTGTTCAGTTGATGTGGGGCGAGCAGTGGACATTGTCTACCTGGATTTCTCCAAGGCTTTTTATATGGTTCCCCACGGCCTCCTCCTAGAGAAACTGATCTGTTATGGTCTAGACAAGTGGTCCGTATGGTGAGTGGGGAACTGGCTGACAGGCCGCACCCAGAGGGTGGTGGTAAATAGCTCTTTTTCGAACTGGCAACCTGTCACAAGTGGGGTCTCCCAGGGCTTGATACTGGGCCCAGCGCTGTTTAATATCTTCGTAAGTGATCTGCATGATGGGATCAAGTGCACCCTGATGAAGTTTGCGGATGATACCAAATTGAGTGGGGAAGTAGACACTTCAGAAAGGAGAGCTACCCTGCAGGAAGACCTGGATAGGCTGGAGGAGTGGGCTAACAAGAACCTTATGAAGTTCACTAAGGACAAGTGTAAGGTCTTGCACCTGGGAAAACATAATCCAGGAGTGCAGCACAGACTGGGATCCACCTGGCTGGAGAGCAGCTCTGTGGAAAGGGACCTAGGGTTCCTAGTGAACAAGAAGCTCAATACGAGTGAACAGCGTGTTGCAGTGGCAAAGAAAGCCAACAGGATGCTGGGTTGCATCAACAAGGGCATCACCAGCAGAGAAGTCATTATCCCACTCTACTCAGCACTTGCCAGGCCACACCTGGAATACTGCATTCAGTTTTGGTCCCCACTATATAAAAAAGATGTGGACAGGCTGGAGAGGGTCCAGAGGAGGGCCACGAAGATGATCAAAGGACTGGGAAGCCTGCCATATGAGGAAAGGCTGAGAGAACTGGGTTTGTTCAGCCTTGAGAAAAGAAGGCTTAAGGGTGACCTCATCACCATGTTCCAGTACTTAAAAGGTGGCTACAAAGAAGATGGAAATTGCCTTTTTACAAGGAGTCACATGGAAAAGATGAGGGGTAACGGGTGCAAGTTACTCCTGGGGAGATTCCAATTGGACTCTAGAGGAAAATTTTTCACAATGAGAACAATCGTCCATTGGAATAATCTCCCCAGGGAAGTGGTGAATTCCCCAACATTGGACACTTTTAAGATTCAGCTGGACGGGGTACTGGGCCATCTTGTCTAGATAATGCTTTTGTCTAGATGGAGCTTTTGCCAGGAAAGGTTGGACCAGATGATCCTTGAGGTCCAACTTGGGATTCTATGATTCTATGAATATGGTCTGATCTCCTTCAAAGCAAGGGCTAGAGAAACATAACCCAGAGGTCTTTGCGTTATGATTTTGATGTTTGCATTACAGCTGCAGTGTGTTAAGCACCACACGTGCAGAGTCAGGGATAGCAAGCCTCGGCACACTCAGTCCAGACAGGACAGACTAGACACAGGAGAACAAGGTGCAGATGAGGGGAGCAACGTTTCAATGTGATTGTCACGTAAAAGGTAAAGTCTGATGTGTGGCTGAGGGAGGCCCTCCCGTTGAGTCACGAGGTTCAGAAAGGACCCCCTTTCTAAACTCCTCAGAGAAGAGCCTAGGTGCAGCTAGGTCCAGTCTTAGTCCCAGACTTGGTCAACGGTTCATGTCTAAAGGATTATGTGTGTAGCCACATATCAGAGTCAATGTTTGCCTGTCAGAGCCCCCAAAGGACTTTCACTGACTTAGTTTCACAAAGTTGAAACAGATAGAAAGTTTATTAAAGCAACAGATATAAAGAGTTCAGAATTGCCGTTGATAAATGCACTTACTGCAATAGCACTAATATATGACTATGATTAAAATTATAATGCTAGCAAAATACTATCCTGGGTATTCTCACTGAAAAGGTGAAATCGCAATTGCTTACCAAGAAGGCGTCCCCATCTTGGGTGGAGGAGAAGGAGCACAGCCCACTGACTACCTCTTCGGGGTCTTCAATTTCTTCTCTCGCCCCAGGGGTAACTTCCTCAATATCCTTCATATCCCAGTGTGTTGGGTTTGCATGGCAAGGTTTTGGTAGCGGGGCGGGGGGGGGCTACAGGGGTGGCTTCTGTGAGAAGTTGCTAGAAGCAGCTTCCCCTGTGTCTGATAGAGCCAATGCCAGCCAGCTCCAAGATGGACCCGCCACTGGCCAAGGCCAAGCCAATCAGCGCCTCTGTGATAACGTATTTAAGAAGGGGAAAAATACAAGTTAGAGAGAGAGCTTTTGCAGCTGGAGAGAGGAGTGAGATGATGTAAGAAACTCTGCAGACACCAAGGTCAGTGCAGAAGGAGGGGAGGGGAGGTGCTCCAGATGCCGGAGCAAAGATCCCCCTGCAGCCCATGGTGAAGACCATGGTGAAGCAGGCTGTCCCCCTGCAGCAGCCCATGGAAGAAGGATGAGGGGGTGTAGAGATTCCACCTGCAGCCTGTGGAGGACCCCATGCCAGAGCAGGTGGAGGCACCTGAAGGAGGCTGTGGCCCCGTGGGAAGCCCACGCTGGAGCAAGCTCCTGGCAGGACCTGTGGACCCATGGAGAGAGAGAATCCCCCACCAGAGCAGGTTTTCTGGCAGGACTTGTGACCCTGTGGGGGACCCACGCTGGAGCAGTCTGCTCCTGAAGGTTTGCACCCTGTGGGAAGGACTCACGCTGGAGCAGTTCGTGAAGGACTGTACCCCGTGGGAGGGACTCCATGTTGGAGCAGGGGAACAATGAGAGGAGTCCTCCCCCTGAGGATGAAGAAGCGGCAGAAACAATGTGTGATGAACTGACTGTAACCCCCATTCCCCATCCCCCTGTGCTGCTGAGTGGGGGGAGGAGGTTGAAGCTGGGAGTGAAGTTGAGCCTGGGAAGATGGGAGGGGTGGGGGGAGGTGTTTTAAGATTTGCTTTTATTTCTCATTCCTCTACTCTGTTTTGCTTGGTAATAAATTAGATGAATTCCCTCTCTAAGTTCAGTCTGTTTTGCTCGTGATGATAATTAGTGAGTGATCTCTCCCTGTCCTTATCTCGACCCACAAGCTTTTTGTTATACCTTTTCTCCCCTGTCTAGTGAAGGAGGGGGAGTGATAGAGTGGCTCTGGTGGGCACCTGGCCCCCAGCCAGGGTCAACCCACCACACCCAGTCTCAGCTGTTCCCTCCCAGGGGTGACGTTTAACATGATTTGGGTGGAGAGTCAAGTACTATAGTCATATGTGTTTAGCTTGTACTTCTTTTAGCTCATTAGCATATTTAGGGGTGTCAACTTTAATATTCATTTTGTGGACAATGAAGCAAAAGGTCTCACTCCCGGCACCACGGCCTTCAAAATTCTGTGTAGAAACCATCTATCTGTTTATTCCGCATTCTCTAGCCAAAACAGGGCTGTCTTGCCACTGTAAGATTCCCTCCTTTTGCTTTTCCTTTTCAGTGGGCAGAACAGGAACCCAGAGCTACCTGTATAAACACTTAAATGAACCAGGAGGGCAAAATGTCACACTCTAAACACTTTAAACAGTGGGGTTTGTGTGTAGAGGGAAATCAGTGTTAATTTAAAAATCAAGTCTTAATACCTTCTGTAATCCAAGCTGATTGGCTTGGCCTTGGCCAGCGGCGGCTCTGTCTTGGAGCTGGCTGGCATAGGCTTCTAGCAACTTCTCACAGAAGCTACCCCTGTAGCCTCCCCCCCAGCTACTAGCACCTTGCCATGCAAACCCAATACACAAACTTTTCATTTTATGTCTTCAGAAGTTTCATTTGTTGTTATCTATGGGACTAAGGTGCAGGCTCTTCACTGGAGGCCCTATTCCTGTTGTAGCTATTCTGCACTTGCCATACAGTGACTTTGGGGGGTTCACGCTGCCTCTTCAGGGCTTGTTTCATCCTGGGGTTTTTAACAAAGTGGCACTAGAAGATAATTAGTTCTTGATTAATATGTTCTGAGCTAAGAAAAGGGAAGAATTTAGTTGGTAAATGACTGCATTGCTGGCTGAACATATAGCCGTACTACATTGTTTTTGCTATCTAAAAGTGAGGAAAACTTATGGGAGTAATGTTAAAATCACTATTCCTGCAGCTGAAGTGCATGGTATTTGGGTTAGTGTCTCTTGCCAGTTATAATACATTCCTAATGTTTAACTCTGCCCTGATCCTTCCTGTGACATTTGTACTATTTGAGCATAGCATATCATATGGCCATGATGTGTAAGTATGAGAGTCAGGATTTCTGAGATGCCAGTGTCTACATCTGTCACAAGTATGTGAAATGTTCTTGGGTTCCTACTCTCTTGTTTCTGCCTACCACACTTCACTGACTCTACTTTGTGCCATACACCCTCTTTTATTAAAAGAAGAAAAAAAAATTTTGAAGACCTAAAAAAAGAAAATCCAGATTAAAATGGTACTCTACAGAAATTTACATCTGCCTAAATATATGGCATGGAAATGTGTTCATCTATGTTAGAGAGAAAACTGTGGTGGTCATTCTTAAATACAAATTATTATGAACACAAGACAACTGTGATTTTATATTCATAAATGCATATTTGGAAATAGCTTCCAAAGAAGCTATAACTCAGTTCAGTAAACAGTATAGTAACTGATATGTTTTAATTAATCAAAAGCCAGTGTAATTTTCTTCTTAGTATGGAGAAGGATAATATAATTTAAAAGCATTAGCTGTTTGTGCTTAATCAAAAGTATTAACAGTGGTGGTGAAATCCCTTCCAATTGCCCTGACTTACTGTTATTTTGGCATCAAAGTAACAAAGTAACTTTCAATAAAGCATTCTTTATTTCAGATAGAGACTTTTGAAATTGATAGTGTCTCTAATATGATACCAACCAAATTTGCCTTGGGGTTCTTTTGCGTTGGCAATGTGTGGTGGGTTGACCTTGGCTGGACACCAGGTGCCCACCAAAGCCACTCTATCACTCCCCTGCTCAGATGGACAGGGAAGAGAAAATATAATGAAAGGCTTGCGGATCAAGATAAGGACAGGGAGAGATCACTCAGCAATTACCGTCACAGGCAAAACAGACTCAACTTGGAGAAAATTAGTTTAATTTATTACTGAGCAAAATCAGAGTAGGGTAATCAGAAAATAAAACCAAGTCTTAAAACACATTCATCTCATCACTCCCTTCTTCCTGGGCTTAACTTTATACCTGAATTCTCTACCTCCTCCCCCTCCAGCAGCATAGGAGGATGGGGAATGGGGGTTGCAGTCAGTTGTTGTTTTTGCTGTTCCTTCCTCCTCAGGGGGAGGACTCCTCACACTCTTTCCCTGCTCCAGCGTCGGGTCCCTCTCATGGGAGAAAGTTCTCCACGAACTTCTCCAACATGAGTCCTTCCCACAGGCTGCAGTTCTTCATGAACTGCTCCAGCATGGGTCCCTTCCACAGGGTACAGTCCTTCAGGAGCAGACTGCTCCAGCATGGGTCCCCCACGGGGTCACAAGTCCTGCCAGAAAACCAGCTCCAGCATGGGCTCCTCTCTCTCCATGGGTCCACAGGTCCTGCCAGGAGCTTGCTCCAGCGTGGTCTTCCCACAGGGCCACAGCCTCCTTCAGGTGCCTCCACCTACTCTGGTGTGGGGTCCTCCACAGGCTACAGGTGGATATCTGCTCCACCATCAACCTCCATGGGCTGCTGCAGGGGGACAGCCTGCTTCACCATGGTCTTCTCCATGGGCTGCGAATCTCTGCTCCAGTGCCTGGAGCACCTCCTCCTTGCAGAGGAGGTGGCCTTGGTGTCTGCAGAGTTTCTTACATTTTCTCACTCCTCTCTCTGGCTGCAAAACTGCTGTTTTGGTTTGGGTTTTTTTTCCCTTCTTAAATATGTTATCAATCACAGAGGTGTTACCACCATTGCTGATTGGCTCAGCCTTGGCCAGTGGCAGGTCCATCTTGGAGCTGACTGGCATTGGCTCTGTTGGACATAGGGGAAGCTTCTAGCAACTTTTCACAGAAGCCACCCCTGTACCCCCTGCACTACCAAATCCTTGCCATGCAAATCCAATACAGGAGGGTAATTAAAATATATATATATACTTCAGCTGTACGAAATCTTTTGCTAAAATGAGATCGGTGGCTTATGAACTCTCACTTGAAGCTTTTTCTGCTTTGTATAGCTTCAAGAGCTGTTCAGGTAATTTATTTATCAGTCTGGTGAGAATTTTCTTTTAAAAACATCATTCTGAGTTGCTTGAAATGCAAAAAGGAGGGGTTTGAATAATTTAAATTTTTTTTGGCCTTTTAATTTTATATTTCATTTTCAGTTGTCCTTTAACCTTTTAAAATTAGATTTAGGTCAAATTTTAAATATAAAAATTGTCTTTAAACAAAACATTGCCTTTTTTGTATAATATTGGAGTTGGTACTAAGTTCGGGGGGTGGGGAAGCTTTTTGCGGACATTTTTGCATCTCAATTCTGTGAAATTCAATTTGAATTTACAGTTATTTTCAACTTCTCCCAAACTGTATTTTTAGTGTGACAAGAGAAGTGGATTTGGAGTAATAAATAGGAGGAGTATTCTCAGCCAGAGTATTTTACATATCCGTGAAGTTGGTATTTCTGAATGAGAGTTCTGAAAGATAAGGGGGAAGGAGAGAGCACTGTGAATGGAGAAATGAGAATCTCCATGGAAGCAGTCACAGAAAACAAAACAGGACAAGATTTCAGGAGTGCAATCAGAAGAGTAAGTGAAGGAGACTGATGGTGGAATCTGGATTCTGAGTTTTGTTCAAAAACAGATCTTGAGAAACTTTGAGGTGTAAAAGATCTGTACTTCAGAGTCTGGAACCCACACTGGAGAATGAGACTTCCAGCTAGCAAAAGCACTATGTTTGATGAGTTTGAGATGAAAATTGTGGAAAGATGCATGATAGTTCTGGGCTGAGGGGGCAGAGTTTTTTAAGATGAGAAATACTGAGTACATTTGTAATGGGAATGGAGAGGCAGAAGATAATGAAAGGTTAGAGGAAAGCCTGAAGGAGAGGAAGAGAGTAATAGGACAGAGAGCAAGAGGAAGCTAAAGGAGATAGAGTAGACAAGAAAAAAAAATTGCCATCTGCTTAATACTTGAGAGCAATCTTCAGATTGTTTCAGCATTAATCCACTCCTTTCTTCCTTCCTCAAAATAAAAGAAAGCAGAGGGGAAAAGCCTTACAAGAATTCCTCTGGCTGGTGACCTCGTGGCTGCATTCAGACCATTGCCAGTCTGGAGAAGCTGTTAGGCAACTCCCTAGTATCTTTTATCTATGCTGCTTGGAGGTCTCTTGGTAAGCAGAAGATTGATGTGACCTGTAATTATCTTCTCTTTCCTGGAGTCTTCCTTAGAATAGCTTGAATGTTTGGATATTTGGTACTATTAGTGTGCTCTACATAATGTCCCCAAAGCACTTTTGGGATACCTGGAAAAGAAGCTGGGCCTCTTATGGGCTGGCCTGGCAAAGGAGGTATCCTTACTTTTTGGCAAAGCAGCACTACCCATTCTGTCTTGTGGTGGGTTGACCCTGGCTGAGGGCCAGGTGCCCACCAGAGCCGCTCTATCACTCCCCTCTTTCATTAGACAGGGGAGAAAAGGTACAATGAAAAAAAAAAAAAACTTACGGGTCGAGATAAGGACAGGGAGAGATCATTCTCTAATTATCATCATGAGCAAAACAGACCGAACTTAGAGAGGGAATTCATCTTATTTATTACTAAGCAAAACAGAGTAGAGCAATGAGAAATAAAGCCAAATCTTAAAAACACCTCCCCCCACCCCTCCCATCTTCCCGGGCTCAACTTCACTCCCGGCTTCAACCTCCGCCCCCCCCAGCGGCACAGGGGGACGGGGAGTGGGGGTTACGGTCAGTTCCTCACGCGGTGTTTCTGCCGCTTCTTCATCCTCAGGGGGAGGACTCATTGTTCCCCCGCTCCAGCGTGGGGTCCCTCTCACGGGAGACAGTCCTTCACGGCCTTCTCCAGCGTGAGTCTCCTCCACGGGGTGCAGACCTTCAGGAGCAAACTGCTCCAGCGTGGGTCCCCCACGGGGTCACAAGTCCTGTCAGCAAACCTGCTCTGGCGTGGGCTCCTCTCTCCACGGATCCACAGGTCCTGCCAGGAGCTTGCTCCAGCGCGGGCTTCCCACGGGGCCACAGCCTCCTTCAGGTGTCTCCACCTGCTCCGGCGTGGGGTCCTCCACGGGCTGCAGGTGGAATCGCTACACCCCCTCATCCTTCCTCCATGGGCTGCAGGGGGACAGCCTGCTTCACCATGGTCCTCACCACGGGCTGCAGGGGAATCTTGCTCCGGCGCCTGGAGCACCTCCTCCCCCTCCTTCTTCACTGACCTTGGTGTCTGCAGATGTTCTTACATCTTCTCACTCCTCTCTCTGGCTGCAAAAGCGCTCTCTAACTGTTTTTGTCTTTCTTAAATATGTTATCACAGAGGCGCTGATTGGCTTGGCCTTGGCCAGCGGCGGGTCCGTCTTGCAGCCGGCTGGCATTGGCTCTGTCAGACACAGGGGAAGCTTCTAGCAGCTTCTCACAGAAGCCACCCCTGTAGCCCCCCCGCTACCAAAACCTTGCCACGCAAAACCAACACAGTCTGAATGATACTATCCTTGAGTCATTGCCCCCATGGGGAGAGCTGACATGTTGGAAGGCCTGGAGGCAGGCTGTTGATTGGTACAGGCTGCACTATCCTGTGAATTTTGTTGTTCTGCTTTGGATCTTTCTTGGTTATTTTGAAATTTTTGCCTCAAACTATCTGCTGGTCATGGTGAATGAGATATAGAAGTTTTTGGTACATGACATCCAGCCTTCTCACCATCATTTCTACCCTACCAGGCTTTTCTTGTATTCCCTCTTGCCCTGCCTGTGCAGTCATCCTTTGAACTAAACATACATAGTGACTAATGTTCTATTAATCTCTCCACATGTTTCATTCCAGCCTCTTTCTGGGCTGTTTTAGGCCTTCTCTTTTAATTTTTCTAAAGCATAGGGAGTATCATTTCAGCTTGCTCTTGCACAGTCACAGCTGAATCCATCTGTGCTCATTCAAGTATGTCCTTATTCATGCACTACTTATTGACAGGTGTAGTTCTTGGAAATGTAATAGGTCCCTATCCACCAAGTCATATTCATCCAGTAGCTGAAAAATGATGAGGAGCCATTCATCAAGAGTATGAACTCCTTTTGAAAGGTAGGACTGAGGGGTATGACATTTAACTGTACCTGTCAATATTGACATATCATATAGTCATTGTGGCAGCTAGAACATATTGAAGGAGAGTGTCTGTGGTATGATTAGGAAAAAAGACCATGCTGTTAGCCTGGTGCTTGAAAATTGCTTGCTGTCATGGTTTAACCCCAGCCAACAACTAAGCACCACACAGCCGCTCGCTCACTCCCCCCTGGTGGGATGGGGGAGAGAATTGGAAGAGAGAAAGTGAGAAAACTGATAGGTTGAGATAAAGACAGTTTAATAGGTAAAGCAAAATCCACTCACAGAAGCAAAGCAAAGCAAAGCAAGGAATTCATTCACCGCTTCCCATTGGCAGGCAGGTGTTCAGCCATCTCCAGGAAAGCAGGGCTCCATCATGCGTAATGGTTACTTGGGAAGACAAATGCCATCACTCCAAACATCCCTCCCCATCCTTCCTCTTCCCCTCACCCCTTATATGCTGAGCATGATGTCATATGTCCCTTTGGTCATTTGGGGTCAGCTGTCCCGGCTGTGTTCCCTCCCAACTTTTTGTGCATCCCCAGCCTACTTGCTGGTGGGGTGGTGTGAGAAGCAGAAAAGGCCTTGACTCCGTGTAAGCACTGCTCAACAATAACAAAAACATCTCTATATTATCAACACTGTTTTCAGCACAAACCCAAATCATAGCCTCATACTAGTTACTATGAAGCAAATTAACTATCCCAGCCAAAACTAGCACAGGACTTAATGTTACTTGGGTTTAGAAGGAAACAAAGCACTATGCGGATTGCATAAATCTTAGTTTATGTACACATTTTTTTCAGATCAGTGAGCAAATGCTGAAATGATACTTTTATCTATATAACTATTCTTGTGAGTTTTCATTCTGACAGTGATATATTGTATAATTTGTGCTGCCCTGGCAATCTAACTGCTGTCCACTCTTCTGATTCGTTATATTTGGCAAGGCAAGGTAGCATACACCAGAGTTATGGAGAACAAGTTGAACTGAAATTTGTTTGAAATATGCTTTTATTTAAAGCAATGTTTCTTTTCAATATAACTTATCTTTTGTTTATCTGTATAGATCACTTGTTTTCATTCTGAGTTTGGTATTTTATTTTTAAAAATCATATTCAAGTTTTATTTCCAGAAAATTTACTTTCTTTTTCTTTATGCCCAATACAGAACTGCTTACAGAAATAACTACTTGTCAGTAATCCTTTCTAAGACTCAGTATAATAAAATGAAACCCTTGATCCCTTAGTCTGGATTCTTAAACACTAAGATAAATTAGAGCTTCATTAAATTAATGGTTCGATACTTAAAAAGGAGGATTCAGAGGAAAGGCTTAGAAAAATGTATGAAGTAGAAATGAACTCTGCATTAATGTTACCATTAAGTGGAAAAACAATGAATCATAAATTGCATCTGTATAAATGCACACGCTTTCTGTGGGGAGACAGTAATTATTATGCCCAGGAGCATTCTATGTAACATCTGCTACTCAGTTACTGTCAGCATCAATTAGTCCATTATGATGAAAACTTCTGAAATTATCTGAGTTTAGAGAGAAATGAAAAACCTGAATCTCTTTGCTTTAGGTTTTTCCCTGTTGTAAATAATTTGGAGGCATTGATAACTTGCAGCTCTCTTTTATAGAGTCAATTAAATTTACAACCACATTGATAAACATACCTTAGAAACGCAAGAAAATTACAAGTCCCTTCATTTTTTTAATGATTTAATTTACCATCAAGTTATAAGTGTTTCATAAGGAAGTTATTAGACATTATCTGAATTGACATATGGTGATGTCTTCAGAGATCCCTTGTGATATCTGCATACTGAAATGGGAAGAGGAAGCACTCTCCATTTCTTTTCATTGAAAATGTTAAATGAGTTTATCTGATTCTCTTTTGCAATTACTTGTCATTTCTGTCATGTACCGTATAACCAAACATGAGAGAATTGCTGAGAAATACTTACATGTTATATTTCATAAGTGTGTGTTTCTAAATACATAAGTACATTTATATTCCTAATATAGTCTCATATTGGCTACAGGCTGGATGATGTCTGAATCCTGTCATCAGTGGTGCTCCTGCCAACCCCTGAAAATAGGCCTCTTTGAATTCCTGAGTTTGATTTAGGATTGTTGGTTTAATATTTTTAGAAGAGGAAACAAGCCTAAATCAGTGAAGAAATAATTGGCTGAACATGTGAATTGCACAAGATACGTGTTCACACTTGGTGTTTCGGGGAAAACACACCCTGGAGGAATTCTCCACCCCATTCCTGTATTAATTTTGATACCACCACCCACCCCACCCCCTCAAAAAAAAAAAAAAAAAAAAAATTCCTGCCACAGATACTTTCTGTTCCCTAGTTATCCACATGTAAAGAAAATTTTTTATACTGATGCTCTTATAGTTGAACTCTGCTTTGCATCAGCTGGGCAGCACATTGTCTTGCACCTTTCCTGAGATTTACCAAAAATACTTCAAGCTAAAAGAGGCAGTGCGGAGCTTTTGTTGGAGGAACTGGTGACTCAACAGTGAGTCTACACAAGTGAGCTAGACTATCTATCTCAGCCGCATTTTTGCTTTGTTGTGATTTTAACTAAACTACCCAAATTGTTAGAGATGGAGAAAATGGCACAGAATCATAAAGCCATAGAACTTCACTTGTCAGAGCATATTTTGATCACTCTGTGATCTGCTCTGGGTTGGTTCAGTAATGCAGTGTGCTACTTTGGTTTATGAGATGACCTCCCTGTGCCTTAGCAGTTGGATCATTCTATTAAAACTGAATAATGCAGAATATACATGAAAATCAGATGCAGGACTTACGGTAAGTTTTTTAGAGTAAATAAATTACAACTTTGACAAGTACTCAGGACATGAAATGGATGTACAGTACAAACACATATGATATGCTTAAATCTTATAATTTCAATATGTACATATATACAAACTCATACAGTCTTACAGAAGATGGATGGAGGGGGATGGATTAAATACTCAGATTCCCCAGATGCCTCACTGTGATTGACTTGCAGGGAGGTATTCTGGAGCTGTCTTCTTTTTTTATTGATTTGAGTATTAGCCAAAAGCAAATGAGGACTGCTTTTAAAATAGAAGTGAAGAAAAATATGAAAGGGACTATACAGTGTCATTGCTGTATAGGGGCCAAAGTTTGTGACACAAGAAATCTCTTCTGAGTCTCTGTTTCCATGAGTATTATAGACCAGTAATTCCATGTATAATCTTCATTGAAATAAGGAGCTGGATTTGAGATCTCCCCAGATGAAATATTTGACTCAAATAAAATGCTGAGTGCCTTCAGCTGAGAACTTTAGAAGATGTTTTGCTGATCTAGTAGCTTTTTCCTTATTGGGTCCTTTTTCAGATTCAGGTTTTAGAAACTAGAAATGTTTGAAAGCATGAACAAAATGAAGACTGAAATCAACAAGAAATGTTTCTTCTTAAGCAATCTATAGAGTTTGGAAAAACGCTATTAAAAGTCAGAATGTATATGGCTCCCACAGCTTTGCTAAACAGAGATCTCTAACATTAGGGCTCTTTGTTATCCAAAATTGTGGAGGAGAGCCAGAAGAGAAATATATTTAGAGTATGAAAATACACAAAGTACGTGTGCAGCTTGCAAATAATTCATCCAGAAAACTAACAGAAGGCAGTAGTAAAGCCACCACTAAAACGTAAATCTTAGTGACTCTTTTTGCCTCTTATTTTTATATGAGACCACAGTAGTGATTGTTGATGAACAAAAATCAAATCAATATTTGATATTAATAAAATGTTTATTTTTAACATGATTATTACATTCACTCATATTCCAGCAGTATTTGAAGCCACAGGTATCTCAGCACATAGCAGGAACAGCTGATGAGACTTGGATGCCTAACTCAAGGAACAGCCCATAGCTGGGGATCTAGAGTGGATGGAGGGGCCACTTCTTAGCCCTTCAGCCCTACATGCATATGCACCTTCCAGCTGCACTTTTCACTCCTGGCTGACTTCAGCATCTTCCTTCTTAGCAATTGACTTCTGCAAATCCCTTTCTTTAATGCTTAATCTATTCACATGCACTCTTTGTTGATAGCACCAGTCACGCTGACCTTGGAGCTGTACGCTCAGAGGTGTAGGTTTTAGGCATTGCTCTGCATAGCCAAGCAATGTCCAGATTCCCTGACTCTGCAAAAAGGCTGAGGAAGTGCAGTTCAGGACTGCAAAGCTTAGAACCATATAACTTCAAAACTACAGAGAGGAGAAGGTCAGTCTCTTTTGCTACATATTTTGGGTGCTTGTGAAGAGTTGTATTTTCTTCTTGTGTTGAGGCAATCTGACCCCTGCTGAGCTGAAAGTGAACCTATACAATGATAAATGTTACCTTTTTTGGGAAACAAAATGCGGGAACATTCAGTGAGCAGTCAGTGAGGCAGGAAATGGAGTAGCTGTTTTGGGATATAACAACAAATTGGGCTTTTTGGATTTGCTGTTGAGTGAAGAGAAGGTCGAACAAAGTGACCACCATCTTAGTGGTCCTTTGAATGTGAGCCATTTGTGGAACTTGTAAAGCCAGTCATTTAAAGATGAAGATGTTTAATAATTCTTAGGATAGCAGCTGCAACACTTAACGGCCAAATTAAACTCAAACTCAAACTAGCAATGATGGAGATTAGGTAAATTTGATGCTTGTGGTGGGTTGACCCTGGCTGGAGGCCAGGTGCCCACCAGAGCCACTCTATCTCTCCCCTCCTTAACTAGACAGGGGAGAAAAGGTATAATGAAAGGCTTGTGGGTCGAGATAAGGACAGGGAGAGATCACTAGTCAATTATTGTCATGGGCAAAACAGACTGAACTTAGAGAGAAAATTCATCTAATTTATTACTAAGGAAAACAGAGTAGAGGAATGAGAAATAAAATCAAATCTTAAAACACCTCCCCCCACCCCTCCCATCTTCCCGGGCTCAACTTCACTCCCGGTTTCTACCTCCGCCCCCCCCAGCGGCACAGGGGGACAGGGAATGGGGGTTATGGTCAGTTCATCACACATTGTTTCTGCTGCTTCTTCATCCTCAGGGGGAGGACTCCTCACATTCTTCCCCTGCTCCAGCATGGGGTCCCTCTCACGGGAGACAGTCCTTCACGAACTTCTCCAATGTGAGTCCTTCCCACGGGCTACAGTTCTTCACGAACTGCTCCAGCATGGGTCTCTCCCATGGGGTGCAGACCTTCAGGAGCAAACTGCTCCAGTGTGGGGTCCCCCACAGGGTCACAAGTCCTGCCAGAAAACCTGCTCTGGCGTGGGCTCCTCTCTCCACGGGTCCACAGGTCCTGCCAGGAGCCTGCTCCAGCGTGGGCTTCCCACGGGGTCACAGCCTCCTTCAGGTGCCTCCACCTCCTCTGGCATGGGGTCCTCCACAGGCTGCAGGTGGAATCTCTACACCCTCTCATCCTTCCTCCATGGGCTGCTGCAGGGGGACAGCCTGCCTCACCATGGTCTTCACCATGGGCTGCAGGGGGATCTCTGCTCCGGCGCCTGGAGCACCTCCTCCCCCTCCTTCTGCACTGACCTTGGTGTCTGCAGAGTTTCTTACATCATCTCACTCCTCTCTCTGGCTGCAAAAGCTCTCCCTAACTTGTTTTTTCCCTTCTTAAATATGTTATCACAGAGGCACTGATTGGCTTGGCCTTGGCCAGCGGCGGGTCCGTCTTGGAGCCTGCTGGCATTGGCTCTATCCGACACAGGGGAAGCTTCTAGCAGCTTTTCACAGAAGCCACCCCTGTAGTCCCCTCAGTTAGCAAAACCTTGCCACGCAAACCCAATAGAATGCTGCAACCTAAATCTCCCTATTTTGTCCTCAGAAGCACTCTCCTAAAGTGTAGATTACACAATTTCCAAAAGTGAGGAGAAAATGAGAGCCACAGAGGTTTTTAACTTTGTCCAAGTTATGTACTAAGGCACCAGTAAGCTTAAAATAAAGTTGGTATCCCTGAATTTCAAGTCCTGTACTTTAAAGCACTAAACTGTTCACCCACTATGCTGATTAGTCATGAGCTTTTTTTGATCCAGTAAATTTTGTTTGTATGGTTCTGTATTAACAGTTTGCCAAATCTTCCCATATGCTATGGTTTTTCTTAGAACAGTGATGATTTTGGCAGCATGCATTTAATAAGTGATTTTCTTAATAGTCTATATTTCCTTTTGGAAAAATGTTTTCTACCTTGAACCACAGTTTTTATCCTTGCAGTAGTTTTAGTGTTTAGCTAAAATTAACAGTTTTGTTTTCCCATATCCTTTTATATTTTATTTGCATATTTATAAATATTTAATCAAAAAGGAGTGGGAGATTGTGAGAGGAAAGGAAATCATTATTCAAAAACCAGGCTTTTGCAGAAAATTATCTGGAGCTGGCTGATCATGAGTCAACAATGTCATTCTCTTAATAAAAACATAGATATAGTAGGATGTATAAAGCTGAAAAAGAGCTACATCAGGTAATCCTTTCAGTTTAGCTTTGATAAAGTTCAGACAGACTGCTATTTCAGACTTGGGCTAAGTGAAGAGAGTCCAGAGGAAAGCTATGAGAATGATCAGCAATCCAGAAAACTTAGTTGAAAAATTGGGTTTGTTTCATCTAAGGAGGAAGGGAAGTATAACAGTCTTCAGGTAGGGAAAGGACTATGACAAAAAGGTAGAGAATAACCTATTATTCATTCTCATGAAGGGGGAAAAAATAGTAGAGGAATTGAATTACATTGAGAGACTAGTGGCAAGGATAGTCATGCATTGGGAAAGACTGCCAGGGAAGGTTGCAAAATCTTTGCAGGTCTGTGTTGGTCTTTAGAAAAATCCAGTAGGCAGAGATGAGAGTCAAGAAAGAATTGATCTTTCTGTGAAGAGTGGGAGTGGACCAGATGATGTCTGGCAATCTTTTCCAGCCATATTTTCTGTAGTTCTGTTACACAGGTCAGACTTGTACTCAGTAATTTGTTTTGCTTGAAAAGCAACTTGAAGTGATGGAGGAATTTATTATTTTTTTTATTCAGCCTCTAGTAAATCCCAGTTTTCTCTTTATTTCAGCCTTGTAAAATAATTTTTCCTTATTTCTATTCTTGATTCCTCAGTATCTCTTCTACTTCATTAAATGCCAATCTAGTATTTATAGCTTCTTCCAAATGTAAGTTATTATCAGGTACAGTTGAGTAAATCTGTTACATATTTTTCTCAAATATACTGAGGATATTATCTTGATTATAAAAAGATGCCTCAGACTTTGAATAACATTTTTAGATCCTTGCTCTTTTGAAGTTTGTTAGTCTCTTAAGTGTAGACTTGAGTCCTGGGTGCAATAATCCAGTAATACAACTTTCTTCTCAGCTTATACTTGGTATTTCCCTGTTAATTTATCAAGAAAATTTCCCTTTTAAGTTACTGATATGTCAGAAACAGTTTCAACTAGTGTAGAGTTCTGGATTTCCAGCTACCCAGATTTCAAAATACTTTGCATAAACATTAACTAAACAGTTCTTCATAGCATTCCTCCAGTTCAAGTAGATAATGAACTGTAGCATTTCACTCATGGAATACAGCCTGAATTCTGCTTTCTGGATACCATGAGATCTATCTTGTATGTCAAGTGAAATTGCTACCTACTTCTTCACTGAAAGGATTATCAATCACTGGAACAGGCTGCCCAGGGAAGTGACCGAGTTACCATCCCTGGAGGTATTTAAAAGACGTGTAGATATGGTGCTTAGGGACATGGTTTAGTGGTTGGACTTGACAGTGTTAGGTTAACGGTTGGACTTGATGATCTTAAAGGTCTTTTCCAACCAAAATGATTCTATGATTCTATGACTTCTTGTCTGTTTACATCCTTTACAATGCTGAGGATTTCTTTTATAACCCAAAGAGGTGTATTAATTCCTATATTTGGCCTTGGACTGCAGTGCTGACCTCCTGAGATATCCTGTCCACAGATATAATTGTAAGCATAATGCAGTATAGAACATAAATTCACCTTTCATCCCTGCTACAAGTGCCAAAACAAATATCAGTTGTTACTTAGCTTAGTGTTGCTAAGAAAATGTTCTGGTTATTGTTATGTCAGAGGCAAAGACTGCAAAATCTGTAAGAAGAGAAATGTGGTTCAGTAAAGTGTTTAAAACATGAAATGTAAGATTTATTGGTAGACTCCTAAGGATATGAAGGGACTGAAGTGAAAAAAAGACTCTTATTTGGAACAAGAATGTGATCCTTTGTCCAGGGTATGCTGGTGACGTAAGTGGAAGGGTTAAAGGAGGTTCTGATGGGGTTTGTTAGTGTTTCCTTGAAAGAATTTAGGGAATTCCTGTGCAGAGAAAAAAGTTGATGAGAGAATTTAAGGAGTGAGTTCACAGTTGCAAAAAGGTATTTCAGCTGAGGATGTGAAACCTCATTATATTCAAGGAGTAAGAAGTAGTAAGAAGTTTGAACTTAAGAAGGATGGAATTGATTGGAGAAATCTTAAAAATCATAGAATCATAGAATCTTTAAGGTTGGAAAAGACCTCTAAGATCATCAAGTCCAACCGTCAACCCAACACCACCATGTCTACTAAACCATGTCCCGAAGTGCCATGTCTACACATCTTTTGAACACCTCCAGGGATGGTGACTCCACCACCTCTCTGGGCAGCCTGTTCCAATGCCTGACCACTCTTTCGGTGAAGAAATTTTTCCTAATATCCAATCTAAAACTCCCCTGGAACAACTTGAAGCCATTTCCTCTTGTCCTTTCACTAGTTACTTGGGAGAAGAGACTGACACCCACCTGGCTACAACCTCCTTTCAGGTAGTTGTAGAGAGTGATAAGGTCTCCCCTCAGCTGCCTCTTCTCTAGACTAAACAACCCCAGTTCCCTCAGCTGCTCCTCATAAGACTTGTGCTCCAGACTCTTCACTAGCTTCGTTGCCCTTCTCTGGACACGCTCCAGCACCTCAATGTCCTTCTTGTAGCGAGGGGCCCAAAAGTGAACACAGTATTCAAGGTGTGGCCTCACCAGAGCTGAGTACAGGGGCACGATCACATCCATACTCCTGCTGGCCACACTTATTTCTGATGCAAGCCAGGATGCTGTTGGCCTTCTTGGCCACCTGGGCACACTGCTGGCTCATGTTCAGCCAGCTGTCAGCCAGCACCCCCAGATCCTTTTCTGCTGGGCAGCTTTCCAGCCACTCTTCCCCAAGCCTGTAGCGTTGCCTGGGGTTGTTGTGACCCAAGCGCAGGACCCGGCATTTGGCCTTGTTAAATCTCATACAGTTGGCCTCAGCCCACTGATCCAGCCTGTCCAGATCCCTCTGCAGAGCCTTCCTACCCTTGAGCAGATCGACACTCCCGCCCAAGTGCATGAAGAGCCCATTTTTCCTTCTGTTTAAGACAAATATTTTCAAAACAGGTTCAGGAGAAAGTAGTTCAGGCCTCTAAGCAAGTGCCATGCATCACAGCTGATGCAAACTGGAGAGATGAATAAAGCACATATCAGATATAATCAGAATAAAACCGAGGCAAATTACGTTTTGTCTTCCTTTGAGCTTAGTTGTAGAAGAGTTATTTAACTGGAAATGGAAAGAAGTAAAATACAGGAGGAATACAATAAAGAGAAAATTAGGATTCCTTAGGCCAATTATTTTGAGCACAAACGCTCTGGAAATAGTTTATTTACAGATGCCAGAGATCGACTTATGCATCTATTGGTAGCCCAGCATGATGGAGGGGCAAGACTTTTGAACAATCTGTTAGGAGTTGTTGTGAATTCAAGTCATGTGTCTGCTTAGAAATAATCCATCCTTCCTCAATGACCCATGCAGTCATAGGGTGTCCATAGTTTACCATCTTTCTTCCAAAGTACTTCATTGATATGCTCCTCTTTTTTTGTCTGCTGCCAGCAATTTTTAAATTCTGTATATAAATATACAGAAACATGGAATCACAGGATCACTGAGGGTGGAAGGGACCCCTGGAGATCATCTAGTTAAACCTTCCTGCTCAGAGTAGGGTTTCATTAATGCAGTTGCTCTGGGCCATGTCCAATTAGGTTTTGAATATCTCCAAAAATGGAGACTCCACAACCTCTGAGCAACCTGTTCCACTGTTTGGTCACCTCTACAGTGAAAAAGGTCATGAATGAAGATATTAAACAGCATTGACCACAGCATCAACCCTTGGGCTACTCCACTAGTGGCTGGCCCTCAGCTGGACTTTGTGCCACTGATTACAACCCTTTGAGCTTGGCATTTCAGCCAGTTTTCAGTTCACTTCACTGTCTACTTATCTAGTCTGTGCTTCATCAGTTTGTCAATGAAGATTTTACAGAAGACGGTGTTGAAAGCCTTGCTAAAATAATGATAAACAACATCCTCTGTTTTCCCCTTATCCACCAAGCTAATAATTTCATTGTAGAAGGCTACCAGGTTGGCCAGGTATGATTTCCCTTTCACAAATTCATGCTGATTACTCCCAATCACCTTGCCCTTTGTATGCTTCAAAATGGCTTCCAGGATTATTTGCTCCATCATCTTCCCAGGAATCAAGGTGAGGCTGACTGGTCCTCAGTTCTCCATCTTGCTCTTCTTGAAGATAAGGAGTGGCATTTGCTTCCTTCCAGTCCTCAGGAACCTCCCCAAGTTGCCATGACCTTTCAAAGATCATGGAGATATTGGCCTTGCAGTGACACTGACCAGCTCCCTCAGCACTCCTATGTGCATCCCATCAGCTCATATGGACATAGATACATGTGGCTTATTACAAATATTCAGTTGTAATTTTTCTAACTAAAGAGCAAGCATATTATGTCTCCTCTGAATCTAAGCATTAAGCTGGCTTTGCCTTCTCAATTTCTCAAGCTTTTATGTTCATACATATTGTGTGTGCAGTACATAAGCCACACTGAAAATATTTTTTTAAGTTCTCTGGAGAACTCATTTCTGCAAGTTAATGCTGGGCTGTAGAGTCACAATAACTGTACGTTTTCACTGCACAGCCACTAGAAGGTAATTCATCTTAGTTTTTAGACTCATTTGATGCATGTGTCAAATGTCCATGTAAATTATAACCTTAGTATGTTTAAGATCAATTTAAATAAATACTATAGCATATTGTCAGCATGACTGTATATACATGCATGTATATGTGCATCTATAAAAAGCAGGTACATCACCATGTGGTTAAAAGTGTGCATAAATGAAGTGGCAGTGCTTGGTATCCATCTAGTCCCAGGCCACTGTCCCACATTTCCTTTGTTAGGAGACCACACACTGAAGTGGAGAAAGGCAGTTGCAGTGAACATTAAACTACATGCTAATTTGTTCCTCTACCTACCTTATCTCTTCACTTTCTGAGAATGAAATAACCTTGATCAAGTTAAGAAGTAACACAGGGAAGTTTGAGCCTGCCCTGTTCAGGGGTAACAGGGCTGCTGACATTTCCCTTCGATCTGACAACTTCCAAGTCCTAACATGGAGTTAATTCCATCTCAGCAGCATTGCATTGGAGCTGTTCATTTGATTTAATGAGGTGGAGGCACTGAGCGATCTATATACACAGTAGAATGTCTACATTCCGGATATGGCTGAAATCTCCTGGGACCCTATGTGCTTTCCAGGCATTCTGTTTAAACAGTAGGTTAATTTTGGTTAACTCTCTCCCTGGGGAGCAGATTCCTGCCCTGATACCCAGTGCAGCATTTCATCCTGCCTGCCTTAAGACCAACCACAGAATTCTATCTGAAAATGCCATGAATGGTTTCATAAAGATGGGATTTTTCCAGCACTGGGTCTTTGCTTAGATGCTCTTCTGAAGACCAAAAGATCTTTTGGCACATTTGGATACATCTCATCTTTTCTAGTTTATTATTTTTTGATAGATTAGCATGGGACGTGCTGAGGAGATAAAATGGGCACAGATCCTGACATCCCAATCAAGAGCTGAGACTGTTTCTTAGTTTGGGAAGCAAATTAGTCCTGGATAGGCCCTATCTTAACTCAGTTCTGCAATCCTTTTGTTTGCCACATGGGTTAGAATAAACAAATGTGCTTCTGAGAAAAAATGTGTCTCTGAAAAAACCTCATTGTCCTGATTTCGGCAGGGATAGAGTTGATTTTCTTCCTAGCAGCTGGTATAGTGGTCTGTTTTGGATTTAGGATGAGAATAATGTTGATAACACACTGATATTTTTAGTTGTTGCCAAGCAGTCAAGGACTTTTCAGCTTCTCATATTGGCCTGGCAACAAGAAGGTGGGGGGCGCCCAAGAAGCTGGGAGGGGACACAGCCAGGACAGTTGACCTAAACTGACCAAAGGGATATTCCATACCACATGACATCATGTTCTGTATATAACTGAGGGGTGGTCTGGGAGGCGGGTCAGCTCAGGGTCTTGCAGAGCATCAACTTTGGGTGATGAGAAATTGTGCTGTTCATCACTTGTTTTGTATATTCTATTATTATTATTATTATTATTATTTTCCTCTTTGTCCTATTAAATTGTCTTTATCTCAACCCACCAATTTGTTTTGTTTTTTTTTTTTTACTTCAATTCTCTCCCCAGCCCACTGGGAGAGGGGAGTGAGCAAACAGCTGTGTGGTGGTTTTAGCTGCTTGCCAGGTTAAACCATGACACTCACCTGTATAGATTATTCACACGAATCTGTGTTCTTCTTTTGCTGAAATTTTAGTTTTTCCAAGAATCATTGAAAAGGTGGCTGCCTGCCATTTAAACATCTAGGTCTGTATTGGCTTTGTGTGGCAAGGTTTTGGTAGCGGGGGGGGCTACAGGGGTGGCTTCTGCGAGAAGCTGCTAGAAGCTTCCCCTATGTCCGACAGAGCCAATGCTAGCCAGCTCCAAGATGGACCTGCCTCTGGCCAAGGCCGAGCTAATCAGCGATGGTGGTAGCCCCTCTGGAAGGAAAAAAAACCCAAACCAAAACAGCAGTTTTGCAGCCAGAGAGGAGTGAGAAGATGTGAGAGAAACAACTCTGCAGACACCAAGGTCAGTGAAGAAGGAGGGGGAGGAGGTGCTCCAGGTGCCAGAGCAGAGATTCCCCTGCAGCGCATGGAGAAGACCATGGTGAAGCAGGCTGTCCCCCTGCAGCCCATGGAGGATGATGGTGGAGCAGATATCCACCTGCAGCCCATGGAGGACCTCACACTTGAGCAGGTGGATGCCCAAAGGAGACTCTGACCCCACGGGAAGTCTGCGCTGGAGCGAGCTCCTGGCAGGAGCCTCCTGGAGAGAGGAGCCCACACGAGAGCAGGTTTGCTGGCAGGACTTGTGACCCCATGGGGTCCACCCGCGCTGGAGCAGTTCGTGAAGAACTGTCACCCGTGGGAAGGACTCGCATTGGAGAAGTTCGAGGAGGACTGTCTCCTATAAGAGGGTACCCCATGCTCGAGCAGGGGAAGAGTGTGAGGAGTCCTCCCCCTGAGGAGGAAGGAGCAGCAGAGACAATGTGTGATCAACTGACTGCTCAACAATAACAAAAACATCTCTATATTATCAACACTGTTTTCAGCACAATTCCAAAACATAGCCCTGTAGTAGCTGCTATGAAGAAAATTAACTACCCCAGCCAAACCAGCACATATGTCCATATGGTCCAATCTTTGCAGTAGTATGTGGGAAGTAAATCTGGATTTTTGGGAAGGCTAATCTCAATAGTCCCACAGCTGCAGTGGACCTGCTATCAGTTTAGCAACATCAGACTGTCTTACCCTGTCCACCCTCTGTGCCCTCTCCCAGAGGAAGCAGCTCTTCCTTTTCACCACACTTCATAAGCAACTCTCCTCTTCCCATCTCTTCTTCTCATGAAGGCTGTTGCCCTCCTACTTCCATCACCAGCAGAGGTCAAGAAATAGGAAAAAGGAAAGGAGGGGAGCAAGGGGCTACTCCTGGAAAAGCACAGCTCCCCATATCTCCCTGCACTGATGGCAGTGGGAAGAAGCCAAGCTCTCCTTAGGGCTATGGCTGGCAGAAAAAGCTAGGGTGTTGTCCTGGTTCTGGCAAGGATAGAGTTAATTTCACAAGGAGCCAGGACAGGTGAGTCAAGCTGGCTGGGGGCTATTCCATACCATGTGACATCATGCTCACCATAAAAGGGGACTAGTCGGGGAGGGGTGGGTTCGGAGTGGCTCCAGAATGGGCTGAGTGTCTGGTCGGTCCTTGGATCGGTAAATTGCTTGCTGTTATCACCCATTGTGAATATCTGTTATCAGTACTGTTGTTGATTGTTTCCCTCTCCCTTGCTGCAAAAGCTCCCTCTCACTTGTTTTTTTTCCTACTTAAATATGTTATCACAGAGGCGCTGATTGGCTTGCCCTTGGCCAGCGGCGGGTCGGTCTTGGAGCTGGGTGGCATTGGCTCTATCAGACACAGGGGAAGCTTCTAGCAGCTTCTCGCAGAAGCCACCCCTGTAGCCCCCCCCGCTACCAAAAACCTTGCCACACAAATGCAACACAGGTGTTCAGGCAGAAGTGACGCAGGCTGGACAACATCATTTTGTGGGCTAGATCTGGTTTATGAACTGTGTGCCATAAATAAAAACCTACTTAAAGAATCCAACTTTTGTTAAAGAAGTGCTAGTTGTCTTTTTCAGATGTTTCTCTGTAAAGCTCTACCACAATTCCTATTAATTTGTGCTACAACTCCTTGTAACAGCTGCTTGTTACCATATCAGATGACTTTCAGCCACATTACTAAATTAAATGTACTACTCCTATTAGGACAAATTCTTCTTGGAAAAATTAGCATTCAGGTTGTTTCAAATAAGCTAGTTGCTTAAAAAAATCACACATTGTGTGATACAAATTTCCTACCATTTCTCTAGTACAATACTTCAACATTTCAGTCCCAAAACTGTTCTTTAAATCCTTTATCAAACATGTATGCATCCATACATCCATACAATCCAAAACATATCCCCACACTAGCTCCTATGAAGAAAATCAATCCTCTCAGCTGAAACCAGGACACATGTATACCTAGCAGTATCTATAGTAAGATCTAGAGCAAGTATCTATATCAAAGGAATGTACATATTTTAATAATTTAAGACTTAAAATTTAAAAATTACAATTTCCTCTAATATGGAACAAAAAGACACAGGGAAATTAAAACACAACTGCAAGTTCTACATTTTGAGGACTTTCCTACTCTGTAAGGGTACAGCTTTTGGGTACCTCCCTACCAGCTGAGATATTCAGGAGAAACCTGGCTGACCCAGTATGTGCTTTTTCTGTCAGTTTTATATGTCTACCATAGAGCATGTCTGAGACTGAAAGGAAGCCTGTTCTCCTAGGGACATAAAACCTCAATTCCAGACTAGCTAAAACCAGACCCTTCTTAGCCAAGAAAGTAATTTATAGACCACTGAGTAATCCTGCAATGAATTGTTCTCTGCAGCCCATAGAACAGCTGACATCTAGATTCATCCAAGCTGTGAAAGGACTATAGACTTTGAGGGGCTTGGTTTTGGGGGTTTTTTTACATGTGGTTAAAGCACCCTGTATCAATTTATATTCAGAGCTAACTGAGAGTATGGCTGGTAAGCTGTCGAAAATCTTTGCAGACAATCACTTTCAGAATCTCTGAAAGCAGCAACAGAAAAATATCTTCCTTGAATGAACTATACCAAGTCATTATTCTTTTTAGTCTCTAAGTCCAGTCACTTGTTATCAAGTTTGATTGCTGAAGAGAAACTTGTATGCAATAAGTGAACTAAAAATCAGGACTAATTTATATACATCAGGGCAATTTGAAACCGAAAGCTCCGTCTGCTGTGATATTTTGCAGTTTTAGTAATATTGGGAAAATGATAATCTATGCAGAAGTGATTTATCTAATGCTGCAGTACACTTTGTAGTAGAACCTAAGAGCAGTCAGTCTCATCATGCTTATTGTTGTCCTGATTTTGGGTAGGATAGAGTTAATTTTCTCAAGAAGCTGGGATGGGACACAGCCAGGACAGGTGGCCCAAACTAGCCAGAAGAGTATTCCATATCATATGATGTCATATTCAGCATAAAAGGGGAGCTAGTTGGGGAGGGGCAGTGTGGCACTGGGGCAGTCTGAGTGTGCGGTCTGAGTGTATGTTCATCGGGTGAGAAATTGCATTGTGTATCACCTGTTTTGTATATTCTAAGTGCTGCTGTTGTTATTTTCCTCTCCCTTTGCTGTTCCAGTAAACTGTCCTTATCCCAACCCATGAGGATTGCCTTTTTGTCCTTCCATTCTCCTCCCCATCCCACGGCGGGGGGGGGGGGGGGGGAGGAGGGGAGGAGCGAGCAAGCAGCCATGTGCTGCTCAGCTTCCGGCTGAGGCTAAACCACTACAATTGTGAACGTGGTTGCTTACACGGGATTCAAGTGTGATTGGTAAGTGTCATATACATTTTAGGAGCAGATGATATCATTAATGATTTCTTAAAAAAAAAAAAAAGGCTTTTTTATATGGTAAAGTTTTTCTAAAAATGGAAGCTTTTTATCTCTCCAAAAATAAAGTTCCCTGTGATATTAAAGTTATTCAGTGTAAGAACCACAAAAAGGAACAGTCATACTCAGTCAGGCTTCAGAGGAGTTGGGTATCATGCTAGACCAGGAGGGCCCTGGGCAGGGTTTTACAAAACTCTGTGGCTACAGTACAATGTCCTCCCCTTTAGTCTGCTCATTTTTATTGTACTGTGTGTCTAATATAAGTCCTGAGATCTAGTTTGGTATGGGATTTATTTTTGTGAATAGCCCTCACAAAATCAGTATGAGTCTGAGCAATACTTGTGATGGTGGTGAGTGAAGGTTCAGGCTCTCAGATGTTCCTCAGAGTAGATATCTTGTGAATTTTGTCTGTAAACATCTATTTCTTCATGGTCCTGTGTAAAATAACAATAACAGGAAAAAATGTGAATGCATTAGTCTATTTTAATAAAAAGCAGTTGAATCTGCTCCAAAGTTTCGCTTTTTTAATCAGATAGTTGGCAACATGATGGAGTTCCTGCAGGGGAGGGAGCCCTAACATCAGTGGAAGCAGACATGCTTTCTGCAGCCAACCGGCCTTTCACTGAGCAGCTTTGTTGTTTGTAGTGCACATTGCAGAGTATCCCTTTTGAAGCTGATCAATTCAGAGTTCATGTATTTTATCTGTGATATCTAAAAATAAAGATTACAATGTAGAACTGTGATTGTATTAATCTCTGATATTTTAGGAATGGTAAATGTGGAGGGAGAGGTTTACATCCACCACTCTCTCTTACAGTTGCCATAGCTAAAGAGCATGGCTCATTCCTATTGTTTGTAAGAGAGAGCTATACACTTATTAAGAAAGTTTTGCTAGTTGCTTGAGAGTTTCAGATGAGCTGATCTTTCTCTTAATTGCAATTCTTTCTCTCAATGCAGATTATTATTTTGTTGTTTTGGTTTGTTGGAGGTTTTTTTAATCCACTACAGCTTTATTTTGTGATGCTAAGATGGCTGGCAATAAATTTGCAAGACTCTTTAATGTTCTGTGGTAGGTAAAACATCGGACAGGGTTGCAGTCCATGCCTTACTCTGCTGCTGGGCTGTGGTGCAAATGCAGGCAAGCCACTCCTCTTCCCAGTGTCTCCGTTTCCCCATCTGTAAAACAGATAATGCTACTGATCCTCACTGCAGACTGCTTCAGGATTTGCTGATTGAAAACACTGACAGCATTAAAAGACCTTTTTAGAATTAAATCTGGAAAATTATGTTTAAAATTACTATGGCTGTTTCTATTGCTTATTTTGCAGACACTTCTTAATTTCTTCATTGGTAGGGTTTTCTTAGAGGAAATGTTGGGCATTGGGACCGACTGAGTTCTTTCAGTTTCCAATGTGAATTTCTAATTGCAACCTAGCATCTCCCTTTACCTTGCTTATTCCAGAAGATAGCCTTCCTTGTAGTGCTATGCTAGCTGCAGGTGCCCACTTAGAAGATTAACTGAGAGATATTCATCTTCACTAAACTAGTAACTGTTAAATAGGTCACTAACTCTAGAGATTACCAGGCATGGCTGTTCAGTTTATTCCCTTTAAAAGTCAGGCTGGCTTGATCACCCACTGTGCAATCCATTTGTCTCCACTTCCTTAATAATCACTCTCTCATCTCCAACTCCAAGCCTGTCCTGGATCTCATTTCACATATCCTCTGACCTCTCCAATGGGGGGAAAAAGGCTTTCTTCAAGGCTTCCCGTACTACTTTATCATCAGAAGGCATTCTACCCTGCGCTCACCTGCTTCATGGGGTGGAACCTCCCCCTCTCACGGGGATACAAATAATCAGCTGAATACCAGTAAAGTTACACCTTTGTATTTCAGCAAAGCACAAATATACGTGTGTGCATATATGTGAATTCAGTGTGTGCAAGCACATGCACACAAATCAAAACCCACTTCTGTTCCTTCCTTGTGAAGAATTGTTTCTGGACCTGTGATAATTGAAATGGCTAAAATAATGCCACAATATGATTCAAAATGTGATCTGGAAGAAAAGTTGCTTGAAGTCCTTAAATAAAGTAGTGTACCCAGTATATACATTACATTGAATAAATTCAGGTAGTGAAATGAGCTGATTTCTCTCTCTGTATTTGGAAATACTGGACACACTAACCATGGAAGAATCTCTGATTAAAACAATAACTTAACAGCATACATCTTGGCTTAAAAGGTGTCATTGACAGCTGTATCATAAAAATGTGTATTAGAAGTGATTGTTCAGTATAAAGGTTCTAGAGATCCTGTTTGGATGGTACCTAAAAATGCTGATGTGTTTTAAACCACTTTAAGTGTGGACATAGTCTATTTTTGTATGTGAGATGCTTCATCAAAACATACTTTAAGCTTAAAAGTTGGATATTTTAGTTACCAGATCTTACCAATGCAAGTGGAGGGAGAAGTTAACTGATGTTTTACAGTTTTATGAAAGGTTTGAATAGAGATTAGCGTTTCTTCACAAGTTATTACTTACCTCATGAAAACTTGTTTTGGCAATACTGCATGTAAAAATACTGAATAATCTCCTTATGCTGATATCATTTGGTATCTCTTTCAACTTTGTGCTGATTTACACAATTAAGGATCTACCTCAAAATCTTTGTACATGGCTATACAAAGTGTTTTATGCAGTTGTTGAATGCAGTAAGCTACTTTTTTGGTAGATACACACATCTTATATATTCAGATATGTCTTCATTTTCTTATTTTCTTCATAAGTCTTTTCCAAGGACAAACTCAGTGTGCTTGTGTTTTACAGTTTCTGACTAAATTCAAACTTTGCTAACTCTACTAAGAGACCGACTATTTGTTGATACTCAGATTTGACAGCATTGGTTGTGTTAATCAGTAACACCCACTTAGAGATTACTCATTAGTAGGCTTGGTTGTTTGGACACTACTGTTTTATTCTCCTGTTAGATGAAAAAAGAAAATGTCTAATTGAAAATTCTCTAGTGTAGAATCAAGGTTTGTCATACCAATTTATGGTCAAATGTAAAAGTGGAGCTATTACTGTCTGTCTCCACTGCCTCACTGAGCTGAGGTGTCAGTATATCTTGGCAATTTCATGCCACAGAACAAGAAGCCAATGCTCGACCGTCATTTCAGTGTTCATGTTCATTTTGGTGTTGTAGCTTTGCTTTTGAAGGCCTCTAGTAATCTCTGTGCTCCATTGGCATGGTTGTAAACTATCAGGTTGTAATCCATGGTATGTATGTTTTCCCCCTACTACATATGAATACCTCATGAGCTTTTGGGGGGCATGGTACAATTTTGTGCAGAAGGCTGCACTGCCCGCAAGTCCAGCATAGCCCAGCTTCTGCCTTTCCCTGTTGTTATCAAATGCTGGTGATAATGGCATGAGCAAAGTAGTGTCCCTCAAACAGGATCATGCAATGGGGTTGTAGGATATGTGTGTGTGGCGCAGATGAATTAGGGAGAAGGAGGAGCGTGCTTTCTGAAGGGTTGTAAAGGCTTGTTGGGTTATGCTTGGGTTGTAAAGGCTTGTATGCTTGGAGGTTGTGTGGCTTCTGTGGATGTGCTCAGGTCCATCAGAAGGTGCCTTCTCAGAAATGACATGGGTAGAAGTTTCCAGCGTGAGACAGCCTCCATGGTAACCCCCTAAGAGCAGCATGGCAGAGCAGGGGCACCAAGGCATGTGCTCAGGGTTGTGCAGGATGCCGGTGGGAAACAGACCAGAGAATTAGCCTGGGTTACTCCCATTCTTGCTGCCTCACAGCTATTGCTGCTCTCTCTGCTCCTGGAGTGCTGCCTGCTGATGATGGTAGCAGTAAGTACTAAGCTGGTGTTTCTCTGCTAACATCCATTTGATTTTCTAGTGTGGGAGCTGGCTTATTAGACTGCATCACTCCTCTCATTTTTACTGCATGTAGTCCTAGACCTGGGAAGCGTTACACCTGGCCTGTGAAGACGAACATAGCTTCAGAGGAGCATGATCTGGAAAGGGGGTCATCATCTCTTTGTTCCCTGAAAGAGATACTGTTCTTCTACTTTCACATTTAACCTAGGCTACTCATTGGGATCCATTCCCCAAAGGCTGCTGTGGGGGGAGTGTGATTACTCCCTAGAAGCAGGCTAGAGATTGACAATACTGATTTCTTTTTCCCCCTCTATATTAAATGAAGTAGAGACCCATAAGCTAGTTCTCTTATAAAGACAGTATTTACTATATGTCCTAGACTGCAAGATGATGTATGACTTTGAGGCAATAAACCATAAACTAAATACACTTATGGTTTAAATCCAATCAGAAATTAAATAAAGCTAGCTAATAGTTTAAATGTCATGTAATATTAGTTAGTAATATCAGTTTATAAAGAAACTCTCATGTCTTTTATTACAGAATTAGAGGTATGGATCTTCAGCATCTGCTGTTTACTTTGGCACTGGTCTGTGCAAATGAGTCACTTTCTGCAAGTGATGGTAAGTTTTATGATACCTTTCTATTCCTTTGTGTGTGTGTATATATATAGCTTTATATAAAGAGTATTTTTTATTATATGTGTCAAGACTATGCATGTTCCTTGATTGTAGTAACCTGGGTACGTCATGTAAAGTGTGAAAAAATGTCAGTTAATCTTGTTGTAAAGATGGATGAGATTGAGACAACGTGTTGCAGAACGAAGGTAAATTTCATAGACAGCGTTAGATGTGTGATGTATAAACAGACTGGATCTGGTGTTAGATATCTGAATTTTCTTTGCTTGGGTAATGAAATTATGAAAGAATTGTATGGGGTTAATTTTTATAGAAACATTTTTTTCTCCTTAACAAGTCTTTTTAGTATAATCATATGTTAAATGTAGAGCTATTTGGAAGTATGGAGGAAGCATTTTAAGACTGTACATGTTGGATCTGAGGGCAATATGAACAAGTTTCATAAGTAATACACTTAGAAATTCTTGAGTAGAGGTTATAAAAGGGATTTGAAAAGAACACGTAGCCTCAACCAACCAGCTGGCTGTGGGTAGCCAGTAGAAGCCTTTTTAGCTAGGAGAAGCTCTGAATGCACATCCTGTGGTGTTCATGATTCAACAGATCTGCCCAGGGTTCACATTCACTGAATGTACCTCTTTGTTGTCCCAAAAATAAATTTCTAACCACTAAACTACTTCTACTGCTGTAACACATTCTGAGCAGGGTGTCACATAAAGGGTAAAGTCTGATGTGTGGCTGAGGGAGGCCCTCCCGTTGAGTCACGAGGTTCAGAAAGGACCCCACTTACTTTCTAAACTTCTCAGAGAGGAGCCTAGGTGCGGCTAGGTCCAGTCTTAGTCCCAGACTTGGTCAACGGTTCATGTCTAAAGGATTATGTGTGTAGCCACATATCAGAGTCAATGTTTGCCTGTCAGAGCTCCCAAAGGACTTTCACTGACTTAGTTTCACAAAGTTGAAACAGATAGAAAGTTTATTAAAGCAACAGATATAGAGTTCGGAATTGCTGTTGATAAATGCACTTACTGCAATAGCACTAATATATGACTACGATTATAATTATAATGCTAGCAAAATACTATCCTGGGTGTTCTCACCAAAAAGGTGAAATCGCAATTGCTTACCAAGAAGGCGTCCCCATTTTGGGTGGAGGAGAAGGAGCACAGCCTATTGACTACCTCTTCGGGGTCTTCAATTTCTTCTCTCCCCCCACAGGGGTAACTTCCTAAATATCCTTTATACCCTAATCTTAGCTGTTCCCTCCCAGGGGTGATGCTTAACATGATTTGGGTGGAGAGTCAAGTACTATAGTCATATGTGTTTAGCTTGTACTCCTTTTAGCTCATTAGCATATTTAGGGGTGTCAACTTTAATATTCATTTCATGGATGATGAAGCAAAAGGTCTCACTCCAGGCACCGTACCCTTCAAAATTCTGTGTAGAAACCATCTATCTGTTTATTCCACATTCTCTAGCCAAAACAGAGCCATCTTGCCACTGTAAGACTTCCTCCTTTGGCTGCTTCTCATACCAACCTTGCGGATCTCCATCCACAATGTCTGTATAAGAGATAAGTGGACAACGGTGTTTTTAACATTTTAGGTGCAATTCCCACACAGGGGAAATGCTCAGTTGAGAAAGTCAGACAATGAAGTATAAGTCGAACACGAATATTTGAGATAACAGCATAAGAGAAGGTGCATTTGTCATTCTTGCATGATTTAGGACAGAGTGTTAGATGAGATCAGTTTATTAGCTGTTATTTTTTCTTTTTTTTCCCCCATGTGAATGTGATTGTATCTGCAAAAGTTCTCATGAGCGTGCAGCCCCTCTCCTAATTCATAACTAGGTGATGAATCCTGACAATCTTACAGAGTTCTGCCCAGCACAGTCTTGCTGAGGCCTTCCTATAAACTTAATCAGATGTGCTTCATACCTGTACCATATCTGATATGTTGCCTGAAAAACTGGATCTGCGGTGTCACAGTTCCCTAACAAACCCACTTCAGTAACTGTATTTTTTTTTTTTATGGCAGCAGGTTAAAAAAATTACACATAGTTGCTAATCTTACACCAAAGCACATTACTGAGTGTGGTGGGTTAACCTTGGCTGGATGCCAGGTGTCCACCAAGCTGCTTTATCACTCTCCTCCTCAGCAGGACAGGGAGGGGAGAAAAATAAGATGGAAAAACCCCAACTCGTGGGTCAAGATAAAGGCAGTTTAATAAAGCAAAAGGCCGTGTGTGGAGGAAGCAAAGGAAAAAAACCCAAAAGATTTCTTCTCTACTTCCCATCAGCAGGCAATGTCTGGCCACTTCCTGGGAAGCAGGGCTTCAGTACACATAGCAGTTGCTCCAGAAGACAAATGTCATAAATAATGAATGCCCTCCCACTCCCTCCTCCTTTCTCTCAGCTTTTTATTGCTGAGCAGACGTCATACGGTATGGAATATCCCTTTGGTCAGTTTGGGTCAGCTGTCCTGGCTATGTCCTCTCCCAAGATCTTGCCCACCCCCAGTCTACTGCTGAGGCGGGGAGAAATGTTGGAGAGACAGCCTTGATGCTGTGCCAGCACTGCTCAGTAGTAGCCAAAACACTGGTGTGTTATCAACACCTTGCTAGCTACCAATACACAGCACAGCACTATGAGGGCTGCTATGGGGAAAATTAACTCCATCTCAGCCAGACCCAATGGAACTGAGGCAGTGTAATATTGACTTGTACATGGAAGGATCCATGGAAGAACTGCACGCTTTCACGTCTTGAAAGTAAAACCTTACAGAGTCTGTGCTTTGAGCGGGCTCTGTGCAGTGGGGTCAGATCCGCCCTTGGCACACAGTGAAATCCCATACGTGTTTCCTCCTGGCAGGAGAGGGTGTGAGGTCATCAGTTGGCCAGAAAACTGCACAGCATTTGAGATTAAATATTGGACATTTAATCACTCATTTGCTATCTCCAGGCTGGTGCCAAGTTCTGCTGGAGGCTTTCCATTGATTTAGCCAGTTTTTGTACTCTCCTAAGAGCTTGGCTTGCCAGCTCCTTAAACTGTGGCTGGAGCGAATTGACAGGGATGCCCTGTCACCACGTCTGAGATCGCAATGTTAAATGTGACCATGTATGTCTGCTTGTTGTGGTTTAGCCCCAGCCAGCAGCTGAGCACCACACGGCCACTCGTTCACCCCCCACGCCCCCAGTGGGATGGGGAGGAGAATGGGAAAAGACAAAGGCAAAAAGCCTCCTGGGTTGGCATAAGGACAGTTTACTGGGACAGCAAAGGGCAGGGAAACAACAACAACAGTACTTAACAGAATATACAAAACTGGTGATACACAATGCAGTTTCTCACCCAATGACCACCCAACTCAGAGTGCACACTCAGACCTGTCCTGAAGTCGGACTGTCCCCGAGCCACGCATCCTGGAGCCACGCCACCCCTCCCAGACTAGCCCCCCCTTTTATGCTGAACATGTCACATGGTATGGAATACCCCCTTTGGCTAGTTTGGGTCACCTGTCCTGGCTGTGTCCCATCCTAGCTTATGGTGAAAATTAACTCTATCCTAGCCAAAACCAGGACATTATCCACCCCTTATTCCATATCATCTATGTCATGCCCAGATGCTACACTTCCCAATTGATCACCACCATTTTTTACCTGTGTTTGATATATTGTCCCATCCCACTCAGTGGGTTAGGGTGAGGTTAACTTTTTAATTCTCTGTGCGGTAATCAGGAGTAATGACAATTACTCTAGAGGTTCAAACAAGTCACAAATTTACTTAAAGCTCAGCAGAACTACAACAGATAGAGGCTTGGCAAAAGTTATAACAATACTTAAAACTTAGCAGAACTATGAAACGTAATGGCTTGCAAAACTTGTGATGATATTACCTTAATGTGCTGAAAATGAAGTTAGAGACAAAGAGAGTGATAGAGAAAGAAAGAGAGAAAAGATATCACCACCCTTGGATCCAGCGATGTTCTCTGCTCGTAGTTGCAGTCCTCAGCTGGTGGGCGCGTGCCAAAAACTTGGTTTTCTCCTTTTTATAACCCAAAATGCTCTGCATAGGCGGGGGTCTGTCATCACTGATGGTCTTTTGTCTACATGTTTCAGGAACAGGGGAATGGGCTCACAAGACAGTATCCTGCCTCCACAGGTTCTGTCCTTAGTTGAGATGGGTGTCTGCGACATTCCCTCGTTATGAGTTTATCCCTGCTTGGGTCAAAGATGGATGCTTGCGATGTTCACTTGTTATCAGAGCCTTACAGATATATATACACGCACACAGATATCATTCCCTTAGTGTATAGGCTATCCCTCTATGGTATCCATTGAGTTCATTTAGTCTGTGACTTTGGGCTCCATCTGTCATAACAGTCATTCATCCTTCATTGATTTGGGTGATTCTTACTATAATACCATTGATACAGCATAATGATAACGTACAATGACAGATTTATTTAGCAATTACCAACAGACAATTTAATTTATTGGCTATTCTCACCCAAAATCAGATCCCCTTAAGGTACATATCAGACTTCCCTATCCTTCTACATCACCCACCAAGTGCACTCAGGTCCCTGAGCAAAAGCAATCCTATGGACTGATTTACTTTTGTCTGCAACAGGAGTAACCCAAACTCTCTTCCCCAGCATATTCTTCATATGTACTTGTGGTGGTTTGACCCTGGCTGGGGGCCAGGTGCCCACCAGAGCTGCTCTATCACTCCCCCTCCTTCACTAGACAGGGGAGAAAAAGTATAAAAAAACCTTGTGGGTCGAGATAAGGACAGGAAGAGATCACTCACTTATTATCATCACGAGCAAAACAGACGGAACTTAGAGAGAAAATTCATCTAATTTATTACTAAGCAAAACAGAGTAGAAGAATGAGAAATAAAACCAAATCTTAAAACACCTCCCCCCACCCCTCCCATCTTCCCGGGCCTAACTTCACTCCCGGTTTCAACCTCTGGCCCCCCCTCAGCGGCACAGGGGGACGGGGAGTGGGGGTTACGGTCAGTTCATCACACGTTGTTTCTGCTGCTTCTTCATCCTCAGGGGGAGGACTCCTCTCATTGTTCCCCTGCTGCAACATGGAGTCCCTCTCACAGGAGACAGTCCTTCACGAACTGCTCCAACGTGAGTCTCTCCCATGGGGTGCAGACCTTCAGGAGCAGACTGCTCCAGCGTGGGTCCCCCACAGGTCCACAGGTCCTGCCAGGAGCTTGCTCCAGTGCGGGCTTCCCATGGGCACCACAGCCTCCTTCAGGTGCCTCCACCTGCTCCAGCGTGGGGTCCTCCACGGGCTGCAGGTGGAATCGCTACACCCCCTCATCCTTCTTCCATGGGCTGCTGCAGGGGGACAGCCTGCCTTACCATGGTCTTCACTATGGGCTGCAAGGGGATCTCTGCTCCGGTGCCTGGAGCACCTCCTCCCCCTCCTTCTGCACTGACCTTGGTGTCTGCAGAGTTTCTTACATCTTCTCACTCCTCTCTCTGGCTGCAAAAGCTCCCTCTAACTGTTTTTGTCTTTCTTAAATACGTTGTACACGTATTCTTAAAGACTGTGTTTCCTTTTTGTTGGTCAGTCGAAACATAGCAGCTATTTTGTTGATCACATCCATTGGGATCTGATGGCATCCATCATGCCACCTTATTCCTAATAACTGGATTTCCTGCGCAGGCCCCTTCACCTTACTTTGCTTTATGGCAAAGCCAGCCTTCAGCAGGATTTGGACTATGTTCTTCCCTTTCTCAGAAAATTCTTCTGCTGAGTTGCCCCATACAATGATGTCATCAATGTATTGCAGGTGCTCTGGGGCTTCACCCTTTTCCAGCGCAGTCTGGATCAGCCCATGGCAAATGGTGGGGCTGTGTTTCCACCCCTGGGGCAGTCGATTCCAGGTGTACTGGACACTCCTCCAAGTGAAGGCAAACTGTGGCCTGCACTCTGCTGCCAAAGGGATCGAGAAAAATGCATTAGCTATATCAATTGTGGCATACCACTTGGCTGCCTTTGAGTCCAGTTCACATTGAAGTTCCTGCATGTCTGGCACAGCAGCACTCATCGGCGGTGTGCCTTCATTCAGGCCATGATAGTCTACTGTCAGCCTCCACTCTCCATTGGACTTCCACACTGGCCATATGGGACTGTTAAAGGGTGAGTGGGTTCTGCTGATCACTCCCTGACTCTCCAGTTGATGAATTAGCTTGTGGATGGGAACCAGGGAGTCTCTGTTGGTGCGGTATTGCCGCCGGTGCACAGTTGTAGTAGCAATCGGCACCTGTTGCTCTTCAACCCTCAGCAACCCTACAACAGAAGGGTCCTCCGAGAGACCAGGCAAACTAGACCATGGTTCAATTTCCTCCGCTTCCAAGGCAGCTATTCCAAAAGCCCACCAGTAGCCTTTTGGGTCTTTGAAATACCCTCTCCAGGAGGTAGTCTATGCCCAGGATGCACAGAGCCTCTGGCCCAGTCACAATGGGGTGCTTTTGCCACTCATTCCCAGTTAGACTTACTTCAGCCTCCAACAGAGTCAACTGTTGGGATTCCCCTGTCACTCCAGAAATACAGATGGGTTCCACCCCTTCATAGTTCGATGGCATTAGGGTACACTGTGCACCCGTGTCCACTAGAGCCTTATACTCCTGTGGATCTGATGTGCCAGGCCATCGGATCCACACAGTCCAATAAACCCTATTGTCCCTTTCCTCCACCTGGCTGGAGGCAGGGCCCCCTCTAATCCTGCTTGTCATAGTCACTACTCACCTCTTGCAAAAAGGACTTAGTGGTCCCTTCAAGCAGTTCATACATACGAGTAGGCCTTTCACTTGGTCTGGGAGACTGCCCGTTGGAAACTGGAGTGGCATTTTTCCTGGAAGAATCCCCTTTTTATGACCATTTTTCCTTGCAACTCATGTACTTCTGTCTGTAGGATTGAGGTAGGTTTTTCCATCCCACTTCCTCATGTCCTCTCCATGGTCACACAGAAAAAAACCATAGGGTCCCTCGTGGTGGGTTCCCTCTATATCCTCTCTCTTGAGAAGAGGAACACTTACTCCGAATAGCTGAGGTACTGGTCTGTACAGGTGGAGAGGAGGACACATCCTCTTTCTGTTGCCAGACCTCCTGGGAGAGTTTCTCCACAGCTGAGACAAGGGAGGAAGAGAGACTCTCTTCATATTGCCACAGTCGGCCAGCCGCTTCGTCCACCGTGGGTGCCTCTTCACTTTTCCAGTTGATTACTGCCAGTGAGTTGGCGTACGACGATGGTGCGCTCCATACAAACTTCCACCATCTGGGTCAAATACATTGAAATTCATCAGGATCTGTGCGCATTGTCTGGGTCATAATAAACCATCTCCTGCACAGCTAATTCCCTCAGATATTGGATACCTCTCTCCATGGTGGTCCACTTGCCTGGCTGACATATGACATCTTCACTGAAGGGATACCTTTCCTTCACGCTTCACAGGAGTTGCCTCCAGAGGCTGAGGGCTTGTGTCTTCTTTCCAATTGCTTTGTCAATGCCCCCTTCCCTAGACAGGGATCCCAGCTTCTTGGCCTCCCTGCCCTCTAATTCCAGGCTACTGGCCCCGTTATCCCAGCATCGGAGCAGCCAGGTAATGATGTGCTCCCCTGGAAGGTGGATGAAATCCTTTCTGCATATCTCACCGCTCCCTCAGGGACAAGGATCAGGTGATTACCTCTGGTTCTGGCTCTTCTTCCTGTTCTCGTGATGGTCCCGGTTCATCATCATCCTTCACTAAGTGAACTGATTTGTGTGTGTATTTCTTCTTGTGTATAGGGGTGACTGATATTGGTATGAGTTGGTCTTTTGGTTCACCTGCAGTCCCTATCACGGGGGTTTGACTAACCACAGTGTCTGTTGCTGGGGTTAGGGTAGCCGTCGTACTTGCTGTGGGGATTGGGCTAGCCGCCATGCCAGTGGGTCTGTTCTCCCTCTCTTCCCCCTGATGGCACTGCCTACTATCGAGCAGTATTTGGTAGATAGTGGCCAGGGCCCAGCACAGTGCAGTGAGTTGTGCCTCCTTGGAATAGCCTCAGCATTTTCCTTTCAAATATTCTATCACTTCATCAGGGCCCTGTAGTTGTTCGGGAGTGAAATTCCAAACCATTGGGGGTGAGAAGGTCTCTAGATGCCTGCCCATACTCTCCCACATGCCATGCCAGCCCTGACTATTCAGCTTCAGGGAAGATCCCTGGGTGGTATTCTTAAAACAATTTTTTGTAACCCTGAACAAGATTTGAAACACATTCAGAAGACATAATAATAGGAACACGCTGGCTTGAACATCTCAAGGGTATTCAAAATTCTCAAAAGCTGCCTAACTAGCCTGAAGGGAAAAGGGGAGGTGAAAGAGCAGGAGAAAGTATTCCCCCCATCTTTCCCATAGATTGGGTGCAATTATTAATCAATTCAAAAAGATGTCATTCGAGGTATGGGCATGACAGCAAGGCCTCATACAAATACCAACTTAAGCTCATGACCATTGATGTTATCATATCATAAGTTGTTATCACACAGTACAGCAACATGAGAATCCAGGCCCCTCTCCCAGAGATGATAAACAGCATCGCAAGAAGTACATATAGCAAGTAAGGGTTTAGATTCCACAGCCTCGTGACCAAACAAAACACCATTGTGACCAGTGGCTGCTTGAAATAATACAATAAATACTTTTAACAACTTTGTTTTAACATACTCAGGTCAGATCTGTCATTATCTCAACCCTTCTTGCCCCACGTTGGGCACCAAAAAGGACTGATGTGGTTTAGCCCCAGCTGACAGCTGAGCACCATGCAGCCGCTCGCTCACCCCCAGCCTCCCCCGATGGGATGGGGAGGAGAATGGGAAAGACAAAGGCAAAAAGCCTCCTGGGTTGGGATAAGGACAGTTTACTGGGACAGCAAAGCACGAGAGAAACAACAACAACAGTACTTAACAATGTATAAAACTGGTGATACACAATGCAGTTTCTCACTCGATGACCGTACAACTCAGACCCATCCCAAAGCTGGACTGTCCCCAAGCCACACATCCTGGATCCTCACCACTCCTCCCTGACTAGCCTCCCTTTTATACTGAGCATGATGTCACATGGTATGGAATACCCCCTTTGGCTAGTTTGGGTCACCTGTCCTGGCTGTGTCCCATCCCAGCTTCTGGTGAAAATTAACCCTATCCTAGCCAAACCCAGGACACTGCTGCATCAGGTTTTCATGTGTAAGCTAGAGCGGAGCAGGTTTGGGACTTGCAGCCTCTTGCCAGCTGGATGCTGACCCCACACAGTCTGTGTCCTCAAGGTGCCTCAAGTGCAAAGGCCACAGTAATGACAAGGTAATTTCTAATAGGTGTGTAATTACCATAGGTAAATGGGTCTTGTGCCCTATGGATTTGAAAACATAAGACCCATTTTCACAGATAATGAAGACTTTTTTCTTAAGTCAATAGAACTTAAGTGCCTAAGAATTTAGGTTGCTTTGAATATGGGGAATTGTGTGATTTTGAAAATTTAGTTTAATTTAGTTAATTAGGTACATGAACAAGAGACAGTACTGCTTCATGAGTGGATCACCTACTTCTGTGCAATAATAATCATGGTTCAAGAAAAAAATAAGAGCTTATATTCATGTACACATATACAAGTTGTGTTTGAGATATTTACATTAATATAACTACAGTGTTTCAAATACATATCCAGCACATACCTAGCTATTTTAGTTTACTATACCTGCTGACATCAGAAGTGGTTGAGGGGAATTGCTCCAGACACAGGTTGCAAAACATTTAGGAAGCAAAATAAGTTTTATCTGCTTGTTCCTTCTCTACAACTAATGAGTGTAGGTCACATAAGGACATAGAAGAATAAACTGGGAATTAGTCCCAGTTAATAAAACAATACATAAGTTCAAGCAGTTCCAAAACTAATTTTTTCCCAGTGAAAAGAAATGGGAAATGTCTTTTATCATTTTTGCTACTAGATCAAAGTTTGTTCCAGAATATTACAGCTATGCTAATTCATCCTCTGAAGCAGGTTTAGAGGTGCATTCATATTTAATGATAGCACGATAAAAATATTTGAGTGAACTTTTTTTTATACAATGATAATTCTAGGAGCTACAAGCCTGAATTTATTGTTCTTTTTATCTAATCTGATTTTAGAAATGCATTTCATTTTTTAAATTATTGTATGGAGCTGTTATGCTCAAATGCTCTATTTTCCTCATTTTTATGTAAGAAGTAGGATTAATTATTTTCCCTTCTGAGACATATCAAATCTAATTTTTACTTCCATCAAAATGCCCTTTTGTTATGCTGTTGTCTCCTCACTTATTGTGCTTGGACATTTTGTGTGCATTCCACATCCAGATTAAACCATCTAAGTTTAGGTGTGCACTGAGCGTCAAAGCTCCCAATTATAGAGCTAGGGATTGTATCTGTAACCCATGTATAGGGCTTTAGTATCATTAAAGACACCCTTGGGCACCTGAGACATCTGCATGGGACTCACAGAGATGACACAGGCCCTGCAGGACATCTGTATCCTTCTGGAATGGCCAGAAGCTTAAAGAGCATTTTTATGAAGCTTAAGATCAGGTATCTCAAATGTCCCTGAACATCTGTTTTCAGGCAACTAAATCAACTCCATCAGCTGTTCTTTGTTCCAGGGACTGTATTGACTAGCTCTCCATTGACTTCATGGAAGCTTGGACACCTAAGGATGAGACTCATCCATGTATGAATCATATGGATATCCTTTAGGTATCCAAAAATTCTGCATGAGACTTGTAGATAGGGCATATGACCTATAGGAGATTCATGCCTTTTGAAGCAGAGGCTGGAAGACAGGCAGAATACCCTAGGCAGTCTGAGATAGCTACAGATGTTTAGGCATTTTGCCCTACCTTGCATAAAGAGAGCTAAATATAGGTGTCTTCATTTTGAACTGAGTCTCACCCTTATAGCTGCCTTGTTTGGGTATGCATAATTCTGCATGCTTTCTACTGGGTACTGCTCAGCCATATGCTGTAAGTCTTCTATTGCCAGCCAAGGTGAGGGGGTCTTCTTACTGGAGTGACAGGATAACAGTTGGGTTCTTGCTGTCACCATGAAATTAAGTAGCAGATGGATGTTGTCTAAAGGCATGGATTTGACTTCTGTGACACACAGAGGAATTAGTCTAAGCAGTAAGGTGCCATTGAATTGCAGTGTATTCTCTGCTGAGAAAGGGAAATTTGTCCATCTGTTCATAGAGTTAGGAGGTACCAGGGACTTCGTTGCCTGGCCTGAAATATTCAGAAAAAAAGATCAATAGCTGTGTGGGATTTTGGCTGAAAACATGTTTTGTGATTTAGGCAAACTCAAATTTTATAGATTGCAGTTAGTGCACTGACAAGCTGTTTCTCATACATGAAGGTGTGGTGAGTTGACCCTGGCTGAGGGCCAGGTGCCCACCAGAGCCGCTCTATCACTCCCCTCTTTCATTAGACAGGGGAGAAAAGGTACAATGGAAAAAAAACTTACGGGTCGAGATAAGGACAGGGAGAGATCATTCTCCAATTATCATCACGAGCAAAACAGACCGAACTTAGAGAGGGAATTCATCTTATTTATTACTAAGCAAAACAGAGTAGAGCAATGAGAAACAAAGCCAAATCTCAAAAACACCTCCCCCCACCCCTCCCATCTTCCCGGACTCAACTTCACTCCCGGCTTCAACCTCCGCCCCGCCCAGCGGCACAGGGGGACGGGGAGTGGGGGTTATGGTCAGTTCATCACGCGGTGTTTCTGCCGCTTCTTCATCCTCAGGGGGAGGACTCATCGTTCCCCCGCTCCAGCGTGGGGTCCCTCTCACGGGAGACAGTCCTTCACAGCCTTCTCCAACGTGAGTCTCCTCCACGGGGTGCAGACCTTCGGGAGCAAACTGCTCCAGCGTGGGTCCCCCACGGGGTCACAAGTCCTGCCAGCAAACCTGCCCTGGCGTGGGCTCCTCTCTCCACGGATCCACAGGTCCTGCCAGGAGCTTGCTCCAGCGTGGGCTTCCCACGGGGCCACAGCCTCCTTCAGGTGCCTCCACCTGCTCCAGCATGGGGTCCTCCACGGGCTGCAGGTGGAATCGCTACACCCCCTCATCCTTCTTCCATGGGCTGCTGCAGGGGGACAGCCTGCTTCACCAAGGTCTTCACCACGGGCTGCAGGGGAATCTCTGCTCCGGCGCCTGGAGCACCTCCTCCCCCTCCTTCTGCACTGTCCTTGGTGTCTGCAGATGTTCTTACATCTTCTCACTCCTCTCTCTGGCTGCAAAAGTGCTCTCTAACTGTTTTTTCTCTTTCTTAAATACGTTATCACAGAGGCGCTGATTGGCTTGGCCTTGGCCAGCAGCGGGTCCGTCTTGGAGCCGGCTGGCATTGGCTCTGTCAGACAGAGGGGAAGCTTCTAGCAGCTTCTCACAGAAGCCACCCCTGTAGCCCCCCCGCTACCAAAACCTTGCCACGCAAAACCATCACAGAAGGGTATTTATTTTTAATTACTTTTTTGATGATCAGGAAGACTAGATGTATTTGCATATATAACGATCTCAATCTTGTTAGGAAGTGACAAAAAATAATGAGAAAGGGCAGAATCTTTCCTTAGCTTAAGCCACAAACTCTCTTGCCTCCTCTTGGTAAATAATAGTACTATAATATAGTTGATAGTCATTTGTTCACTGTGGTAATTTTCTCTTCTTAATTCTTCTAACTGGTGTGTCTTTGCTAAGGCCTTTCTCTATGTTACCTACTTTCTCAATTACATGCAACTATAGAAGTATGGAACACAAGCCAAAGCAGAATTGGCAGTAAAACCTGAAAAGTTCAAAATCGCGATCAGTTTAGTGCATCCTGTTTTATGTGGACAGGGGCAGAACTGTCAAGAATGCAGATTTAAAACTTTTACCTGCAGCCAAAGCCTTTAGAATAGTTGCCTTATTTCCAGAAGTTTAAATATCTCTGAGCAAGAAAAATGTTCCATTATGTAGTGGAAATTGCTACAGAGCCATTCCAGGAGCCAGGATTGAAAAATTTGGCACAGGGAAGTGTAAGTTATACCACTCTGATTTGGCTAAGCCATTTTGGCTACAGGGAAGATTCAGTTTGGCAGAGAGCAAAGTAGTATTTCCATCATCAATTTCCATTGCGATTAGGCATGGCTTTGATGGCTAGTAGAAAAATTTGAGGGAAGGCCTTGAGTCTATGCACTTTTGAGTTACTTTTAGTGTTCTTGCTTCCTAGCCAGTAGTATATATTTCAGATAAGCCATTTATCTGGGCCAATGTGACGGTATCTATGCTCTCTCACTGAGAAGAAAGGATTTCACCTTGTCTTTTTTCTGTGTTGGGTGCATACATGATATTTTAACAGGAAGGGATCTGGGATTTCTAAGAGTGGAGGGCACATGCTGGAAATGAGTTGTAGACAGGCCTTTATTTTGTAAGAAAACACAGAAAATAAAAACATAGTGCTGAAATTTTCAGATATAGTAGCCTTAAATTATGCCCCTAAAAATCCATATTTAGGCTTGTAACTGAGTAGATCCAATGGTTCAAATGTTAACCTGGATTGCAAGAGACTTGTCTCCTTTGTCCTTTCCTCCAAATCACATCTGTGACTCCAGCATTTACTGAAGAGTTTCAAGCCTTTGGATATCTTCATTCACAAGCCTGCCAAAAACACTTAATGAACAATTGGCTTCAGTCAGTTGCCCTGCAAAATAACATATTGAATTGGGTTTGTGTGGCAAGGTGTTGGTAGTGGCGGGGGGCGCTAACAGGGGTGGCTTCTGCAAGAAGCTGCTAGAAGCTTCCCCTATGTCCGATAGAGCCAATGCCAGCTGGCTCCAAGACAGACCTGCCACTGGCCAAGGCCGAGCCAGTCAGTAGTGGGTGCACCTGAAGGAGGCTCTGACCCCATGGGAAGCTTGCACTGGAGCAGGTTCCTGGCAGGACCTGTGGACCCATGGAGAGAGGAGCCCACGCCAGAGCAGGTTTGCTGGCAGGACTTGTGACCCCATGGGGGACCCATGCTGGAGAAGTCTGTCCCTGAAGGACTGCATACCATGGAAGGGACCCATGCTGGAGCAGGTTGTGAAGAACTGCAGCCCGTGGGAAGGATCCACGTTGAAGAAGTTCGCAGAGGACTGTCTCCCGTGAGAGGGACCCCACGCTGGAGCAGGGAAGGAGTGTGAGGAGTCCTCCCCCTGAGGAGGAAGGAGTGGCAGAGACAACGTGTGATCAACTGACTGTAACCCCCATTCCCTGTCCCCCCGTGCTGCTCGGGGGGAGGAGGTAGAGAAAATTGGGAGTGAAGTTAAGCCTGGGAATAAGGGAGGGGTGGGGGGAAGGTGGTTTTTTAAGATTTGGTTTTATTTCTCATTGCTCTACTCTGATTCGATTGGTAATAGATTAAATTAATTTTTTCTAAGTTGCATCTGTTTTGCCCATGATGGTAATTGCTGAGTGATCTTGTTGTCCCTTTAAGTCAAGTTCGTTAGCCCGGTGTGCAATAAGACAATCTTACACACAGAGACAAGATATTGTTTATTCCATATTTGCGCAAAGATGGGTGCTAGGTAGTTTCCCACAAAGCTAGCACACCGGTTACAGTTACACTGTATATTTATACAGTCCAGGGTGTTAGTCCTGCCTACTATTCACACCTTCTAAACTACAATTGGTTAACTCTTTGCTCACTTTGATTTAAAGACACAGTACCTTCTAAATTCACTACACATGTTCAGCGAGTAGGGGTCTTTATCTGGGAGGGGGTGTTTTTAGCACTGGAGGTGTGGTTTTCGTATTATAATGAGACAGTTCACTCTAAGGACACCAATTAGAGGACTTTTGCTGACTTTTCGCTCTCAAGGATGTACATCTCCTTGTCTTTAGCAAGTCTTCCTCTGTTCAAGGTTCCTTTGCTACATCTTATCTAAGTATACCTCGTTCTAAATACATTTGACAGTTTCAAGGACGGTCCTCCTGTTCTCAAATCCCTAGTTATCTTATTCTCAAGCAATAAACAATAATGAATACACAGCTCAGAATGCACAGTCCAAATGTTAACTCCTTCTTTCGTATTTCAGACAACAATCTCTCCCTGCCCTTATCTCGACCCACGAGCCTTTTGTTATATTTTCTCTCCCCTGTCAAGTCGAGGAGGGGAGTGATAAAACAGCTTTAGTGGGTACCTGGCATCCAGCCAGGGTCAACCCACCACACGTATATGCCACAGTTTTCCCATACAGTTATCTCTGTTATCTTTAACATTCCTGCTATTGTGTAGATTTTCTTCATTGCTCCTTAGTTGCTGTCATATTTTCTTCTCTTTTAAACACAAACTCACCAATTTGCTGTCCTCTGCTGGGTTTTCAGGTCATTTGCAAAAATTAGCCATACCTCTGTAGTTAGTCAGAAGTCAGTCATTCTGCCTCTCAGCTGCAAAGCTTGTAATCCTAATGTACATCTTTGCTCTCCTAAGCAGATCCATAGACTGCAGCCAAGCCACCAACATATAGACTGGTCCTCCTGTGAACCAGAATTGTTCCTTCTTTAGCAGGGATGAGCTGTACCCAAAAGTGTTGGCTCACAGCAGCCAGTTGTGGCTTGTTTTTGGAGGAGAAGCAGTGAGGCTAGTTTCAAATGTGAACTTTAGCTTACACATGCAATTAAGTCCGTGTATTTAAGGAGGAAGATCAGATGATGGAGATTATGCAAAAACATGCACAGCAGTTTGTTACCACTATCTAAGCAGCTAACAAGTGAGAAAATTCCTAGTTAAAGTTTTTACTTTAACTTCTGTTTTGATATTTTAAATGTAGTTGTATATTTCATGACATTTAAACAGTTTGTACTGCATTAGCCAAATGAACTCAGTTAATAAACTGACTGTGCATCAGGGGAAGGAAAAGTAGCTCAAGCAAATAAACACTAATCCATATTATAAAAGCATATTGCATGAGTTATAATGAATCATTTCATGCAATGGAGCACATGAAGAGCAAATTGCTTTCAGTACTACCTATCTGTAACAGGAAAAAGAAACCATTGTTACTGCACATTCATAGCATACAGTGAAATGACCATGGGAAGGGGTGACATTTTTTCATTAATTTAAACAACGATACAGTTATTGTGCAGTAACTTCCACTGCCTGATTTAAAATATAAGGAATTTTTAGAATCAAAAGACGGTCTGCAATGTTGCACCTTTTCTTTCCATTCTGTGCTCTTCAAAAGTGACAGTCAGGATCAGATTGGAAACAGAATAAAAGCGTGACTGGGAATTGGAGAGCCATCATTGAACAGACTTGGTTCCTACCAGTATAAATGTGAGAGCATTGTTTGCACCTCAGCAATGTTTCAACACACCTGGGTGTTCTCTTCAGCTGTTCCAAGGGATCAGAAATAAAAGAGAAACATTTTAGAGTAGGAGTTCACAAGGTGCCATCCTTGAATCACACAGAGAGACTCCAAAAGCTTTGTGCTCGTCACCACCCTCAGCAGAACTAGATGATTTTCAGGGTTGCAGCAGAACTTCCAGCACAGTTGGCGGCTCCAGTTCCTGAAGTACTCATCTGGAGGCCTTGCACAATTCTTGATCAAATGGGCTCTGGACGGTCCACCAGTTGGTTGTTTCCAACCTTGGCTGCTCCCTCATTCTTCTCTGTTACACTTTGTAGCTGAGTTACTGGTACCCAGGTGATTATCCACTTCCAAGGATGATGGAAAGGGGAACAGGAATGAGATGGTGCTGGGGAATTTGGCTGTTGTGTTGGAAAGGTGCTAAAAATGAACTATGGAAGAAGAATAGCCTAGGGATGTGTGTTGGGTTTGCATGGCAAGGTTTTGGTAGCGGGGGGGGGGGCTATAGGGGTGGCTCCTGTAAGGAGCTTCTAGAAGCTTCCACTGTGTCTGATAGAGCCAATCCCAGCTGGCTCCAAGACAGACCTGCTGCTGGCCAAGGCCAAGCCAATCAGCGCCTCTGTGATAACATATTTAAGAAGGGAAAAAAAAAACCAAACCAGTTGGGGGGGGGAAGTTTTTGCAGCTGGAGAGAGAAGTGCGAAGATGTAAGAAATTCTGCAGACACCAAGGTCAGCGCAGAAGGAGGGGGAGGAGGTGCTCCAGGTGCCGGAGCAGAGATCCCCCTGCAGCCTGTGGTGAAGACCATGGTGAAGCAGGCTGTCCCCCTGCAGCCCATGGAGGAAGGATGAGGGGGTGTAGAGATTCCACCTGCAGCCTGTGGAGGACCCCACGCTGGAGCAGGTGGAGGCACCTGAAGGAGGCTGTGGCCCTGTGGGAAGCCCACACTGGAGCAAGTCCCTGGCCGGACCGGTAGACCCGTGGAGAGGGGAGCCCACGCCAGGGCAGGTTTGCTGGCAGGACTTGTGATCCTGTGGGGGACCCATGCTGGAGCAGTCTGGTCCTGAAGGTCTGCACCTCGTGGGAGAGACCCATGCTGGAGCAGTTCGTGAAGGACTGTACCCCGTGGGAGAGACTCCGTGTTGGAGCAGGGGAACGATGAGAGGAGTCCTCCCCCTGAGGATGAAGAAGCAGCAGAAACAACGTGTGATGAACTGACCATAACCCCCATTCCCCGCCCCCCCCCCCCCCCCCCGTGCTACTGGGTGGGAGGAGGTTGAAGCCGGGAGTGAAGTTGAGCCCGGGAAGATGGGAGGGGTGGGGGGAGGTGTTTTAAGAGTTGATGTTATTTTCTCATTGCTCTGCTCTGTTTTGTTTAGTAATTAATTAGATGAATTTCCTCTCTAAGTTCAGTCTGTTTTGCTGGTGATGATAATTAGTGAGTGATCTCTCCCTGTCCTTATCTCGACCCAAGCCTTTTGTTATACTTCTCCTCCCCATCATGCTGGGGGAGGGGTGAGCGAGTGGCTGCGTGGTACCTTGCTGCCGGCTGAGCCTAAACCACGACAGGATGATGCTGTACATGAGAGGCAGAGCTATGGACTACCTGTAAGGACTCTTTAGCTTCTGAATTTGGAAGAAGTCCTGGTATTTAAGAAAGCTTTTTCTCTTCCTGCCTGTTATACAAACATAATGTAAAATTAAGTAGTAACAGCAATGGTTAGTTTTCTGCAGAACTTCCAGAAAACTGTGAAGACTTTTTTTCCAGAAGTACAGGATTTATTTATTTTATTGTTTTTTACAGATAATTAAAAATCTTTTACAAAGTAGGTAATTCCATGCTAAGAGGCATAGAATCACCATAAAATAGGCTTTCAGTATATCATCTAAAGAGCCATGCATAATTTCTGTTCCGTCCTGTGTTTCATTCCCATTAAGTTGGTCAAGGAGATTTACCTGGGAGTTTCAAAGAATGCAGTAGGAAACTGTTAAATATTAAGTGTAGGTGGGAATTTATCACTTATCAGCCTTGGCACCAAAGAAGTGGGATGTAGCAAATCTGACACCAATTTTAAAAACAGACTCAAGGAAATTGCACACCAGAAAATTTGTCTTTTGGGCAAGGCAAGTTGGAAGAAACTTGAAAAAAGCATAGATTGGTAAATGCATGGATAAATATGATCTATTTGGAAGTCTGTATAAGTCATGTTTCTTTCAAAAGACACTTAGTGTCTGTCACCCATAGCTACTGACTCAAAAAATATTTCAACAAGAATACAGAAAATAGTTCTCCCTACAATGTGGATCTTCGGAGAGCCTTTGATACAGCACTGTAGCAAAGGTTCTTTAAAAAGTGCCAAGGGCTAAAATGGAAGGATTTCCATGGATTAACAATTAATCAAAACAGGAAACAAAGGAATAAATTATCAGCTCCCACAGCAGAAACGTATAAGGATATTTCCCTTTTACAGTCCACACAAGCAGAAATTAAATTGACAAGATCTCTTCTGCTTGGAAAGCTCCGTGGTGGGACAGGACAGAAAACAATGCAGTCCTGCATGGTGCCAAGGGAGTGAAAGAGTGAGCAGGAGCCCTCCGGGGGCTGCTGGAGCCCCACATCCATGCATACAAACACTTGGCACTGCACTGCTGGAGTGATGGAGTGCACTATGACTGGGGCAAAAGATCCGCCGAGACTGAGAAGCTCTTCATGCTGTGAAGATCTATCAAGCCGCTTCACAGGAAAAACACTTGCATCTAGGGCAGCTCCACAAGTAATGAAATGGATGTGAGATCAATAACTTATTATCTTTCCTTTCTGACTCCATAGCATTTGCACAATAGAAAGCTGTCGAAGTTAATCAGAAAAAAACAAGGTATCTCCTGTTACTCTTGGCACATGCCTTCAACGTACCTAGGGCCATTCAGAATTAAATTAAAGTTCTTGCTGGATTATGCCATGCTTTGCAGAGGTAGAAGACAAGACTTTGCTCTTGAAAGGATGCACTGGGAGATCTTTGGGGTATCCAGCTGTCACAGCTGAGACTATTTAACCTCCCATTTCTGGCCAAGCCAGTTAAGTAGTTGCATCCTTATCTACAAAAATACTTGCAATAATATTGCAGAGCCCTCCTGAACGAGACTTAATGTTATGAGAGGTATCAAAGACAAAACCAGTGGAATTTAATGTGGTTGCCCAAAATATCCAACTGCTATTGTCTACTTTCCCAAGGCCATGAACATTGCTCATTGTTTGAAGTAGGTTTTTCTCCAGTTTGCTCTTTCTTTCCTCCACAAGTCAAGAAACATTTATTTTTTTACCAGGAATAGCATGCTTTACAGAATCTGGCACATTTGCATGTGGTGCAATCTTGTGAATGTTTTCTTGAGATAAGTGAGTGACAGCTTCCAGGTGGTGTTCAGCAGGAGGTGAGGGCTTCTTTCCAGAAGTGATGACCATCTCAAAATAATTATATCCTCCTTGCAGAGCTCCCAGCCTGACATGTTATCTTATCCTCCCAGTACAGCAAGACTGATATTCTGCTTCACCAGTTTATCTAACTAATAGACTTAAGTAGCAGTTCTAGTTACAGGACAAACCATGCAAGGATTACATGTATCAGTGTTAGTGTTTGGTCTGCCTTGTCCAAATTTCTAACAGAAGGCTTGATTGTAAATTATTGTTAAATGTTTTTCATTTATGAGGTCTTGTTACTGCTGCAATTCAACATGGATTTTTTTCCCATTTGTTAAACCAAAAGTGCAATTTTTCTTAAGAGAATAAGGCTCAATTTTCATCCTGTTTAGAGAAGTGTCAACAGTTAATGTCTTGCTATTTAATTTCATTATGTCCTGTCCTAGTTATTGACTAGGATAGACTTAATTTTCACAAGAAGCTGGGAGGCATCACAGCCAGGACAGCTGACCCAAACTAGCTGAAGGGATATTCAATACTATGATACCATGCTCTGGATATAAGGGGGGCTGTCCGGGGAGGAGTGGTGGCTACTCAGGGACAGGCTGGGCATCAGGCTTCTGGGTGGTGAGGAAATTGTAATGTGTATCACCGGCTTTGTATATTCTAAGTACTGTTGTTGTTATTTTCCTCTTCCTTTGTTGTCCTAGTAAACTGTTCTTATCCCAACCCATGAGTTTTATCTTTTTCTTCCAATTCTCCTCCCCATCCAATCAGGGTGGGTAGGCAGGGAGCAGATGAGTGAGGCAGTGTCCATGTGGTGCTTAGCTGCCTACTGGGGCTAAACCATGACAGTCCTTTTTGGCACCCAACATGGGGCACAAAGGGTTGAGATAACAGATCTGACACGAGCGTGTTAAAACAAAGTTGTTATATGCATTTATTATATTAGTGAAATAGTCACTGCTCACAATGATGTTTTCTTTGTTCACATGGTTGTGTTATGTAAAACCTTACTTGCTGTATGTATTCCCTGTGACATTATTTATCACCTCTGGGAGAGGGATCAGGATTCTCATTTTGTTCTCCTGTGTAGTAGCGACTTATGATAACATCACTGGTCATGAAGTTAAGCTGGTATTTGTATGTGGCATTGCTGTCATGCCCATACCTCGGACAACATCTCTCGGAATTCATTAATAATCACACCCAACCTATGGGGAAAATGGGAGGTATACTTTCTCCCACTTATTCACCTCCCTTTTTCTCTCATAGAATCATAGAATCATAGAATGGTTTGGGTTGGAAGGGACCTTAAAGATCATCTAGTTCCAACTCCCCCTGCCATGGTCAGGGACACCCTCCACTAGACCAGGTTGCCCAAAGCCTCATCCAACCTGGCCTTTAACACTTCCAGGGATGGGGCCTCCACAACCTCTCTGGGCAACCTGTTCCACTGCCTCACCACTCTCACTTTCACACCTTAGAAAGTGTAAAGAATTTGTTCCTAACATCTTCACACCTTAGAAAGTGTAAAGTAAAGAATTTGTTCCTAACATCTAATCTAAATCGACTCTCCTTCAGCTTAAACCCATTACCCCTTGTCCTGTCACTATACTCCCTCATAAACAGTCCCTCACCATCTTGCCTGTAGGCCCCCTTCAGGTACTGGAAAGCTGGAATTAGATCTCCCCGGAGCCTTCTTTTCTCCAGGCTGAACAACCCCAACTCTCTCAGCCTGTCCTCATAGGAGAGGTGCTCCAGCCCTCTGATCAGCTTCGTGGCCCTCCTCTGGACTCACTCCAACAGCTCCATGTCTCTCCTGTACTTGGGGCCCCCAGAGCTGGACGCAGTACTCCAGGTGGGGTCTCACGAGAGGAGCAGAGGGGCAGGATCACCTCCCTCGACCTTCTCGTCACACCTCTTTTGATGCAGCCCAGGACAAGGTTGGCTTTCTGGTCTGCAAGCGCACACTGCCGGCTCATGTTGAGCTTTTCATCTATCAATACCCCCAAGTCCTTCTCCTCGGGGCTGCTTTCAATCCATTCCTCGCCCAGCCTGTAGTTGTGCTTGGGATTGCGCCAACCCACGTGCAGGACCTTGCACTTGGCCTTGTTGAACTTCATGCGGTTCGCAAGGGCCCACCTCTCCAGCCTGTCCAGGTCCCTCTGGATGGCATCCCTTCCCTCCAGCGTGTCGACCCCACCACACAGCTTGGTGTCGTCAGCAAACTTGCTGAGGGTGCACTCGATCCCATTGTCCATGTTGCTGACAAAGATGTTGAACAGTGCCGGTCCCAGTACTGACCCCTGAGGAACGCCACTCGTCACCGTTCTCCACTTGGAGAATTGAGCCATTGACCACAACTCTTTGCGACCATCCAGCCAATTCCTTATCCACCAAGTGGTCCATCCATCGAATCCATGTCTCTCCAATTTAGAGACAAGGATGTCGTGCGGGACAGTGTCAAATGCCTTGCACAAGTCCAGGGAGATGACGTCAGTTGCCCTTCCCTTATCCATCGACGCTGTCACCCCATCATAGAAGGCCACCAAGTTTGTCAGGCACAATTTGCCCTTAGTGAAGCCGTGTTGGCTGTCACCAATCACCTCCTTGTTTTCCATGTGCCTGACCATAGTCTCCAGGAGGGTCTGCTCCATAATCTTGCCAGGCACAGAGGGGAGACTGACCGGCCTGTAGTTCCCTGGGTCTTCCTTTTTACCCTTCTTAAAAATGGGGGTTATGTTTCCCCTCTTCCAGTCAATGGGAATTTCGCCAGACTGCCAGGACTTCTCAAATATGATGGAGAGTGGCCTGGCCACTTCATCTGCCAGGTCCCTCAAGACCCGCGGATGCATCTCATCAGGTCCCATGGACTTGTGCACCTTCAGGTTCCTTAGATATTCTCGAACCTGGTCTTCTCCTACAGTGGGAGGTTCTGCATTCTCCCAGTCCCTGCCTTCTGTGACCTGGGCAGTGTGGCTCAAGCATTTGCCAGTGAAGACTGAGGCAAAGAAGTCGTTGAGTACCTCAGCCTTCTCCATATCCTGGGTAACCAGGTCACCCATTTCATTCCGGAGCGGACCCACATTTTCCCTCATCCTCCTTTTATCACTGACATACCTATAGAAACTTTTCTTGTTGTCCTCAACAACTCATGCTGTCCTTAACAAGGACAACTGAGGCTGGTTACAACAGCTTTTGAGAATTTTGAATATCCTTGGTATGTTAAAGACAGCATGCACTTATTGCTATGACTCCTGAATGTGTTCCAGGTCTTCTTTAGGGTTACAAAAACTTCTTTGAAGAATACCACCCAGAGATCTGCCCTGAGGATGGATAGTCATGGGTGGCATGGCATGTGGGAGAATATGGGCAGGTATCTAGTGAACTTCTCACTTCCAATGGTCTGTAACTTCACTCTCGAACAACTATAGGACCCTGATAAAGGGATAGAATATTTGAAAGGAAAATGCTGTGGCTGTTCCAAGGAGGCACAACTTCCTGCGTTGTGCTGGGCCCTGGCCACAGTCTACTAAACACTGCTCTATAGTAGGCAGCACCCTCAGGGATAAGAAAGGGAAAACAGAGCGACAGGCACTGCAGCTACTCAAACCCCAGCGACAGGCACTGACACTACTCAAACCCCAGCGACAGGCATTGCAGCTGAACAAAAAAAAAACTAATCCATGCAGGTATCAGTCACCCCTATACAGAAGAAGAAATAAAAAAAAAAAAATCAGTTTGCTTAGTAAAGAATGATGACAACCTAGGACCATCACCTGGTCCCTGAGTGAGCTGCAAGATATGCAAAAATATTTCAGCCACCCTTCGGGCAAGCACATTGTTACCTGGCTGCTCCAATGCTGGGATAACGGGACCAGAAGCTTGGAATTAGAGGGTAAGGAGGCCAAGCAGCTAGCATCCCTGTCTAGGGAAGTGGGCAATGACAGGGCAACTGGGAAGAAGGCACAGGCCCTCAGCCTCTGGAGGTGACTCCTGTCAAGTGTGAGGGAAAGGTATCCCTTCAGTGAAGATGTATGTCATCCAGGCAAGTGGACCACCATGGAGAGAGGTATCCAGTACCTGAGGGAATTAGCCATGTGGGAGATGGTTAATTATGACCTGGACAATGCGCAGTTACTCACAGACCCTGATGAAGTCCAATACACACAACCCACGTGGCAGAAGTTTGTACAGAGTGCACCATTGTCGTACATCAACTCATTGATAGTAATGGACTGGAAAGTCGAACAGGCACCAACAGTGGATGAAGTGACTGGCCAGCTCTGGCAATATGAAGACAGTCTCTCTTCCTCCCTCGTATTTGCTGTGGAGAAACTGTCCTGGAAGGTCCAGGAACTTCGAGAGGATATCTCCTTTTCCCCACATGTATGGACCAGTATCTCAGCTATTAGGAGTAAGCATTTCTCTCCTCACGAGAGGATATACGGGGTACATATCATGAGGCACCCTGTGGTTTTACCTGCGTGACCATGGAGAGGACATGAGGAAGTGGGATGGAAAACCTACCTCAACCCTGCAGGCACGCATACATGAGCTGCAAGGCAAAACAGTCACAACAGGGGATTCTTCCAAGACAAATGCCGCTCCTGTTTCCAGCAGGCAGTCTCCCAGACCGAGTGGAAGGCCTACTTGTATGTATGAACTGCTTGAAGGGACCACTAAGTCCTTTTTGCAAGAAGTGAGTAGCGAATATGATGAGTAGGATTAGAGGGGCCCTGTCTCCAGCCAGGTGGAGGAAAAGGACAACTGGGTTTATTGGAGTGCATGGATCTGATGGCCTGGCATGTCAGATCCACAAGAGTATAAGGCTCTAGTGGACACTGGTGCACAGTGCACCCTAATGCCACCAAGCTATGAAGGGGTGGAACTATTTCTGGTGTGATGGGGGGATCCCAACAGTTGACTCTGCTGGAGGCTGAAGTGAGTCTAACTGGGAATGAGTGGTAAAAGCACCCCATTGTGACTGGCCCAGAGGCTCCGTGCATCTTGGGCATAGACTACCTCCGGAAAGGGTATTTCAAGGACCCAAAAGGATAACAATGTGCTTTTGGTATAGCTGCTTTGGAGACAGAGGAAACTGAACAGCTCTCTACATTGCCCTGTCTCTCAGAGGACCCTTCTGTTGTGGGATTGCTAGGAGTCGAAGAACAAGTGCAAATTGCTACCTCATCAGTGCACTGGTGGCAATATCGCCCCAACTTAAACTCCCTGATTCACATCCATAAGCTGATTCGTCAACTGGACAGCCAAAGAGTGATCAGCAAGACTCAGTCACCCTTTAATGGTCCCATATGGGCAGTGAAACATCAGAAGACTTTTGTGGCCTGAATGAAGTCACGCTGCCAATGAGTGCTGCCATGCCGGACATCCTAGAACTTCGATATGAACTGGAGTCAAAGGCAGCCAAGTGGTATGCCACAATTGATATAGCTAAGGCATTTTTCTCGATCCCTTTGGCAGCAGAGTGCAGGCCACAGTTTGCCTTCACTTGGAGGGGCATCCAGTACACCTGGAATCGACTGCCCCAGGGGTGGAAACACAGCCCCACCATTTGCCATGGACTGATCCAGACTGCACTGGAAAAGGGTGAAGCCCCAGAGCACCTGCAATACATTGATGACATCATTGTATGGGGCAACAGAGCAGACGTCGTCTCTGAGAAAGGGAAGAAAATAACTGAAATCCTTCTGAAAGCTGGTTTCACCATAAAACGAAGTACGGTCAAGGGACCTGCACAGGACATCCAGTTGTTAGGAATAAAATAGCATGATGGGTGTCATCAGATCCCAATGGATGTGATCAACAAAATAGCTGCTATGTCTCCACCAACCAACAAAAAGGAGACACAGACCTTCTTAGGTGTTGTGGGTTTCTGGAGAATGCACATTCCAAATTACTGTCTGATAGTAAGCCCTCTCTATCACATAACCCAGAAGAAGAATGATTTCAAATGGAGCCCTGAGCAACGGCAAGCCTTTGAACAAATTAAACAGGAAATAATTCATGCAGTAGCCCTTAGGCCACTCTGGGCAGGACCAGATGTGAAAAATGTGCTCTACACTGCAGCCAGGGAGAATGGCCCTACCTGGAGTCTCTGGCAGAAAGCACCAGGGGAGACTCGAGGTCGACCCCTGGGGTTTTGGAGTCGGGGATACAGAGGATCTGAGGCCTGCTACACTCCAAAGGAAAAGAGATATTGGCAGCCTATGAAGGGATTCAAGCTGCTTCAGAAGTGATTGGTACTGAAGCACAACTGCTTCTGGCACCCCAACTGCCAGTGCTGGATGTTCAAAGAGAGGGTCCCCTCTACACATCATGCAACCGATGCTATGTGGAGTGAGTTGCACTGATTACGCAGCAGGCTTGAATAGGAAACCCCAATCGTCTAGGAATTCTGGAAGTGATCACAGACTGGCCAGAAGGGAAAGATTTCGGAATGTCGCCAGAGGAGGAGGTGACACGTGCTGAAGAAGCCCCACCGTACAATAAACTGCCAGAAAATGAGAAGCCATATGCCCTGTTCACTGATGGGTCCTGTCGCATTGTGGGAAAGCATCGGAGTTGGAAGGCTGCTGTATGGAGTCCTACACGGCAAGTTGCAGAAGCTGCTGAAGGAGAAGGTGAATCGAGCCAGTTTGCAGAGGTGAAAGCCATCCAGCTGGCTCTAGGCATTGTCGAACAAGAAAAGTGGCCGATGCTCTACCTCTATACTGGCTCATGGATGGTGGCCAATGCCCTGTGGGGGTGGTTACAGCAATGGAAGCGGAGCAACTGGCAACGCAGAGGCAAACCCATGTGGGCTGCCCCACTCTGGCAAGATACTGCTGCCCAGGTAGAGAAGCTGGTTGTCAAAGTACCTCATGTAGATGCCCACGTACCCAAGAGTTGGGCCACTGAGGAACATCAGAACAAGCAGCAGGTAGATCAGGCTGCCAAGATTGAAGTGGCTCAGGTGGATCTGGACTGGTAACATGAGCGTGAATTATTTATAACTCGGCTGTCAAGGAAGAGATGCAACATATAGATGGGCCCGTGATCGAGGGGTGGACTTGACCTTGGATGCTATCTCACAGGTTATCCATGAATGTGTAACATGTGGTGCAGTCAAGCAAGCCAAGTGAGTAAAGCCTCTGTGGTATGGAGGACGATGGCTTAAATATAAATACGGCAAGGCCTGGCAGATCAATTATATTACACTCCCACAAACCCGCCAAGTGGTGGAAGCAACCACTGGATGGATGGAAGCATATCTCATGCCCCATGCCACCACCTGGACCACTATCTTGGGTCTTGAAAAGCAAGTCCTGTGGCGACATGACACCCCAGAAAGAATTGAGTCAGACAACGGGACTCATTTTCGGAACAACCTCATAGACACCTGGGCCAAAGAGCATGGTATTGAGTGGGTGTATCACATCCCCTACCATGTACCAGCCTCTGGGAAAATCCAATGATGCCATGGATTGTTGAAGATTACCCTGAGAGCAATGTGTGCTGGGACCTTCAAAATTGGGATACACATTTAGCAAAGACCTGGTTAGTCAACTCTAGGGGGTCTACCAATCGAGCTGGCCCTGCCCAGTCAAAACTTTCACATGCTGTAGAAGCAGATAAAGTTCCTGTAGTGCACATAAAGTGTATATTAGGGAAGACAGTCTGGGTTAGTCCTGCTTCAGACCAAAGCAAATCCATCAGTGGGATTGCTTTTGCTCAATGACCTGGGTGCACTTGGTGGGTGATGTGGAAGAATGGGGCAGTTCAATGTGTATGTCAAGGGGATTTGATTTTGGGTGAGAATAGCCAATAAATTAAATTGTATGATGTTAATTGCTAAATATCCCTGCCATTGTGTGTCATCACTACTACAATTGCTATGTGCTGTATCAATGATATTACGGCAAGAAGCACCCAAAATTTATGAAGGATGAGCTTTCATGAAACCAAGCAAAGTGCAGCGATGATGGAACTGGAACTGACTTCAGCAATCAGCACCCAGCCGATTCCTCAAAATTGACATCTTCAACCTGCTAAACCGTGGGCGTAGGCCGTGCCAGATATACCAGCTGCGAGCTCTGGATGCAACATGCAACAATCCAACACCACACACCATCTCTCCTGCCCTCAATGACTGTTATGACAGATGGAGCCCAAAGTCATGGATTAAATTAACTCAATGGACATTTTAGAAGGATGGCTCATAGACTAAGGGAATCATATCTGCATGTGTACATATATATCTCTCTCTCAAAGACAGGAATGAGTGGTGGTGATTAATTGGAAAAGTTAGGATCTGGGAATGATGTAGATGGTATAGAATAAGGAGTGAATAATGTCCTGGTTTTCAGCTAGGTTGGAGTTAATTTTCACAAGAAACCGGGAGGGGTCACTGCCAGGACAAGTGACCCAAACTAGCCAAAGGGGTATTCCGTACCATATGGAGTCATGCTCAGCATAAAAGGGGGCTGGCCAGGGAGGAGTGGTGGCTGCTCAGGGATGGGACGGGCATCGGGCTTCAGGGCAGTGAGCAAATTGTATTGTGTATCACCTGTTTTGTATATTCTAAGTACTGTTGTTGTTATTCTCCTCTTCCTTTTCTGTCCTAGTAAACTGTCCTTATCCCAACCCACGAGTTTTATGTTTTTCTTCCGATTGTCCTCCCCATCCCATCAGGGGAGGGTGGGGACAGGGAGGAGTGAGCTAGTGGCTGTATGGTGCTTAGCTGCAGGCTTGGGCCAAACCACAATAATCCCCTTGAAATCCCTTAATATACATGACTTTTGACCATGACAATACTTTGCACTTCCATGGGTTTCACATCTTGGCAACCTCCAAAGATGGTGAAATATAATTAAGATCTCCATAATCCTAATATACCTGTATATACGCACTGGCTTTCTATAAACAGTGTTATTTTTCCCAAAGTCATAGCTATCCCTAAAAAATATAGAATGTTAGGCTTGGTATGTGGCTCTTAACCCCCTTTAAAGAACAGAAGTTGGGACCAATAGAAAAAATAAATTGCTTACGTTGATAGGACTTCTGTTTTTTCAAACAGAGATGGTCTCTGTTTTTCTACTTGCCTATGGGAATCCCATCATGCATTCAATTGCAGTTTATGAAAAGCCGCTATAATCTTTTAACAAATTCTTTTAGAAAAGCCCTGAATCCATTATATCTCTCCTTTATTAGAGGTAAGCTGCCCTGACTTATATAGGTGGGGAAGTCCCACAGCATTTCCTGGTTGTTTGTTAACATAATACACTGTAGCTTTTAAATACAGCATGTTAGAAAGGCACATGAATTTTAGAAAAATGCATAAGAAGAAATCCTCCTTCCTTTAAATCAGGGCAAGGCTTAGATCATAGATAAGGAATAAAAATTGTTCCTAACTCCATATTTGGGATGGCTACAGGATGGACATGTCCCTAGGAGGAACAGAGCTGGTGTACTCAAATCCTTGCAGCCCAACACATGGGATGTGTCAGGAAAGCTTCTGTGTGGAGCACTCAGGCTATCCTGACTTCTCAAGTGGAGTTTATTTCAGTGCTAAGATATGAATGCGATTTTACTGATTAAGCCTGGGGTTTTTTTTTTGTTTGGTTGTTGTTTTTTTTAATTAGTCGATGGTTCCCACACTGTTGGTGTGAAATTACCATTTTAATTTTTTTATTGTTTCCTGGAGGAAATGTGCCCCAGTTACCTGAGTTGTCACTAGCAGCGGTACCTGCCATGGGTCTCAGCAGAAAGGCAAAGGTGTGGCAATAACCTGAGCTCTTCAGATGAGACTGAGGCATGTTGACAGGAACAAGTGAGCTTCCAAAGCCATTTATTTGTCCTAAAGTAGGCAAAATCCCTGTGACTCCAGGAAGACTAATAGTTCTGTAATAACAACATTGGTCTGAAACAAGCTTTCAGTGTTTGGCTGTGCCACAGAAATTCCTCTGTGTCCTTGGCAAATTGATTAATATCTGTGTCCCATCTCCCTAGCTGTAAAGTAAGAAGGCACTTTAAGGATAAACTCCTTAATTTCTTTGAGTTGATCAGATATTATGGTGATGAAATTGCTGAGGTTATGCAATATCCTCTGTCAACAGCACTGCATTTATTGTGCAGAGCAAAATGATAGAAAAATATATTTCTTCTTCCAATACTCATGAAGCTGGTGGACTGCCTCCTTCACCAAGGCAGGAGAAGGTGGTTGTGTGTTTGTCAGGAGGTAGGGGACAGCACCAGCAAGCAAAGAAAATGCTGCAAGTTTCCTCCAGCACATATTTGCTTTTTGCATAATTCTGCATACTTGCAGAAACTGCTTTTCTTCCAACAGGCAAGGACTTGTACTAATGTGAGTCCAAAACTAATTGTTGCCATGGGAAACTCTGAAATGGCCACTCACCCTTTTATATTTAAACAGAGTTGTGTTCAGACATATTCTTCAATCTGTGTGTTAATGTATGCACATAGTGTGTATATGTTTCTTCCCTGGTGTAGCATGGTCAAGTTGAGATAGGAAAGGTTGCTTTTAATGTTAAAGATTTTGGTAGCGTCAGCAGCACCTGGAACACTGTGTCTGTGGCACTGCTCAAGTAGCTGAGATAGAGGGCTGCTTCGAGTTGCTTCAATTCATTGATGTGCTCAGAGCATATAGAAAGACACAGCCAGTCCTACAAAATTTTCACTTCAGTTGTTGCCCACTGTGACCCTCCAACCTCTCTCCCTACTGAATAATATGATCCAAAAATAAAAATGGAAATGCTGGAGCTTTTCAAAGAAGGTATTTTGTTTTGAATTTTGAACCCATTTTTCCCCTTTTCTTGTACTCAGAAAAGACTGTATTGTCCTGTGTGAAGTTTTCTGCAATACTTCTACCATGAGACTTACACCTGATTTAGAAAATCTCAGATCAGATGACTAAAGTTTGGAAAAGTTGTATGTGACCCGGATGCTCATGGTGGCAGGTAGTGGCTGAGGCATCTCTGCTGGGATAGAAGGGGGTGCCGCTGATCCATGGTTTCTGCTAACCAGCAGGTGCTTGTGGAAGGGGCTTGTACAAGCAGGGGCTTGTATCAATTCCAGAGAGACTCTTTGACAGGTTAAATTTTACTTTTTTTAAGCTGCTTAGTTTCTGAAAGCTTTTAGATATGCTATTGAAGCCAGGCTGCTTGCTAGCAAGCTGCATTAGAAAATCACTAAGGTCAAGAACTGTAACTGTTTCTCTATTTGGGTGTCAGCAGAGCAAGGACTTCTCTAAGTGTAGCTGCACCACCATCCTTTGAGAGGATCCGTGTGAAGCACATTAAAACATATTGATGAAATGTTGTGGAAAAGGCTGCATTGTCACTGGCTGAGCTGCGCATTTGCTTTGGACTGTGAATTTGGGACTGTTTAGTGAGACGAAAGAAACACCAACACTACAGTACAATGTTTGGCTTCCTGGCCTCAAAACAGTCTAATCTACCAATTCCCTCTGTGTACCCAAATACTGACTAGATTAATATAAATGTCAATTATAACTTTGGTTAGGACAGAAAGCAAACACTTGTTCCTGTCTGGCATTTCTGTGATGTGCATGACCACTTTTAGCACCAGCAGGTCCTTTCCTAAATAAAGGATGAGCCACAGATGTCACATGAGCATGGGCCTTAGTGATCCCTTAACTGTGTAGCTTTGCATCTTTTTTCAGGGTGGTCCCCTACTGTCCTCCCTTTTTATTTTGGTGGGGTTTTTTAGTCTGAAAAGATGGAGACTGTACATGTTATTAAACTAATTCGGTTATGATGGATGTGCACCAAATTGGGTGGGAGTGTTGATCTGTTTGAGGGTAGGAAGGCTCTGCAGAGGGATCTGGACAGGCTGGATCAGTGGGCTGAGGCCAACTGTATGAGATTTAACAAGGCCAAATGCCGGGTCCTGCACTTGGGTCACAACAACCCCAGGCAACGCTACAGGCTTGGGGAAGAGTGGCTGGAAAGCTGCCCAGCAGAAAAGGATCTGGGGGTGCTGGCTGACAGCTGGCTGAACATGAGCCAGCAGTGTGCCCAGGTGGCCAAGAAGGCCAACAGCATCCTGGCTTGCATCAGAAATAAGTGTGGCCAGCAGGAGTATGGATGTGATCGTGCCCCTGTACTCAGCTCTGGTGAGGCCACACCTTGAATACTGTGTTCACTTTTGGGCCCCTCGCTACAAGAAGGACATTGAGGTGCTGGAGCGTGTCCAGAGAAGGGCAACGAAGCTAGTGAAGAGTCTGGAGCACAAGTCTTATGAGGAGCAGCTGAGGGAACTGGGGTTGTTTAGTCTAGAGAAGAGGCAGCTGAGGGGAGACCTTATCACTCTCTACAACTACCTGAAAGGAGGTTGTAGCCAGGTGGGTGTCAGTCTCTTCTCCCAAGTAACTAGTGAAAGGACAAGAGGAAATGGCCTCAAGTTGTGTCAGGGGAGGTTTAGATTGGATATTAGGAAAAATTTCTTCACTGAAAGAGTGGTCAGGCATTGGAACAGGCTGCCCAGAGAGGTGGTGGAGTCACCACCATCCCTGGAGGTGTTCAAAAGATGTGTAGATATGGCACTTCGGGACATGGTTTAGTAGACATGGTGATGTTGGGTTGACGGTTGGACTTGATGATCTTAGAGGTCTTTTCCAACCTTAAAGATTCTATGATTCTATGAAGTATATATTGAGGAAGACAGTCTGGGTTACTCCTGCTTCAGACAAAAGCAAACCCATCTGTAGGGTTGCTTTTGCTCAAGGACCTGGGTGCACTTGGTGGGTAATGCAGAAGGATGGGGAAGTCCAATGTGTCAAGGGGATTTGATTTTGGGTGAGACTAGACAATGAATGAAATTGTATGTTGTTAATTGCTAAATAACCCTGCCATTGTACATTATCATTGCTACAACTGCTATATGCTGTATCAATGATATTACAGTAAGATATTACTGTAAGAATCACACAAATTAATGAAGGATGAACTTTGATGAAATCAAGCAAAGTGCAGCAATGATGGAACTAGAACTGACTTCAGCAATCACCGCCCAGCAACTTCCTTGAAATCGACATCTTCAACCCACAGACCATGGGCATGGGCCACACCAGTGTTGTGGTTTAACCTGGCCAGCAGCTAAAACAACTACACAGCCATTCACTCACTCCCCCCTCTCCTGGCTGTGTCCCCTCCCAGCTTCTAGGGCACACCCCGCCTTCTCATTGGTGGGGCAGTATGAGAAGCTGAAAAGTCCTTGATTGCTTGGCAACATCTAAAAGCATCAGTGTATTATCAACAGTATTCTCATTCTAAATCCAAAACACAGCACTATACCAGCTGCTAGGAAGAATATTAACTCTATCCCTGCTGAAACCAGGACAGCCATATACACCAGCCATGAACTCTGGATGCAACATGCAACCATCCAATACCACACACCATCTCTCCTGCCATGAAAGACTGTTATTACAGATGGAGCCTGACGTCATGGATGAAATTAACTCAGCGGACGTTTTAAAGGAATGGCCCATAGACTAAGGGAATGATATCTGCATATGTGTGTGTATATATATATATAAAAAAATATCTCTCAAAAATAGGAAGAGTGGTGGTGATTAATTGGACAGTGTAGGATCTGGGCATGACATAGATGGTGTAGAATAAGGCTTCAATAACATCTTGGGTTTAGGCTGGGATAGAGTTAATTTTCACAAGAAGCTGGGAGGGGACACAGCCAGGACAGGTGACCCAAACTAGCCAAAGGGATATTCCATACTGTATGATGTCATGCTCAGTATATAAAGGGGGCTGACTGGGGATGAGTGGTTGCTGCTCAGGGCAGGCTGGTCATCGTGTTTCAGGGTGGTGAGCAAATTGCATTGTGTATTACCTGCTTTGTATATTCTTTTATAGGTATAGTTGGTTTTATTTTTCCACTTCCTTTGCTGTCCTAGTAAACTGTCCTTATGAATGAATCATGATGTCCTTAATGAATCATGAAGGATCCATAAAATGTATTCATAATATTTATTTTACTGTTGTTAAGTAAATTCTTGCGGGATTGTGCAATCTGGAGAGCTTTATAACTACTCACAAATATTGTTGGCAAGCCGGAGGCAGTCCAGTGGAGGGCCACTAGGATGGATAGAGGGCAGGAGCACATGATATACAAGGAGAAGGTGAAGAAACTGGGTTTGTTTCTCATTACTACAGGAGTTTTTATGGATAAGCCAGTTTCTTCTCAGAGGTACATGCAAAATAGCAAGGAGCAGTGGTCACAAACTGCAACAAGACATGACCCATTTGAGCATAAGGAAAAAATACTTCCCCTGCGAATGGTTAAGCGCTGGAGCAAGTTTTGCCAGAGAGGTCACAGCATATCTGTCTTTGGTGATATTCAAAACAGGACAGAGCAAGGCGCTCAGCAGCCTGATCTAACTTCAAAGATGGCCCTGCTTTGACTATGAGGCTGGGCTAGATGACCCCCAGAGGTTCCTCCTAACCTAAATTATTCTGTCATTCTCATAAATAAATGCATTATAAATAAACACAACTTTGTGTGCTCCTCTGCTCTTCCAAGCTCACTGATGATAGAACGACTGTAGGAAATGTAGCTAACACTTTATGTGATTAAGATTGCCTAAGTCTTCCTACTGAAATGTTCTCAGTTGCCTGTAGCTCACCAGGCAATTGTCTTTTACTGTGTTTGTGAAAACGTACTCAGATTTTGATACTCCTGTGAGAATTCCGCATTTTGTGTGTGTCTGCGCTAAGTAGAAACTTGCTTGCACTTAGTAACTAAAATTTCCAAAGATCTGACATCACAGTTTACTTAGGCTCTCCCAGCAATTAGTTCTGAAAAGCCTGTGTGTGTTGCCGATGGAGGGTATCTGAGCACGCTCTGTCCCAAGGCTGCAGAGACGAAGCGGAGTTTCGCTTAGCAGCCACAGCCAGCTTGCTGCAGGCTGGGATGAGGCCAAGCCTTGGAAATGAGAGCAGAAAGCCTATCTCTTGTGTGCATTCAGTGATCCCCTTGTTGGTGCCAAGGCAGAGCGGAGGAGGGAATAGGTTCAAATTTAGGGGGTACAAGAACTAAACTGGGGGAAAGGGATATGGGCAAGGGTTGAATTTATGCGGCTGTGTAGGCCAGACCTAAAGTAGTCTCAGTAGCCCCATAGATGCCTGTCTGCATTACTTACCTGCTTGCATACCTTTGGGGCTCCTTCCTGGAGTGACCCTCTCCATATTCCAGGAGAAACTTCCTGGAAGTATTGAAATTTTGTTTGGATAGCCCTCTAGAATGAGCTTACTTAAGCTGCAATTGGATTCAGCTCTCTGTACAGCCTCTACCTGTGTTATCTGCTGCTGTCTCGGTAACATCATGCAGATATTCCATTAAGGTGATCTGGCATTGTGTAATAGCAGGGTAGATGAGATAAGCAGCAGCCAGAGTTCATGTTCAGCTGACTACAAGAGACATGCAGTCCTGCATCCAGGGGCGTGCTGCAGTGCAGGACAGCAGGTGTGATGGATATGCAGCCAAGGAGCTAGATCAGACTAGTTTAGATGGGATGGAAGAGAAGGAAACTGTACAGCAGATTGCTGTGTATTGGAGGACCACTGAGACAAGCAAAGAAAAGATTAGGATTGTCTGAATGGAAAAAGTGAGACTGTGGTGAGTTGACCTTGGCTGGATGCCAGGTGCCCACCAAAGCTGCTCTATCACTATAATAGATCTTCACAATATAAGAAAAGGCTCGTGGGTCGAGATAAGGACAGGGAGATCACTCACCACAACTTCTCTGGGCAACCTGTTCCAGTGTCTCACCACCCTCACAGTAAAGAGCCAGCAATTAGGCCTTTCCTATCCAAGTAGTGTTGTTGGAGTTGGCATTGAGGAAGGTTAGCAGAAAGAAAATATAAATCTGCTGGTGACTGAGATTCATCTAGGCACTATACCAGAAGTGTACCAGAGTTTGGTCTCATTAGAAGCAACAGATTAGCATTTTAAGGTGTTAAAAAGGGAACATTTTATTACATTTCTCAATTTAATCTGAACAGGCCTGTACTACATTTTGCAGAAGGGTCCCATGGGGGAATTGTCTAGGTAAACCCTGGTTAGCATGAGTAAGTGTGGTAGAGCCAGTCCCACCCTCTGTTCATTTCATAATGAATTTATGTCTTTTTTAGTGTGAGTGATAGGACTTAAATTGTTCAGGAGTCACTGTGATCCTGACATTTTTAATTTATAAACCAATTTGCTAAAGAGCTGTTGAAATGTTGATGTCTATTCAGTGTAACTTTGATGTGAACTTAAAAGATGGTTTTCACAGATGAAATTGCCATTGTCTGTGTCAACAAGAGGCTTCTCATCAGGACGCCTCTGTCAATAAGTAAATCCATTTATAAACTGTGTAACAAATGGGTAAATGCTGCAACAGCTGCATTATACAAGGCTTTTAGAAAGGATGACAAGGATTCTGTGGTAGCAGTTTGGAGGGAGCTTTGTAGTATTTTAGGGACTTCATACCTTTTCATTTGTAATACTTGTGAAGTTCATTTCATGCGTTATTGTTGCAATCTTTAAACATGCTTTGGTAAGCGCTCAAGATGACATAACAGAGCTATAGTTCTCATGAGCCCTTTTGGACTTCAAGTTCAAATTGCAAAACAAAATTCACACAAATGTTCACAAAAATATATTTTCTGACTTTTTAGGTAGTCAAGTTCTGTTGTCTTTATATCAAAAGCTCAATGTTACCTGTGGAGCAGGCACCACAATTGCCAGATGAGTCCTAATTGTACTACTTTAAGATGCCAAGGTAGATCCCTCAGTAATTTTTTTTTTTTTTTTTTCCTCCTGGATTGAGCTGAACTAGCCAGTTTCTATCCTCTCAGTTCACAAGGTTAGCTGAAAACTTCTGGCCCTGAACAGAAAACAAAGCTGCATCCTGGGACTGCATTTGGATCTGTCCCTCTGCAGCAGCCTGCTCAGCTCCACAGCTACCTCTCCTGGGCATTCAGCAACGGTGTGTCACATGCTCCCATGTTCAACCATCAGGGAAAATGTTGAAAATCAACTCAGAATTGCAGAACTCAGAATTGCAGTCAAGAAGAGTGGGATATCAAAGAGAGAAGGAAAGAAAATAAGGGTAGAGGGAAAGCACCTTGAGGAAAGAGGCAGGGAATTCATCAATGGAAGCAAAGAGCTCAGAGAGGTAAAGAGGGGACATGAAAGGACAAAAAGAAAATGGAAAGTGCAAAAGGATTTATTTCTTTCTTGAATCACGGAATCACAGAATGGTAGGGGTTGGAAGGGACCTCTGGAGATCATCTAGTTCAACCTCTCTGCTAAAGCAGGATCATCTAGAGCATATTGCACAGGATCACATCCAGGTGGGTTTTGAATATCTCCAGAGAAGGAGACTCCACAACCTCTCTGGGCAGCCTGTTCCATTGCTCAATCACCCTGAAAGTGAAGTTTTTCCTCATATTCAGATGGAACTTCCTGTGTTCCAGTTTGTGCCCATTGCCCCTTGTCCTGTTGCTGGGCACCATAGAGAAGAGTCTAACCCCTTCCTCTTGACATCCACCGTTTAGATATTTGTAAGCATTGATAAGATCCCCTCTCAGTCTTCTCTTCTCCAGACTAAACAGACCCAGCTCTCTCAGCCTTTCCTCATAAGAGAGATGATCCAATCCCCTAATCGGCTTTGTAGCCCTCCTTAACTAGGTTAAGTGATAAAATCTGAGATCCTCAGTGCTCTGAAATGGCATGAAAGGGATTTTTTTTCTCTGTTATTCCCATCATGTGAATATTAGCTATTGTCTTTTTGAAAACTGGACTTAAAAATTCCCAACATTGTCTTTCCTTTGACTCTCATCCTCCTAGGAGCCTGGCACTGTGTGCTCAGTTCCCACTGAATGAAAGTTGATTGTGCTCTTGGATTAAATAATTCCACTAATCACATTTTCTTACTAGTATGTCCTTGGCTGTGCTGCACTATCACACATCACTCACAAACAATACCATGCATTTGATTCTTTGGAGCTTGAAAACAAGAGATATTTTTGGCTCTTCTCATAGTTTACAGGCTTACAAGTCACGATGGCCCCTTCCCTTGGCTGAGCCCTCCTATGCTGCTCACAAATTGATTGTGGCATATCATCAGTGATTAGTTCCCAAAAGCTATGCATCCTCTGACTTATCTTCATGTGTGGTATAGAAGTCATGGAGAGAGTTAATGCTGCATGAATTGCTCTGCAAGATTTACAATGGGGTGGGGGGGAAGACCATAACCTGCAAGCATCTGTAGGAGGTGTCTCAACAAATAAATCCTTTCCTATCTGTCCCCAGGTACAATCTTGGCAGCAGAATAAGTACATGGCAAAAGTTCAGGAAATACTCTTTTCCTTCAGTTCTTCAAGTCACTGTTGTCTTTCACATCTCTGCCTGAGGAACAACCTAAAAACCACCATGAATGCTGTATGTGTTTTGTTAACTGAGAAATTAATAGGAGTTTTATACACAGGACCAGGAATATCAGTTTTACTGGTGCTAAATGATGCTACATGTTGAAGGGTTTTACTAAGTTGCCTTTCCTTACAGTTTGGTGTATCCTCCCTTATGACATCCTTTTTTTAAAAAAAAACAAAAAACAAAAACAAACAAACAAGGAATTACTTTGTCCACGGACTAAACAGGGGATATAGGTTAGACTGTCCCATGCTTGGCTACACTCCAAGAGTGGTGCTTATATAGTAACTTGTAAGCAAGCCTGAGAGGGTGTCATTTACAAACAGGAGATAGGGGAAAGTTCAAGAGAAGAGAACAGGACTTTACACTTTTCTAAAAAGTGAATTTAATGCTTTTCTTGCCATACTCTTTTTTCTGAGCTCTCCATATATACATTATACATAACTCAACAGTAAAATGGGATAACAGTTATTGGCACAGAGCTATGAACTGACATAAGCTTACCCTGTATTTTTAACTAAAAGTAGAAAAGAAAAGAAAGTTTGTATCATGTTTGTCTTTCTTACATAGCAAACCTTACTAAGATTATGTAACTTATTAACCAAGGATGCCAAGACTAGGCTGACTGATTAAATAAAGTGTAATTTATTTTGTAGTAGAAAAAATATTTTAAAACACCATCGGTTGATACTCATGTCTAGGAGCCTTGCAGGCTTCTCTTTTCAAAACAACTTTAAAACAGTAATAGCTGTGCTAAGGAAGACCTAAAATTCCTTTAGCCTTGTATCCTATCTCCTATATCTTAAATGGTTGCTTACCGAATGCATACTGAAGAGCAGAACAACAGAGCAAGCACTGAATATGCTGCCTTCCTCCAGTGATGTGTGTCTTGGGGGACTTCGGAGCCAGAGTTGGTGCCTTTATATTTATTACCTTTGAATAATTTTTACTGTAAAGGTGGCAATTGACCTCTTGAACACACATATGTATAAAATTTTAGGATCCCAAATGCCATGTAATAAGGACTTTCACAACTCAACTACAAGTTTTTTTGGAGAAATGTTTCCTTCCTTTGAACCTTCTACTTCACTAGTAGCGTTAGCTACCCCCTTTTTTGTATTACAAGAATCATAGAATCATAGAATGGTTTGGGTTGGAAGGGACCTCAAAGATCATCTAGTTCCAACACCCCTGCCATGGGCAGGGACACCCTCCACTAGACCATGTTGCCCAAAGCCTCATCCAACCTGGTCTTAAACACTTCAAGGGAGGGGGCATCCACAACTTCTCTGGGCAACCTGTTCCAGTGCCTCACCACCCTCACAGTAAAGAATTTCTTTCTAACATCTAATCTAAATCGACCCTCCTTCAGCTTAAACCCATTACCCCTTGTCCTGTCACTACACTCCCTCATAAACAGTCCCTCACCATCTTGCCTGTAGGCCCCCTTCAGGTAGTGGAAGGCTGCAATTAGGTCTCCCCGGAGCCTTCTTTTCTCCAGGCTGAACAACCCCAACTCTCTCAGCCTGTCCTCATAGGAGAGGTGCTCCAGCCCTCTGATCAGCTTCGTGGCCCTCCTCTGGACTCTCTCCAACAGCTCCATGTCTCTCCTGTACTGGGGCCCCCAGAGCTGGATGCAGTACTCCAGGTGGGGTCTCACGAGAGTGGAGTAGAGGGGCAGGAATACCTCCCTCGACCTGCTGGTCACACTTCTTTTGATGCAGCCCAGGACACAGCTGGCTTTCTGGGCTGCAAGCGCACACTGCCGGTTCATGTTGAGCTTCTCACCAATCAATACCCCCAAGTCCTTCTCCTCAGGGCTGCTCTCAATCCATTCCTCGCCCAGCCTATAGTTGTGCTTGGGATTGCCCCGACCCACATGCAGGACCTTGCACTTGGCCTTGTTGAACTTCATGCGGTCACTCGTCACCGTTCTCCACTTGGACACTGAGCCGTTGACCACAACTCTTTGAGTGCGATTGTGATGTCAATCTCGAGGAAGTTGCTGAGCGCTCGTTACTGAAACCAGTTCTGGTTTAATCACCTTGATCAGTTCCATCAAAGTTCATTCTTCATTAGTCTGGCGGATTCTTACTGCAGTACTGTTTGGTTTGCCTTTGCCTGAGGGAGGGGTAACCCAGACTGACTTCCTTAAAATATTCTTTATGTGCACTACAGGAACTTTATCCCCTTCTACAGTAGGTAGAAGTTTTGATTGGGCAGGGCCAGCTCGATTGGTAGATCCCCTAGTGCTGACTAACCAGGTGGCCTTTGCTAAATGTGTGTCCCAGCGTTGGAGGGTCCCACTACCCATTGCTCTCAGGGTACTCTTTAACAGTCCATTGTACCTTTCGATTTTCCCAGAGGCTAGTGCATGATAGGGGATGTGATACACCCACTCAACGCCATGCTCTTTGGCCCAGGTGTCTATGAGGTTGTTCCGAAAATGAGTCCCGTTGTCTGACTCATTCTTTCTGAGGTGTCATGTCACCACAGGACTTGCTTTTCAAGACCTAGGATAGTGTTCCGGGTAGTAGCATGGGGCACGGGATATGTTTCCTGCCACTAGGTAGTTGCTTCCACCATTGTAAGCACATAGCGCTTGCCTTGGTGGGTTTGTGGGAGTGTGATGTAATCAATCTGCCTTGTCTCCCTATATCTATATTTCAGCCATCGTCCTCCATACCACAGAGGCTTTAACCCCTTGGCTTGCTTGATTGCAGCGCATGTTTCAGATTCATGGATAACCTGTGAGATGGCGTCCGTGCTCATGTCCACCTCTTGATCACGAGCCCATCTATATGTCGCATCTCTTCCTTGATGGCCTGAGGTGTCATGGGCCCACCATGAGCTATAAATAATTCACGCTTACGCTGCCAGTCCAAATCCACCTGAGCCACTTCAATCTTGGCAGCCTGATCCACCTGCTGGTTGTTCTGATGTTCCTCAGTGGCCTGACTCTTGGGTACGTGGGCATCTACGTGATGTACTTTCACAACCAGCTTCTCTAGCCGGGCAGCAATATCATGCCATAATTCGGCAGCCCGGATGGATTTGCCTCTGCGCTGCCAGTTGCTCCGCTTCCACTGCTGTAACCACCCCCACAAGGCATTGGCCACCATCCATGAGCCAGTATAGAGATACAGTGTTGGCCACTTCTCTCTTTCAGCAATATCTAAAGCCAGCTGGATGGCTTTCACCTCTGCAAACTGGCTCGATTCACCTTCTCCTTCAGCAGCTTCTGTGACTTGTCATGTTACTTGTCTGACTTCGTACAGCAGCCTTCCACCTCCAATGCTTTCCCACAATGCGACAGGACCCATCAGTGAACAGGGCATATGGCTTCTCATTTTCTGTTAGTTTATTATACAGTGGGGCTTCTTCAGCACACGTCACCTGCTCCTCAGGCGATATTCAGAAATCTTTCCCTTCTGGCCAGTCTGTGATCACTTCCAGAATTCCTGGGTGATTAGAGTTTCCTATTTGGGCCCACTGTGTGGTTAGGGTGACCCAGTTCCTCCACGTAGCATCAGTTGCATGGTGTGTAGACGGGGCCCTCACTTTGAACACCCAGCCCAGCACTGGCATTCGGGGTGCCAGAAGGAGCTGTGCTTCAGTGCCAATCACTTCTGAAGCAGCTCGAACCCCTTCATATGCTGCCAATATCTCTTTTTCAGTTGGAGTGTAGCAGGCCTCAGATCCTCTGTATCCCCGACACCCTAGGGGTTTGACATCGAGTCTCCCCTGGTGCTTTCTGCCAGAGACTCCAGGTAGGGCCTTTCTCCCTGGCTGTGGTGTACAGCACATTTTTCACATCTGGTCCTGCCCAGACTGGCCCAAGGGCTACTGCATGAACTATTTCTTGTTTAATTTGTTCAAAAGCTTGTCGTTGCTCAGGGCCCCATTTGAAATTATTCTTCTTTCAGGTTACTTGATAGAGAGGTCTTACAGTCAAACTGTAATTTGGAATATGCATCCTCCAAAACCCATAAGACCTAAGAAAGCCTGTGTTTCCTTTTTGTTGGTCAGTGGAGACACAGCTGCTATTTTGTTGATGACATCCATTGGGATCTGACAGCATCCATCATGCCATCTTATTCCTGAAAACTGGATCTCCTGCGCAGGCCCCTTGTCCTTACCTCGTTTTATGGTGAAGCCAGCCTTCAGCAGGATTTCAGTTATTTTCTTCCCTTTCTCAGAGACTTCTGCTCTGTTGCCCCATACGATGATGTCATCAATGTATTGCAGGTGCTCTGGGGCTTCACCCTGTTCCAGTGCAGTCTGGATCAGTCCATGGGAAATGCTGGGGCTGTGTTTCCACCCCTGGGGCAGTCGATTCCAGGTGTACTGGATGCCCCTCCAAGTGAAGGCAAACTGTGGCCTGCACTCTGCTGCCAAAGGGATCGAGAAAAATGCATTAGCGATATCAATTGTGGCATACCATTTGGCTGCCTTTGACTCCAGTTCATATTGAAGTTCCAGCATGTCTGGCACAGCAGCACTCATCGGCGGTGTGACTTCATTCAGGCCATGATAGTCTACCATCAGCCTCCACTCTCCATTGGACTTCCTCACTGGCCATATGGGACTGTTAAAGGGTGAGGGGGTTCTGCTGATCACTCCTTGACTCTCCAGTTGATGAATTAGCTTGTGGATGGGAACCAGGGAGTCTCTGTTGGTGCGGTATTGCCGCCGGTGCACAGTTGTAGTAGCAATTGGCACCTGTTGCTCTTCAACCCTCAGCAACCCTACAACAGAAGGGTCCTCCAAGAGACCGGGCAAACTAGACAATGGTTCAATTTCCTCCGCTTCCAGGGCAGCTATTCCAAAAGCCCACCGGTAGCCTTTTGGGTCTCTGAAATACCCTTTCCGGAGGTAGTCTATGCCCAGGATGCATGGAGCCTCTGGCCCAGTCACAATGGGGTGCTTTTCCCACTCATTCCCAGTTAGACTCACTTCAGCCTCCAGCAGAGTCAACTGTTGGGATCCCCCTGTCACTCCAGAAATACAGATGGATTCTGCTCCTTCATAGCTTGATAGCATTAGGGTACACTGTGCACCAGTGTCCACTAGAGCCTTATACTCTTGTGGATCTGACATGCCAGGCCATCACATCCATGCAGTCCAATAAACCCTATTGTCCCTCTCCTCCACCTGGCTGGAGGCAGGGCCCCTCTAATCCTGCTCATTGTATTTGCTACTCACTTCTTGCAAAAAGGACTTAGTGGTCCCTTCAAGAGGATCATACATATTCACTTGATAGGAGGAGACTGCCTGCTGGAAACCGGAGAGGCATTTGTCCTGGAAGAATCCCCTTTTATGACTGTTTTGCCTTGCAGCTCATGTACTCGTGCCTCTAGGTTTGAGGTAGGTTTTCCATCCCACTTTTTGTGTTGGTTTTACGTGGCAAGGTTTTGGTAGCGGGGGGGCTACAGGGGTGGCTTCTGTGAGAAGCTGCTAGAAGCTTCCCCTGTGTCTGACAGAGCCAATGCCAGCTGGCTCCAAGACGGACCCGCTGCTGGCCAAGGCCAAGCCAATCAGCGCCTCTGTGATAACATATTTAAGAAAGAGAAAAACAGTTAGGGAGAGCTTTTGCAGCCAGAGAGAGGAGTGAGAAGATGTAAGAACATCTGCAGACACCAAGGTCAGTGCAGAAGGAGGGGGAGGAGGTGCTCCAGATGCCGGAGCAAAGATCCCCCTGCAGCCCGTGGTGAAGACCATGGTGAAGCAGGCTGTTCCCCTGCAGCCCATGGAGGGAGGATGAGGGGGTGTAGAGATTCCACCTGCAGCCCGTGGAGGACCCCACGCCGGAGCAGGTGGAGACACCTGAAGGAGGCTGTGACCCCGTGGGAAGCCCGCGCTGGAGCAAGCTCCTGGCAGGACCTGTGGATCCGTGGAGAGAGGAGCCCACGCCAGAGCAGGTTTGCTGACAGGACTTGTGACCCCGTGGGGGACCCACGCTGGAGCAGTTTGCTCCTGAAGGTCTGCACCCCGTGGAGGAGACTCACGTTGGAGAAGGCCGTGAAGGACTGTCTCCCGTGAGAGGGACTCCATGCTGGAGCAGGGGAATGATGAGAGGAGTCCTCCCCCTGAGGATGAAGAAGCGGCAGAAACACCGCGTGATGAACTGACCGTAACCCCCACTCCCCGTCCCCCTGTGCCGCTGAGGGGGGCGGAGGTTGACGCCGGGAGTGAAGTTGGGCCCGGGAAGATGGGAGGGGTGGGGGGAGGTGTTTTTAAGATTTGGTTTTATTTCTCATTCCTCTACTCTGTTTTGCTTAGTAATAAATAAGATGAATTCCCTCTCTAAGTTCGGTCTGTTTTGCTCGTGATGATAATTAGAGAATGATCTCTCCCTGTCCTTATCTCGACCCGTAAGTTTTTTTTTTTTCATTGTACCTTTTCTCCCCTGTCTAATGAAAGAGGGGAGTGATAGAGCGGCTCTGGTGGGCAGGACCTTGCACTTGGCCTTGTTGAACTTCATGCGGTTCATACAGGCCCACCTCTCCAGCCTGTCAAGGTCCCTCTGGATGGCATCCCTTCCCTCCAGCATGTCGACCACACCACACAGCTTGGTGTCATCAGCAAACTTGCTGAGGGTGCACTCGATCCCACTGTCCATGTCACTGACAAAGATGTTGAACAGTGCCGGTCCCAGTACCGACCCCTGAGGAACACCACTCGTCACCATTCTCCACTTGGACATTGAGCTCTTGACCACAACTCTTTGAGTGAGACCATCCAGCTAATTCCTTATCCACCGCCTGGTCCATCCATTGAATCCATGTCTCTCCAATTTAGAGACAAGGATGTCGTGCGGGACAGTGTCAAATACCTTGCACAAGTCCAGGGAGATGACGTCAGTTGCCCTTGCCTTATCCACTGATGCTGTAACCCCATCATAGAAGGCCACCAAGTTTGTCAGGCACGATTTGCCCTTAGTGAAGCCATGTTGGCTGTCACCAATCACCTCCTCATTTTCCATGTGCCTGACCATAGTCTCCAGGAGGGTCTGCTCCATAATCTTGCAAGGCACGGAGGTGAGACTGACTGGTCTGTAGTTCCCCAAGTATTCCTTTTTACCCTTCTTAAAAATGGGGGTTATGTTTCCCCTCTTCCAGTCAATGGGAACTTCACCAGACTGCCAGGACTTCTCAAATATGATGGAGAGTGGCCTGGCCACTTCATCCGCCAGTTCCCTCAAGACCCACGGATGCATCTCATCAGGTCCCATGGACTTGTGCACCTTCAGGTTCCTTAGATATTCTCGAACCTGATCTTCTCCTACAGTGGGCGGTTCTGCATTCTCCCAGGCCCTGCCTTCTGTGACCTGGGCAGTGTGGCTCAAGCATTTGCCAGTGAAGACTGAGGCAAAGAAGTCGTTGAGTACCTCAGCCTTCTCCATAGCCTGGGTAACCAGGTCACCCGTTTCATTCCGGAGGGGCCCCACATTTTCCCTCGTCCTCCTTTTATCCCTAACATACCTATAGAAGCTTTTCTTGTTGTCCTTAACATCCCTGGCCAGACTAATTTCTATCAGGGCTTTGGCTTTCCTAACCTGATCCCTGGCTGCTCAGACAGTTTCTCTGTATTCCTCCCAGGCTACCTGCCCTTGCTTCCACCCTCTGTAGGCTTCCTGTTTGTGTTTGACTTTGCCCAGGAGCTCCTTGTTCATCCATGGGGGCCTCTTGGTGGATTTGCTTGACTTCCTCTTTGTTGGGATGCATCTCTCCTGAGTTTGGAGGAGGTGACCCTTGAATATTAGCCAGCTGTCCTGGGCCCCTCTTCCTTCCAGGGCTTTGTCCCATGCTATTCTACCAAGCAGATCCCTCAAGAGGCCAAAGTCTGCTCTCCTGAAGTCCAGGGTAGTGAGCTTGCTGTGTGCCCTCCTTGCTGCCCTGAGGATCCTGAATTCCACCATGTCGTGGTCACTGCAGCCAAGGCTACCCTTGAGCTTCACATCCCCTACCAGGCCCTCCTTATTGGCGAGAATAAGGTCCAGCATGGCACCTCTCCTTGTTGGGTCCTCTATCACTTGGAGGAGAAAGTTGTCATCGACACATTCCAGGAACTTCCTGGATTTCTTGCGCTCAGCTGCGTTGTCCCTCCAGCAGATGTCAGGGTGGTTGAAGTCCCCCACAAGGACCAGGGCTTGTGAGCGTGAGGCTGCTCCTATCTGCCTATAGAGGGCCTCATCTGCTCGGTCCCCCTGGTCAGGTGGCCTGTAGCAGACCCCCACTATGATGTCCCCTGCCCTCCCTTTAATCCTGACCCATAGGCTCTTGGTGGGCTCCTCGTCCATCCCCAGGTGGAGCTCCATGCACTCCAGCTGGTCACTGACATAGAGGGCAACACCCCCTCCTCATCTGCCCTGCCTGTCCTTCCTAAAGAGCCTGTACCCTTCCATCCCAACACTCCAGTCACAGGAGCTATCCCACCACGTCTCTGTAATGCCAATAATGTCATAGCCTTCCAGGCGCACACACGTCTCCAGTTCCTCTTGTTTATTCCCCACGCTCCGTGCGTTCGCGTAGAGGCATTTCAGTTGTGCCCCCGATGAGGCTGACTTATTGGCTGGGGTGGCTGGGATTCTTTTGATGTATCTTCCCAGTGTTACCCTGTTGGTTCCTGTTGCGTCTGGAGCCCCTGGCTCATCTCCTCTAGGCTTCGAGCATGCTGTAGTGCATCCAGCATGTCTCTGAGCAGCAGGCTGAGGGCCCTCACCAGCACCCTGTCCCTCCAACCTGGGCACATCATCCCACAACATGTCGCTGGCAAGCCTGATGTTATCCCCCTCCCACTTTGAGCCTAGTTTAAAGCTCTGTCGATGAGCCCTGATAGTTCCTGGGCAAAGATCCTCTTCCCCCTTTGAGAGAGATGAATCCCATCAGGGTTCATCAGGCCCGGTGCCGCGTAGGCCGCCCCATCGTCAAAGAACCCAAAGTTGTGGCGCTGACACCAGCCACGGAGCCATGCATTTATGGACTGCGTCCACCTGTTCCACCCAACATTGCTGCCCTCAACTGGAAGGAGGGAAGAGAATATTACCTGCGCTCCCGAATCCTTCAGTGACTGTCCTAAGAGCCTGAAGTCCCTTTTGATCGCTTTCGTGGTGCATGTCTCTGCTTTATCCCCACCCACATGGAGGAGCAGCAGTGGGTAATAGTCAGAGGGCTGTACCAGGCTGGGGAGTTTCCTAGTGATGTCCTTGACACGGGCCCCGGGGAGGCAGTAGACTTCTCTGAGAGGAGGGTCTGCCCTGCATATCGGGCCCTCTGTACCCCTCAGAAGGGAGTCCCCTACGACTATAACTCTCCTTTTCTTCTTTGTTGGGAGAGAGATAGTGAATAATCAATCCCAGTTCCTTTTCTGTTCTTTATAATTTTGTCGATCTCCCTACTAAGCTTTCTCTTTTCAAAGCTGGAAAGTCCTAGCTTATTTAATCATAAAGAATTTTTTCTTTAGCTTTTTTGATCACCTTGTGTCAAAACAGTTTAAGATAGGAAATAATTTTCCTTTCCAATTCTGCTGAAGGGGGAAGAAAAAGAAGTGTATGTATGTCCATGTATGCATGTATGCATACATACATTCCCGCCCTCCGCACCACGGTGGTTTTTAGTCCTCGGAGGTTAGCTCCATTGTAGGACTCACGTAGTGCAACTGAGTGAAGGCAGACTGGAGCAGATGGAGAGCCCCATCATGCAAATCCACTGCTGCCAAATGTGAAGGCAGCTGTTTGGAAGAAGTTTACAGGCTTTCTGCAGTGATAATGGGTAATGGCTCTTTGACTTAGCTTCTGCAAGGCAGCATTAGAGATACTCCTTTGTAGTACTGTTGCTCTAGATGCTTAAAAATACCTGTATTACAGAAGTAACTGATACTTTAATCTGATCCTCAGTTAACATGGTTTGAAAAGGACTTGGCACTTTTATGAAAAAAAGGATCCTGATTTGAGCTCAAAATATTTGCTGAGTGATTTTTAAAAGAAGAAAACTTCTAAAAACATAATTGATTTATAGTTTGGTGAGACATACCAGGCATGCTCAGGGGCCAGGTGTAGATTAATCTGTGAGCATTTTGCCACTGTCATAGCAATTTCCAACTGTGGTGGGTTGACCCTGGCTGGAGGCCAGGTGCCCCCCAGAGCTGCTCTGTCACTCCCTCTTCTCAGCTGGACAGGAGAGAGAAAATATAACTAGAGGCTCATGGGTCGAGATAAGAACAGGGAGAGATTGTTCACTAATTATCATCACGGGCAAAACAGACTCAACTTAGAAAAAATTAATCTAATTTATTAACCAGAAAACAAAGTAGAGGAATGAGAAATAAAACCAAATATTAAAACACCCTCCCTCCACCCCTCCCTTCTTCCCGGGCTTAACTTTAACCCCGATTTCTCTACCTACTTCCCCTTAGCAGCACAGGGGGATGGGGAATGGGGGTGGTGGTCAGTTCATCACACATTATGTCTGCTGCTCCTTCCTCCTCAGGGGAAGGACTCCTCACACTCTTCCCCTGATCCAGCGTGGGGTCCCTCTCACAGAAGACAGTCCTCCACCAACTTCTCCAATGTGAGTCCTTCCCACGGGCTGCAGTCCTTCACAAACTTCAGTCCTTCAGGGACAAACTGCTCCAGCATGGGTCCCCCACGGGGTCACAAGTCCTGTCAGCAAACCTGCTCTGGCGTGGGCTCCTCTCTCCACGGGGCCACAGGTCTGGCCAGGAGCTTGCTCCAGCGCGGGCTTCCCACGGGGTCACAGCCTCCTTCAGGTGCCTCCACCTGCTCCAGCGTGGGGTCCTCCACGGGCTGCAGGTGGAATCTCTACTCCCCCTCATCCTCCCTCCATGGGCTGCTGCAGGGGGACAGCCTGCTTCACCATGGTCTTCACCATGGGCTGCAGGGGAATCTCTGCTCTGGCGCCTGGAGCACCTCCTCCCCCTCCTTCTGCACTGACCTTAGTGTCTGCAGAGTTTCTTACATCTTCTCACTCCTCTCTCCGGCTGCAAAAGCTCTCTCTAGCTGTTTTTCTCTTTCTTAAATATGTTATCACAGAGGCGCTGATTGGCTTGGCCTTGGCCAGCAGTGGGTCTGTCTTGGAGCTGGCTGGCATTGGCTCTATCAGACACAGGGGAAGCTTCTAGCAGCTTCTCACAGAAGCCACCCCTGTAGCCAGCCCCACCCCCACCCCCCAGCTACCAAAACCTTGCCACGCAAACCCAATACAACACACAACTACCTAGCAACAGCTAAAAGCATCAGTGTGTTATTAATATTATTCTTATATTAAATCCAAAACACTGCACTATAGCAGCTACTAGAAAGAAAATTAACTCTATCTCAGCCAAAACCAGGACAGCGCCAAGCAGCAATTCCTTACTGGCTTAGAAACAGCTCCTAATATTGTTCTCCTTTGTTTGGTGTGAGATGACAGTAACTACTGTGAAAAGCTTCTGCGAGGTGTCCCATACCGCTACAGCAGAGAGCATGGGGCAAGTAGTATCTATCCAGAAGAGAAGGGGGACAGGGCAATTCCCCAATCTGCATCAGAAATCAAAAATTCTTCTAGTGCAGGACTGTTGTCCTGTTTTTTGGCTAGGATAGAGTTAATTTTTCACAAGTAGCTGGGAGAAGACACAGCCAGGACTGGTAGCCCAAACTAGCCAAAGGGGGTATTCCATACCATATGATGTCATGCTCAGCATATAAAGGGGGCTGGCTGGGGGAGGAGTGGAGGAGGCTTGGGGATGGGCTGTGTGTCTGGTAGGGGAGCAAATTGCATTGTGTATCACCTGCTTTGTATATTCTAAGTACTGTTGTTGATATTTCCCTCTCCCTTTGCTGTCCCAGTAAATTGTCCTTATCCTAACACATGAGTTTTACCTTTGTCTTCTGATTCAACTCCCCATCACACTGCGGGGAGGGAGAGGTGAGCACTGGCCACGTGCTGCTTAGCTGCCGGCTGGGACTAAACCACGACAGCTGTGCAGCACTGACCAGCAGGGCAGCAAAAGTAAACCTCTGGTTGTAAATAAAGCTCTTTGGTATACAAAGAATCACAAAATTTAGGTTCATTGTGAGTATCTTTAGCAGTTGCTTTCTATAGCATGCATTTAAAAAGAAGCAGCTTCCAAGTATAGATGTTGTTAGGATTTATAGTTGCTGGCTTCTGTTTTTTGTCTTTCTGGGTGCCTTTTTTTTCCTTTTTCCTTTTTTTCCTCTGCCTGTTTCTGCCTACTTATGCTGGACTCCTTGCAGTTCAATGTAACATCTGAAGTGACTGAAAATACAGGAATATTTAAAGGTTGGATGAGGGGTTCAGCACTATAAATCTCAAGGTAAAGATTCTGCAATTCTCTGAGAAATTCTGTTGAAATACAGGCCATAATGTATAATTCATCTCACCTTTCCAAACTTGCACTGGGTCTAGAGGGCCATCAAGATTCAGCGTTTGCTTAAATAAACTGAGACAGTGTGATTTAGTGTATAATTAAGAATTAGATCTAAGTAAAAGGGTGACATTTCACAAGGTCACTCTTGTTGCTATAACAAAAGCAACTGTCTGTACAGTGAAAGAATGGGAATAATTAAGATGATGTTCTAAACCTAATTAGAATTGAAATCAAGAAACATATGGGAGATATGCTAGATTAGTTATCATAAATGATAGGTTTTTTCTCTTCAGATTTTACTTCATCATTAAAATCTGATCAAACAAGTAATTTATTTTTTATTTCAGCAGATTGTTTTAAGTATATTACTGACACTGAGCCAAAACTGGTTTTCATTTTCTTTCACACTGCACATTAGCTGCTTTAAATCAGATGTTTTTCATTTACTTTTTGCCCTAATGTTTTCTAATTCTAGTCTTACCATTCAGTCTCTCTTTTCTTAAATTATGTCAATATATCTTTAGACATTTCTTAATTTACATGACTAAGAAAAATACTAACCATAACATTTCAAATTTATAAGAGGTGTAAAAGAGCGCATTTTATACCAAAAAAAATCACAACTAGCAAAATTTCACAAACTGTTTCTATGTATTCTTGTTGACACTGTCTCAGACTTCTGTGAGCAATAGAAAAATTTACAGTTGTTATGTGTCTATAGCAATTAGGATCTGACAGTTTGTACCACGGGAAACTCCATATTTAGTATGATGGTGAAAACCTGGATTTCAAAAATGCAGGAGTTTAAATTTACAAATAAGCCTACTGTTCTAGAAACAATGAGTGTTTATATACACACTATGTCTGAAGACACTGTTAATGTATCTGTGCTATAAGTATGCAGAAATTAAATGAAATGAACAGACTAATAGTGTTCTATGATTGTCCCTTTTGTTATCATAAAACTACTTAGATGTAATTTAAAAATATCCGAAGATTCTTCAGAAATGGTATGATAAAACTGAACATATACACTTATTGTAGATAACTAAAGTTCTGCCCTTTAAAGATTTTGAAAATACTATCAAAGTCTTGCTACTGAAAAATAAGATAACATCCTTCTTTATTGAGGTCCACTGCATTTGGACCTACCAGAACAAATGCAAAAGACCTGTGGCTATGTGGCTGTGGTGGTTTAGCCCCAGCCAGCAGCTGAGCACCACGTGCCGCTCACTCACCCCTCCCCTGGTGGGATGGGGAGGAGAACAGAAAAACAAAGGCAAAGCCTCGAGGGTTGGGATAAGGGCAGTTTACTGGGACAGCAAGGGAGAGGGAAACAATCAACAACAGTGCTGATAACAGATAGTAACAATGGGTAATAACAGAAAACAATTTACCAATCCCACAACTGACCAGACGCTCAGCCCATCCCAGAGCCACGCCAAACCTGCCCCTGCCCGACTAGCCCCCTTTTATGGTGAGCATGACATCACATGGTATGAAATAGCCCCCTGGTCAGCTTGGCTCACCTGTCCTGGCTCCTTGTGAAATTAACTCTATCCTTGCCAGAACCAGGACATTATCCACCCCTTATTCTACACCATCTACGTCATGCCCAGATTATTTCACAGATATCATTCTCTTACTCTATGGTCCATCGCTCTAAAATGTCTGTCGAGTTCATTTAGTCCATGGCTTTGGGTTCCATCTGCCATTACAGTCTCTCAGGGCAGGAGCAATGGTGCGTGCTGCTGGACTGTTGCACGCTGCATCCGGAGTCTTCACAGCCGGTGTATCTGGTATGGTCCATGATCACAGTCTGGATGCCAAAGATGTGATTTTTCGATGAAGTTTCTGGGCACCAGTAGCTGCAGTCAGTTCTAGTTCCATCATCGTGGCACTTTGTTCAGTTTCAAAGTCCATCCTTCACTCGTTTTGGGTGATTCTTATGGTCATACCATTGATACAGTATATCGCCATTAATATCATGCAATTTAATTTATTGGCTATTTTCAACCAAAATCAAATCCCCTTGAGGTACAGACCGGACTTCCCCATCATTTCTCATCACCCACCAAGTGCACCCTGGTCCCTGAGCAAAAGCAATCCCGCAGATGGGCTTGCCTTTGCCTGAAGCAGGGATAACCCAAACTGTCTTCCCCAACATATATTTCATGTGCACTACAGGAACTTTATCCCCTTCTGCTGGGCGTGGAATTTTTGATTGGGCAGGGCCAGCTCGATTGGCAGATCCCCTAGTGTTAACTAACCAGGTGGCCTTTGCTAAATGTGTGTCCCTGACGTGGTTTAGCCCCAGCCGGTAGCTAAGTGCCACGCACCGCTCGCTCACCCCTCCCCCGGCAGGCTGGGGAGGAGAACTGGAAAACAACGGCAAAGCCTCGAGGGTTGGGATAAGGGCAGTTTACTGGGACAGCAAGGGAGAGGGAAACAATCAACAACAGTGCTGATAACAGATAGTAACAATGGGTGATAACAGAGAACGATTTACCGATCCAATGACCGACCCACCGACAGGAGGCTCCACCCGTTCCGGAACCACGCCAACACACCCGCCCCTGCCTGACTAGCCCCCTTTTATGGATGGTGAGCATGATGTCACATGGTATGGAATAGACCCCGGCCTGCTTGGCTCACCTGTCCTGGCTCCTTGTGAAATTAACTCTATCCTTGCCAGAACCAGGACATTATCCACCCCTTATTCCATACCATCTACGTCATGCCCAGATTATTTTACAGATCTCATTGCCTTACTCTATGGGCTATCGCTCTAAAATGTCTGTCGAGTTCATTTAGTCCATGGTTTTGGGTTCCATCTGCCATTACAGTCTCTCTGGGCAGGAACAATGGTGCGTGCTGCTGGATTGTTGCACGCTGCATCCGGGGTTTTCACAGCTGGTGTATCTGGTATGGTCCATGCTCACAGTCTGGATGCCAAAGATGTGATTTTTCGATGAAGTTTCTGGGCACCAGTAGCTGCAGTCAGTTCTAGTTCCATCATCGTGGCACTTGGCTCAGTTTCAAAGTCCAGCCTTCATTAGTTTTGGGTGATTCTTATGGTCATACCATTGATACAGTATATCGCTATTAACATCATGCAATTTAATTTATGGGTAATTTCACCCAAAATCAAATCCCCTTGGGGTACACACCGGACTTCCCCATCCTTTCTCATCACCCACCAAGTGCACCCTGGTCCCTGAGCAAAAGCAATCCCGCAGATGGGCTTGCCTTTGCCTGAAGCAGGGATAACCCAAACTGTTTTTCCCAACATATATTTCATGTGCACTACAGGAACTTTATCCCCTTCTGCTGGGCGTGGAAATTTTGATTGGGCAGGGCCAGCTCGATTGGCAGATCCCCTAGTGTTAACTAACCAGGTGGCCTTTGCTAAATGTGTGTCCCAGTGTTTGAGGGTCCCACCACCCATTGCTCTCAGGGTAGTCTTTAGGAGTTCATTACACCTTTCAACTTTCCCAGAGGCTGGTGCATGATAGCGGATGTGATACACCCACTCAATACCATGCTCTTTGGCCCAGGTGTCTATGAGGTTGTTCCGAAAATGAGTCCCGTTGTCTGACTCAATTCTCTCTGGGGTGCCATGTCGCCACAGGACTTGCTTTTCAAGGCCCAGGATAGTGTTCCGGGCAGTGGCATGGGGCACAGGATATGTTTCCAGCCATCCCGTGGTTGCTTCCACCATTGTAAGAACGTAACGCTTGCCTTGGCGGGTTTGTGGGAGCGCGATGTAGTCGCTTTGCCATGCTTCCCCATATTTATATTTCAGCCATCGGCCTCCATACCACAGAGGCTTTACCCGCTTGGCTTGCTTGATTGCGGCGCACGTTTCACATTGATGGATGACCTGTGAGACGGTATCCATGCTCAAGTCCACCCCTCGATCACGGGCCCATCTATATGTTGCATCTCTTCCTTGATGGCCTGAGGTGTCATGGGCCCACTGAGCTATAAATAATTCACCCTGATGTTGCCAGTCCAGATCCACCTGAGCCACTTGAATCTTGGCAGCCTGATCCACCTGCTGGTTGTTCTGATGTTCCTCAGTGGCCTGATTCTTGGGTACATGGGCATCTACGTGATGTACTTTCACAACCAGCTTCTCTAGCCAGGCAGCAATATCTTGCCACAATGGGGCAGCCCAGATGGGTTTGCCTCTGCCCTGCCAGTTACTCCGCTTCCACTGCTGTAACCACCCCCACAGGGCATTGGCCACCATCCATGAGCCAGTATAGAGGTAGAGCATCGGCCACTTTTCTTGTTCGACAATGCCTAGAGCCAGCTGGATGGCTTTCACCTCTGCAAACTGGCTCGATTCACCTTCTCCTTCAGCAGCTTCTGTGACTCGCCGTGTAGGACTCCATACAGCAGCCTTCCACCTTCGATGCTTTCCCACGATGCGACAGGACCCATCAGTGAACAGGGCATATGGCTTCTCATTTTCTGGCAGTTTATTGTACGGTGGGGCTTCTTCAGCACGTGTCACCTCCTCCTCTGGCGACATTCCGAACTCTTTGCCTTCTGGCCAGTCCATGATCACTTCCAGAATTCCTAGACGATTGGGGTTTCCTATTTGAGCCCGCTGTGTAATCAGTGCAACCCACTTACTCCATGTAGCATCGGTTGCATGGTGTGTAGAAGGGGCCCTCTCTTTGAACATCCAGCCCAGCACTGGCAGTCGGGGTGCCAGGAGGAGCTGTGCTTCAGTGCCAATCACCTCTGAAGCAGCTCGAACCCCTTCATAGGCTGTCAATATCTCCTTTTCCGTTGGAGTGTAGTGGGCCTCGGATCCTCTGTATCCCCGACTCCAAAACCCCAGGGGTCGACCTCGAGTCTCCCCTGGTGCTTTCTGCCAGAGACTCCAGGTAGGGCTGTACTCTCCAGCTGTGGTGTAGAGCACATTTTTCACATCTGGTCCTGCCCAGACTGGCCCAAGAGCTACTGCATGAACTATTTCTTGTTTAATTTGTTCGAAAGCTTGTTGTTGCTCAGGGCCCCATTTGAAATCATTCTTCTTCTGGGTCACCTGATAGAGAGGGCTTACAATGAGACTGTAATTTGGAATGTGCATTCACCAGAAACCCACAACACCTAAGAAAGCCTGTGTTTCCTTTTTGTTGGTTGGTGGAGACATGGCTGCTATTTTGTTGATAATATCCATAGGGATCTGATGCCACCAATCATGCCACCTTATTCCTAAAAACTGGACTTCCTGCACAGGCCCCTTCACCTTACTTCATTTTATGGCAAAGCCAGCTTTCAGAGGGATTTGGATTATTTTCTTCCATTTCTCAGAAACTTCCTCTGCTGCTGAGTTGCCCCATACAATGATGTCATCAATGTATTGCAGGTGCTCCGGGGCTTCACCCTTTTCCAGTGCAGTCTGGATCAGTCCATGGCAAATGGTGGGGCTGTGTTTCCACCCCTGGGGCAGTCGATTCCAGGTGTACTGGACGCCCCTCCAAGTGAAGGCAAACTGTGGCCTGCACTCTGCTGCCAAAGGGATCGAGAAAAATGCATTAGCTATATCAATTGTGGCATACCATTTGGCTGCCTTTGACTCCAGTTCATATTGACGTTCCAGCATGTCTGGCACAGCAGCACTCATCGGCGGTGTGACTTCATTCAGGCCACGATAGTCTACCGTCAGCCTCCACTCTCCATTGGACTTCCTCACTGGCCATAGGGGACTGTTAAAGGGTGAGGGGGTTCTGCTGATCACTCCCTGACCCTCCAGTTGATGAATCAGCTTGTGGATGGGAACCAGGGAGTCTCTGTTGGTGCGGTATTGCCGCCGGTGCACAGTTGTGGTAGCAGTCGGCACCTGTTGTTCTTCAACCCTCAGGAACCCTACAACAGAAGGGTCCTCCGAGAGACCAGGCAGACTAGACAATGGTTCAATTTCCTCCGCTTCCAGGGCAGCTATTCCGAAAGCCCACCAGTAGCCTTTTGGGTCTCTGAAATACCCTTTCCGGAGGTAATCTGTGCCCAGGATGCACAGAGCCTCTGGCCCAGTCACAATGGGGGGCTTTTGCCACTCATTCCCAGTTAGACTTACTTCAGCCTCCAACAGAGTCAACTGTTGGGATCCCCCCTGTCACTCCAGAAATAGATATCGGTTCCACCCCTTCATGGCTTGATGGCATTAGGGTACACTGTGCACCAGTGTCCACTAGGGCTTTGTACTCCTGTGGGTCCGATGTGCCAGGCCATCACATCCACACAGTCCAATACACCCTATTGTCCCTTTCCTCCACCTGGCTGGAGGCAGGGCCCCTCTAATCCTGCTCGTCATAGTCACTACTCACCTCTTGCAAAAAGGATTTAGAAGTCCCTTCAAGAGGATCAGAAGTGCGATCAGGCCTTTCACTTGTTCTGGGGGGCTGCCCGGTGGAAACTGGAGCAGCATTCTTTCTGGAAGAGTCCCTTTGTACAGCTGTCTTGCCTTGTAGCTCATGTACGCGTGCCCGCACGGTTGAGGTAGGCTTCCCATCCCACTCCCTCATGTCTTCTCCGTGGTCACGCAGGAAAAACCACAGGATACCTCGTGGTGTGTATGCTCTATATCCCCTCTCTGGAGCAGAAAAACGCTTACTCCTAACAGCTGAGATACGGGTCTATGCAGGTGGGGAGTAAGATATATCCTCTTTGAGTTGCCGGACGTCCTGGGACAGTTTCTCCACAGCCGAGACGAGGGAGGAAGAAAGGCTCTCTTCATATTGCTGGAGTCAGCCAGCCACTTCGTCCACCGTGGGTGCCTCTTCACTTTTCCAGTCCATTACCGCCAGTGAGTTGGCGTCCGATGATGGTGCACTTCGCACAAATTTTCGCCACGTGGGTCGGGTACATTGGAGTTCATCGGGGTCTGTGGGCAACTGTGCGTTCTCCGGATCATAATAAACGATCTCCCACATGGCTAATTCCCTCAGATATTGGATACCTCTCTCCATGGTGGTCCACTTGCCTGGCTGACATATGACATCTTCGCTGAAGGGATACCTTTCCCTCACACTTGACAGGAGTCGCCTCCAGAGGCTGAGGGCATGTGCCTTCTTCCCAATTGCCTTGTCAATGCCCCCTTTCCCTAGACAGGGATCCCAGCTTCTTGGCCTCCTTACCCTCTAATTCCAGGCTACTGGCCCCATTATCCCAGCATCGGAGCAGCCAGGTAATAATGTGCTCCCCTGGAAGGCGGATGAAATCTTTCTGCATATCTCGCAGCTCCCTCAGGGACAGGGATTGGGTGATCACTTCTGGTTCTGGCTCTTCTTGTTGTTCTCGTGATGGTCCCGGTTCATCATCATCCTTCACTAAGCGAACCGATTTCCTTGTGTATTTCTTTTTGTGTATAGGGGCGAGTGATACTGGTGTGGGTTGATCTTTTGGCTCAGCTACAGTGCCTGTTGCAGGGGTTTGGGCAGCTGCAGTGCCTGTGGGTCCGCTCTCTCCCTCTGGATGGTGCTGTCTACTATCAAGCAGTGTTTGATAGATTGTGGCCAGGGCCCAGCACAGCGCAGTAAGTTGTGTCTCCTTAGAATCCCCACAGCATTTTCCTTTCAAATATTCTACCATTTTATCAGAGTCTTGCAGTTGTTCGGGAGTGAAGCTCCAAACCATTGGGGGTGAAAAGGTCTCTAGATACCCGCCCATATTCTCCCACATGCCATGCCAGCCCTGACTATTCAGCTTCAGGGAAGATCCCTGGGTGGTATTCTTAAAACAATTTTTGCTAATCCTGAACAGGACTTGGAGAACATTCAGGATGTCACCGAAATCCGGGAATAAATCTCGTAACACCAATGTAGTGTTAAAAGGCAGGCATTCTTTATTGCAGCGCTGGATGCACGGGGGATAGCTCCACCCAACGTGCATGCCAGGTGATCACCAACACACAGGTTATGTAGGATCAAAACATATATATTCATCATTTTTCTCAGAAAAGGCAGTCCTATGATAATCATTTCTTGGAATTCATTTCCATATTCTCCTCCCCATCACGCATGCTCAGTGATTTGAGTCGGTGGTCCTCAAGGGTCTCTGGTGGTCATCAGTGGTCTCGCACCCATGTTCGCTGGGTGACCCCCTTCATGCAGGCATGCGCTGTACCCTTGCTGTGGGTGCACCTGTCCATAGCAACTTTCTTCATAAGATTAATATCTCCGAACCTATTGTTCAGTTTGGTAGGGACTGTACATGGAACATAGCTACATTGTACATTGCCATGGTCAGTTAGCTTCATTACCTATTACCTTGGTTACAAACTAATTATCTCAACCTGATTCTATAGTTTCTGTTTCACGGTCCCTATCCCACGGTTACAAGGAGACCTAGCAATAGGAATATACTGGCCTGAACATTCCAAGGGTATTCAAAAATTCTCAAAAATTGTTGTAACCAACCAAAAGGGAAAAGGGGAGGTGAAAGAGTGGGAGAAGGTATCCCCCCCGTCTTCCCCATAGAGTGGGTGCAATTATTAATTCTGAAAGATGTTGACCGAGGTACGGGCCTGACAGAAATGCTACATACACGAACCAGCTCAGACTCATGACCATCAATATCTTATCATAAGTCATTATCACACAATACAACAGCATGAGAACACGAACCCCTCTCCCAGAGGTGATTGATAAACAGCGCCACAGGGATTGCATAGAGTAAACACGGCTTTACAAACCAGAGCCATGTGACCAAACAGAACATCATTATGACCAGCGACTGTTTCAATAACATTATAAATGCTTATAACAATTTTTCTTTAACACACTTGGGTCAGACTTGTCGTTATCACAACCCCTCGTGCCCCACGTTGGGCACCAAAAAGGACTGATGTGATTTAGCCCCAGCCGGCAGCTGAGGGCCCACCGCTCCCTCACCCCTCCCCCAGCAGGATGGGGAGGAGAACGGAAAAACAAAGGCAAAGCCTCATGGGTTGGGATAAGGGCAGTTTACTGGGACAGCAGGACAGTGTCAAATGCCTTGCACAAGTCCAGGTAGATGACGTCAGCTGCCCTTCCCTTATCCACCGACGCTATAACCGCATCATAGAATGCCACCAAATTTGTCAGACACGATTTGCCCTTAGTGAAGCCCAGGTCTTCCTTTTTTCCCTTTTTAAAAATGGGGGTTATGTTTCCCCTTTTCCAGTCACTGGGAACTTCACCAGACTGCCACGACCTTTCAAATACGATGGAGAATGGCTTAGCAACTTCATCTGCCAGTTCCCTGAGGACATGTGGATGCAACTCATCAGGTCCCATGGACTTGTGCACCTTCAGGTTCCTTACATGGTCTCGAACCTGATCTTCTCCTACAGTGGGCAGTACTTCATTTAAATGTTTTGAGACAAATTGATAAACCTCATTAAATGTAGTAGGAAATTATAGAATAATTTTCTACCCCAAACTGAATTGGATCTTAGCTTGGTTTTGTCTCTCTCTTGCACTCATGTAAATCCATTTTACCTGCTGATGTTGATTCATACAACAGTAAAACCACCACCAATTAGAGAGGAGTTTTTCACCTAAGTGGAACGATTTCCTGAAGTAAAACTTAATATCATCATGTGACTTGGATGTTCTTACATTAATTTATATCCTCATTACTATTTCTATTTATTGTTACGAAAGTACTTTTAAAGAGTAACCCTCTTGCACTCATCAGGTTTTTCTGCTCATCTGTAGAAAGAGTGAATGAATCAATCCCATGTGCCTCAGTGTGCCAAAAATGTAGTTTTGGTCATTTTGTATAATTACAGCTTGTGGTTGTTGCTGAGGAAATGGTGTAATTATAACGTTATTCTTGAGACCTGTCTGAGTAGAAAACTCTTTCTGTTACTGTGCTGGGGTGTAGATGGAATCATAGTTGCTGAGAATGTAGTCAAGATATCTAAATCTGACTAAATGCAAACAAGTGATCTGTGGGCTGTGTCGCGTGAAAAGGTACAAGTCTGATATGTGGCTGAGGGAGGCCCTCCCGTTGAGTCACGAGGTTCAGAAAGGACCCCCTTGCTTTCTAAACTCCTTCTCAGAGAGGAGCCTAGGTGCGGCTAGGTCCAGTCTTAGTCCCAGACTTGGTCAACGGTTTATGTCTAAAGGGTTATGTGTGTAGCCACTTATCAGAGTCAACGTTTGCCTGTCAGAGCCCCACTAAGGACTTTCACTGAAACAGTTTCGCAAAGTTGAAAAGAAAAATAGGTAATTTATTGAAGCGACAGATATAAAAGTTCGGAATTGCCGTTGATAAATGCACTAACTGCAACGATTTTGAGCTCAAGTTAATAGTTCAGCGCTTTTGTTAATGATAGTTTTCCCGGGGTAACATCCGACATAATCGGAGGCGCAAGTCTTACCAAAGAGGCGTCCCTGCTTGGGGAGGAGAGAGGTCCAGGCCCGTCGACCCGTCCGGATAGTTGGAGTTCTCGTCCTCAGAAAAGAGGATTCTAAATGCCAGATTTATACTTTTGGCGAGGTGGGACTAAGTCAGGTATTGTGTGTCGATTGGCCCTTAACAAGGCTTGTTGTGCAGTTGATCGGGGCTGGGGGGGGGAAGTGGCAGAGAACAAAGGCATTCAGTACAGAGGAGCGGTGGTCTGTTTAGTTTTACCAAAGTAACGTCAAGCTGTGAAGGCTCCCCCTCACCCCAGGCGTCACTTAGTTGATTAAGGAGCAGACCCGTCAGGCGCTGCATCTTGTTAAAAGATGAACAAATTGCTCATCTCCTGCCCCTGTTCAGGTCCAGTGCTTATCAGTGCAAGATAAGCAAGTTGCTCAATCCCTGCTCTCGCCCAGGCTGGACTCCCCCAGGGCCCCTTCTGCTGGGTCATAACGGCCCTGTATTCGGCACCAACAAGCCTGGATAAGTCCGGCACCCCACATTATCCACCCCGTGACTTTAGTCACAACTCGCCAAGAGGAACATCATATAATTTGGATTTAGGCAGGTTGAGGGATCCATCTCTCTCTCCCGTGTTTTCATTCTCATAATTTTCAATAGGGGATGGTATTAAAGGGACATATTCAGTATCACAGACTTGAAGCATCCTGACTTGTGTAGTTACAGCTCTAGTTATCATAGTTTTCACACATGACAATCCAATTCCAACAATAACAATCATTATGATAAACATTAATGCATACTGGATTAGATTCTGAATCCATCCACTCAATTTTAATCCAAACCAACTGAAAACTTTTGAAATCCACCCAGTCCACTGCCAGTCTCCTGGTTTCATTTTCTCACGGAGTTCGCGGGTCTGGTCTGCAATTTTTCTCATCTCATCCATCGCTTCGTGCAAGGTAACAGACACATTTGGGATTGAAACACAACAAGTTTCATCGGGATAGGTGTTATTTAGCCACCCACAAACGCCATTCTCCTTCAGTAGTAGTATATCCAAGGCCAATCGATTTTGTAAGGTCATCTGTGAGGTTGCTTGTAGCTGGGAGTTGCTAGCCTCGATGGCAGTTCGTGTCCAATTAGCAAGAGTCTCTACTTGCCACGTTAGATTTTCTATATAAAGTCGATTGTTAACTATTACTGTCCAGTGACCCCAGAATGCTTTCATGGCTAAATTTATCCTCATTCCCGGTGTATAATAACTTGGCCATGACGTGGGGGGTAATACGTTTCTCTTTGTTCTGTACCCTCTTACTTTCGTCAATGATTGAGTGTAATTAAAAGCTATTGTAGGACATAAACTTGGAAGTCCTAAAGTGCATTCCAACCCATCCCAATAGGGTTGAATGTAATCCGATATCAGTCCATCAGAACATACCCATATGGTCTCAGGTGGTGCAGGTAACATTAGAGTGGTACACGTACTGTTTTCTACTACGCTACGCGTGGAGTGTCCATTCCTATAATGTCTCGTAGGGATTCTACATTTACCAGAATTGTACACTGACCAGACAGTGATGTTTCCAGGCGTCACCTCCTTTTTACAGTCTGGTGCTGGCCCAGGGATTGGAGCACTATAATTATGACACAGACATATACTTCGTAAGGCATGATAGAGGTCTGAGGCAAACCATACCCATAGATAATCATCAATATTGGAGCAATTTATTTTGTTCGTACAATTCCATAACCTGTCTGGTCCCAATGGCGTGGTATATTGGGGTCTCCTCACCCATTGTTCAAAACGTTTTTTGTGATCAGTGGTGGTCCATATGCAAGATAAATTATTAGATTGTGGGCCACAGTCAGATCCATACTTAGAAGGAAACTCAATACACCATTCAGCTTCTACTGGGACATTATATTGGAATGTAATAGGCAAACCCCAGAACGGCCGAGGAGGCTGATTAAGCCAAGGTACCTCAGTGCAACTGATATTTGCAGGTACATTGTTGTTATCAGCTGCTCTGCGTGGGTTTATCCAAGGATTCTGTGGCCAATATTGCATAGTGCAATTGGTATCCCATATATTGCTAAGGTTAAGGCCCAAGGGATATGTATAGTTTAAAGAAGTAGTATTTTCTACATTCATCCATGTTAAGTCTTGTATTAGAGTGTCATTTCTTTTCCACAGATCAGACAGTGCTCCACTTAGGTCAAGAGGAATCACCATAAAAGGGAGTCCCTCCGCAGGGGTTGTTGGCATCATTAAGCAAGTAGTACCCTGAGTCCACTCCATCATCCTAAAAAATCCTTGCATTAGCTTAAAAGCAGTGTTGTCCTGTAACATCTCTAAGGTTCTTTTGCTTCTTCGATCATAGTCTCTATGGATCACACACACAATTACTACACCTAACACGTATATATATATTAAACTTATCCTAAAACTACTTACACATAATAGGCTCATAATCAAAACTTTGGTTACTACTTAACAGTAAATAGTACAAACAGAACAGCAGTAATGATAAACACAGTTAAGCCTGGAATATATTCCAAACCAACATTTTACTAAACACACAAATTATTTCAACTATGGCCTCAAACAATATCACAGTTTTGTTAACCATGGCCATATTAAAACTTTGGTTTCCAGATAAGTATGAGAATTAGAAATAGAAATACGCAACAAATAAAAATCAGTAGCCCTTGGGGGCACTCTAGGTTGGTGTAGGGGAGTCCGTGATCCCAGGTGCAATTTCCTGTCATTCGGAGTACCTGTGAACACAAAAGAAGTGCTCGGTCTTGATTTGACCGGCAGATATTAGGTTAGAAGGTGGGTACTATCCACCTAGTGCTGATTCGATGGAGTTTTCCAGAACTGTCTTTCGCTTCCCAAGCATAAAGATTCTTTGGAGTTGTTAGTACCATTGCCACTGGCCCAATGTGAGGCATTTTAACCAGCACAGGCTGGCCTGCATAAAAGCCAGTAGGGTATTCCCCAGGTTTTACATCTGCCTTTGGCACTAAAGTTGTGGCAGAAGCACAAAAAGCTTTCATCTTTGGGCAACCGTCTTTGCTCCATCTATTGTTTAATTGATAGATGGCACTGGACAGTCGTAGATGCCATCCAGATTCACGAGTTTTAGCAAATCGCTTGACCAAGCCATTTGTTTGCTCCACAATACCATTGGCTTGGGGGTAGTAAGGAGTATGGAATACCCACCGGATGCCTTCTTCCTTTGCCCAGTCTTGTACTACTGTAGCTGAAAAATGTGACCCGTTATCACTTTGAATCTCTTCAGGAAGGGGAAGTGTACTAAACCATTCCTTCAGACTATGGACTGTGTTTTCACCAGTGGCAGCTGTGACAGCTGTAGCCATGGTAACTCCTGAAATGACTTCCACTCCCACCAGTATGTATTTTTTACCCCCTGAGGGTCGTAGTGGGCCAATGTAGTCAATCTGCCAGGTGTGCCACAGTGTTTTCTTGTCCCGGATATGCAGGGGAGGTGCTTTACTTGGATGATCTTTGTTAAGTCGCAGACGACATTGTGAACAGGCAGTTACTACTTGCTCACACAGCTTTACTGATATGGGCCATCCTCGGGCTATACCTTCTCGATACAAATCGGCTCGCCCAGTGTGGCCTCGTTTTATGTGCAACCATTCAAGCAAGCGTTCCCATTCATGCTCATTACTCACGACATCAATTTTCTGTAGTCGTGTGAGGCTATCCACTTGTTGATTGAACTGGGCAGCAATAGAAGCTGATCGATCATGTCCTTTCACCCATCCCATATGCAGCAGCCTTTGTTCTCCTATTTCTAGCAATTGTTTCCAGCTGTCAGTTTGCCAGACTGGGACTCTGTTTACCTGCCAGTCATTGACTGCCCAGTGGCCTACCCACTCTGTGGCTCCTTTAAAAACAGCATATGAGTCGGTGTAGATATGGCTGGCACCATGTCGGGCGGCTAATAGGACTGCCCTAAGCTCCCCTACTTGTGCACTTCCTTTACCTGTTTCGCTTAACTTTTCCCCCGTGGCCACTTCCAGCGCCACGGCCTTATAATTCCACTCATTGTTTTGCCTGTAAGATGACGCATCAGTGAACCATACCCCTTTAAGGTCACTGCCTTCCTTCAGAGGAGGCGCCTCCTGAATTGGAGATTGTTTGCTTGATGGAGTTTGGAATAACAATGTGCTGTCTATATCTTTCTGCAATTTAGATACTTTAATGCTGCCTTCCGTAATAGGCATGATGTCATTGATACTTTCCAGGTAGGCGTACCATTTACGGACTGTAGGCTTCTGGGCAATGCCTGCAGGTGGTGCCGTACCCTTCCGAACTATATCCAGAAGACGGAAGGGTCCCCGAATGATCACACTCTGTTCTTTTCTTATCTGTTCCACTTTTTTCACTGCTCGCACTAAGGATAGCAAGCCTTTTTCAAGGTCTGAATATCTCATTTCGGTGTCATTGAAAGAATGGGAGCTAAACTCTAGCGGTCTCTCTGGCCCTTCTGGTCCCTTTTGCCATAGGTTACAATGGGAACCATGTTCACTGAATCCCCACTCTATGTGGATAGGGTCAGTCAGGTGTAAGGGGCCTAGCTGTTGAAATAGCCTCAGTTCTCTTATTAACAATTCTAACGCAGTCTCATGCTGTTTAGTCCATTCCCATGATTTACCTTTCCTGAGCAGATTGTATAAGGGACGGGCAATAATAGAAAAACCAGGGATATGTTTGCGCCAATAGCCTAAGGTTCCCAGAACTTGCTGTAACTCCTTTATGCTAGATGGATTCTGCCCATGCTCTATTTTTTCCAGGGTGTCGGGGGGAACAGAGGCGGCTCCTTTAATCCACCAAACTCCCAGGAACTTAACCTCCTGGGCAGGTCCCTGACACTTGGATGGGGGAATGTCTAGTCCCAAAGTCATCAATTTTTCTTGTATACCTTCCATGGTATGCCCGACTTCCTCTGAGTTTTCTCCTCCTATCAGTATGTCATCAATATATTGATAGATCGTGACACCCTGGGGGCTGGGAATTTCTGATAAAACCTTCGCCAAAGCATTGTGAGCAATGGTGGGGGAGTGTTTATATCCCTGAGGCAGCCTATTAAAGGTGTACTGTACCCCTTTCCAGGTAAAAGCGAATTGGGCTTTATCGTGTTCCTGGAGTGGGATCATAAAGAACATATCTTTGACATCTAAAGTTGCCATCCATGGGTGCGATGCTCCCTGAATTTGGGTTACTAATTCTGCAATGTTTGGTACGGCTGCTGTTAAAGGTGCAGTATTAGCATTCAATCGCCTATAATCAATTGTAAGCCGCCACTGTCCATTTGGCTTTTTTACTGGCCAGACAGGAGAATTATAGGGGGAGTGTGTGCGAGTGATAATACCTCTTTTTTCTAAATCTGTTACCACCCCGTCAATGCCCGAATGTGCGGCTGCTGGCAGGGGGTACTGCTTTACATTAGTAATTCTTGATGGGGGTAGAGGTATAGACATCTCTAATAAGTTTATAGCTTTAGTTTCATCCTCTTCAAGCCATGCTATTTCTCCATCACCTCGTCCGGCGAAACTCCAGACTGACCCATCGGGGAGTTTCCACACTCTGCCATACAATACATCAAATCCCAATATGTTGGTGTTTGCAGCACCGACCAGTACTTCAGTGCGGGTCAATTTGCTCTCGCCTGGGAGCCACAAGGCAATTTTTGCTGTGGGGCATTCCTTTACGATCCCATCAATCCCTGTAAATTTTACCTTACGGCGACCGGGTTTCACATTTAGGCATTCCGCGGTCTCCTTGGTGATTACTGACATTTGAGCACCCGTATCAATGAGGAAATATGTAAAAATTCTCCTTGGTCCTACTGGAATAGCAATGATAGGTTCATGGTGTTTATCAAAGAGCCATTGTATAGTTAGCACTTGCCGGGCAGGGTGGCTCACTGTCCTCCCCGGGGATGCAAGTTTTTTGTTTGAGTATCTACTAAATCAATCAGCTCCTGCTGCGGGGCTGAGGGCAAGGATCTAACAGGAATTGATTTATTTCCAGCCGTCTGACTTCCCCCCACTGAATCAATTCTTTGGCTTAGTGATTGTACCAGAGCTCGGAGATCAGCAGTGGATGTGCTGTATAGTAATTGTCGTGGCACTCCCATCGCCAAGGCTCTGCGCCACAGATCATTACGTTCCTTATCAAACTTTAGTTTGAACTCTGATTTAGGCTTAGTGGTGTGGACCTGACGAACTCGTCGAGGGGGTGGTTCTGGTGGTTTCCCAGTGGTCGGTCCAATCCAACCCATGCGGCGCCCATAATTCACTACCTCTTGTACAAACTCGCTCCAGGTGGGAATTGACTGATCCCTGTGTCTCCCAACTCGGGGTGCACGGTAAGGTACAGCATTAGCCTCCCCGGTGGCTCTGATCCTATCCTGGACATTAGCTACATATGTCTTTAGGCTGTCCGGGAGGCCACGGATGAGGGGAGTTAACCTTGCTGGGTCAATAGGGGCTAGCATTGGGGATTTCCTTAACACATCCCTCTCATACATTGCTTGTATGCAGGCTGCCTTTTGTACAGACACAGCCAAGTCAGAGAATCCTGATGTTTTGATAACAAGGGGATCTCCTCTTTCTTGCGGGTCTATGCCGCCAGCCCAATAGGCAGCCCGTGTCGTTAATGAATAATTATGATTGCCTGGTGTAGTGGTTAAAAACACTCCAGGGCCCCAATAGCCTCCTGCTTCTTCCTCGCTTAGTAAAATTCGGTCCCCCCCCGTAAGGGAGACTCGCCACACGTATTCCGTCTCAGACTCCTCCGGGTTCCTGGAATACTTTTCCTGCAACTTTGCTAATTCAGCAGGAGACCAGGGAATAGTGCGTACAGTAGTACGAACATCATCATCCCCCTCATTTGTAGTTTCAGTTTTAATCAGTGGTCGTATAGGCACAGGTTCTGGGGTAAGATCAAAATCTTCCACCGGTTCATCATTATCGTTATCATACCAGATGTCTCCATCCCATGTCTCGGGATCTGCACAGTGTATTAATTTGCGGATCTGTTTAGCCGAGACCGAGGATGGCATTTGATTCAGTAAAAGATTTAACTTTTCCTGCAGTTGTTTTTCTCGCCTTTCCGCTGAGGCTAATAGCATTTTAAGTTCCTTATTTTCTGTTTTTAAGCTTTGGTTTTCAATCACGAGGGCATCTACTCGTGTTCCCAATTTCTCACCTTTTTCCTTTTCAAAGGTTAATGAAGTTTTCAATACTTCATTTTCTGATTTCAGAGAGGCGTATTCTACATCTGCAATTCGTTCGGGGGGAGGGGACTCTTTAATTTCCCTTTGTGCACAGGATAAACAAGCCCCCAACACTGCACAAACAATTCCTTTGCCTTTACCTTTTTTAATCTTTTGCTCACTTCTACACTGTTCTATCCTCTCTATCACTTTATCCTCATCTTTCCAAAATTTTTGGGCCCATTCTATTCCCGCTTGGGATGGTGCACACTTATATTTTTGCAGCAGTTTATCCATGGCAATCCTGTCCGTGACGCCAATTTTACTGTCGCGTGAAAAGGTACAAGTCTGATATGTGGCTGAGGGAGGCCCTCCCGTTGAGTCACGAGGTTCAGAAAGGACCCCCTTGCTTTCTAAACTCCTTCTCAGAGAGGAGCCTAGGTGCGGCTAGGTCCAGTCTTAGTCCCAGACTTGGTCAACGGTTTATGTCTAAAGGGTTATGTGTGTAGCCACTTATCAGAGTCAACGTTTGCCTGTCAGAGCCCCACTAAGGACTTTCACTGAAACAGTTTCGCAAAGTTGAAAAGAAAAATAGGTAATTTATTGAAGCGACAGATATAAAAGTTCGGAATTGCCGTTGATAAATGCACTAACTGCAACAATTTTGAGCTCAAGTTAATAGTTCAGCGCTTTTGTTAATGATAGTTTTCCCGGGGTAACATCCGACATAATCGGAGGCGCAAGTCTTACCAAAGAGGCGTCCCTGCTTGGGGAGGAGAGAGGTCCAGGCCCGTCGACCCGTCCGGATAGTTGGAGTTCTCGTCCTCAGAAAAAGAGGATTCTAAATGCCAGATTTATACTTTTGGCGAGGTGGGACTAAGTCAGGTATTGTGTGTCGATTGGCCCTTAACAAGGCTTGTTGTGCAGTTGATCGGGGCTGGGGGGGGAAGTGGCAGAGAACAAAGGCATTCAGTACAGAGGAGCGGTGGTCTGTTTAGTTTTACCAAAGTAACGTCAAGCTGTGAAGGCTCCCCCTCACCCCAGGCGTCACTTAGTTGATTAAGGAGCAGACCCGTCAGGCGCTGCATCTTGTTAAGATGAACAAATTGCTCATCTCCTGCCCCTGTTCAGGTCCAGTGCTTATCAGTGCAAGATAAGCAAGTTGCTCAATCCCTGCTCTCGCCCAGGCTGGACTCCCCCAGGGCCCCTTCTGCTGGGTCATAACGGCCCTGTATTCGGCACCAACAAGCCTGGATAAGTCCGGCACCCCACAGGCTGTTGTAAGATCAACTTTCTCTTACTAAGGCATTGGAGCAAAATCAACAGAATGACTGCTGGCTTAAATGGTGCGTTTGTTGATACCTACAGAATAGCAGAGGGATACTGAGACAGAAATTAAGAGAATGAGAAAAGTTGGGCCAGAAGCAAGGTGATGCACCATCACTGTGGGAGATGAGTTCTGCAGTATCTGCCCTCAGGCTTTCCAAAGTTACAGGATCTTCAGAGCAGGAAAGGTGTATCTCGTAGTAATACCTATTGTCAATCTATAGCACATATATTAGTGATTATTAATACCTGTGTTTAGAAACTTGAATGTAAATGGAGTTTCCTAACTGACTGGCAATGCAACATCTGACACATTAAAGCAAGTTGTTGGTGCCAGGATTTTCTGAGGAATCATTTTGGCTTTGACAACTGTTCTTCCTTTCCACTTTCTAAGCTCAGTTGGGATTTGCGTAACAAATCTCTCTTCTTCCCCCATTTTCCTACTACAAAAAGCAGAGAAATGCATATGTCACAATAATTTTAGGGGGTTTATGTGCTATTGTTTGAATGATAGGTTGAATGAGGGGGGTGTACAAAGCACTTAATGTATTGTGTGTTAAATGTCCAGAACCTGCTGACCTTAAGTGTGTATTGGAAAGCTATTAGAGGAGAAGCAAGTACTATTATAGATGATATGTAAGAGCATTTTTTGACTGACTTATGTTTCTTTTATCATTTTAAAGAATCATTAGGTGTACATGTATTGACAGTGCCTATTAATCTTTTGTTAATCTAAACAAATCATGAAAACTGTATTGCTTCTGTATGACTGTCACTCAGGGGAATGAGTCCCTCCTTGGCATAGAATCCTTAAAGTCCATGCTTTTGTCAGAAGTGGAGACTTCTTAGGCATGCTTAAGACCTAATATAACAGTTGTTCTAGAGACTTAGGTTGCTCTTTAGTGAACTTGAATGTTTGCTCTTTGTTTTGTCCAGTCAGGAAATGGCTGTGTTTTCAAATAAAAAAGAAATCAAGGCTTCCCTCTAAACTCCTCCTATAGTTATTTGAAAAAACTAGTTTATGAAAAGACATTGGAGGAAGATGGGAAACAAGCCAAGTGAGAAAGGCCCATTTTTTAATAGTGATCAAACTTCACCTCTTATAAGTACACAGATCTTTAATTCCATGCGTTCAAATATATATCTTTGGAGCCTATATTTCAAGTACTGAGAAGAAAAGCCCACACACACACCCTCTGTCTGTGATTCTTCCCTAACTAAGCTCTGAAGCCCAGGACTGACAACACTGGGTTCTCACAAAGAGGGAGCGGGTGATGAAGTCAAATTCAGCAGAGGATACATAAAACTTAAATCATTTTTGGCAGTCTGTCAGAAAAAAAAAAAATGAGATAGCCTTTATAAATCTGTCCACTGTGCTTTTGAATATGATTGTTTTGTCCAAATCTCTTCTGCACATGAATCACTAAATGCAATAGTAAAATAAGGATGAGTCTGGAGGCTTACTTCAGGCCACTCAATGCCATACAGATGATTAGAAGATTCTTTTTAGGCTCATAGCCAGATCACAGAAATAAAAAATGAAGGAAAATATGTATTATTCTGTTAAGCTCAACTCCCTTCTGAGTCATGAGTGCTCTCTGTTTGTGTGTTCTCTAGTGCTTTGTTCATCCTAGCATTAAATCGCCAATACTTCTGAAAGGGATGTTTTTCCACTGCTAACTTAATTCCATCAAATATCATTGGCTTGATTTCTCTCTCATTTGGTATTTACATCATCCTGAATTTCAGAATAAGTTAAAATGTATCCAGCTCAGCAAGTTTCCCATTTTGGGAAGAACATCAGATACTCCCTGTTTGTAACTTTAAATGTGTCACATACATTTCCTTTCATGTGCAAGAGTCCAGCTGGGATCCAAAGCATGTATGTCTAGTCATGACCTTGAGAACTGCTTGGTACTCTGGTTGTTTGTTCATTTTTTTCAAAGAAAACTAGTTTGTAAATTAGCAGGATTTTTACATGATATGTCACAATGATGGCTTCATTTCTGACCATTAAGAGTGGAGATTATTGCTTTATAAATACTATTAAAAGGACAATCCTAGTAGGTCTACAAGAACTCTACTTAAGCGAGGGACGGAACTACTGTCACAGTCATTTTCCTTTTGAAATCCACTAGAAAGGATGCTCTTACAAGAAACATGCAGACTCAGGTTCTTGCTAAGTTTGAGGATAAATTGAGTGGAAAACAATACTTTTATTCTTCTCTAGTTTGTTTTTAAAGTTTCACTGGATCTTATTTGAAACTGGTAACTCATTGTTCATGATTCATTGCAACAATAAAGCTCTGAATTACTGAACAAGTGAAAATCCTGGCTGCAATAATAAAACTGACACTCTAAAAAGCACAGGAGAAATACTATATGCCAGAAAGTTCTAAAATACTCAAATTGATTCAGTTGTCTTTGTGACCCAAGAAAAGATATTATGGTCCAGATGTGCAAAAAGAGTGAGAATATCATATAAGCCTCTGTATTCTTCACTCTGTAAAGATGAAATTAGGTGATTCTCATCATGAAGAATTGTGAAGAATCATGAAGAATTGTGAAGAATCATGAAGAATCATCATAACTTTCAGTATTTGGGTATTCAAAGCCACATATAATTTTCAGTCATCACTCTCACTGATCTGTAGAGTACAAGGTAGGATTTTTCTGTCATGTATGCAAGTGTTATCACACATAAATCAGTCATTATTTTGAAGAATGGTTAAAATCTGCAGAAGCCAGAAGTAGCTCCAAAGTTCAACAATGGCAAGTTCAAGAATTTACAGCTTGACCCTGATCTCCCAAAAACAGCGTGAATTAAAAGGACCGAATGTCAAGAACAAGGCCAGATTGAGGGCCAGTATCTTCATGAGTTACTTCATTCAAATGCAACAAGAGTATGGAAGGGGACTAAATAACAAGAAACATCAGGATGGATTTGTGCATAACCAGTACTATTTCAACGATGAAATACAGAGTTTGGAACACAGTGCCATTGGTAATTGATAATACACAGCTGTATCTGTCTAATGAAATCTGACAAATTCATGGCCCTGCTTTTATGGAGCACTGATTATAATGAACCTCATGATTGAAACCTTGTTAGATTTGTGAGCAAGACCTCTGTTTCTGTTGACTTTTCATTATTCTGCAGATATCCTTAAACAGAGGTGCACTGTGTCATTGCTTGTTTGTTTCCTCAGCCTTGTCACTCACACTGTCCTTACAGCCACTTGCTTTTTCCTACAGTCTCTTACCTCAGTATCTCTTTTGGATGATCCCTAATACATGCAGTTTCTTCTCTATGCTATCAGGAAACGTACGTGCCAGACCAAGAAATTGTCATCTTTGCTATTTAAACTGAGTGACAGAGCGATTGCAGGTTTGTGTCACCTCACGCATTTCATTTACAGTTTGTCAATATTATGTTTCCTCTGCCTTTACATCAAGTATTTGCTACCCTTTTCTGTCTTCCTCTTATACACACCCCATTTGTGTCATCTTGTGCTTTTCTTTCCAAATGTGTCGTCTTCTTTTTTCATCCTTTTTTCCTCCTGTGTCTTTGTCCTTCTTTATCTTGCTTTTGCTCCCTTTGTCCACTCCCACTGCAGATGTTAGCTATGCTGCAACACTCTCCATGTTGTTCTCGCATTGGCACTTCTGTTTGCTTTCTTAACGCCACTGTGCAGCTGTTTGCTGTCACCTGACTCAGTGATGCGCTCACTGCAGCGCCATGCCCGTTGCCGGGCTCGACTCGCCCCTAGTCACCTCTGCCTGGCTCTGGCACTCAAGGCTTGGACCCCCCCTTGTCCCCCGGTCAGACCAAAGCATGGCTATCCTATGCGAGTACTCACTCCAGTGCTGTTGAAGTACCCCCTCTGCACAGCTGCTTGTTTATAGGAAATGAGCTAATTTTAAAACAAAGGAGGTAAGTTGTCAGATTTAGCCAGGACCATCATGATGTGCCCTTGCATGACTTGTCCATGATGGTAATTGTAAAGTTGCAGTTCTTAACCTGGGTTCACACCTAACAGTCTTATTCCCCAGACCCTCCAAGTATTTTCCTCTTAGAGTTTGGGGAGATGAGTGTCAGCTTGGAGCTCAGTTTGGGGATACCAGATTATACTTCATCTTGTCTTCCTGGAAAAATGTTGGTCCTAGTTCTAAGCACCCATCTCTGGTTGGAAGCTGGCAGCTTCAGAGGGGCTGTGTCTCAGCTAGGACATCCCCTCACCACTGAGTGGCTTTATTATGCTGCATTATGGTGAAGCAATGGGTTTGCTTTTAAACAGCTTTGAACTGGGCTTCAGACTGGAAATTGCTAATACATGTGCAAGAGCAAGAAGGATGTTGGAGGTTGTTGCCAATACTGTAGAAGTTGCTTGTTCAGAGAAGAGCATGGAAGATCTTTTGTGATGTTTGCTTACTGCACATACTGTTTGCCTGCATGACCTCATTTGTGCTTCCAGTATGAAAGCAGCTTTCCTCATATGCCCTACCACATAATGTTAGTCAATACTAACAAACAAAAAAACAAGGGAACTTAATCTCTAAAGAAATTCACCTTCTGACACCTCTAGATTTTTAAGACTATTTTGTATTAAAGTCCATCTATATATAACTTTCAGTAAGCTGCAGTTACAGTATCATATTATTTTTTTAATGATTAAAGAAGCATTGAAACTACACTAAATGGAAAACTGCAGGCTGGTGACCCACAAACAAATGTAAGCAAAAGAGATGGCACATCTGCATTCCTGATTCTTTCTGTAAACCGCACTATTGTTTTATCTATTGTTTTGGCACAGTTTCTTCTGGCTGAGCCAGAGTTGAGACCATGGCTAATCTGTGGTCATAACATAACAAGAGCAGAATGTGAAGAGATTTTACTCTTTGGCAGCACAGTTGTGGTAGCTGAACATTTACCTTCATCTAAACCCTGGGGCAGGACTAGGAACTTTTCTACCAAATTTTCTTAGTACTGACAGTGCAAACCACAGATTTACCATGTTTTTCCATGTTTTCTACTGTTGAATCTGCATATTCATCCAAGCCATTATCTTGAATGAAGTGAGTGGTTTTATTCATGACAATTTGACCGGAACTTATTGGATCAGGCAGGAAAAGGACAAGTGTGTATCCATGTGTTGCTTTGCTTTTCTAGTCTATTTTAAATCTCAGTTTGAGAGCCATTACTTTCAGTACCCTGCTGCCTTTATGTCTAAATGCATTCAGCTGAGCATGAGTGTTCATTTATCGCATTCTGGTACAGTTTGTTCAGGAGATGGAGCTCACACAGGATCCTGTACAATGTTGATAATTTAATTCTGTGGGAAACAAGGAATTCAGGAGATCTACCCCAAGAGTGCCAAGCATTGTACAAGTCAATATGACAAAGTTTCCTCCAGTCAGTCACAAAGGACTGCGGTTTTGAAGGCTGGAAGCTTGACACAGAAACTGGAAACAATCAATTGGAAGATAATTTTTCTTAAAAATGGAACTGGTCAGAAAAAAACCAAAAATACAAATTACAAACCAGTAAACCAAGAGTATATGAATCCCAGACAAATCTGCTTCCTGCTCATAAATTCTTGTGCCTATTGAAGGAACATCTGTGAGACAAAGAAATGAGTCCTGTGGAAGTGAGGAAGTGGAAAAGGAAGTGGGACCTTAGGGATATATTCCTCTGAAGTTAGAGTGTAAGAGACCAAGTCTTAATCTTTATTCTGTGCGCATTGGTAATCCTCTCCATTGTAACTGATGCCACTTCTGGCTGTGTTGTAAGCCATTTTCCTATAAGAGTTTGTACGTCTTATAGTCCTTAATTTAGCTTCTATATAAAGCTGGTGAATTCAAGAGAATTAATTATTAAAACATTGTAGAGCCTATATCTAAGATCCTGCTGGACCTCTCAAAATATAAGTGAAGTTTGATTCTATTCAATTCATTTCATCATGTTAAGAAGTGACTATGTAACTTTATTTACCCCTGAAGATGAGGACGTGGTCTGCATGGGCTTTAAATATTTTATGTTCTAGTTATAAATATGATGCGGGCATCAACAGAAATATTCTAACTTAGGACAGTTTTCCAGTATATAATTTTCTCAAATTCCTAACCTGTTTCAGTAAAAATACCTATATTTGTTCTTGATTCATAGCTGAGGATAGAAACAGGAAACATCATAACATGTACTTTCTTGCACAATATCTGTTTATAGAAGGGAGAGACTCATGTCTTGTTGATTATAGGCATTATGCAATTGAGTCAATTTTACTCATGTCTCTAAAGTAGAGGCACAAAATTTCATTTATTTTGCTTTGTTTCGTTTTTAAACAATGGTTTGATTTTCCATCAAATAGAAAAGAAAGTTCAAGTCTGAAAGCTGAAACATTCCTGAATTTAAAAAGTTATAAATATAGTACTGTTCTTGAATCTTTTATTCTGATTTATGTTTGATCTATGTTATAATACTATGCAATTTCATTATACTGGTTTAAACCAGGTGAAAATTATTTAATAAATGGTGTAAAAATGTGTAAAAACTCAAATAAAGGTCAACCAAATGCATTTTGGGATTTAAGCCAAAGTTGTCAAATACTGAATACCATACCAAACAAAATCAGGTGCAAAAGTCATAGAATCATAGAATCATAGAATCATAGAATCATAGAATGGTTTGGGTTGGAAGGGACCTCAAAGATCATCTAGTTCCAACCACCCTGCTACGGTCAGGGACACCCTCAACTAGACCAAGTTGCCCAAAGCCTCATCCAACCTGGCCTTAAACACTTCCAGGGAGGGGGCATCCACAACCTCTCTGGGCAACCTGTTCCACTGCCTCACCACCCTCACAGTAAAGAATTTCTTCCTAACATCCAATCTAAATCGACCCATTTTTAGTTTAAACCCATTACCCCTTGTCCTTTCACTACACTCCCTGATAAGCAGTCCCTCTCCAGCTTTCCTGTAGGCCCCAATATTAGTCAAATATAATAGTCAATATAATTCATTTCAATATTTTCTGAAAAAGAACAGTGTAATTTCTTCCATTTGCTGCAACATTTCATTTCAATATTTTTTTTCAATTTAAAAAAGAAATTTCTATGAAGTTCAGTGAAATGTAAGATGGTTGCTAAGGAACAGAAAAAAGCCTTTCTGTTTAAATCTTAATAATCAAACATCAATTATTAATTTAGTAAGAAGAATTTCAAATACTTTGGGGGGGAGAATAAGCCACTCGACTTTTACTTACAAAACACATATGTTCAGGGCTAAATGGGGTTACGTCAGGCTGGTGGCCAGTCACCAGTGGGGTTCCCCAAGGCTCAATTTTAGGGCCAGTGCTCATTAATGTTTCTTTAATTAGTTAATTTTCTTTCTGGCAGCTGGTGTAGTGCTGTGTTTTGGATTTAGGATGAGAATAATATTGATAACATACTAATGTTTTTAGTTGTTGCCAAGTAGTCAAGGACTTTTCAGCTTCTCATACTGCCCTGCCAACGAGAAGATGGGGGGCACCCAAGAAGCTGGGAGGGGACACAGCCGGGACAGTTGACCCAAACTGACCAAAGGGATATTCCATAGCATATGATGTCATGCTCCGTATATAACTGGGGGATGAGCTGGGAGGTGGGGAAGCTTGGGGTCTTGCAGAGCATCGACTTTGGGTGGTGAGAAACTGTGCTGTTCATCACTTTGTTCCAACCCAAACCATTCTATGATTCTATGATTCTATGATATCTTGTTTTGTATATTATCATTATTATTATTGTTATTATTATTATTCTGATCTTCCTTTTCTGTCCTATTAAACTGTCTTTATCTGAACCCATGAGTTTTACTTTTTTTTTTTTTTTTTAATTTTTTTTTCCATTTTCAATTCTCTCCCCCATCCCACTGGGAGAGGGAGGGGAGTGAGAGAATGACTGTGTTGTTGTTTTAGCTGCTGGCTGGGTTAAACCACGACAACATTAAGTAGGTATCCCAGCAATACTAAACTCCCTCAAGGGTAGAGAGGCCTTACAGAGAGATCTGGATAGACTAGAGAGTTGGGCGATCACCAAACATGAAATATAACAAGAGCAAGTGCCAGATTCTGCACCAGGGAGAGGATAATCCTGGTTATATGTACAAATCGGGGGATGAGAGGCTGGAGAGGAGCCCTGCAGAAAGAGATCTGGGGGTTTCACCTGATGGCAAGTTGAATATGAGTCAACAGTGTGTCCTGGCAAATGCCATTCCCCGTCCCCCTGTGCCACTGGAAGGAAAGTGGTAGAGAATTCAGGAGTAAAGTTAAGCCTGGGAAGAAGGAAGGGGTGGAGGGAAGGTGTTTTAATATTTAGATTTTATTTTCTCATTATCCTACTGTCCTAGGTTTGACTAGGATAGACTTAATTTTCACCAGAAGCTGGGATGGGACACAGCCAGGACAGGTGACCCAAACTAGCCAAAGGGGTATTCCATACCATATGACATCATACTCAGCATAAAAGGGGGCTAGCTAGGGAGGGGCGACGTGGCTCCAGGATGCGTGGCTCAGGGACGGTCCAGCTTTGGGACGGGTCTGAGCATGCAGTCTGAGCTGTATGGTCGTTGGGTGAGAAACTGCACTGTGTGTCACCAGTTTTGTGTATTCGAAGTACTGTTGTTGCTCTTTCCCTCTCCCTTTGCTGTCCCAGTAAACTGTCCTTATCCCAACCCACGAGGCTTTTTGCCTTTCTTTTTCCCATTCTCCTCCCCATCCCGCCGGGGGAAAGTGAGTGAGGGGCTGCATGCTGCTTAGCTGCCGGCAGGGGCTAAACCACGACAGTCATTTTGGCGCCCAACGTGGGGCCACGAAGGGTTGAGATAACAACAGATCTCACCCGAGTGTGTTAAAACAAAGTTGTTATAAGTATTTATTGTATTATTTTAAGAAGCTGGTGTTCACGATGGTGTTTTGTTTGGTCACGAGGCTGTGGTATATAAACGCTTACTTGCTGTATGTACTCCTTGCAATGCTGCTGTTTATCACCTCTGGGAGAAGGGTCCGGATTCTCGTTTTGCTGTACTGTGTGATATCAACTTATGATATGATAACATCAATGCTTATGAGTTTAATTTGGTATTTGTATGGGGCCTTGCTGTCATGTCTGTACCTCAGATGACATCTCTTTGAATTGATAAATAATCACACCCAATCTACAGGGAAGACAGAGGGGGATACTTTCTCCCACTCTTTCACCTCCCCTTTTCCCTTCAGGCTGGTTACAGCAGCTTTGGAGAATTTTGAATACCCTTGGAATGTTCAGGCCAGTATGGTCCTATTGCTATATCTCCTGAATGTGATTCAAGTCCTGTTCAGGGTTACTAAAAATTGTTTTAAGAATACCACCCAGAGATTTTCCCTGAGGCTGAATAGTCAGGGCTGGCATGGCATGTGGGAGAATATGGGCAGGTATCTAGAGACCTTCTCACCCCCAATGTTTTGGAGCTTCACTCCCGAACAACTGCAAGACCCTGATGAAGTGGTAGAATATTTGAAAGGAAAATGCTGAGGCTATTCCAAGGAGGCACAACTCACTGCACTGTGTTGAGCCCTGGCCACTATCTACCAAACACTGCACAATAGTAGGCAGCACCCTCAGGGAGAAGAAAGGGAAAACAGACCGATCGACACTACAGCTACCCCAGTCCCCATAACAGGCAAGGCAGCTACCCCAACCCCCACAAAAGACACTGCAGCTACCCCAACTGCCACAACTAGGCCAACTCCAACAACAGACACTGTGGCTACTCAAACCCCCATGATAGGGACTGCAGGTGAACCCAAAAAAATCAACCCATACCAGTATCAGTCGCCCCTATACACAAGAAGAAATATACAAAGAAATCAGTTCACTTAGTAAGGGATGATGATGAAACAGGTGCATCATGAGAACAGGAAGAAGAGCCAGAACCAGAGGTAATCACCCGATCCCTGTCCCTGAGGGAGCTGCGAGATATGAGGAAAGATTTCGCTCCCTTCCAGGGGAGCACATCATTACCTGGCTGCTCTGCTGCTGGGATAACAGGGCCAGTAGCCTGGAATTAGAGGGTAAGGAGGCCAAGAAGCTGGGATCCTTGTCTAGGGAAGGGGGCATTGACAAGGCAATTGGGAAGAAGGCACAGGACAAATGCCTCTCCGGTTTCCAGCAGGCAGTCTCCTCTGATCAAGTGAAAGGCCTACGCATATGTATGATCCTCTTGAAGGGACCACTAAGTCCTTTTTGCAAGAAGTGAGTAGCAAATACAATGAGCAGGATTAGAGGGGCCCTGCCTCCAGCCAGGTGGAGGAGAGGGACAATAGGGTTTATTGGACTGCATGGATGTGATGGCCTGGCATGTCAGATCCACAAGAGTATAAGGCTCTAGTGGACACTGGTGCACAGTGTACCCTAATGCTATCAAGCTATGAAGGAGCAGAACCCATCTGTATTTCTGGAGTGACAGGGGGATCCCAACAGTTGACTCTGCTGGAGGCTGAAGTAAGTCTAACTGGGAATGAGTGGGAAAAGCACCCCATTGTGACTGGGCCAGAGGTTCCATGTATTCTTGGCATAGACTACCTCCAGAGAGGGTATTTCAAGGACCCAAAAGTATTCTAGGGGGCTTTTGGTATAGCTGCCTTGGAGACAAAGGAAATTGAACATCTCTCTACTTTGCCCGGTCTCTCAGAGGACCCTTCTGGTATGGGGCTGCTGAGGGTCGAAGAACAACAGGTACCAATTGCTACCACAACAGTGCACCGGCGGCAGTACTGCACCAACCGAGACCTCCTGATTCCCATCCAGAAGCTGATTTGTCAACTGGAGAGTCAGGGAGTGATCAGCAGAACCCACTCACCCTTTAGCAGTCCCCTATGGCCAGTGAGGAAGTCCAATGGAGAGTGGAGGCTGACAGTAGAATATCGTGGCCTGAATGAAGTCACACCACCCATGAGTGCTGCCATGCCAGACATGCTGGAACTTCAATATGAACTGGAGTCAAAGGCAGCCAAGTGGTATGCCACAGCTGATATAGCTAATGCATTTTTCTCGATCCCTTTGGCAGCAGAGTGCAGGCCACAGTTTGCCTTCACTTGGAGGGGCGTCCAGTACACCTGGAATCAACTGCCCCAGGGGTGGAAACACAGCCCCACCATTTGCCATGGACTGATCCAGACTGCACTGGAACAGGGTGAAGCCCCAGAGCACCTGCAATACATTGATGACATCATCGTATGGGGCAACAGAGCAGAAGAAGTCGCTGAGAAAGGGAAGAACATAGTTGAAATCCTTCTGAAAGCTTCACCATAAAACGAAGTAAGGTCAAGAGACCTGCGCAGGACATCCAGTTGTTAGGAATAAAATGGCATGATGGGCGTTGTCAGATCCCAATGAATGTGATCAACAAAACAGCAGCTATGTCTCCACCAACCAACAAAAAGGAAACACAGGCTTTCTTAGGTGTTGTGGGTTTCTGGCGAATGCACATTCCAAATTACAGTCTGATAGTAAGCCCTCTCTACCATGTAACCCGGAAAGAAGAATGATTTCAAATGAGGACCTGAGCAGTGACAAGCCTTTGAACAAATTAAACAGGAAATAATTCATGCAGCAGCCCTTAGGCCAGTCTGGGCAGGACCAGATGTAAAAAAATGTGCTGTACACCACAGCCGTGGAGAATGGCCCTACCTGGAGTCTCTGGTAGAAAACACCAGGGGAGACTCGAGGTCGGCCCCTGGGGTTTTGGAGTCGGGGATACAGAGGATCCGAGACATGCTACACTCCAACTGAAAAAGAGATATTGGCAGCATATGAAGGGGTTTGAGATGCTTCAGAAGTGATTGGCACTGAAGCACAGCTCCTCCTGACACCCCGACTGTCGGTGCTGGGCTGGATGTTCAAAGAGAGGATCCCCTCCAAACATCATGCAACTGATGCGACGTGGAGTAAGTGGCTCGCACTGCTCACACAGTGGGCTCGAACAGGAAACCCCAATCGTCCAGGAATTCTGAAAGTGATCACAGACTGGCCAGAAGGGTAAGATTTCCGAATATCGCATGAGGAGCAGGTGACATGTACTGAAGAATCCCCACTGTATAATAAACTGCCAGAAAATGAGAAGCATTATGCCCTGTTCACTGATGGGTCCTGTCGCATTGTGGGAAATCATTGGAGGCGGAAGGCTGCTGTATGGAGTCCTACACGACAAGTTGCAGAAGCTGCTGAAGGAGAAGGTGAATCGAGCCAGTTTGCAGAGGTGAAAGCCATCCAGCTGGCTTTAAATATTGCTGAGTGAGAAAAGTGGCTGGTGCTCTCTCCCTGAACTGCCTCATGGATGGTGGCCAATGCCCTGTGGGGGTGGTTACAGCAGTGGAAGCAGAGCAACTTGCAGTGCAGAGGCAAATCCATCTGGGCTGCCGAATTATAGCATGATATTGCTGCCTGGCTAGATGTAAAAGGACTGTGGTGGGTTGACCCTGGCTGGGGGCCAGGTGCCCACCAAAGCCACTCTATCACTCCCCTCCTTCATCAGACAGGGGAGAAAAAGTACAATGAAAAAAGCTTATGGGTCGAGATAAGGACAGGGAGAGATCATTCACTAATTATCATCACGAGCAAGACAGACTGAACTTAGAGAGGGAATTCATCTAATTTATTATCAAGCAAAACAGAGTAGAGGAATGAGAAATAAAACCAAATCTTAAAACACCTCCCCCCACCCCTCCCATCTTCCCGGGCTCAACTTCACTCCCGGCTTCAACCTCCTCCCACCCAGCAGCACGGGGGGACGGGGAATGGGGGTTATGGTCAGTTCATCACGCGGTGTTTCTGCTGCTCCTTCATCCTCAGGGGGAGGACTCCTCTCATCGTTCCCCCGCTCCAGCGTGGGGTCCCTCTCACGGGAGACAGTCCTTCACGACCTTCTCCAATGTGAGTCTCTCCCACGGGCTACAGTCCTTCACGAACTGCTCCAGCATGGGTCTCTCCCACGAGGTGCAGACCTTCAGGACCAGACTGCTCCAGCATGGGTCCCCCACGGGGTCACAAGTCCTGTCAGCAAACCTGCTCTGGCGTGGGCTCCTCTCTCCATGGGTCCACAGGTCCTGCCAGGAGCTTGCTCCAGCCTGGGCTTCCCATGTGGCCACAGCCTCCTTCAGGTGCCTCCACCTGCTCCGGTGTGGGGTCCTCCACGGGCTGCAGGTGGAATCGCTACACCCCCTCATCCTTCCTCCATGGGCTGCTGCAGGGGAACAGCCTGCTTCACCATGGTCTTCACCACAGGGTGCAGGGGAATCTCTGCTCTGGCGCCTGGAGCACCTCCTCCCCCTCCTTCTTCACTGACCTTGGTGTCTGCAGATGTTCTTACATCTTCTCACTCCTCTCTCTGGCTGCAAAAGCTCTCTCTCTAACTGTTTTTTTTCTCTTTCTTAAATATGTTATCACAGAGGCGCTGATTGGCTCGACCTTGGCCAGCGGTGGGTCCGTCTTGGAGCCGGCTGGCATTGGCTCTATCAGACACAGGGGAAGCTTCTAGCAACTTCTCACAGAAGCCACCCCTGTAGCCCCCCTGCTACCAAAACCTTGCCATGCAAACTCAACTCATTAGAGAAGCTGGTTGTAAAAGTACGTTACTCAGATGCCCGCGTACCCAAGAGTCAGGCCACTGAGGAACATCAAAACAACCAGCAGGTGGATCAGGCTGCCAAGTCTGAAGTGGCTCAGCTGGATCTGGAGTGGCAACATAAGGGTGAATTATTTATAGCTCATGGTGGGCCCATGACACCTCAGGCCATCAAGGAAGAGATGCGACATATAGATGGGCCCGTGATCTAGGGGTGGACTTGACCATGGACAACTTCCTTGAAAATCAGCTTCTTTAACCCACGGACCGTGAGCATGAAACATTCCAGATACACCAGTCACAAGTTCCAGATGCAGAATGGAGCAATCCAACAGCACATATCATCACTCCTGCCCTGAGAGACTGTTATGACAGACGGAGCCCAAAGTCACAGACTAAATGAACTCAGTGGACACCATAGAGGGATGGCCTATAGACTAAGGGAATGATATCTGTGTGTGTGTATATATATCTCAAAGACAGGGAAAATGGTGGTCATTAATTGGGAAGTGTAGGATCTGGGCATGACGTAAATCGTATAGAATAAGGGGTGGATAATGTCCTGGGTTTGGCTAGGATAGAGTTAATTTTCACCAGAAGCCTGGATGGGACACAGCCAGGACAGGTGACCCAAACTAGCCAAAGGGGATATTCCATACCATGTGATGTCATGCTCAGCATAAAAGGGGGGGCTAGTCGGGGAGGGGGGTGCAGCTCCTGGATGCGTGGCTCGGGGACGGTCTGGCTTTGGGATGGGTCTGAGCATGCGGTCTGAGCTGTACGGTTATTGGGTGAGAAACTGCATTGCATATCACCAGTCGTGTATATTCTGTTATAAGTACTGTTGTTGTTATTTCCCTCTCCCTTTGCTGTCCCAGTAAACTGTCCTTATCCCAACCCAGGAGGCTTTTTGCCTTTGTCTTCCTATTCTTCTCGCCATCCCACCAGGGGAGGAGAGGGAGTGTGCGAGCAGCCGCGTGGTGCTCCGCTGTGGCTGGGGCTAAACCACTACACATACTCTGATTTTGTTTCCCAATAAATTAAACTAATTTCCCCAAGTCAAGTCTCTTTTTCCCCATGACGGTAATTGCTGAGTGATCTCTCCCTGTCCTTATCTCGACCCATGAGCCTTTTGTTATATTTTCTCTCCCCTTTCCATCTGAGGATGGGAGTGATAGAGCGGCTTTAGCGGGCACCTGGCATCCAGCCAGGGTCAACCCACCACAAATCGTGAAGTCAAAGAAATACAAATTGTTCTGGCGTTGAGTGGATGTGTCTATCTGAGCCAGAAATAAATGAATTAATATGCAGGAAGGCTACAAAATCCTCATGGGCAGCAGGAAGCATCTGGTGCATGCGGATGTCTGTATCTTAATACTTTTTTCCAACTTTGAGTGTGACTGTTTTGTACCAAATATTTACAGCTGTGATACTGCAAAAATGTTTGCAAAGATCTTGACATGTGGAGTCCAGTAGCATCATGTCATTCCCTGGCCAGGCATTATTTCATCGATCATAAACAACTGACTAATATCTACATTTTAGGTGCCTCATGGAGAAATTTTCTTAAATAAATGATCATATTTCCCAGATAGTAAAGAGAGTTAGATGTTTCCACGTGCACGTGATGTCCCTCTAGAAAGCTTTCCAGGCCAAATAGGAAACATTGACATTTTAGAATGACTACTTCATTAGACCCTTAAAAATCAGGAAAAAAATAAGTACTTACTTTGAAAGCAGTGAATCATATCTGCAATTTTTGTTTTTATTTTTCTCACAGGGATTGACGAGGCTGACTAATTGTACCAGTCATTTCATGGCCCTACATCGTTTCAGTTTTGATAAAGAACAGAAATTATGAATATAGAAGCAGTATGTGGCACAACAGGCACATGCTTAGAGCTGCCCTTATCTCTCTCAGAGCAAGGTCATATCTACACAATGTAGTATACACAAACCTGAACTCAGTTCAAGGTAGCTACTCTAATGAGTAGATGCATTGCAAAACTGCTCAGCTGGGTAAATACTAAGCTGTGGTTAGTCTAATACTGAGCTCTGCAGTACCACACTTTAAAGCAAGTGCAGGGCTAATTCAGGTATATCTATACTGAACTACAGCTACAGTGCTGGCATATCCCCATGCTGTGTGTCAGGCTGTGATACTAACATTTCCACACTGCACAAAAGAGAGCTTGACCCATCTTTCAAATTTGGCTTTCTTACAGGTATAGTCATCTACTTTTATGCATGTAAGAAGAATTTAAATCTTGCCTCATTGTACATAAGCAATTGGAAGGAAAGTTAATTACTCATAAAAAATGCTGAGTTTCATTTTAACAGCATGTTAGTCTGGCTTATGGATTTGTGTAATGTTTCATTCTGTCCCCTGCCATTTTTCCTGACAGATCTTTTGCAGTGGCCAAAAATCAGCAAGTGCAGATCACCTGAACTGGAGACATTTTCATGTTATTGGACTGATGGAAATTTTTATAACCTCACTGCTCCAGGAACAATACAACTATTGTACATGAAAAGGTAATAAAATGGAAACAATGAAAGAAAGAGGAAAAGAGAGAAAAGTCATATATTTTGATATGCCTGTTAGCTTGTTGCTGTTAATTTTTTGCTATGATGCAAACCATACTGGTTTTAAGGGCATAAAATTGTGGTTTAAGTACATATTTTTCAATGTCAAAATTTGTTGTTAATTATCAAGCATTTTGCAGTGACAAGCATTACTTGGCAGATAAGAACACATTCTTATTAAATTTAGGTCCAGGTTGCAGAATCCAAAATTAAACACTGTATGGCTTGGGAAAGGAGTTTTTAATAGGGAACTTCAGTTTATTCCTTATCAACCTAACATGTAATTGTGAGATTCCTCATATCTGTGCTCAGATGTGGAGTTTGGATACAAGCCTCTTTCAATTTTTTATTAACGTTTCCTAGAATTTCCATTGATCAATTGCTAGATTAAAGTCTGAATGTGCAGGTCCAGGTAAAAAGTCTGCTCTGAGACTGGGGATTAGGTTTCATTGAGCCATGTTCAATTCTGATTCACATTCCACTTAAGCTCTTGTAATTTTCAGGTTGTTACAATGATTAGCCTGAAAGAGGACATAGACATTACCGGTAATGGCTATTAAGGAAAACAGGCCTTTTGTTCACAGGAACAGGAGGATGTGAGTTTCTGTTCCATCTAATGTTTCAACCTTTTTGATCTACAGACTCTTTCTACTGGTGATGACACATTTGCTTAGTAAACTTAAGCTTAATGGCAAAGCTTGATTTCTTACTTTTATGAGACCTCTCAGAAATATAGGGGTCCAATTTAAAGCCACTATTTAAGTGTAAATGTTTACTTGACAGTTGTCAGTGGCATGCATCAAGAGAGTACAAACTTTAAAAATTAATTAAACTCTACAATAAAGCAGTACCTCATATGTCAAACAGATCACATTTCATTATTGCCCCAGAAATTAGTATACTGCAATAAAAGATGTGAATTGAATATCTACATTAAAATATTTCTATTTTAATGTGCAAGCAACATATAAGGCTTAGGACTGAACTATATCACCTAACCTGCTTAACACAAACCATAGTGTCTAACTGCGTACACTTTTATCAAGTCCTGACTCTGGCAGAGCTACAGCATTTCCTTTAGAAAAGTGTCTGGTCTCATCAACTAAGCACAAGACCTGTGCTTAGTGGCAGAAATGCTGCTTATTCAATTCATGTAGCATCTGCATTTTTACTTCTTAAGCACCCACTCCAGTATTGAAGACTGCACTTGGCATAATTGGTTTAGCTTAACCCTCCTTCTGTACACCTTGAATGGCTCTTAGTAAGAAAAGGCATTTACAGTATATATTTAACAAACCGAGACTGTATTTTTCTGAAAGATCCTTATTTGCTCTTGTCCTGGTTTTAGCTGGGGTAGAGTTAATTTTCTTCCTAGCAGCTGATATAGTTCTATGTTTTGGATTTAGGATGAGAATAATGTTGATAACACACTGATGTTTTTAGTTGTTGCTAAGCAATCAAGGACTTTTCGGCTTCTCATACTGGCCTGCCAACAGGAAGATGGAGGGGTGCCCAAGAAGCTGAGAGGGGACTCAGCCAGGACAGCTGACCTAAACTTGCCAAAGGGATAGAATCATAGAATGGTTTTGGTTGGAAAAAAACCTTTAAGATCATCAAGTCCAACCATTAACCTAGCACTGCCAAGTCCAACCACTAAACCATGTCCCTAAGTACCACATCTACGCGTGTTTTAAATACCTCCAGGGATGGTGACTCAACCACTTCCCTGGGCAGCCTGCTCCAATGATTGATAACCCTTTTGATGAAGAAATTTTTTTGGAAATTTATGGTATGGATATTCCATACCATATGACATCATACTCAGTATATAACTGGGGGAGTTGGCCAGGAGACAGCACGACTCAGGAACTAGCTGAGCATCAGTTCCAGGTGGTGAGCAATTGTGCTGTGCATCACTTGGTTTGTATATTCTTTTATCATCATTAATGGTGGTGGTGGTGGTGTTCTCTTCCTTTTCTTTCCTATTAAATTGTCTTTATTTCAACCCACAAGTTTTACCTTTTTCTTTTCGATTATATTCCCCATCCCACCAGGGGAAGAGGAGCAAGCATATGGCTGTGTGATTTTAGCTGCCTGCTGGGTTAAACCACGACAGTCCTATATTTGGGCTGAGAGAGAATATTGAGATAAAGAAAAGCAACAGCAGATCTGTTCGCTATGAGATTTGTTTTTCTAAAGTGACTTCAGAGATACTGAATAAATGTCTGTCACTTTTCCTGTAGAATATTTCTAATTATCTGGTTGTTCCCATTTTGCTTTACTGAAGACTTCTTTGGTTTTGGACCTGCTGTATAGTTACAGCTTGGCCATATGAAAATGACCCTGCACAAGTAGCAGTGTTTCTCAGTCTGAGAATTCATGCCACTCTTTATAACTGCTGGTTTGTCCTTTTTAAGAGATGAAATGAAATATATGAATGTTAATATTCCTGCTGCAATTCTTTTATTTACAAAGAACATTTATGAATTTTTTAACAAAGTCAGAATGGTTTTTGCTAGTTGTTGCAAGCCTGTGTTTTAGAAGTTTTGTATCCCAAGGAATTTAGCCCTTCCTCACCCACAGCACTGTATTTCTCTTACCTTCTTTCACGTCTTGCAGTCCTGAGTTGGTTTGTGCCAGGTCTCCTGCAGCATTCACCATCGGGCACTTTCCCATGTGAGTGATCAATGCTCCAGTGCCTACATCCCAGTTCAGCTCCCCAGTGACTGGCACTCCCTTGTCCTTGGCTTTGCATGTGGTGCAGTACTGATCTGCCCTAAGGACTGGCTTTCAGTGTTTCAGATCTCATTATGTAGATAGCCATCTTATTGCAATTTAATTTTGCCTGAACAACAGTTGCATAAATGCATATCAAATTTACCTAAGTTTATGCTCTCTGGTAGTCATTAGCACCTATCAGCATGAACACGTGCTCTCTGACTGATCTTTTGGAAACACCGTCCAACAGAAATGCCACTACCAGTACATGAGAACCTAAATATATTTATGCAGATTGCTTGGATAGTGGTTTGACTTCATTTTAAGTCACAATAAATATTGACATGTATTTCTTGCTTCCATAGAAGTTATAACTTATCAACAACATATCATAACATCTATAATTTGTACCTTGTAAGATCTATAAATCTCTCATGTATATTATATTTTTGTTGTCATTCTAGGAATGATGAAGACTGGAAAGAATGCCCTGATTATATCACTGCAGGAGAAAATAGCTGTTATTTCAACACATCCTACACCTCTATTTGGATACCATATTGTGTTAAGCTTGCCAATAAAGATGAAGTATTTGATGAAAAATGTTTCAGTGTTGATGAAATAGGTATGCTTCCATTATGCATTTTACCTCTATATTTTTATACCACAATAGGTGTGATTCTATAAGCTTTTGTATTATTCATACTGTATTTAAATTCTCCCTCTCAGGTTAGTTTTGAAAAAATACGATATATAGGAAGGGATTTAGTTTTGTAACATATGTAATGTGATCCACACCAGAAAATATTGTCCAGGTTGGAAAAAAGCTAAAAGGATAAAAGCAAATACATGGTTTCTCTTTATGAATACCAGTGGTCTCTCAAATGTCTGCAGATGAGTTTGCTTTTGCTGTCACTCTGAGCCCTTTCTAATGGATGCTACATCCCCTTGATCAGTGTGAGCAAGGATGGCGTTAAAATCTCGATTCTGCAAAGTTCTGGAACCAAATAGTTTTTTGTTCCTGAATCAACACTAATCTGCAGAATCAGGATGTTTAGCATTTCTAAGCCAGAATTTATATTTATCATGATATTAATTGTGACTGGGATTTTCCAGACATTATTGCTTGTTCAGAGCAGTGGTGTATGTATATGCAATTAACACTTTATTCCTGCAAGTGACTAGAATACCCACTGTTCCCTTTTCTTCAGCTGAGCAAAATTAGAATAATTTTTCAGATACCATAGTTTTTCAATGCATTTCTACATTATTTCTGAAGTAGTTATTAAATATTTAATTTATCTTTCTGTGTCACTCCAATTATTGTTTTTATTTGTAGTGAGAACTCTAAATTTAAGTTTTGATGGAGAACTGTTTATGTCTCAGTGTTTTATAAGCTGCTATTGCAAAATGTGGTGTAATAGGTAATACATTCTTAGTCTTCTTTATTAGTCATTCAGGTAAGATTTATGCAGAGCATGTCTACCGCCAATGGCAGGGTGCCTTGTTACCAAACTTGTAGTGATTTTGTCATTGATTCATAGGTTTAGATATTAATCAGCAAATGTGTGGTTAATATGCTTTTTTAGTCCTGAAATCATTTAATGGCATGTAGTAAGAATGGTCATTTCACATTGAAAACTGGCTGGTTTATTCCAAATATTCTGTTTAAACAGTACTACCTGATCCCCCTGTCCACCTTAACTGGACTCTGCTAAATACTAGTCAGACTGGGATCCATGGGGATATCCAAGTAAGATGGGATCCACCACCAACGGCAGATGTTCAGAAGGGATGGATTACTCTGGAGTATGAATTGCAGTACAAAGAAGTTAATGAGACAAAATGGAAGGAGGTATGAAGCAAATATTTATTATACAATAGTCATAGTACAGTGCAGGCTTGTTCTATCCCTAACACTTTTGTACTGTTATGAAAAGCAACAGGTTTGTAATTGCTAACTAGATGATACCTTAAGTCTTAAACAATATGCCCATATCCTTCTGAAGTTTTTTTGCAAACATTGTAACTTTATGTGTCAAGATAGTTGACAGGCAGGATAATAATGAGACCCTGAAATCCCTGTGTTAGATTAGGAAGTGCAGCAATAGTCATATATATACAAATTTTTTCAAGGATAAAATATTTCTCTGTTGTTTGCCTAAACCTCAGCTATTTGAAACAGTGCATGGTATTTTTAGTAGTTGGAACAGGAATATTACGGTTGGAAAGTGTCACTGTGTCAGTCCAGATTTTTCAGGGTACCTGTAAAAAGTTCTCATATTTATAAATATCATTTCAATATATTAAAAAATTAAATAAAAACTTTGAGTTATAATTTAAAATGTGATACAATAAGCAAGTTAAAAAAATGCAATATAGATAAGACATACAGATTTCATACCAGACAGCAATGTTAAATTTGTGACTATATGGATAATCCATGAAAACATAAAATGTTTATACTGCAAATCTTTTAAATTTTCTTTTGAAAATCACTAACTTCTCATGTAGTTAGTTTTCCTGTTATGGGGGAAAAAATTGCACCCAGCTTACCTGAATGCATAGGCTAAGTGCCAGTTTGTCACAGAATATTTGCATAAGGAAACTTCTTCATGAATATCAGTTCAATGCAATAGGAACATAATTTCAGAACAGAACCCTTCCTTTACTTTCTTATTAATAAGGAGTTAACTGACAGAAGGAAGGCAGATAATACTGTTATGAATTTGTCTTAATCTACAAATGGCAAATTTACCAACTGAAACATAGTCTAGTTGGTTGGTTGGTTGGCCTTCATCTGTGAAAGACCTTGGACCCCTCCTCACTTCTGATCCTTCTCAATGTTAGCATTTTCTGTTTATCCTACTCATTAGTAAGTCTATAGCCAAACAGGCCTATAATGTCTATAACTTTTTCCTAATGCTTGTCTGAATTTCTTTCTATACTGGTTTAAGCTACACTTAATGTATAGCCTCTATATTTTAAAGTCTACAAAATGATTTAAGTAAATCAATACTCCTTAAGAACTTGAAAATATGCAGAGTATTTATGAGATTTACAAAAGCAAACGGCAATATAGATACCTCTTTAAAAATGCACAGTTTTGATTTTTTTTTATAAGCCTTTAGGTATCAATCATATAAATACCCTAATAAAGCTTTGTTCTTGCTCCAGTACCACCAATAATTCCAGAATGCCTTGAGAATAGTTCTTCTCAGGAGAGCAAAGGTTTGAAGTTCAGTGTTTCTTCTTTCAAAAAACAGATAAGGAATTGCTGAATACTACACTTGCCTCAAGACAAATAGTACTATAGATTATGTTGTACTGCAGCTGTATATATTGTATGTTACTGTGCCTTTCAGCTTAAAAGCACAAACATGACATAATTCCCTGAGACACTATCAGAGCACGAAAGAGAATTTTTTGAACAAAATCTTGGTCTGGGCTAAGACAATTGCAAAACTCTTAATAACAGCATTGGAGCAACGATTTCACTCTTTGCATACTTTGCTACAAATATGTTCTGTAATGAGTGTTGAAGCAGTAGAGAGATGTCCAGTTATACTGTTATTACTAGTTTTATACACAAAGGATAATCTTTACTTAAATATATCATAATGCTTCATGCATATAACTGATACAAAAATAAATTTATAGTACTTACATTGTACTAAGTCTCCCCCTTACTGAGACTTGTTTGTAATTTTTTAGAGGTTTGGTGATGAACTTGTTTGATTTTTCATGTATATCATTCTATTGGGTTTGCATGGCAAGGTTTGGGGGGGGGGGGGAGCTACAGGAGTGGCTTCTGCGAGAAGCTGCTAGAAGCTTCCCCTAGGTCCAGTAGAGCTAATGCCAGCCAGCTCCAAGATGGACCCGCTGCTGGCCAAGGCCAAGCCAATCAGCAACGGTGGTAGCGCCTCTGTGATAGCATACTTAAGAAGAAAAAAACCAAAAAAACCTAGGAGCAGTTTTTGCAGCCAGAGAGAGGAGTGAGAAGATGTGAGAGAAACAACTCTGCAGACACCAAGGTCAGTGAAGAAGGAGGGGGAGGAGGTGCTCCAGGTGCCGGAGCAGAGATTCCCCTGCAGCCTGTGAAAACCATGGTGAGGCAGGCTGTCCCCCTGCAGCCCATGGAGGATGATGGTGGAGCAGATATCCACCTGCAGCCCGTGGAGGACCCCACGCTGGAGCAGGTGGAGGCACCTGAAGGAGGCTGTGACCCTGTGGGAAGCCCGCGCTGGAGCAAGCTCCTGGCAGGACCTGTGGACCTGTGGAGAGAGGAGCCCATGCCAGAGCAGGTTTGCTGGCAGGACTTGTGACCTCGTGGGGGACCCATGCTGGAGCAGTCTGGTCCTGAAGGTCTGCACCCTGTGGAAGGGACCCATGCTGGAGTAGTTTGTGAGGAACTGTAGCCCATGGGAAGGACTCACATTGAAGTTCGTGGAGGACTGTCTCCCGTGAGAGGGACCCCGTGCTGGAGCAGGGGAAGAGTGTGAGGAGTCCTCCCCCTGAGGAGGAAGGAGCAGCAGAGACAACGTGTGATGAACTGACCACAACCCCCATTCCCCATACCCCTGTGCCGCTCAGAGGGAGGAGGTAGAGAGAACTGGGAGTGAAGTTAAGCCTGGGAAGAAGGGAGAGGTGGGGGGAAGGTGTTTTAAGACTTGGTTTTATTTCTCATTAATCGACTCTGATTTGTTTGGTAATAAATTAGATTAATTTTCCCAAGTTGAGTCTGTTTTGCCTGTGACAGTAATTGCTGTGATCTCTCCCTGTCCTTATCTCGACCCATGAGCCTTTTGTTATATTTTCTCTCTTATGTCCACTTGAGGAGGGGGAGTGATAGAGTGGCTTTGGTGGGTACCTGGCCTCCAGCCAGGGTCAACTCACCACAACCATTCATTTTTTTTCAGTCCATTTACTAATTGAAAATAGATAACTTATGACTTGAAAGAGGACTAAAACATTAATTAGCAAAGTGTTATAAGAATAAGTCATAGTGATAAAAGAATCAAAATTATTTTCTGAGAAACTTCCTAAAAACAATAAAATCTCCATCCTCATATAGTGACAGTTCATGAGATAGAGTCAAATTTAATCTAGCTCACATTTTGAAAAACTTTCATCATTGTTAGTAGCTCCTTGCTGGGTATCTTTTTAAAATTCTACTCTTATCTTGAAGTGTTGCCCATTACATTCTAAATTCTGTCCCCTCTTATGTCTATTCAAGTTTACTAGTCATGACTAGCAATAACTATACAGATCTTGTGAGGCTGGTGTGTTTTTCAAACAAGGTGTGAAAACACACATCTGAGCAGTAGTGAAGAATGATGACTTAGTAATGACGTGTCTAACTATGAAGTGCCTAAAAATGTATGCGTGATAGGAAACCTTGAAAGTCTAATTTTCCTTTAGTTATTTATTGTATTTTAAATTAGGCTGATATTTTGACTTATTAAAAAAAAAAAAGCCCAGATCCACCTGACAGTGGAAGGCTGGACCAGGGAGGACTCTGCTGGCTCTCGTTATCTTGTTGAATTTCTGCTGGAAAAGGTCCATTTCACACTGCAGTGAAGTGAGCTTAGGGCAGGGAAGCATGGAGTATTAACTCCAGAGCTGAACACCATCGTTGGGGCCATACAGCACTGTGGCTGAGATACAGGGCTTACTAGTTTTGGGGAGTGATATACAGCCTAATATCTCCATGTGGTATATACTGTGTTGCATGAGTGCCCAACCCTGTGCTATGCCTTCCCCAGTGTACCTCTGAACCTTTCCCCGGTACTGCCCATCTCTCAGTTTTCACTGTTTTTCTGTTAAAGTTAGTGAAAGCCATTGCCTTGGTTGCTGTGTTGCCTGTCATGCCTGGGCCAGTCTCTGCCTCTGGTGCCCTCTTAACCCCTTTCTGGGCCAGACCCACACAGGCAGCACAGTCACACAGATCAGGAACTGTTTCTTTAGTATGACAATCACAAGCATCACTCTGTGTACACTGACTGAACAGCCTGCAGTAAGTCCAGCAACCCAGCGGTCTGGTTCCAAGCTCCCCTTCACATACTTTAAATGAGTTTTCTATACGCTGTCATGCATTTTTATTAGTTATCTTTTATCATGTCTCTCTCATATGGTTTTTAATTGATTTAATTCATATCACAAATGCTATTCATCTATTCAGTTCATGCTGTACCTTCCCCAGTCTATACATCTTGCTTCATCCAGGTGTCTTATATAAAATTTTGTTAGTCCATTGATGGACTAGAGACATCCTGCCCATTAATCAACTATCTGCTCTTTAGCAACTCTTGCAATTTCAGATGTACAGCTACAGTAATTCTACTTCACATTTTTCAGGGCTCTATTTTGGCCTACATACTGCCTTTTCCAAGTGCATTTATTATTTGGGGTTGTGGTGGGTTGACCCTGGCTGAGGGCCAGGTGCCCACCAGAGCCGCTCTATCACTCCCCTCTTTCATTAGACAGGGGAGAAAAGGTACAATGAAAAAAAAACTTACGGGTCGAGATAAGGACAGGGAGAGATCATTCTCTAATTATCATCACGAGCAAAACAGACCGAACTTAGAGAGGGAATTCATCTTATTTATTACTAAGCAAAACAGAGTAGAGGAATGAGAAATAAAACCAAATCTTAAAAACACCTCCCCCCACCCCTCCCATCTTCCCGGGCTCAACTTCACTCCCGGCTTCAACCTCCGCCCCCCTCAGCGGCACAGGGGGACGGGGAGTGGGGGTTATGGTCAGTTCCTCACGCGGTGTTTCTGCCGCTTCTTCATCCTCAGGGGGAGGACTCATTGTTCCCCCGCTCCAGCGTGGGGTCCCTCTCACGGGAGACAGTCCTTCACGGCCTTCTCCAACGTGAGTCTCCTCCACGGGGTGCAGACCTTCAGGAGCAAACTGCTCCAGCATGGGTCCCCCACGGGGTCACAAGTCCTGTCAGCAAACCTGCTCTGGCGTGGGCTCCTCTCTCCACGGATCCACAGGTCCTGCCAGGAGCTTGCTCCAGCGCGGGCTTCCCACGGGGCCACAGCCTCCTTCAGGTGCCTCCACCTGCTCCGGCGTGGGGTCCTCCACGGGCTGCAGGTGGAATCGCTACACCCCCTCATCCTTCCTCCATGGGCTGCTGCAGGGGAACAGCCTGCTTCACCATGGTCTTCACCACGGGCTGCAGGGGAATCTCTGCTCTGGCGCCTGGAGCACCTCCTCCCCCTCCTTCTTCACTGACCTTGGTGTCTGCAGATGTTCTTACATCTTCTCACTCCTCTCTCTGGCTGCAAAAGCTCTCTCTCTAACTGTTTTTTCTCTTTCTTAAATATGTTATCACAGAGGCGCTGATTGGCTTGGCCTTGGCCAGCGTCAGGTCCGTCTTGGAGCCGGCTGGCATTGGGTCTATCAGACACAGGGGAAGCTTCTAGCAGCTTCTCACAGAAGCCACCCCTGTAGCCCCCCCGCTACCAAAACCTTGCCACGCAAAACCAACACAGGGGTACATAAAATTTTGCATGGTCCAGCATTCCTCTCCTAAGAATTTCCACTAATTGTTTCAGAAAAAAAAAAATATATACTGTAAAACTTCAGTGTACTATTTCTTTGTGGCTTCATAGCACAAAATAAGTAAACTGGACTAGTATAGATTGTATTCCCTTCCCAATACTTTCCAACTGGATTATCTTCAAGTTAAAAACCTCTGTGATGTAGAGCGATGCTTCTCCAAGTTCTTGTGCTCAATAGAGAAAAGCAGTCTGTCTGGGATCACTGCCTCCTCCAAAATCTGACTGGTTAGTTCTCAGAACACTTGAGTCGGGAGCCACCAGGGATCATGAGAACTCTACAGATCGTAGCTACCAACAGAATGTTCTCAAGTTTAGATTATGCAGCTACAGTGATTATAGGACTGTATTGTTCAAGCTTCTTTCAAATATCCTCAATGGTTGTTGTTTTCCAGGTGTTTTAATTCTTAGTCCATGATGACTAAGTCTTAGTCCTCTGACCAGCAGGTTGAGGGAGGTGATCCTGCCCCTCTACTCCACTCTTGTGAGACCCCCACCTGGAGTACTGCATCAAGCTCTGGGGGCCCCAGTACAGGAGAGACATGGAGCTGTTGGAGTGAGTCCAGAGGAGGGTCACGAAGCTGATCAGAGGGCTGGAGCACCTCTCCTATGAGGACAGGCTGAGAGAGTTGGGGTTGTTCAGCCTGGAGAAAAGAAGGCTCAGGGGAGATCTAACTGTGGCTTTCCACTACCTGAAGGGGGCCTACAGGAAAGATGGAGAGGGACTGTTTATGAGGGAGTGTAGTGACAGGACAAGGGGTAATGGGCTTAAGCTGAAGGAGGGTCGATTTGGATTAGATGTGTGTTGGTTTTGCGTGGCAAGGTTTTGGTAGCGGGGGGGCTACAGGGGTGGCTTCTGTGAAAAGCTGCTAGAAGCTTCCCCTGTGTCTGACAAAGCCAATGCCAGCCGGCTCCAAGACGGACCCGCCGCTGGCCAAGGCCAAGCCAATCAGCGCCTCTGTGATAACATATTTAAGAAAGAGAAAAACAGTTAGAGAGCGCTTTTGCAGCCAGAGAGAGGAGTGAGAAGATGTAAGAACATCTGCAGACACCAAGGTCAGTGAAGAAGGAGGGGGAGGAGGTGCTCCAGGCACCAGAGCAGAGATCCCCCTGCAGCCCGTGGTGAAGACCATGGTGAAGCAGGCTGTCCCCCTGCAGCCCATGGAGGGAGGATGAGGGGGTGTAGCGATTCCACCTGCAGCCCGTGGAGGACCCCACGCCGGAGCAGGTGGAGACACCTGAAGGAGGCTGTGGCCCCGTGGGAAGCCCGCGCTGGAGCAAGCTCCTGGCAGGACCTGTGGATCCGTGGAGAGAGGAGCCCACGCCAGAGCAGGTTTGCTGACAGGACTTGTGACCCCGTGGGGGACCCATGCTGGAGCAGTTTGCTCCTGAAGGTCTGCACCCCGTGGAGGAGACTCACGTTGGAGAAGGTCGTGAAGGACTGTCTCCCGTGAGAGGGACCCCACGCTGGAGCGGGGGAACGATGAGTCCTCCCCCTGAGGATGAAGAAGCGGCAGAAACACCGCGTGATGAACTGACCGTAACCCCCATTCCCCGTCCCCCTGTGCCTCTGAGGGGGGCGGAGGTTGAAGCCGGGAGTGAAGTTGAGCCCGGGAAGATGGGAGGGGTGGGGGGAGGTGTTTTTAAGATTTGGTTTTATTTCTCATTCCTCTACTCTGTTTTGCTTAGTAATAAATAAGATGAATTCCCTCTCTAAGTTCGGTCTGTTTTGCTCGTGATGATAATTAGAGAATGATCTCTCCCTGTCCTTATCTCGACCCGTAAGGTTTTTTTTTTTTCATTGTACCTTTTCTCCCCTGTCTAATGAAAGAGGGGAGTGATAGAGCGGCTCTGGTGGGCACCTGGCCCTCACCCAGGGTCAACCCACCACAAGATTTTAGGAAGAAATTCTTTACTGTGAGAGTAGTGAGGCACTGGAACGGGTTGCCCAGAGAGGTTGTGGATGCCCCATCCCTGGAAGTGTTTAAGACCAGGTTGGATGAGGCTTTGGGCAACCTGGTCTAGTGGAGGGTGTCCCTGCCCACAGGAGGGGGGGTTGGAACTAGATGATCTTTGAGGTCCCTTCCAACCCAAACCATTCTATGATTCTATGAGTTTTGCCAGTATCATACTTGATTCTGAAGTAAAAGTAGAATATAACATCTACCATGTGCATTTCTATTTTGTGCATTTTCCTTATTTTTATATACTTGTGTTGGGCTGTTGGAGCTAAAATAGAATAGAATAGAAAAATACATATTCTTAGAGGAGGAACAGAAGAAAAGTGAGATTTCACATATTAAGACCACTAATGTGACTTCCTACATACTTTGATATGCAGCAGTACCTAAGTATGTTGCAGTTAATACTTAATATAGAAATCTGAAGACCGACAATCTGATGCCAGCTCTCCCAGAGTCTCCGTTATCACATTTTATATACAGTTGGAGATTTTGGGAGCTATGCAGTCTTCCCCAAATAAATACATTTGTAAGAAGCAATACAGGTTAGAAGGCCTTTAAATCAGTTTTCTTCTTAAAATTAATTTTGTAATGGATATTGGACTAGTTTTAAGACTTCCATGTTATTTCAACAAGGATTTTGGCATTGTGAAATCAGTAATGTGTTATAACAGTAAAAAGGATTTACAACTTGATAAGATCGGTGGGAGATATTCACACCACCTACTTATGGCCTGTAACTGGGAACAGCTGCCTTTCTTCACTGACTGTATTTACAGAGAGCTTGGATTCTCTGCTTTTTGTCCCCTGAATCACAACAAAGACTGATAGTTAGTAAGTCAAAAGTAAATGGTATGAATTTTCTCTGAACTCTTCTCATGGTATCCTTACTGTTCCAAGTACCAAAAAGGCCTTCAAGTGTTTATTTCTGAAATCAAGAAGCAGTGTAAAATTGCCAGTACAACTCAAATAAATCACAGTCCTTCTGTCTTTACAGTTAGAACCCAGGCTCTCAACAATGGTTCCACTGTACTCTCTGAAGATGAGAAGAGATTACGAGATACGAGTCCGATCAAGACAACGTACCTCTGAAAAATTTGGGGAGTTCAGTGAAATCCTTTATGTATCTTTTTCTCAAACAGGTGTTGAATTTGTTCATTGTGCTGAAGGTAAATAAGTGTAGCTAAGTGTTTTTATAACCATTGCTGTCTTTTTGTCTTTTGGGTGTTGGGTTTTTTGGGGGGGCTCTCCTTAACTTTGATGTTGTATGCTTGAATGGATTGATAATTCAGCCTACTACATGAAAATCATTTGATAAGATTTAGAGTGTACAAATTCCATGTACAAGTTCAGAAGTAAACTCAGCAAGACTTTCACAGCTCACCAGAGAGCAAAAATACAGATAGCTTTAAGAATCAGAAGTAATAACTGCTGTTGCATATCCTATAGAGCCTAAAATACAGTTACATCTTATACTTCATTGTGTAAATTGAGCACTCCAGTAGTGATGAGAATTGTCACTTCTATTAAAGTGTTATACTACTGGCTAAGTTTGTTACCAGAATGATGTGCTTTTCTGATCTGCCCAATACTATCAAGGACAGCGTTTTTCTGATTCTTGCTTCTGTCTTGTACTTGCTTTTAAAGTGCTATTAAAGACAAGAAGAAATAGCCATTGAGCATCACATTTTTTCTATCAAAAGAATGAGACAGTGCCTTTTCCTAAAGCATTCTCAGGTCTGAGCTACTAAATTAACTCTTCAAAATAGGAACTCTTCACTACAACCCAGATTCTGCAAGTTGATCGATATCTATACATCCCACACAGCAGCAGTGATCTGATTTGATGGATCAGTTCTCCACCATGTACTGCTTTGCTGAATTGGGACATAAGTTGGAAATTCACAAAGGAAAATTGAGAAACTGTAAGATGGTGTGGCAAAATTTATTCTTACTTGTTTTATATTTTACCCTTAGGAACATAGAATTAAAATTGAAATTTTCCATGTTAAAAGTTAAGTATTTAAATTCAAATGTAATATTCTAACTTTTTGAAGCAGCTGGACATTCACAGGTCTCATTGACATGACAAGGAGTTACTGGTTCTCCATTAAATTAGGGACCTAACATAGACATATCCAAATAGGACTTTAAATACTCATGCCTGAAAACATGTCCAGTGAAAATTTAAGCTGAGAGCAGAGGGCTAAAACTGATGCCTGGAATTAGTTTTTTGTCCAAAAGACTGTATATTATGTTCATGTATAGAATTCTAAAGCTTCCTGTCCAGTATTTCTTAGCCCAAAAAATGAGTGATGTTTGTATGGAAAACTTAAAATTGGGAACAAATGAGAAGAATTTAAGGCTACAGCCAGAATAAATTTATCTATACTTTGTATTCTACAGTGTCAGCTTAAGTACGATGGAATTGCTAGTATTCAAAAGATAAAACATTTCATTTATCAGCATTGTTATTCATTCCTACCAAATCACATTTCTCAATGACCTATATTCTCTCTTTGTAGTCGCCTGCAAGGTAAATAAAAGGGAGAAATATTTTTTTCTTTTTCTTTTTTTTTTTTTTTTGCAATTGGCAGTTCACAATATAATTAATGTTCTGCCTTTAGAAAGAGTAGTATTATGCTTTTTGACACCATCATATTTTAGTTTCTGTGAGAGAAGACTAGTTTGTCTATGATTTAGCATGCTATTAATAATGTTCTCAGCTTGGGCTAACAAGCAGTAACATGGTCTGCAGCATTATATGCCATCAGAACTACTGATAGCATGTTCCAAGAAGGCAGAATGTTCCTCGTGGCTTGTTTTGCTACATGTATTGTCTGTACTAAGATCTTGTTTATATTAAAACACTCAGTCTGTTTTTGCAAGGAGTCTCAGTGGACTCACAAATGCAATATGGAAACTGTTGAGACCAAACAGGTATTTTTATTTCTGCTTAACACAGAACTTTCACATTTAAGTAACCAAAAATTCTCCATATCAGTTTTTATGACTTTGGAATCCTCAGACATCAGAAGAAAAGGATGAAATTAAAGATGCAACAGAGATGCAGATTCTTGCTAACATGTTTTTGTTCTGTTGTTTTAGAAATTGAGTTTCCATGGTTCTTAGTTGTTCTCTTCGGAGCATGTGGGCTGGCTGTAACAGTGATCTTAATCCTGTTGTCCAAACAACCAAGGTAGAGAGTTTTTATTTGTCAGATTTTATGTACTTGTAGCTTAAAAAATAGAGTGCTTCTTTTTTTTTTTCAAATCTGGGAGACTAGAAACTATTTTGGGGATTGTTGTCCATCCTCTTAAGCTACATGACTGCTGGCATATGTACGTACTGGGCCTTCAGCAGTGAGAATCTGATTATGTTGACAGCTCCTGTTCCTTTTAGATTGCAGAACTTTTTATACTACAGTATTTACTTACCTAATTTACTTTGGCTTTGAAGGGGATTGCTTTTTTAGTCCATTCAAATTTTGTAAATACTTTTTTTACCCACTCACTGTTCAAGTTTCACACAAACATTTGGTTTTGTTCTTAGACTATTCCACTAATCTCTGACTATTTCTTCATCGAGCCAAGGGAAAGAGCTTGAGACATAGGGCAGTATTTGGTTTCTGTGGATGGACTGCAGCTCCTATAAGTAACAGGAATAAAATAAAACAAAGATCAGGATTGTGTAATTTATAAAAATGGCAGAATGACACATATATAAAAATGACAAAATGGTCTCAAGGTGAATTCATCCCCTAAAATGTGTGTTCAGGGATGGGTTTTGGCAGAATAATTCATCTTGGATGTCATACCAGTACTGTCCTAGCCTATGGAGCAACACCATGGTCAAGCCCCAGTGCACACATGCATGTTGTCAGTGGTCTTGTATATACACTTCGAAAATGAACACTGAGGTGTTTTGCACATACCAGCATAAGGACAAGTCACTGAAATGAAAACAAGATGGTGCAGTTGGAGCAGCTCTAAAAAAATAATTTAGGCAAGCAGCACTATGCTTTGGCAGTGCTTAACTTAAGGTTAATAGCATCCCAGTCCCAGAGTTAAAAGCAAGGCTCCTGATACAGTGCATGGCAAAAGCTAGATGTGTCAGAATGGGGCAAGAACAACTCACACGTGGGACCAGGAGCTCACTAAGATCAGCACAGTGAGCAAGGAGTGGCTTGGTCACAGAAGATCCTGAGGGCTGAAGCATGTCTCTGATCACAGCTCATTAATATCTTCCATGCTAATCATGATTGCTGGAGGAGGCTTTTCTCCACTGAGGACCCTTCATCTGGAAAGTTCTTCTGGACCTATGGGCCTGCACCCTTTCCTTCAAACTGGTGTACGTGGTGGTGGGAGTGGCAACGTCTTCTGCAGAAGAGCAGGCTGCATAGGTTTCCAGTAATGTAAAATAGCCAGGCTCAGTTTCCTCCTGTATCTGAAAATAGATCAATTCATGATTTCCTCAACTCTGATCTCACAAGATCTGAACCAGGCTCCCTAGGACAGATGCCATAGGGTTAGGCTATAGTGTTTTAGAATTGAGAGATGTAGGCTTGAATTATGTGAGGCTAAGAAAGGAGCAGAGCATAGTTCTCCCTCCTGAATTATTTCTCCAGGCAGTGAGTGGTAAAATCCTTTGTCTGTTTCCTTAGAAGCAGTGCTCAATCCTGTCAGACTAGCTGATTTGTGGATTCAACTGTAAGTGCAAATCTTAAACTAGTACTCTGAGAGCCCAGCCAGTGCACAGCTAACACCGCCCCTCCAGAGATTAGGTGGAAAGTTACTGGATTTCTGGCTCTTAATGAGGCTTGCTGGGCAGAATTTTGAGGGTCTGCTAAAAACAAAAACAGCTGGGGAATTTGGGCCTGCCATAGTTAAGCAGAAGTTGCCTAAAACTAATATTTGGATTTGGATCTACCATTCCCACAGCTTATTTTCTAAAATAGGCAAGTAACCCAGTATAAAGAGAATGCTGAATTTTCCTTTTGGGAAGTAGTACAGTTTATCTAGTTGCAAAAGAAGCAAGGAGGAAAAAAAAAAAGGAGGAGATAGGCATGACCCACTATTGTTGGATTATTATTAATGGAAAATTCATCTTTCTATTTGGATTTTCTTTTTTGTTGTTTGGTTGTGGGGTTTTTTCCTCAAATAATTGGAAATTTACTTTATGAAGAATTAGAATATCTATTTCCACAGTATGTACATGCATAAGCAAGTTACTAGTTCTTTCTCTACAAGGGTAAAACCCTGTTATTATATATTACTTGTTACATTAATAATTCAGAAAACAGAAGTGTCATAGAGATAGCAAAATACTAGCCTAAATTTTTGAAGTTGTGTTTCTGTTTTATTTATTAGTTCTAAAGTAATTCACTCTTTTCACCAACTCCTTTCTTTCCATTCCCCTATTTAAATTTATTGGGCTTATGCAAGACTACTTTGTCCCGGAAAAAAAAAAAATTGTATCAGGTTCCTTTGAAAATAGTTGTTTTTTATTTGGAATGAGAGAAAACAATCATTCTTTTCCTTAGCACTATTTGAAATTGAATCTTCAAACATTTCAGTTTTGAAGTAAATAATTATAAATGCAATGTAAAGCCCTCTTCTTTCTAAACTCCTCATAAAGAACCACTGTCAATTAAAAGCCATCATTTATTTTTTCCAGGTTAAAAATGCTGATTTTTCCTCCTGTGCCAGTTCCAAAGATTAAAGGGATTGATGCAGATCTCTTGAAGGTAATGTTGTGCTCTAAAATCTACAGTGGGAATCACTGTAGTAGTAGCAGGTGACAATTTTTGTCCCAGGCAGAACAATTTAGTAGGAAAAAATTATGACATGGAGGGAATTGCAACAGAATTAGTTTTCATAAAATACAAAAAAACCCCCACTTTGCAGTTATTACATCAGCTACAGTTACCTTTCCTTAAGTTAAAACCATAAAAAGCACAAGCATTTTTATTCTTTTCTTTATAACATTAATTTTTTCTTGCTTTATAGAAAGGAAAGCTAGATGAAGTGAACTCCATCTTAGCCAGCCATGACAGCTACAAGACACATCTATATAATGATGACTTGTGGGTTGAGTCTATTGAGTTGGACATAGAAGACTCTGAAGAAAAGAACAGAAACTTGGATACTGACAGGCTCCTGAGTGAAGATCATCTGAAATCACAGAGTTGCTTGGGAGCAAAGGATGATGATTCTGGACGGGCCAGTTGTTGTGAACCAGATATTCCAGAGACAGACTTGAGTGCAAGCGACACATGTGATGCCATCTCTGATACTGATCAGTTCAAAAAGGTAACTGAAAAAGAAGAGGATCTCTTGTGTCTTGATAGGAGAGATAATGATGAGTTACTTCCAAGTCTTGTCGACACAGACATCCAAAAGCTGCATACTAATACTCAGTCCAAAACCAGCCAGTTGTGGCCACCTTTGGCAGACAGCATTGACTCAGCTAGACCATCAATCCATACCCAGCTAAGTAACCAGAATTCATTGACAAATACCGGCTTTTACATGCAAGTGAGTGATATTACTCCAGCAGGCACTGTTGTACTTTCACCAGGGCAGAAATCCAAGGTGGGGAGAGCACAATGTGAAGGCTGCACAGAACAAAACTTCACCATGGACAATGCCTACTTCTGTGAGGCAGATGTGAAAAAAATTATTGCTGTGACTTCCCATGAAGAGGATGAGCTGCATGTCCAGGAGCAAAGCTGTAATGAGGATGCTTACTTCACCACGGAGAGCCTTAGCACTACTGGTGTCAATCTTGGAGCTTCAACAGCAGAAACCCCAAGTTCAGAGATGCCTGTCCTAGACTATACATCTGTTCATATAGTTAACTCTCCACAAGGCCTTGTACTCAATGCAACTGCACGGTCTGTGCCAGACAAGGAATTTAACATGTCTTGTGGCTATGTGAGCACAGACCAACTGAACAAAATCATGCTATAGCTCTTCTTTGACTAGGTGTGTGCAGTATTTCACAGCAGAGAGTCAGTTTGGGCTTGTATGCTGAAACCAACATGAAGTCTAAAAGTTTCTCATGGTTCTTATAATTTTATCTGAAATGTTGAACATAAAATATTCATCAAAATATTCCTATTGTGTTCTGTAAATATTATCTATGAATTTGTCTTGAGACTGTTTTACTAGCAGTGACTGTCTTGTTCTTATGGGTGTTGATTTTTGTGATACTAAACATTGAAATGACTATGTTTAATTTACAGTAAATAATGCTTTTTGATAAAGCTAAAGATCAGGTGGTTTAAAGTCTAATAATTTAGTAAAAATCATGCTGTTGGCAGAGATCTTCTTTATATGAATAATTGGAAACGGAACATATAGGTGGAGTCAGTTGCCGAAGAGTGCAGCTCCGGTGCCAGCCCGACCCGCAGAGGAGTGGCAGATCTAGGCGCACAGGGGGTTTTTCCTGACTTTCCAGAGGCAGGGAAACGCCAGGGACGCGGAAGAGACCCGCCACAACCGGCTGCTCTCGCGGGAACCACTGACGAGACCTGGGCGTTGCCAAAGACAACGGCACCCACCCCCACCCCCCCCACCCCACCCCACCCCACCCCCCGACGCCTATAAGAAGCAGCCTAGGGAGTACTAGTGATCTGAAGTGTGGTGTGGCAGTGCGTGCAGCCAGGGCCTAGTCACCCTACCTGCTCAAGAGGGGAGTCCACTGGTGGTCATCACTCTCTCATAGAAGGAGTTCAGCCATGGCACCCACCAGGCAGAAAGCCCTAAGCTCTGTGCTCACCAGGAAGCATGTGGCAACCCACACAGAGCTGCCACAGAAGCATGCAGCCGCCCAGCTCTCAGGCTGCAGGGAGTGCCTGAACTTGGCACTGGCAGGGGAAGGCAGTAGTGAGACTGGCTGCCTGAGGTGTGACCAGGTGGATGACCTGCTCAGCCTGGTGGCAGAACTCCGTGAGGAAGTGGAGAGGTTAAGGAGCATCAGAGAGGCTGAGAGAGAGATAGACTGGTGGAGCCAAGCTCTGCCCTCCCTGAGGCAGAAACAGGGACAGCTAACAGACCAAAGCCAAAGTGAAGGGGACCCTGTATCCTTCCCTTGCCAGGCAGAAGGCAGCAGCATCAAAGAGGGGAGTGAAGGGAAACAAGTCCATGTGCGGCGCAGTGTGGCAGGCGGCGAACCTTCTTCTCCTCACCCACCTTGCCATCCCACGTACCCCTGTGCAACAGGTGCGAGGATCTGGCTGTGGAAGGCCACTTGAGCGAGGATATGGATGACAGTCAGGCTACTCCAGAGGTAGCACCTAGGCCCAAAAGGCCCATGCCTCGGGTCGTGACCACCCCAACAAAGAAGAAAAGGAGAGTTATAGTTGTAGGGGACTCCCTTCTGAAGGGTACAGAGGGCCCAATATGCAGGGCAGACCCTCCTCTCAGAGAAGTCTACTGCCTCCCCGGGGCCCGTGTCAAGGACATCACTAGGAAACTCCCCAGCCTGGTACAGCCCTCTGACTATTACCCACTGCTGCTCCTCCATGTGGGTGGGGATGAAGCAGAGACATGCACCATGAAAGCGATCAAAAGGGACTTCAGGCTCTTAGGGCAGTCACTGAAGGATTCGGGAGCTCACTACCCTGGACTTCAGGAGAGCAGACTTTGGCCTCTTCAGGGACCTGCTTGGTAGAATACCATGGGACAAAGCCCTGGAAGGAAGAGGGGCCCAAGACAGCTGGCTAATATTCAAGGGTCACCTCCTCCAAGCTCAGGAGCGATGCTTCCTGACAAAGAGGAAGTCAGCCAAATCCACCAAGAGGCCCCCATGGATGAACAAGGAGCTCCTGGGCAAAGTCAAACACAAACAGGAAGCCTACAGAGGGTGGAAGCAAGGGCAGGTAGCCTGGGAGGAATACAGAGAAACTGTCCGAGCAGCCAGGGATCAGGTTAGGAAAGCCAAAGCCCTGATAGAAATAAGTCTGGCCAGGGATGTAAAGGACAACAAGAAAAGCTTCTATAGGCATGTTAGGGATAAAAGGAGGACGAGGGAAAATGTGGGTCCGCTCAGGAATGAAACAGGTGACCTGGTTACCCAGGGTATGGAGAAGGCTGAGGTACTCAACGACTTCTTTGCCTCAGTCTTCACTGGCAAATGCTTGAGCCACACTGCCCAGGTCACAGAAGGCAGGGCCTGGGAGAATGCAGAACCGCCCACTGTAGGAGAAGACCAGGTTCGAGAATATCTAAGGAACCTGAAGGTGCACAAGTCCATGGGACCTGATGAGATGCATCCGTGGGTCCTGAGGGAACTGGCGGATGAAGTGGCCAGGCCACTCTCCATCATATTTGAGAAGTCCTGGCAGTCTGGTGAAGTTCCCACTGACTGGAAGAGGGGAAACATAACCCCCATCTTTAAGAAGGGTAAAAAGGAAGACCCAGGGAACTACAGGCCGGTCAGTCTCACCTCTGTGCCTGGCAAGATCATGGAGCAGATCCACCTGGAGACTATGGTCAGGCACATGGAAAACAAGGAGGTGATTGGTGACAGCCAACATGGCTTCACTAAGGGCAAATCGTGCCTAACAAACTTGGTGGCCTTCTATGATGGGGTTACAGCATCGGTGGAAAAGGGAAGGGCAACTGACGTCATCTCCCTGAACTTGTGCAAGGCATTTGACACTGTCCCGCACGACATCCTTGTCTCTAAATTGGAGAGACATGGATTCGATGGATGGACCACTCGGTGGATAAGGAATTGGCTGGATGGTCGCTCTCAAAGAGTTGTGGTCAACGGCTCAATGTCCAAGTGGAGAACGGTGACGAGTGGCGTTCCTCAGGGGTCAGTACTGGGACGGGCACTGTTCAACATCTTTGTCGGCGACATGGACAGTGGGATCGAGTGCACCCTCAGCAAGTTTGCCAGCGACACCAAGCTGTGTGGTGTGGTCGACATGCTGGAGGGAAGGGATGCCATCCAGAGGGACCTTGACAGGCTTGAGAGTTGGAACAATACAAATTGCATGAAGTTCAACAAGGCCAAATGCAAGGTCCTGCACGTGGGTCAGAGCAATCCCAAGCACAACTACAGGCTAGGCTGGGAATGGATTGGGAGCAGCCCCAAGGAGAAGGACTTGGGCTATTGCTTGATGAGAAGCTCAACATGAGCCGGCAGTGTGCCCTTGCAGCCCAGAAAGCCAACTGTGTCCTGGGCTGCATCAAAAGAGGTGTGACCAGCAGGTCGAGGGAGGTGATCCTGCCCCTCTACTCTGCTCTCGTGAGACCCCACCTGGAGTACTGTGTCCAGCTCTGGGGGCCCCAGTACAAGGAAGACATTGAGCTCTGAGCTGTTGGAGTGAGTCCAGAGGAGGGCCACGAAGCTGATCAGAGGGCTGGAGCACCTCTCCTATGAGGACAGGCTGAGAGAGTTGGGATTGTTCAGCCTGGAGAAAAGGCGGCTCCGGGGAGATCTAATTGCAGCCTTCCAGTACCTGAAGGGGGCCTACAGGCAAGATGGTGAGGGACTGTTTATGAGGGAGTGTAGTGACAGGACAAGGGGTAATGGCTTTAATCTAAAAGAAGGTAGATTTACATTAGATGTTAGAAAGCAATTCTTTACTGTGAGAGTGGTGAGGCACTGGAACAGGTTGCCCAGAGAGGTTGTGGAGGCCCCCTCCCTGGAAGTGTTTAAGGCCAGGTTGGATGAGGCTTTGGGCAACCTGGTCTAGTGGAGGGTGTCCCTGCCCACAGGAGGGGGGGTTGGAACTAGATGATCTTTGAGGTCCCTTCCAACCCAAACCATTCTATGATTCTATGAAAAACAAAAGTAGTTTGAATAGCAAATCTATTTTTATTTATATAAATTAATAAAATATATTTTAATATTTTAGTCATAATAACATAAATGTTTTCTATTACACTACAAACTGTAAGTTAATTATGATGACCCAACTAAGGAATATAATTACTGCAATCTTAAAAAGGAGTTTTCTGTTTTATAAAAGTTTTGTCTGCAGCAAAAAGAAAAAATACATTTTTATAAAGCCATTTTATACCTCCAAAGAAACCTGTAGAAAAATTTTCAAATAATGTATAAACTTACAGGATATTGTAAAACAAGATTCCTTTTGATACATTCATATTTCTCTTCAGCAAAGTAGCACAAAAAAATTATAATTTGGTTTCAGGTTCTGTCGTGGTTTTACCCCAGCCAGCAGCTGAGCACCACGCAGCCGCTTGTTCACTTCCCTCCCCATCGGGATGGGGGAGAGAATTGGAAGAGTGAAAGTGAGAAAACTCGTGGGTTGAGATAAAGACAGTTTAATAGGCAAAGCAAAAGCCGCGCGCACAAGCAAAGCAAAGCAAGGAATTCATTCACATTGTCTCCAGCACAAATCCAAAACATATCCCCACACTAGCTACTATGAAGAAAAATCAATCCTCTCAGCTGAAACCAAGACAGGTTCTGCAAAAATGTTAAGATAATTAATATTTTACAACTAGTTTAATTAAATACAATGCCTTGTATTTAATGAAAGTTTCTGTTTTGTAGGAACCTGATATTGATATATGTGAAAACATTACTAAAAAAGCAGATGAAAAGCTAGCAGAGATAGAACTCAAACCAACATTCACATCACCAAAACCTGCACAGACACAGACACCACCACAACTATCACGAGGGCAGTCATCATTCCAAAAATCAATCAAAATCCAATCATCAGGCTCCTCCTGAAACTCAGAGACATCAACCTCACAGCAACTGGTGTCATGGAGTTTTTGGCCGTAACAGACATGATCAGAAATGTAGTCATGAACAGGTAGACACTGTTCCTCCAGGAGAAAGTGTAGAAATTCTTACACAAGATAAAAAGCTGTTGTGGTGAGTTGACCTTGGCTGGACACCAGGTGTCCACCAAGCCGCTCTATCACTCCCCTCCACAGCAGGACAGCAGGGGGAGAAAGTAAGATGGAAAAAAAACCTCATGAGTCAAGATAAAGGCAGTTTAATAAAGCAAAAATAAAGGTCGTGCACGAAAGCAAAGGAAAACCAAAAGATTTATTCAGGTTGCCCAGAGAGGTTGTATATGTCCCATCCCTGGAACTGTTCAAGGCCAGACTGGATGAGGCTTTGGGCAACCCGGTCTAGTGGAAGGTGTCCCTGCCCATGGCAGGAGGGTCAGAACTAGATAATCTTTGAGGTCCCTTCCAACCCAAACCATTCTATGATTCTATGATTGTCTCTCTAGGGGTAGATTCTGTCTTATCTAAAAGCCTGAATGATGGTAGATGTCCATGTTTTGGCAGTTGAATTGATCCCCAGTGGAATAAAACAACTCTGAGAATGTAAATGTCTTTGTTTCAGGTAGGTCTAAGTTACCATTATAGTTAATAGTCTAAAGAGCTACTTAGCTGACCAGATATAGGTGTCTGCTTTAGGTGAGCTGATTAGGGCTCTCCACTTTTCAAACTAGAATGGGACGTCTTACCCATGTTCAGACACCAAAATATATTTGTTAATTAAGGTGTCTTAATGTTGAGCTGTATTTCACCTTAACCTAAACCAGAGAGGGGCATTGGTGTTCTCTTATGGTTTATGCCCTCTGTAAAAACAATTTCATCTTTAGAACTCGGTGCAAATGAACTATCATGATAAATAAATATGCTTGCTTATACTTCCTGCTTCAGAAGGCTTATGCCTTTTATAAGGCTCTAAAATACCTCATGCAGCTCACTCATGCAGGCAAGAGACAGGAGGAATACACAGTTCAAGGTAGGTGTGTGTTTGCAGGGAGATAGTGTAATGACCTCTTTTGGTGGTAACTATCACCTAGGTCAGCTTAAAGGAACTGTGAAAAGCCAGCTTGAGCTCCTTCCTGCCTCCAGCAGCAGTGCAGCTCAAGTAATCACATGCCTAATGACTGCAGTCTGTGTGTACAGTTCACATGTGGGTGTTTAGAAGAGAAATCCAAGTGTCAGACTTGAGATTGTCTCTGAAATTTACATTTTATACTGGCAATCCGCTGTTTTCCTACAGAACACAGCAATCTATTATTTCAAGATATGATGCACTTGTGTCGTGGTTTAACCCCAGCCGATAACTAAGCACCACAAAGCTGTACTCGCTCACTCCTCACCCCCAAGGGGATGGGGAAGAGAACGGGGAAAAAAAACCCCAACTTCTGGGTTGAGATAAAGAAAGTTTAATAGGATAACAAAGGAAGAGAATAACAACAACAACAACTGATGCACAAATGCAATTGCTCACCACATGCAGAAGGAAAAAAACAAAAACAACTTGTTGCCCAGTATGTTTCCGAGCAGCGATTCCGCCTCCCAGCTAGCTTCCCCAGTTATATACGGAGCATGACGTTATATGGTAGGGAATATCCCTTTGGCCAGTCTGTAGAAAACTTTAAAATATAAAAAATATTTGGGCAAATGATTCTGTTTTTCATCAGATTCTGGTTAATGCTAATAATATACTATTTTATAAGTAAGATTTTGTTGACCACTATTAAACAGTGTGCAACTACACTTTCACTGAAAATTTTTGAAAACACATGAATAAGATCTGGTGACTTAGCAGCATTATCTTTTCACATTTGACCAACTTCTGAAGCCCTCCTACAGCTAAAGGTATTGCTACAGTTATTAGTTTGCACCACATAAAGTCTTAATTAAAAAAATAAAATAAGGACTTCAGGATTTGGCCAGCAGTTCATTTTTAAAGCTATAACAGGATTAAAAGACTTAAGTGGAACAAGGGAATCAAATATAGTATTGTTCAAAAGTTTTTATCATTTTTGCAGCCTAACAGTATCTCCTCTGACTGTGTTAGGCAGACTTTCAGAAGGAAAGAAAAATGAAATTTGGTGGGAAAGCTCTCTCTGTTCTTACATATATTAAGAACTTGACGGAGCTTTGCAATGAATTGTTATTGCTTCAGAAGTTACCTTCCTAGGCCATAGTTCCATCATAGCAGGGTACTTAGAAAGCAGATAGGGACGTTCATGTCCTTTCTCTGACCTGAACAGAAATGTATGAAGTGCAGTGAATGCAGGTCTTGCTCATAATGTCTCCTACTGAACTCACTGATGCTCTCTGTGACCAAGGGCTACAAGACCAGGCCCAACTACTGGGTAGGATTTTTAAGTTTGGCATGTACTTTATGGTAATGTGCATTAGATATTCTGCTAATTTGCTGCTACATTTTTCTAACATCTACATTATATAGTTTCATATAAAATTTCATAGATGATAGACACTAATGCAAGTAATGCCTACATGTGTGTTTGGAAGAAGTTTCTTATGCTGTTTTTATTGCATAACAAACAGTCTGGGTCAGCTGTCCTGGATACGCTCTCCTTGCTTCTTGTGCACCTGGCAGGGTATGAGAAGCTGAAAAGTCCTTGACTTAGTGTAGACACAACTATCTAGCAACAACTAAAAACATAAGTGTGTTATTGTGGTGGGTTGAACTTAGCTGGACGCCAGGTGTCCACAGAGTCACTCTATCACTCCCCCCCTCAGCAGGACAGAGAGGGGAGAAAAATAAGATGGAAAAAAACCAAACTCATGGGTCAAGATAATGCAAAAGCAAAAGGCTGTGCATGGAAGCAAAGCAAAAAAAAAAGATTTATTCTCTACTTCCCATTAGCAGATGATGTCCACCAACTTCCTGGGAAGCAGGGCTTCAATATATGTAATGGTTCCTCCGGGACACAAACGTTGTAAATAATGAATGCCCTCCCTTGCTCCTCCGTTCTCTTAGCTTTTATTGCTGAGCTGACGTCATATGGTATGGAATATCCCTTTGGTCACTTTGGGTCAACTGTCCTGACTATGTCCCCTCCCAAGATCTTGCCCACCCCCAGCCTACTTATGAGGGGCTGGGAAATGTTGGAGAGACAGCCTTGATGCTGTGCCGGCACTGCTCAGTAGTAGCCAAAACACTGGTGTGTTATCAGCACCTTGCTAGCTACCAATACACAGCACAGCACCAAAAGGGTGGCTATGGGGAAAATTAACTCCGTCTCAGCCAGACCCAATACAGTTATCAACATCATTCTCATACTAAATCCAAAACACAGAACTATACCAGCTACTAGAAAGAAAAATAAACTCTATCTCAGCCAAAGCCAGGACAGTATCCACCCCTTATTCCATATCATCTACGTCATGCCTAGGTCCTATACTTCCTAATACATTCCAATTAATCGCCATCCCTTTTCCTGTCTTTTGATATGCACACACAGATATCATTCCCTCAGTCTTATTGGCCATCCCTCCCAAATGTCTGTTGAGTTCATTTAGTCCATGAACTTTGAGCTCCATCTGTCATAATAGTCTCTCAGGGCAGGGCAGATGGTGTGTGATGTTGGATTGTTGCATGCTGCATCCGGAGCTCGTAGCTGATGTACCCAGCACAGTTCATGCTCATGGTCTGCAGGGTGAAGATGTCAATCTCGAGGAAGTTGCTGGGTGCTCGTTACTGAAACCAGTTCTGGTTTCATCACCTTGCTGAGTTCCATCAAAGTTCATTCTTCATTAGTCTGGCGGATTCTTACTGCAATACTGTTGTTATCCCACAGATTGGTTTGCCTTTGCCTGAAGGAGGGGTAACCCAGACTGACTTCCCTAAAATATTCTTTATGTGCACTACAGGAACTTTATCCCCTTCTACAGTAGGTGGAAGTTTTGATTGGGCAGGGCCAGCTCGATTGGTAGATCCTCTAGTGTTGACTAACCAGGTGGCCTTTGCTAAATGTGTATCCCAGTGTTTGAAGGTCCCACCACCCATTGTTCTCAAGGTAGGCTTTAACAGTCCATTGTATCACTGAATTTTCCCAGAGGCTGGTGCATGACAGGGGATGTGATACACCCACTCAATGACATGCTCTTTGGCCCAGGTGTCTATGAGGTTGTTCCGAAAATGAGTCCCGTTGTCTGACTCAATTCTCTCTGGGGTGCCATGTCGCCACAGGACTTGCTTTTCAAGGCCCAGGATAGTGTTCCGGGCAGTGGCATGGGGCACAGGGTATGTTTCCAGCCATCCGGTGGTTCCTTCCACCATTGTAAGAACATAGTGCTTGCCTTGGCAGGTTTGTGGGAGTGTGATGTAATCAATCTGCCAGGCCTCCCCATATTTAAATTCAGCCATCATCCTCCATACCACAGAGGCTTTACCCGCTTGTCTTGCTTGACTGCGGCGCATGTTTCATATTCATGGATAACCTATGCGATAGCGTCCATGGTCAAGACCACCCCTCGGTCACCAGCCCACCTATATGTTCCATCTCTTCCTTGATGGCCTGAGGTGTCATGGGCCCGCCATGAGCTATAAATAATTCACCCTTACGCTGCCAGTCCAAATCCACCTGAGTCACTTCAATCTTGGCAGCCTGATCCACCTGCTGGTTGTTCTGATGTTCCTCAGTGGCCTGACTCTTGGGTACATGGGCATCTACATGACGTACTTTCACAAACAGCTTCTCTAGCCAAGCAGCAATATCATGCCATAATTCGGCAGCCCAGATGTATTTGCCTCTGCGTTGCCAGTTGCTCTGCTTCCACTGCTGTAACCACCCCCACAGGGCATTGGCCACCATCCATGAGCCAGTGTAGAGGTACAGCGTTGGCCACTTTTCTCTCTCAGCAATATCTAAAGCCAGCTGGATGGCTTTCACCTCTGCAAACTGGCTCGATTCACCTTCTCCTTCAGCAGCTTCTGCGACTCGTCATGTAGGACTCCATACAGCAGCCTTCCACCCACAATGCTTTCCCACGATGCGACAGGACCCATCAGTGAACAGGGCATATGGCTTCTCATTTTCTGGCAGTTTATTATACGGTGGGGCTTCTTCAGCACGTGTCACCTCCTCCTCTGGCGATATTCAGAAATCTTTCCCTTCTGGCCAGTCTGTGATCACTTCCAGAATTCCTGGGCGATTGGGGTTTCGTATTCGGGCCCACTGTGTGATCACTGTGACTCACTTATTCCACATAGTATCACTTGCATGGTGTGTAGAGGGGATCCTGTCTTTGAACATCCAGCCCAGCACTGGCAGTTGGGGTGCCAGGAGGAGCTGTGCTTCAGTACCACTCGCTTCCAAAGCGGCTCAAACCCCTTCATATGCTGCCAATATCTCTTTTACACTTGGAGTGTAGTGGCCTCAGATCCTCTGTACCCCCGACTCCAAAACCCCAGGGGTCAACCTCAAGTCTCCCCTGGTGTTTTTGCCAGAGACTCCAGGTAGGGCCTTTCTCCCTGGCTGTGGTGTAGAGCACATTTTTTGCATCTTGTCCTGCCCAGACTGGCCCAAGGGCTGCTGCATGAACTATTTCCTGTTTAATTTGTTCAAAAGCTTGTCATTGCTCAGGGCCCCATTTGAAATCATTCTTCTTTCGGGTTACATGGTAGAGAGGGCTTACTATCAGACTGTAATTTGGAATGTGCATTCTCCAGAAACCCACAACGTCTAAGAAAGCCTGTGTTTCCTTTTTGCTGGTTGGTGGAGACATAGCTGTTATTTGGTTAATCACATCCATTGGGATCTGACAGCATCCATCTTGCCATTTTATTACTAAAAGCTGGATCTCCAGTGCAGGTCCCTTGATCTTACTTTGTTTTATGGCAAAACCAGCTTTCAGAAGGATTTCAATTATTTTCTTCCCTTTCTTAGAGAATTCTTCTGCTGTGCTGCCCCACACAATGATGTCATCAATGTACTGCAGGTATTCTGGAGCCTCTCCCTGTTCCAGTGTAGTTTGGATCATAGAATCATAGAATCATAGAATTATAGAATGGTGTTGTGGTTTTGTCCCAGCCAGCATATAAGCACCACAGAGCCGCCTGCTTACTCCTCTCCATCGGGATGGGGGAGAGAATTGGAAGAGTGAAAGTGAGAAAACTCGTTGGTTGAGATAAAGACAGTTTAATAGGTAAAGCAAAAAGCCACGCACACAAGCAATGCAAAACAAGGAATTCAGTCACCACTTCCCATGGGCAGGCAGGTGTTCAGCCATCTCCAGGAAAGCAGGGCTCCATCACGCATAATGGGTACTTGGGAAGACAAATGCCGTCACTCTGAACGCTGCCCGCCCCCCACCCCCACCCCGTCCTTCCTCTTCCCCAAGCCCCTTATATGCTGAGCATGATGTCATATGGTATGGAATATCCCTTTGGTCAGTTGGGGTCAGCTGTCCTGTAAGTGTCCCCTCCCAACTTCTTGTGCACCCCCAGCCATCCCACTGGAAGGGTGGTACAAGAAGCAGAAAAGTCCTTGACTCTGTGTAAGCACTGCTCAACAACAGCAGCTCCATATAACAACAACATCTCTATATTATCAACACTGTTTCCAGCACAAATTCAAAACATAGCCCCATACTAGCTACTGTGAAGAAAATTAACACTCTCAGCTGAAACCAGGATAAATGGTTTGGGTTGGAAGGGACCTTAAAGATCATCTAGTTCCAACCCCCCTGCTACGGGCAGGGACACCCTCAAACAGAACATGTTGCCCAAAGCCTCATCCAACCTGGCCTTGAACACTTCCAGGGAGGGGGCCTCCACAACCTCTCTGGGCAACCTGTTCCAGTGCCTCACCACTCTCACAGTAAAGAATTTCTTCCTAACATCTAATCTAAATCGACACTCTTTTAGCTTAAACGCATCACCCCTTGTCCTATCACTACACTCCCTGATAAACAGTCCCTCACCATCTTTCCTGTAGGCCCCCTTCAGGTACTGGTAAGCCGCAATTAGGTCTCCCCGGAGCCTTCTTTTCTCCAGGCTGAACAATCCCAACTCTCTCAGCCTGTCCTCATAGGAGAGGTGCTCCAGCCCTCTGATCAGCTTCGTGGCCCTCCTCTGGACTCACTCCAACAGCTCAGAGCTCAATGTCTTCCTTGTACTGGGGCCCCCAGAGCTGGATGCAGTACTTCAGGTGGGGTCTCACGAGAGCAGAGTAGAGGGGCAGGATCACCTCCCTCGACCTGCTGGTCACGCCTCTTTTGATGCAGCCCAGGACACAGTTGGCTTTCTGGGCTGCAAGTGCGCATTGCTGGCTCATGTTGAGCTTATCAATCAATACCCCCAAGTCCTTCTCCTCGGGGCTTCAATCATTCTCAGCCCAGCCTGTAGTTGTGCTTGGGATTGCCCCGACCCACGTGCAGGACCTTGCACTTGGCCTTGTTGAACTTCATGCGGTTCTCACGGGCCCACCTCTCAAACCTGTCAAGGTCCCTCTGGATGGCATCCCTTCCCTCCAGCATGTCGACCACACCATACAGCTTGGTGTCGCTGGCAAACTTGCTGAGGGTGCACTCGATCCCACTGTCCGTGTGGCCGACAAAGATGTTGAACAGTGCCCGTCCCAGTACTGACCCCTGAGGAACGCCACTCATCACCATTCTCCACTTGGACATTGAGCCATTGACCACAACTCTCTGAGTGCGACCATCCAGCCAATTCCTTATCCACCGAGTGGTCCATCCATCGAATCCATGTCTCTCCAATTTAGAGACAAGGATGTCGTGCGGGACAGTGTCAAATGCCTTGCACAAGTTCAGGTGGATGACGTCAGTTGCCCTTCCCTTTTCCACCGATGCTGTAACCCCATCATAGAAGGCCACCAAATTTGTTAGGCACGATTTGCCCTTAGTGAAGCCATGTTGGCTGTCACCAATCACCTCCTTGTTTTCCATGTGCCTGACCATAGTCTCCAGGAGGATCTGCTCCATGATCTTGCCAGGCACAGAGGTGAGACTGACCGGCCTGTAGTTCCCTGGGTCTTCCTTTTTACCCTTCTTAAAGATGGGGGTTATGTTCCCCCTCTTCCAGTCAGTGGGAACTTCACCAGACTGCCAGGACTTCTCAAATATGATGGAGAGTGGCCTGGCCACTTCATCTGCCGGGTCCCTCAGGACCCACGGATGCATCTCATCAGGTCCCATGGACTTGTGCACCTTCAGGTTCCTTAGATATTCTCGAACCTGGTCTTCTCCTACAGTGGGCGGTTCTGCATTCTCCCAGGCCCTGCCTTCTGTGACCTGGGCAGTGTGGCTCAAGCATTTGCCAGTGAAGACTGAGGCAAAGAAGTCGTTGAGTACCTCAGCCTTCTCCATAGCCTGGGTAACCAGGTCACCTGTTTCATTCCTGAGCGGACCCACATTTTCCCTCGTCCTCCTTTTATCCCTAACATGCCTATAGAAGCTTTTCTTGTTGTCCTTTACATCCCTGGCCAGACTTATTTCTATCAGGGCTTTGGCTTTCCTAACCTGATCCCTGGCTGCTCGGACAGTTTCTCTGTATACCTCCCAGGCTACCTGCCCTTGCTTCCACCCTCTGTAGGCTTCCTTTTTGTGTTTGACTTTGCCCAGAAGCTCCTTGTTCATCCATGGATCAGTCCATGGCAAATGGTGGGGCTGTGTTTCCACCCCTGGGGCAGTCGATTCCAGGTGTACTGGACGCCCCTCCAAGTGAAGGCAAACTGTGGTCTGCACTCCGCTGCCAAAGGGGTTGAGAAAAGTGCATTAGCTATATCAACTGTGGCATACCACTTGGCTGCCTTTGACTCCAGTTCATATTGAAGTTCCTGCATGGCCAGCACGGCAGCACTCATTGGTGGCATGACTTCATTCAGGCCACAATAGTCTACCGTCAGCCTCCACTCTCCATTGGACTTCCTCACTGGCCATATAGGACTGTTAAAGGGTGAGCGGGTTCTGCTGATCACTCCCTGACTCTCCAATAGACAAATCAGCTTATGAATGGGAACCAGGGAGTCTCTGTGCTATATTGCTGCTGGTGCATGGTTGTGCTAGCGATCAGCACCTGCTCTTCAACTCTCAGTAACCCTACAACAGACAAGTTCTCTGAGAGACCAGGCAGAGAGGTGTTCGATTTCCTTTGTCTCCAAGGCAGCTATACCAAAAGCCCACTAGAATACTTTTGGGTCTTTGAAATTCCCTCTCCAGAGGCAGTCTATGCCAAGAATACATGGAGCCTCTGGGAGAGTCACAATGGGGTGCTTTTCCCAGTCATTCCCAGTTAGGCTCTCCTCAGCCTCCAGTAGAGACAACTGTTGGGATCTCCTGTCATTCCTGAAATACACATGGGTTCTGCTCCTTCATAGTTCGATGACATTAGGGTACACCGTGCACCAGTGTCCAGTAGAGCCTCATAATCTTGTGGGTCTGACATGCCAGGCCATCGGATCCACACAGTCCAATACACCCTATTGTCCCTTTCCTCCACCTGGCTGGAGGCAGGGCCCCTCTAATCCTGGTCATCATAGTCACTACTCACCTCTTGCAAAAAGGACTTAAAAGTCCCTTCAAGAGGATCATAAGTGCGATCTGGCCTTCCACTCAGTCTGGGAGACTGCCCGTTGGAAACCGAAGAGGCATTTTTCCTGGAAGAATCCCCTTCTGTGATTGTTTTTCCTTGCAACTCATGTACTCGTGCCTCTAGGGTCAAGGTACGTTTTCTATCCCACTTCTTAATTTTCTCTCTGTGGTCATGCAGGTAAAACCACAGGGTGCCTTGTGGTCTGTACCCTCTATATCCTCTCTTTTGAGCAGAGGAACTCTTACTCCCAATAGCTGAGATACTGGTCTGTTCAAGCAGGGAATTGGACATATCCTCTCTGAATTGCTGGAACTCCCTCAGGTACTGGATACCTCTCTCCATGGCGGCCCACTTGCCTGGATGACATAGAACATCTTCACTGAAGGGATAGCTTTCCGTCATGCTTGAAAGAAGTCACCTCCAGAGGCTGAGGGTTTGTGTCTTTTTCCTAATCACCTTGTCAATGCCCCCTTCCCTTGACAGGGATCCCAGCTACTTGGACTCCATACCCTCTAATTCCAGGCTACTGGCCCCATTATCCCAGCATCGGAGCAGCCAGGTAATAATGTACTCCCCTGGAAGGCAGCTGAAATCTTTCCTCATATCTCGCAGCTCACTCAGGGACAGGGATCAGGTGGTTACCTCTGGTTCTGTCTCTTCCTCCTGTTCTCATGATGGTCCTGGTTCATTGTCATCCCTTACTTAGCAAACTGATTTTTTTTTATATTTCTTCTTCTGTATAGGGGTGACTGATACTTGCGTGGGTTGATTTTTGGTTCAGCTGCAATGCCTGTCACTGGAGTTTGAGTAGTGTCAGTGCTTGTTGCTAGGGTTTGAGTAGCCACAGTGCCTGTTGCCTGGGTTGGGGTTGCTGCAGTGCCTGTCAGTCTGTTTTCCCTCTCTTCTCCCTGAGGGTGCTGCCTAATGTCAAGCAGTGTTTGGTAGATAGTGGCCAGGGCCCAGCACAGCATGCTAAGTTGTGCCTCCTTGGAATAGCCACAGCATTTTCCTTTTAAATATTCTATCACTTAATCAGGATCCTGTAGGTGTTCGGGAGTGAAGCTCCAAAACATTGGTGATGAGAAGATATCTAGATACCTGCCCATATTCTCCCACATGCCACGACACCTATGACTCGCCAGCCTTGGGGCAGATCTCTCGGTGGTATTCTTCAAAAAATTTTTTGTAACCCTAAAGAAGACCTGGAACGCATTCAGGAGACATAGCAATAAGAGCATCCTGGCCTGAACATCCCAAGGGTATTCAAAATTTTCAAAAGCTGTTGTAACCAGCCTGAAGGAAAAAGGGGAAGTGAAAGAGCTGGAGAAAGTATTCCCCCTTGTCTTCCCCATAGATTGGGTATGATTATTAATAAATTCTGAGAGATGCTGTCCAAGTTATGGGCATGACAGCAATGTCACATACAAATACTAGCTTAAGCTCATGACCATTGATGTTATCATATCATAAGTCGATATTGCACAGTACAGCAAAATGAGTATCCCGACCCCTCATCCAGAGGTGATAAACAGTGCTGCAGGGAATACATACAGCAAGTAAGGATTTACATGCCACAACCATGTGAACAAACACCACCATTGTGACCAGTGACTATTTAATTAATATAATAAATGCATATAATAACTTTGTTTTAACACACTCTGGTCAGATTTAAACCCTTCAGGCCCCACCTTGGGTGCCAAAAAGGACTGTTTATGGTTTAGCTCCAGCTGGCAGCTAAGCACCACATGGATGCTTGCTTGCCTCTCCCCTGCCCCAGTGGGATGGGGAGAATTGGAAGAAAAAGGTATAATTTGTGGGTTGGGATAAGGACATTTTACTAGGACAGCAAATGAAGAGGAAAACAACAACAACAGTACTTAGAATATACAAAACAGGTGATACACAATGCAATTTGCTCACCCAACCTGATGCCCAGCCCATCCCTGAGCAGCTGCTACTCCCTGGCCAGCCCCTTTTTATGCTGAGCATGAGGTCATATGGTATGGAACACCCCTTTGGCTAGTTTGGGTCAGCTCTCCTGGCTGTATCCCCTCTCAGCTTCTTGTGAAAATTAACTCTATCCTTGCCGAAAACCAGGACAGCTGGTTTTGGTACCAAATAACTCCATGCAACACACCACCTCTGCTGTGCTGAGTGACCACCATAACAGATGGAGCCCAAAGTCATGGACTAAATGAACTCAGTGGACATTTTGTGGATATTTCTGGACATTTTAAAGACATTTTACAGGGGTGGTCCATAGACTAGGAGAATGATATCTGTGTATATCAAAGGATGGGAAGGGTGGTGGTGGTTAATGAGGTTGTATTGGATAGCGTGGGACCTGAGCATGATGCAAATGGTATGGAATAAGGGGTGGAGAATGTGCTGGTTTTGACTGAGATATAGTGTTCATTTTCTTCACAACAGCTGGTATGGGGCTATGTTTTGGATTTGTGCTGAAACTATGTTGATAATTCAGGGATGATTTTGTTATTGCTGAGCAGTGCTTACACAGAGTCAAGGCCTTTTCTACTTCTCACCCCACCCCACCAGTGAGATGGCTGGGGGTGCACAAGAAGTTGGGAGGGGACACAGACAGGACAGGTGACCCCAATTGACCAAAGGGATATTCCATACCATATGACATCATGCTCACTTTATAAGGGGCTTGGGGAAGAGGAAGGTCGGGGGGGTGGCAGCCTTCAGAGTGACGGCATTTGTCTTCCCAAGTACCCATTATGCGTGATGGAGCCCTGCTTTCCTGGAGATGGCTGAACACCTGCTTGCCCATGGGAAATGGTGATTGAATTCCTTGTTTTGCATTGCTTGCATGTGTGGCTTTTGCTTTACCTATTAAACTGTCTTTGTCTCAACCCATGAGTTTTCTCACTTTTTTACTCTTCCGATTCTCTCCCCCATCCTGCCATGGGGGGAGTGAGTGAGCAGCTGTGTGGTGCTTTGTTGATGTCTGGGGTTAAACCATGACATGAAACTAAGTGGCCTTTTATGTTGTTTGATAGCTCCAGTTATGAGGATAAGGTCACATACTTAATCTTTTTTTTTTTTTTTCTCTAAAATCTCCTACCCCAAGACTTGGGTAACAAACATGCACGAGTGATGGTAACATGCAATCAACTATTTTTACTGAGATTACTTTAATGGCTACAGATATTGTTTTAACAGATATATGTGCATACACATATATATATTTATTTTTATATTTAAATATCTATATTTAAATGTGTTCTATTATATTAACCTACTTAATAAACATGTGTTTGTATATATTTGTATGTTTTCATTCTTTGGACAAATATAGAACATTTTGGAGAACACAACAGTCATGGGTGCTTCTGTACCAAAAATCACTCCTGACAGAGAGCTTTCATCTCCTAAAATAGAAAAATAAATCCTCTTAGCAAGAGGAACACAATATAGCAAACAATATGCTGATGCCCAAGATGCATGTTAGTATAATTTATCCCCCTCATCTTACTAAGCTACTCTGCAGCTTGATACTGTAGTATGTTAAACACTGTGATTGATGAGTGTGACACTAGCAGCCTAGAGCAGGTTAAGCCTATGCTCTTCCTTCCATGTACTCTTCAGCAAAAGAGGAAAACAATAATTTTGTAAACTGAGTTGAATCTTGCAAACCTTAATTCTGGTAAATGCTATTACCGTTGGTATTTTAACTGCAGCTGACACAATCCTCTGATATGGCTGGAGTTATAGGGAAGGGTATTAAAGAACATCAAAATGTAATAATAACATGAAGACCAGTAAAAAATTACTCAAGCCCATACCTAACCATGACATTTTAAATGTACACAGACTGTGTTGTTTGTGAGAAATAGAACAGGAAACATGGCTGGGACTGCCATGTCATAGGTCTTCAGCACAGAGAAGTTTCTCTTACAGGAATGCTCATAATGGCAATAAAAGGCATTTGTGTTTTCCATTTGTGTTAGAAACCCTCTATAGGTTGCACTGTATTAATACAGCATTACTGTCGTGGTTTTACCCCAGCCAGCAGCTGAGCACCACGCAGCCGCTCGTTCACTCCCCCCCATCGGGATGGGAAAGAGAATCAGAAGAGTTAAAGTGAGAAAACTCGTGGGTTGAGATAAAGACAGTTTAATAGGTAAAGCAAAAACCGCGCGCACAAGCAAAGCAAAGCAAGGAATTCATTCACCACTTCCCATGGGCAGGCAGGTGTTCAGCCATCTCCAGGAAAGCAGGGCTCTATCACGCGTAACGGTTACTTGGGAAGACAAACGCCATTGCTCCGAACGCCGCCGCCCCCCCCCCTCTTCCCCCAAGCTCCTTATAAACTGAGCATGACGTCATATAGTATGGAATACCCCTTTGGTCAGTTTGGGTCACCTGTCCTGTCTGTGTCTCCTCCCAACTTCTTGTCCACCCCCAGCCATCCCGCTGGCAGGGCAGTGCAAGAAGCAGAAAAGGCCTTGGCCTCATGTAAACACTGCTCAACAATAAGTCCATAGAACAAAAAACATCTCTATATTATCAATGCTGTCTCCAGCACAAATCCAAAACATATCCCCGCACTAGCTACTATGAAGAAAAATCAATCCTCTCAGCTGAAACCAGGACATTATCCACCCCTTATTCCATACTATTTACGTCATGCTCAGGTCCCACACAATTCAATACATCCTCATTAAGCACCACCACCCTTCTCATCCCTTGATATAATATGCTGATATCATTCCCTTAGTCTGTGGACCACCCTTTTAAAATGTCCATAAATGTCCGCAAAATGTCCATTGGGTTCACTTGGTCCACAGCCTTGGGCTCCATCCACCATGGTGGTCACTCACGACAGGAGAGGTGGTTGACGTGGAGTTACTGGGCACCAAAACCAGCTCAGGTCAGGTCCACTGCTGCACTTGCGCTGCCCCCTGTAAGGCTTGTTCTCCATTGGTTCAGGTGATTTCTGCTACAGTAATTCCTGTAACAAGCAACTCAAATCATGGGTTACAACAATTTAAAGGTATTTCCATTACAATCTCCACCCCTGGTCCCTTCGAGTCAGACCATCAAGTTTACCATTGCAATGAACACCTCCCCTTGCCCCTGCTCCGGCTTGAACTTATCCTCAGACTGCAGTCCCTCAGGGATGTACCTGCTCCAAGCGGAGCCTTATCCATGAGCCACAGTTTCTCCAGGGGTACACCTGCTGTGGCATAGACTTATCCACAGCCACAGTCGCTTCAAGGTGCACCTGTTCCAGCATGGCCTTCTCCATGGGCCTCAATGCCTTCATAGATACACTTGCTCCAGTGTGGCCTTGCCCACAGTCACAGTCGCTTCAGTCCTCTCAGAAATAAACCTGCCCTATCATGGGCTCGTCCATGGCCACACACTTTGAAATGTTCCAGCATGACCCATGCACAGCCACTGATGCTCCCAGGTGTACCTGCTGTAGCATGGACTTATCCTTGCCACAGATGCTCCGAGGTGTACCCTCTCCAGCATGGACTCATCCTTGGCTCACAGTCCTTCCAGAGGTATACCTGCTGCGGCACAAACGCAACCACGGCCCCAGACACTTCGAGATATACCTGCTGCGGCACAGACGCAACCACGGCCCCAGACACTTCGAGATATACCTGCTGCGGCACAGACGCAACCACGGCCCCAGACACTTCGAGATATACCTGCTGCGGCACAGATGCAACCACAGCCACAGACGCTTTGGGGTGTCCTGCTCCGACGTGGAATCATCCACAGGTCACAGTCCCTTCGACTCGAGTGCACACAGGAGTTCCAGCCTGTCCAGGATGGCAGCACAAAAACAGCAGCGATGCCCTGGCCACCTGCCAGCCCAGGCGCATCGCCATTGCTGTTATCAAAATGTTCCCAGGCACAGCACAGTAAAATGATAAGAAATACAGCAGTACAGCGAGCAGCGAAAGCACAAAGCAGCCACTAACGAGCACTAGACTCTAATAGATAGTAAGGCAAGCAAGCCCCATGGCAAGCACAGGAGCCTGACAATTAATAGCTAAACAGCTAATACTAAATAGCTAATAGCAGCTATAAATTCAATCTAGCACATTCCGATCAAATCTGTCATTATCTCGAACCCTTCGAGCCCCACGTTGGGCGCCAAAAAGACTGTCGTGGTTTTACCCCAGCCAGCAGCTGAGCACCACACAGCCGCTCGTTCACTCCCCCCCATCGGGATGGGAAAGAGAATCAGAAGAGTTAAAGTGAGAAAACTCGTGGGTTGAGATAAAGACAGTTTAATAGGTAAAGTAAAAACCGCGCGCACAAGCAAAGCAAAGCAAGGAATTCATTCACCACTTCCCATGGGCAGGCAGGTGTTCAGCCATCTCCAGGAAAGCAGGGCTCTATCACGCGTAACGGTTACTTGGGAAGACAAACGCCATCGCTCCAAACGCCGCCGCCCCCCCCCTCCTCTTCCTCCAAGCTCCTTATAAACTGAGCATGACGTCATATAGTATGGAATACCCCTTTGGTCAGTTTGGGTCACCTGTCCTGTCTGTGTCTCCTCCCAACTTCTTGTCCACCCCCAGCCATCCCGCTGGCAGGGCAGTGCAAGAAGCAGAAAAGGCCTTGGCCTCGTGTAAACACTGCTCAACAATAAGTCCATAGAACAAAAAACATCTCTATATTATCAATGCTGTCTCCAGCACAAATCCAAAACATATCCCCGCACTAGCTACTATGAAGAAAAATCAATCCTCTCAGCTGAAACCAGGACAATTACCCAGCTACCTGCAGATTTCTGCCACAAAAGACCTCCCTACTTGTCTAATACATGGTGGATGTCAGACGTTTTTTCAGTGACTACCAGACTCTTGAACTGTTATACCAGAGAAGTTGCTACCCTATAAAAGGCAAAAAAATAGAATTAACTCTAAATGAACCATAGAAAAACTCTCATATTTTGTATGTTTGCAGTACTAAATTGCTTACTAGTTTAGCAGCAATATTTTAAAAGCTAAAACAAAAGAATATTTGCTGACTGCTAAACCTGTTATAAGTTAAACATTCTCAATTAACAGTTGTTTCTGCCTCAGTCCAAGCCTGTAAAGCAACTCCTTTTCAGATTATGTCATTATGTCTTTTCCTTGAAGATATTCCAAACTCAACTTTATAAGGCCGTGAGCAACCCATTGTAGCTTTGAAATGACCCCTGCTTGGAGAAGGGATTTGAACTAGGGGAGCTCCAGAAGTTCCTTCCAAACTAAATTATTCTGTGATTCTCTTAGGTATGACAAATACTCATCCAGCACTACTAACTCCAAAACCTAGTTATGCTCATTTAAATGACAAAATGGTTAATGTTTTTTCTGTGAAGTTTTCAGCAAGGGTATCTAGCTAAGAAGTCTGTTCTACAGTTACAACATTTACCGATATGAACTCAACTGCCAAAGAGTCCCCACTGCCTCAGTACAGTTTGTTTCCATGGTAAGGCAGGATATTAAGCCTTATATTAGACGCTCCTAGCAGGATTAAAGAGAGGTTGGTATGTCTTGGTCATCAATTCAATGTTAGCCTAAAAAAGAAGCAATTTATACCTAGTAAGGTGGGAAGAAGCTGGAGGAGTTGTTTTGTTTTCCTATGTAACCACAGGGCTTGGTTGCCTCTGATTTTATGGGGCTGTTATTCAGCAACCCAATGGGTCCCTACCAGTCCTATGTGCCTACTTTAAAAAAAAAAAGCCTGGCAGGATATGAAATATGTTAGGACAGGGTAATCTTAACTGGACTTGCTATCAAATTTCAATAACAGAAAAAATATTGGAGTAAATTGCTCCTTTTCATATTTAAGCAGAACCATCAATTTCCCAGGCTACTGAAAGCAGCATCACAACCCTCGGTCACCACCAGCACCGCAGCAGCATCTAAATTTACTCTGCCCACAAGGAACAGCCTGCCTACAGAGCAGAAAAATGTCTTGATTGTAATACTGAGCTCCAGCTCAACAGCCTCAGGCCTTGTGGCATGCTCTCACACTGAGATGGATGTCTTGGAAAATTTTCTCAGAAGTCTTTTGTGGTAATTTCCCTCAGAAAAAGGAGTGATACACAGGGAGACCATCACTGCTCAGTAGTCCTAGTTACATACACAGTATAAATACTGAGAAACCAGAGATAAAGGGAATCGATGGTCTCTGTCACTCAAAGAAGTGCTTCCATCCAACATCTATTCACTACTGTTCAAAGGATCATCTGTGCATGAAGTCCTCTCTCAGCTGATGTTAATGTCGATGTGAGGAGCGATTTGATAAAATAATTCATGTACTACACAGGAATGAAATCAGGGCCTCAACAAGTGCTCTGCTGAGGTGTTCAGGTTTTGTTTCATTGTTTTTGGTGTGGCAGCAGGTGGAGGCACTGCCCTTGGGGTTATGTCAAGACAGCATCCAAGTGCACTGCCCCCAATTCCTCTGTCACCCTGCTCCCCAAGGAGACAGTTATCCCACGGAGACTTCGTGAGAGGTTCCAAAAGACCATCGGTGATCTCTGCTCCCACCGTTGTCACACACTCTGCCATCAGCATAGCCCTTCACCCCCCACCCCCACAGGGCGAGACAATGGCCTCAAGCGCCTCAAACAACACGGTCCAACAGTGGGCCAGCGGAAGGGCAGGGAAGTGACCTCCATAGGGTTGGTAGTAGTATACTCCGCCAGCGGAGTTGGGTTGCAGCCTTTGGCTGTGCGCATGCCTGTTCTTCTCAGTTTGCTGTGGGGGACCGGAGCAGGGTGAGGTGGGGTTGTCTTGTTGCTCATGTTGGATGCTCCTTCATCCTGTTCTGTCTTTCGATTATGCCCATGCACTACAGAGTAAAAGGCAGTGTTGTGAGCATGTCCTGCACCTGAGACTGCGAGAGAGTCGTACTTCCACTCAAGGAACTTCATGTAAACAAATTGCAGAGGTGTGACTCAGTAGGCATCCTCAGTTGGGTTTGCAACAGTGCAACTCTGTCCTGTTTCAGTTGTTGTGAGGCCTCTGTGAAACTGGATGAGGGGATAGGATTCATCCCATTTCTGGGTGTCACTTGAGTGGTGATCATTTTGATCTGAAAAACCATGTTTTAAATGTCCGTGGGGTCTTTAAAGAGTGAGTAAATAAAGCAAGGTTATAGTCAATGCAAATGTTAGGTGCCTATATTAAAGAAGGGTTGAGTTCAGTAAAATGATGAAACTAAAGTACCTATTAATGAATAGTTACTATATTCAGTTGAGAAATGCTGTTAAAAAATCAGAACTTCTTGTTTTAGTTTGGTTATAAATATAGGTTTTACTGTTATATGAAGGAAAAATGAAACTTTAAATTAAAAAATCAGATCATCAGCAACAATACTTAAAAAAGGATACTGAGAGAGAATGGAGGACAAGACGTTAAAAAGAGATTAAATAAAGGCATCAGTTTTATAACAGTAAAAAATACATTTTAAATCTTTAATTTTTCCCTCTAGTGAAATAAATATCATAGTTCAAAATAGGGGTGTGTTGTGGTTTAGCCCCAATCGGCTGAGCACCATGCGGCCGCTCCGTCACTCCCCCCTCCCCCCGTGGGATGGGGAGGAGAATGGGAAGACAAAGGCAAAACCTCGTGGGTTGGGATAAGGACAGTTTACTGGGACAGCAAAGGGAGAGGGAAATAACAACAACAGTACTTATAACAGAATATACACGACTGGTGATACACAATGCAGTTTCTCACCCAACAACCATACAACTCAGACTGCGTGCTCAGACCCATCCCGAAGTCGGACCGTCCCCGAGTCATGCGTCCTGGAGCCGCGCCACCCCTCTGACCAGCCTCTCTTTTATGCTGAGCATGACATCACATGGTATGGAATACTCCCTTTGGCTAGTTTGGGTCACCTGTCCTGGCTGTGTCCCATCCAGGCTTCTGGTGAAAATTAACTCTATCCTAGCTGAACCCTGGACATTATCCACCCCTTATTCTATACAATTTACGTCATGCCCAGATCCTACACTTCCCAATTAATCACCACCATTTTCTCTGTGTTTGACATATATATACACACACAGATATCATTCCCTTAGTCTATAGGCCATCCCTCTATGGTATCCATTGAGTTCCTTCAGTCCATGACTTTGGGCTCCATCTGTCATAACAGTCTCTCAGGGCAGGAGTGATGATGTGTCCTCTTAGATTTTGCATGCTGCATCTGGAACTCGTGGCTGGTGTATCATCTGGCATGGTTCACGCGAGTGGTCTATGGGTTGAAGATATTGATTTGAAGGAAGTTTCTGGGTGCCGGTTGCTAAGGCTAGTTCTAGTTCCATCATCATGGCATTCATCCTTCATTAATTTAGGTGATTCTTACTGTAATACCGTTCATACAGCATATAGCAATTGTAGCAAATAACAACATACAATTTAATTTATCGGCTATTCTCACCCAAAATCAAATCCCCTTGAGGTACACACCGGACTTCCCCATCCTTCCACATCACCCACCAAATACACCTACGTCCCTGAGCAAAAGCAATCCCACAGATGGGTTTGCTCTGGTCTGAAGCAGGACTAACCCAGACTGTCTTCTCCAACATATTCTTCATATGTACTATGGTGACTTTATCCCCTTCTAAAGTGCATGGAAGTTTTGACTGGGCAGGGCCAGCTCGATTGGTAGACCCCCTAGAAATGACTAACTAACTAGTTGATCTTAGCTAAATGTGTATCCCAGTGTTTGAGGGTCCCACCACCCATTGCTCTCAGGGTAGTCTTTAGCAGTCCATTGTATCGTTCTCCCCGGCTGTGGTGTACAGCACATTTTTCACATCTGGTCCTGCCCAGACTGGCCCAAGGGCCACCGCACGAACTATTTCCTGTTTAATTTGTTCAAAGGCTTATCATTGTTCAGGGTCCCTTTTGCAATCCTTCTTCTGGGTTACGTGATAGAGAGGGCTTACTATCAGACTGTAATTTGGAATGTGCATTCACCAGAAACCCACAACACCTAAGAAAGCCTGTGTTTCCTTTTTGTTGGTTGGTGGAGACATAGCTGCTGTTTTGTTGATCACATCCATTGGGTTCTGACAACGCCCATCATGCCATCTTATTCCTAACAACTGGATGTCCTCTGCAGGCCCCTTCACCTTACTTCGTTCTATGGCAAAGCCAGCTTTCAGAAGGATTTGGATTTATTTCTTCCCTTTCTCAGAAACTTCTGCTGCTGCTCTGTTGCCCCATACGATGATGTCATCGATGTATTGCAGGTGCTCTGGGGCTTCACCCTTTTACAGTGCAGTCTGGATCAGTCCATGGCAAATGGTGGGGCTGTGCTTCCACCCCTGGGGCAGTCGATTCCAGGTGTACTGGACACTCCTCCAAGTGAAGGCAAACTGTGGCCTGCACTCTGCCGCCAAAGGGATCGAGAAAAATGCATTAGCTATATCAATTGTGGCATACCACTTGGCTGCCTTTGACTCCAGCTCATATTGAAGTTCCAGCATGTCTGGCACGGCAGCACTCATGGGCGGTGTGACTTCATTCAGGCCACGATAGTCTACCGTCAGCCTCCACTCTCCATTGGACTTCCTCACTGGCCATAGGGGACTGTTAAGGGGTGAGGGGGTTCTGCTGATCACTCCCTGACCCTCCAGTTGATGAATTAGCTTGTGGATGGGAACCAGGGAGTCTCTGTTGGTGCGATATTGCCACCAGTGCACGGTCTTCGTAGCAGTTGGCACCTGTTGCTCTTCAACCCTCAGCAACCCTACAACAGAAGGGTCCTCCGAGAGACCGGGCAAACTAGACCGTGGTTCAATTTCCTCTGCTTCCAAGGCAGCTATTCCAAAAGTCCACCGGTAGCCTTTTGGATCTTTGAAATACCCTCTCCAGAGGTAGTCGATGCCCAGGATGCACGGAGCCTCTGGGCCAGTCACAATGGGGTGCTTTTGCCACTCATTCCCAGTTAAACTCACTTCAGCCTCCAGCAGAGTCAACTGTTGGGATCCCCCCGTCACACCACAAATAGAGATGGGTTCCACCCCTTCATAGCTGGATGGCATTAAAGTACACTGTGCATTGGTGTCCACTAGGGCTTTGTACTCCTGTGGGTCTGATGTGCCAGGCCATTGGATCCACACAGTGGATGAAGTGGCTGGCCGGCTCTGGTAATATGAAAAGAGTCTTTCTTCCTCCCTCATCTCGGCTGTGGAGAAACTGTCCCAGGAGGTCCGGAAACTCAAAGATAATAGGTCCTACTCCTCACCTGCACAGACCAGTATTTCAGCTGTTTTAGGAGTAAGAGTTCCTCTGCTCCAGAGAGAGGATATAGAGAGTACACACCACGAGGTACCCTGTGGTTTTATCTGCGTGACCACGGAGAAGACATGAGGAAATGGGATGGAAAACCTACCTCAACCCTACAGGCACGAGTACGTGAGCTGCAAGGCAAGACAGTTGTAAAAAGGGATTCTTCCAGGAAAAATGCTGCTCCAGTTTCCACCAGGCAGACCCCCAGACTGAGTGAAAGGCCCAATGGCACTTATGATCCTCCTGAAGGGACTTCTAAGTCCTTTTTGCAAGAAGTGAGTAGCAAATATGATGAGCAGGATTAGAGGGGCCCTGTCTCCAGCCAGGTGGAGGAAAGGGACAATAGGGACATCAGACCCACAGGAGTACAAAGCCCTAGTGGACACCAATGCACAGTGTACTTTAATGCCATCCAGCTATGAAGGGGTGGAACCCATCTCTATTTGTGGTGTGACGGGGGGATCCCAACAGTTGACTCTGCTGGAGGCTGAAGTGAGTTTAACTGGGAATGAGTGGCAAAAGCACCCCATTGTGACTGGCCCAGAGGCTCCGTGCATCCTGGGCATCAACTACCTCTGGAGAGGGTATTTCAAAGATCCAAAAGGCTACCGGTGGACTTTTGGAATAGCTGCCTTGGAAGCAGAGGAAATTGAACCATTGTCTAGTTTGCCCGGTCTCTTGGAGGACCCTTCTGTTGTAGGGTTGCTGAGGGTTGAAGAGCAACAGGTGCCAACTGCTACGAAGACCGTGCACTGGTGGCAATATCGCACCAACAGAGACTCCCTGGTTCCCATCCACAAGCTAATTCATCAACTGGAGAGTCAGGGAGTGATCAGCAGAACCCCCTCACCCCTTAACAGTCCCATATGGCCAGTGTGGAAGTCCAATGGAGAGTGGAGGCTGACGGTAGACTATCGTGGCCTGAATGAAGTCACACCACCCATGAGTGCTGCCATGCCAGACATGCTGGAACTTCAATATGAGCTGGAGTCAAAGGCAGCCAAGTGGTATGCCACAATTGATATAGCTAATGCATTTTTCTCGATCCCTTTGGCGGCAGAGTGCAGGCCACAGTTTGCCTTCACTTGGAGGGGCGTCCAGTACACCTGGAATCGACTGCCCCAGGGGTGGAAACACAGCCCCACCATTTGCCATGGGCTGATCCAGACTGCACTGGAAAAGGGCGAAGCCCCAGAGCACCTGCAATACATTGATGACATCATCGTATGGAGCAACAGAGCAGCAGCAGAAGTCTCTGAGAAAGGGAAGAACATAGTCCAAATCCTGCTGCAGGCTGGCTTCGCCATAGAATGAAGTAAGGTTAAGGGGCCTGCACAGGAGATCCAGTTGTTAGGAATAAGGTGGCATGATGGGCGGCGTCAGATCCCAATGGATATTATCAACAAAATAGCAGCCATGTCCCCACCAACCAACAAAAAGGAAACACAGGCTTTCTTAGGTGTTGTGGGTTTCTGGCGAATGCAGATTCCAAATTACAGTCTGATAGTAAGCCCTCTCTATCACATAACCCAGAAGAAGAATGATTTCAAATGGGACCCTGAACAATGATAAGCCTTTGAACAAATTAAACAAGAAATAGTTCATGCGGTGGCCCTTGGGCCAGTCTGGGCAGGACCAGATGTGAAAAATGTGCTGTACACCGCAGCCGGGGAGAATGGCCCTACCTGGAGTCTCTGGCAGAAAACACCAGGGGAGACTTGAGGTCGACCCCTGGGGTTTTGGAGTCGGGGATACAGAGGATCTGAGGCCTGCTACACTCCAACGGAAAAGGAGATATTGGCAGCGTATGAAGGGGTTTGAGCCGCTTTGGAAGCGTTTGGTACTGAAGCACAACTGCTTCTGGCACCCCGACTGTCAGTGCTGGGCTGGATGTTCAAAGAGAGGACCCCTTCTACACACCATGCAAGTGATGCTGTGTGGAGTAAGTAGGTTGCACTGATTACACAGTGGGCTCGAATAGGAAGCCCCAATCGTCCAGGAATTCTGGAAGTGATCACAGACTGGCCAGAAGGGAAAGATTTCAGAATGTCGCCAGAGGAGGAGGTGACACATGCTGAAGAAGCCCCACCGTATAATAAACTAACAGAAGATGAGAAGCCATATGCCCTGTTCACTGATGGGTCCTGTCGCATCGTGGGAAAGCATTGTGGGTGGAAGGCTGCTGTATGGAGTCCTACATGACGAGTCGCAGAAGCTGCTGAAGGAGAAGGTGAATCGAGCCAGTTTGCAGAGGTGAAAGCCATCCAGCTGGCTTTAGATATTGCTGAGTGAGAAAAGTGGCCAACGCTGTACATCTACACTGGCTCATGGATGGTGGCCAATGCCCTGTGGGGGTGGTTACAGCAGTGGAAGCAGAGCAACTGGCAGCGCAGAGGCAAACCCATCTGGGCTGCCCCATTGTGGCAAGATATTGCTGCTTGGCTAGAGAATAGTGGCACAGGTGGACGTGGACTGGCAACATCAGGGTGAATTATTTATATCTCATGGTGGGCCTATGACACCTCAGGCCATCAAGGAAGAGATGCAACATATAGATGGGCTCGTGATCGAGGGGTGGACTTGAGCATGGACGCCATCTCACAGGTCATCCATCAATGTGAAACATGCACCGCAATCAAGCAAGCCAAGCGGGTAAAGCCTCTGTGGTATGGAGGACGATGGCTGAAATATAAATATGGGGAGGCCTTGCAGATTGACTACATCACACTCCCACAAACCTGCCAAGGCAAGCACTATGTTCTTACAATGGTGGAAGCAACCACCGGATGGCTGGAAACATACCCTGTGCCCCATGCCACTGCCCGGAACACTATCCTGGGCCTTGAAAAGCAAGTCCTGTGGTGACATGGCACCCCAGAGAGAATAGAGTCAGACAATGGGACTCATTTCCCAAACAACCTCATAGACACCTGGGCCAAAGAGCAAGGCATTGAGTGGGTGTATCACATCCCCTACCATGCACCAGCCTCTGGGAAAGTTGAAAGGTACAATGGACTGCTAAAGACTACCCTGAGAGCAATGGGTGGCGGGACCTTCAAACACTGGGACACACATTTAGCAAAGGCCACCTGGTTAGTCAACACTAGGGGATCTGCCAATCGAGCTGGCCCTGCCCAATCAAAACTTCCACCTACTGTAGAAGGGGATAAAGTTCCCATAGTGCACATGAAAAATATGTTGGGTAAAACAGTTTGGGTTATCCCTGCTTCAGGCAAAGGCAAGCCCATCTGTGGGATGGGTCACCTGTCCTGGCTGTGTCCCATCCCAGCTTCTGGTGAAAAGTAACTCTAACCTAGCCGAACAAAGGACAGGGTGGCTTAGCAAAAATGTCTTTGGAAGACATAACATATACTATAAAAATATACAGAAAAATAAGTGAAGAGTTTTGCTGTTAGAAATATACAACATTAACAATAAAACATATAGTTTTTAATTTACTGTTTTAGTTCAGCAGGAGTTTTATTCCCAGTGGCACTGTTCTCTAATGCTGCCAAGTGCTGAGCGCATCATGTCTTCTAAAGAATAAATGATGCCATGGAATAGAGAAATACACAAACAAAATGGCAACTCCCTGAACTCCCATCCTCAATTGAAATTCAGAGGGTAAAACATAGTTTTAAGAGAAAGATGAAAATGAATGGTGATTGAAAAACAGATAATGCTCATGATAATAACTGGAAATATCAGGGCTTAGCATTCATAGTGTGTGTTTAGATTATCGACTAATACAATATTAAGATAGGTAATTGTTTTACAAAAATGATAGTCCTAAATAAATATTGCAAACTTCATTTTAAGAACTCTGGAAGACATTGATGTGAAGGGCTCCTGAGTGGAGGATCACAACAGGGGACCCTTCCTAATGCGGCAAAACCACAAAGGCAACAGCACAAGGAGAGAGAGGGTTCCTCAGTCCCCCTGCCAGGGCAGAAAAGCGGGAACTCCTAAAGAGAGAAAGCTCTGCCCTGACTCAGTGCGTGCAGGGACAAGAGTGAAGGCAGCAGTTTAAAAGCCAGTGTACCTGCCAGTGAAGCCAGTGAAGGCACTGAGGCAAAGGGCTCTGCAGCAGGGGATTGTGACAAGGGACCCTTCCTAAAGTGGCAGAACTGCAAAGGCAAAAGCACAGGGAGAGAGAGGGTTCCTCAGCCCCCTCCCCAGGGCAAAAAAGGAGCTCCTGGGGAGAGGCAGCTCTGACTCAGCATGGGTGGGGACAAGAGCGAAGGTGGCAGTTTAAAACCCAGTGTACCTACCATTTCATCGAAGCCACTGAGGCGAAGGGCTCTGGAGCAGAGGATTGCATTGGGGGACCCTTCCTAAAGTGACAAAACCGAAAAGGCAAAACCGCAAAGGTAAAAGCACAGGGAGAGAGAGGGTTCCCCATTTCGCCCCCAGGGCAGAAAAGAGCGAGCTCCTGAGGAGAGGTAGCTCTGACTCAGCATGGGCAGGGACAAGAGTGAAGGCGGCAGTTTAAAACCCAGTGTACCCGCCATTTCAGTGAATCTGTTACAGCAAAATCAAATGTAACCAAGACTTGCTGCTAAGGGTGACCGTTGTATAGTCCTATCCCTGTGTTAGTTAATGTATATCTAACCAATGTACTAATGAAGATGTGATTGTCAAGAAGTAGAAGTGTAACTGATAAATTGTTAGTTTGACCAACAAGCCTTGAAGAATCGTTGAGGATTGCCAAAGAAGAAGGAAATTAGGGGAAAGGTAATTCCAACGGGGGAGATCGTGACCACCGACCCATGGACCACTCACCCTAATCATATCACCTACTCAAAAGATAAAGGCAGAGAAAAGAACTGATCATGCGTTCTAGTTTGCATGCTAGATGAAGAAATCTAAACCAATCATTTCATAGAATAACAATGCATATGTATTAGAAAGATGAATATGTTAATGTATAATGTATAAACAACCACTGATTTGGAGCTTTGAGGTGCTGTCTTGGGACAGACACCCATATCTGTGCAAATATGCAATAAAATACCTCTGCTCTGTGTGTATTTTGGCATGTTGCACACTGGGTAAACGAACCCCCAGTTTTGGGACAACATGCGGACTACAGAATTGAGAAGAAAACAGTTTATAACTAGTGATGTAAGTCAGCATTCTTAGTTCCACAGGGTAAACTATCAATAGCACAGGCTTTCAAGTCTAGCATTGTTCTTCTCTATAACAGAATTTCCAGAATGCAAATAATACAGGCTTGTGACTGTAGTGTTGTGAAAATGTTAATTTTTATATTAATTTAAAACTCAAGATTTAAAACTTGGATCAAAAGATATTAGTATAACTTCAGTCTTTTTCAATTTTCTTGAAAATATCAGAAATTAATGAAGCAAATAACCTACTGGTTCTTCAGCTGGAAACATGCAACAGGTTGTTAACATTAAGCCGATCAAAGGGGGAATCAGTAAAGGTAAGGGTTTTTGTGTTTTTTTTTTTGAAAAAGGTATTTTTTCGCTTGTATTCAGGAAGTTTTAAGAAATATTTCCATTATTTTCAGTCATATAAAATACAAAAATAAAATAGCAAAGATCTAAGATACTATATGTGAAAAACCGTAATGCTTAATCTTGGGTCATGTAATGGAATCCATCTCATTTCCATAAACCAGATAAATTTAATCCACAAATATATTTTGAGAACTGTATTAAAGTAACTATTTTCCAGTTGATGTTAATATCCACCTACTTTAAGAGATTTTTTGAGTGCATGCAGTGCCTATGAAAGAAAAACTTTCCTTTTGTATTTTCTTTTTATTTTTTCCTCTTCATATTTTTTTCTTTTGATTGTGTTATCTCCTTTTCCAAGGAAGTAATGTGTTGGCAGGGAAGGAGGGAAAGGATCAGATAAGCTTGGGACACCCAATGATGTTCTTGTGCCCAAATGTGTACCTTACCCTTCCATACAGGCCTCTTGATCTTCTAGTGAATTGCCACATTTTACAATGCCAGCATTTTTAGGCAAACTAACATCAGTAGTTTACTTAAAGTGCTAGCCTGTGACTTATGTTAATCCATAAGCAGCTCAGATATCTGTGTAGAACAATAGGGTCAACATTTGGGAAAAGTAAGGTCAGTACTGCCATTATCATGCCCCCAGCTGAGCTGCTTCATTGGTATCAGTATGACAAATGTTATGGTTCACCTGGTCACCAGAAATGTTTTGCTCACTGCAAAATGAGACAGATACATTCTTGAATGCATACTTGCTGCCTGCTGAAATGTCAAAGTTTGTTGGTAGTAGGAGATGGCATGTCAAACTGGTGGGACTAAGATAACATAAAGAATTATATTTCTTAGTTGCTTGTGTGATTTGGCTGTTTAGGGACAATCTGATAGCCTAGTTTGGGGTTTGGAATACATTTTCCCTGTACCATGTATGGTGGTGCAGCCCCCTGGGCCACTCTCAGATCTCAGGATAAGCCCCATTGTGCTGCTTGCATCTTGGATACAAGCGCAGTGACTTGAGTGTCAGGCACTCTGGCCACACCTGGGCCATCTGCTGCCTGAATTGTCTACCAGAATGACTCAGCACAAATTGTGGCCAGAATGGAGAATACTGACCAATCATCTCTAGATTCTATAAATAGCGATCCAAAAGTGAGACCTTTTGAGCTCTCTGGGACCGCAATGGGCTGTATGACTCAGTACCTCCCCCTGAACTGGGATGCCTTTCAGGGTAGATTTTTTGAGGATTGAAAGATTATCCAACGATAATTTCACAAGGACTCAAAGGCCTAATTTTGTGAGGTTCACCGACTGCCCGTTGATGAATGCTGGCACATAAAATGAGTAATTTATGAAACTCACAAAAAGAGAATTTTTAATCATAGGTTAACCTCTGTGTGTGTGTGAGCAATTTGGTTCAGAACTATTTGCCTGCCTGCCTGTCTGTGTGTAATTTGATTTAACCCCCATCTGTGTGTGCAACCCTGCTGTAAGTTTCGAGTGACCCTTGCCATTTTCGAATCTTTAACTAAGTCGCTATTTTGATTGTAACAAATTCCATTGAATCATTCTGTTAAATTGGCTGATGATTAAGTGCTGTTAATAATTATACAACCTAATATTGTGATCTATTTCAAAAAAATTAATAAATCCTAAATTGCTGCTAAAGCAAAGCCGTGTAACAAAATCTCATTTGCGAAACCATGCTGACAGGTATATTGAGGTTTTAGTATTCCTCTTTGAATATTGCTCACTTAAATTCTGTAAGGACCTTGGATATCGATGGAATCACAGAATCATAAAATCATTTAGGTTGGAAAAGACCTTTAAGATCATTGAGTCCAACCATTAACCTAACACTACCAAGTCCACCACTAAGCCATGTCCCTAAGTGCCTCATCTAACACGTCTTTTAAATACCTCCAGGGATGGTGACTCAACCACTTCCCTGGGCAGCCTGTTCCAATGATTGATAACCCTTTCAGTGAAGAAATTTTTCCTAACATCCAATCTAAACCTCCCCTGGCACAAATTGAGGCCATTTCCTCTTGTCCTATCACTTGTTACTTGGAAGAAGAGACTGACACCCACCTCGCTACAACCTCCTTTCGGGTAGTTGTAGAGAGCAATAAGGTCTCCCCTCAGCCTCCTTTTCTCCAGGCTAAACAACCCCAGTTCCCTCAGCCACTCCTCATAAGAATTGTTCTCTAGACCCTTCACCAGCTTCATTGCTCTTCTTTGGATGCACTCCAGCACCTCAATGTCCTTCTTGTAGTGAGGGGCCCAAAACTGAACACAGTGTTTGAGGTGCAGCCTCACCAGCATTGTCCTGAAATGGGGTTCTTTATCTGGTGTACAAAGAGCCAATAACACACAGAGCTGAGATATTTGTTTATTTCATGTCTGCGCAGAGATGGGTGCTAGGTGGTCACTCCACAAAGCTAGCACACCTTGGTTATCACACGGTAAGCATTTATACATTTCAAGCAACTGTTATCAGCACTTTCACATCTAATTTTACAATTACACTTAGTTACCCTTGTTTTTATTGCTCCTTGCTATGTCCCATCTCAGCATCCTATCTTTTTACTACTCATGCTCACTGAGGGGTGAGTTTATGTGAGTAGGGGGCTTTTTCTCCTCTAGAGGTGTGGTTTTACTATGATAATTAGGATAGTTCACTCACAGTTCAAATAGCTCTTTGACTTTATCAGTAGTAGAATTATTCTTGTGCTTATCTGGGTATTTCTTTTGTTTGGCTGATGGTGTCATCTTGTTCCTTCTCTCAGGGATGGGCCTCATTAACTATTTACAGAGGCTAAGTAGCATCCTTTGTTTTATTTCTCACATATCTCCAACACCAGTGCCAGTAACAGGGGGACAATCACTTCCCTAGTCCTGCTGGCCACACTTATTTCTGATACAAACCAGGATGCTATTGGCCTTTGTGGCCACCTGGGCACACTGCTAGCTCATAGTCAGCTGGCTGTTGGTGTCTCAGTACCTCGTTCTGCCTAGACATTTATTTAACTTCTTGAGGACTGAAGAGCTGTCCAAAGTGATTAGACTTTTTATCTGTGTGAGATTTAATCTCTGAAGATGTCAGATTAAACAGCGTGGCTGCCCATTTTGTGTTTATAATATCACCGTCGAGATTTTATCAGTGACATTTCCAACTCGGTTATGAGGTGTTAGGAATCCTTTAAGGTTGAGTTCAAATTCAGCTGATACCACTTTTGTAAGTTTATTACATAGGTTGCACTTGTGTTACTGTCAGCTTTAATGTGATCAGAGTTTTGGTCATATTTCTTTTATTTTGTATAGGAGGTATCATTATGGTACTAAATAGTTATGAACAGTTGTATTGGGTCTGGCTGAGCTGGAGTTAATTTTCCCCATATCAGCCGTCATAGTGTTACAGCAAAATCAAATGTAGCATGTAATTTAAACCAAGACTATTGCTGCTAAAGACGTCTATTGTATAGCCCTACCTCTGTGTCAGTTAATGTTTATCCAAGCAATGTGCTCTTTTTCTGTTAATTAAGATGTAATTGTCAAAAGGTAGAAGTGTAACTGATATATTGCTAGTTTTACCAACAAACCTTGAAGAATCACTGAGGATTGCCAAAGAAGAAGGAAATTAGGGGAAAGGTAATTCCAACAGGGGGAGACCGCAACCACCGACTCATGGATCACCCACCCTAATTACACCACCGACTCAAAAGAAAGAACTATTAGCTATGCGCACTAATTTACATAGGAGGCAAAAGTTTATTAACCAATCATATAATGATAAACAATACATATGTATTAGAAACAGGAATATGTTAATATTAAGTGTATAAATGACTGCTGATTTGGAGCTTTGGGGTGCTGTCTTGGGACAGACACCCATATCTGCGCAAATATGCAATAAAATACCTCTGCTCTGTGTGTATATTGGCGTGTTGCACACCGGGTAAATGAACCCCCAGTTTTGGAACAACAATAGTACTGTGCTGTGTATTGGTAGCTAGCAAGGTGTTGATAACACACCAGTGTTTTGGCTACTACTGAGCAGTGCTGGCGCAGCATCAAGGCTGTCTCTCCAACATTTCTCCCCCCCTTCACCAGTAGGCTAGGGATGGGCAAAATCTTGGGAGGGGACATATCCAGGACAGCTGACCCAAAGTGACCAAAGGGATATTCCATGCCATATGACATCTGCTCAGCAATAAGAAGCTGAGAGAAGGGAGGAGGAAGTGGGGGCATTCATTATTTACAGTGTTTGTCTTCTGGAGCAACTGCGACGCATACTGAAGCCCTGCTTCCTGGGAAGTGGCCGGACATTGCCTGCTGATGGGAAATTGAGAATAAATCTTTTGGTTTACCTTTGCTTCCATGCATGGCCTTTTGTTTTTGCTTTATTAAACTGCCTTTATCTTGACCCATGAGGGGGGGTTTTGTTTTTTGGGTTTTTTTCCATCTCATTTTTCTCCCCTCCCTGCCGTGCTGAGGAGGGGAGTGATAGAGCGGCTTGGTGGACATCTGGCGTCCTGTCAAGGTTAAACTATCAAGGTCCTTTTTGGCACCCAACGTGAGGCCCCATAATGGCAGTTTTGTATTAAGCGTGCTATAGCTAGAGTAGTTATTAAGTGGCAAGCTCCTGTGCGGGTCATGGAGCTTGTTTGGCCACACTGCTTATCTCTTTATTTTGCTGAGCTTGGGAACATGTTAATACAAATAATGGCTCTGTGCTTTGCCCTGGCATTGATGGCTTTACTGCGCTGGGCAAGCTATTTTGTGGGGAGGGTGAAGGAGCTTGGGAGCATGCTAGCACAAGCAATGGCTATGTGATTTGCCCTGCCATTGATGTTCTTGCTGGGGGAGCTGTCTTGTGGAGAAGATGAGGGAATACATCTCCCTCTCCCTACCCAGGACTGATGTGAAGATTGATGTGGATGGTTTTATCATGCGGGCTCCTGAGATCCTTATTCACCCTTATGTGAGCTGTTTAATATTACTAATTAATACTGTTGGCATATTATGGGTTTTGTGGAATTTGGTCTCATCCTGGTTTGAGAAGACAAATTTTGGGTGAGGCAATACTGAAATGTGCCCTGAGGTGGCCAGTCGCTGGGTGGCAGGGTGTGTGGAAGGATTTGGGCAGGTTCCTAGGGTGATTATCACCTCCTATAACCTGGGACTTTACACCTGAACAGGCAAGCAATCCTGGCAAACTGATGCACCACCTGTCAGCAAAGAAGTGGGAGGAAGGAGTGAGAGAAATCAGACAGGAAGCAGAAACTACCCAGTCCCTGACCTCATCAGAACTTTGAGACATGCGGAAAGATCACATCCACCAGCCAGGTGAGTGGATTGCTGCCTGGCTGCTCTAATGCTGGGATAATGGGGCTGACAGTCAGCAACTGGAAGGTAGGGAAGCCCAACAGCTGGGATCCCTAGCTAGAAACTGAGGAATTGAGAGAGGAATTGGAAAAGAGGCAGCAATTTGCAGTCTCTGGAGATGTCTCCTCTCAAGTGTGAGGGCAAGATAGCCATTCAAGGAAGATCTTGTGAACTCCCCAGGATAGTGGACTACCACAGATGAAGGCATCCAGTACTTGAGAGAATTAGCAGTGCTGGAAGTCATCTACAGTGATCTAGATGACGAGGAGGTCTCCAAAGATCCAGAGGATGTCCTGTGCACGCAGGCCATGTGGAGGAAGGTGATTCAAAGTGCCCCAGTGTCATATTCTAACAGCTTGGCAGTGATGTAGTGTGGTCCACTAGATGTAGTGGAGGGTGTCCCTGCCCACGGCAGGGTGGGTGGAACTAGATGATCTTTAAGGTCCCTTCCAACCCAGGTGTCCTGGTTTCAGCTGAGAGTTAATTTTCTTCATAGTATAGAATCATAGAATCTTTAAGGTTGGAAAAGACCACACCACAGTACTGGTATTGTTTCACCAGGCATACCTATCAAAGGGGCTATACAGATATCATAGAATCATAGAATGGTTTGGGTTGGAAAGGACCTTAAAGATCATCTAGTTCCAACCCTGCTCCTGTGGGCAGGGACACCCTCCACTAGACTGGGTTGCCCAAAGCCCCATCCAGCTTGGCCTTGAACACTTCAAGGGATGAGGCATCCACAACCTCTCTGGGCAACCCGTTCCAGTGCCTCACCACTCTCACAGTAAAGAATTTCTTTCTAATATCTGATCTAAATCTATCCTATTTTAGTTTAAAGCCATTACCCCTTATCCTATCACTACATGCCCTTGTAAACAGTCCCTCTCCAGATTTCATGTAGGCCCCCTTTCAGGTATTGGAAGGCTGTAATAAGGTCTCCCTGGAGCCTTCTCTTCTCCAGGCTGAACAATCCCAACTCTCTCAGCCTGTCTTCATAGGAGAGGTGCTCCAGCCCTCTGATCATCTTTGTGGCCCTCCTCTGGACTTGCTCCAACAGCTCCATGTCTCTCCTGTACTGGGGCCCCCAGAGCTGGATGCAGTACTCCAGGTGGGGTCTCACAAGAGTGGAGTAGAGGGGCAGGATCACCTCCCTCGACCTGCTGGCCACACTTATTTTGATGCAGCCCAGGAAACAATTGGCTTTCTGCAAGCACACATTGCCCGCTCATGTTGAACTTCTCATCAATCAATACCCCCAAGTCCTTCTCCTCGGGGCTGCTTTCAATCCATTCCTCGCCCAGCCTTTAGATGTGCTTGGGATTGCCCCGACCCACGTGCAGGACCTTGCACTTGGCCTTGTTGAACTTCATGCGGTTCGCACGGGCCCACCTCTCCAGCCTGTCAAGGTCCCTCTGGATGGCATCCCTTCCCTCCAGCATGTCGACCACACCACACAGCTTGGTGTTGTTGGCAAACTCGCTGAGGGTGCACTCAATCTCACTGTCCATGTCGCCAACAATGATGATAAACACTGTCGATCCCAGTACCGTCCCCTGAGGAATGCCACTCATCACTGATCTCCACTTGCACATTGAGCTGTTGACTGAAATTCTTTGAGTGCGACCATCCAGCCAATGTTTTTCTCTTGTATAGTAGCACACTTCTGGCTTGCTCTAGGCATGACAGTAAAGCCCTTTCATGCACAGAACAAATCATTGTGGAATGGAGACATGTTGAGCCTTCTGATACAGAGAAAATTTCTTGCAAATGATTGATATCACTACAGGAATGAGCAGTTGTTTTCATGACTTTTTTTAATAGAAGAGACCAGAAAAGGCCACATTGTACATATCTGAATTCTGTACCTCCCTGGGTGAATCATTTGGTCGTAATGCAGGACAGTGTGATGGGAGATCTGGGTGTGTATGCATGCACTAAGCAGCTTTCAAAACTATTTGTTGAGCCAGACAGAACTCTCCAGCAAGCTGGGTGTAGGTCACAGGCTGCTATGTGAATAGCCTTGCACTAGATAAGCTAATGGTCCCTTTTGGCCTTCATTTATAATCTGAATCAACTGCTTTTTAAAAATAGTGATCTACTCAATCCTACACATAAGCACGCCTTCTGAATTCTTGGTTTCACATCTGCAGTTTATTAATTCCTTCATTTCTTCAGATAAGAGGGTTTTTTTATTACAGGGAAATGTATGACTGTCACTCTTCTATGATTATTTTAGTATTCATTTTTGTCTGTTTGCTACTTCACAGCTCTCCCTGGGAGAGGCAACCAACACTCAGTCTGGCTGGATGTTCTCCACCTTCTTCAACACTGCCATGAGAAGCTCAGAGCTAGAGGAGAATATCTATGCTTTGGTATTATTCCCAAACTCAACTGAATGTTGTGTCCAGAAGGCTTATCAGGTTATCTTAATGAATACAGATTTCTCCAGAGTGTCACTAAGGTGATTCTGGAAAAGGAAAAAAAAAAAAAATAGGGAATTTTTAGCCATAGAAATGGCTAATACAGATTAAACTAGAGATAATTTGGATGTTTGCTTAACATTTTTTTCCTCGTTTAAATAAAATGCACTATAAACCAGGTTATTTTGAGACTTACAACTAAATTGTATAGTTTTGTAACATAACTCTCAGAAATCCTAGAGGTAGTGCTGGGAAACATCACACCCATCTCTAAGAGAGAAAAAGGAGAACCTGAAAAATTATAGCTCAATCAGTCTAATTTTATATTTGAAAAGCTATTAGGACAAATTATGAACCATTCTTTTAAAAGCTCCCATCTAATCTCACAGAACAATTAGAATGATGAAGCCATAGGGAAAAAGTAAGAAACACTATGGAAAATACCATGGAAAAAAAAAGCAAATGATCAGAAACAAACATAAATTAATGAAAAATAAGCAAACCACCAACTTTGTCTGGATAGGTAGAAAGTGCTGGAATGAAGAAACTAAATGATTTTTAATTACTGTGTTGTGTTTTGGTCCTATAGTGGTAACTTCAGCAATATTTCAATTTGAATTACAAGCTATTGGAGATATAGTTCTTCAACTAAAAATTAGATCTATAATGATTTAAAGCAAACTTTTATATCTTTTAAACACAGGAGGCATCAACATTCCTCATGTACTCCCATGTACCAGAAAACAAGAATGGGTATGGCAGACAACTCCTAGATTGAAAACAATTGTCTGAACAGACCTACTAACAGGAAAATTAATATTATTACATTAGCAAGGCCATTAAGTGATAACATGAGGAAATAAAAGGGACATACATTTTACTTCAAGCTTTTTTAATATTACGTTACATATCATCAGTATTGATAAAACTGGCAATCTTTCTGTATTACTGTATTATAAAACACTGCACAGACTCTTAGGAGTTTCTATATTAAAGACTATAAAAATTAATTTGAACTTGACTGAATGCCTATTGTTTATGTTTTGTTTGATGTTGTAGGTTTTCTATGCTGAATGGCTGCATTAGCTTCATACTCATTTACCTTTTTAGTGAGGGACAAACACAGTAAAGGTAATCATGTAGATTTGGTGCTAGGGAAAAGTGCTGGAGAAGTTAGTAAAACAAGTTCATTCACAGGAAGTATGTGGGCAAGCTCATAAGAACATATAGTCATTGCATGCGGCAGCTCTTCTGCTGTCATGATTGACGTAAAGGTTGTCAAAGGGATGATCATTGTGTCTGTTTTGACAAATTAAATTATTATGCTTGTTTATTTGGATGAATATGTTTTCATCTGGTGACAACACATGAAGCCTGGCTGACTATAGATGCCCTTGAAGGCTGTGGCCTAGAAGAGAAATTCGCATTTTATGTTGCCAACATTGACAGGACAGCAGAGGGGCTGGTTACAGCCAGTGCTGCTCACTTATCTTTTCCTAAGGCACCTCAGCCAAATAAACCAGCAGCTCTATTGGAGCTGTTAGGTGTTGCTCAGCTGTTTTCTTCAGCTGTGGGGACTTGGAGATACAGGAGCAGAGCTGGACACCATGGAAAGGAATGCTTAGACTTGCTGAGTAGTATTTCAGTGCAGTTTTTTATGCCACCTGTGTTGGGTTTGTGTGGCAAGGTTGTGGTAGCAGGGGGGCTTAGAGGAGTGGCTTCTGTGAGAAGCTGCTAGAAGCTTCCCTTATGTCCGATAGAGCCAATGCCAGCCGGCTCCAAGATGGACCCGCCGCTGGCCAAGGATGAGCCAATCAGCGACGGTGGTAGTGTAGCAAAAAGATAGGCCTGTAACGAAGGCCTACTTATATGTGATAAGAAACTATTCATTGTTACTTTAGGAAGAAGGCTAACAATTCTTAGAATGAGCACCTGCTACACATCATGATAAAAAGGAGGAGCTATAAGACACTTCAAGGTCCTTATATACATACTTTTCAGAAAGGGAGGACACTAATTGCCTCCAGGAGCATCCTTATCTTCCTGAGGCATATAGCGAACAATTACCAACACCGAAGTATTGAGAAACTAGGGGAAAGGTAACTTGGGCCAGGGTCCCCACAACCACTGACCCATAAGCCCCCTACCCAAATGATACCCCCTACTCAAAAGATAGAGGCGGAGAAAGGAACCGAGCATGTGTTCTAGTTTGCACACTAGGTGAAGAAATAGGAACCAATTATTGTAATAGGGAGTGTGTCGTGGTTTTACCCCAGCCGGCAGCTGAGTACCACGCAGCCGCTCGTTCACTCCCCCCCATCGGGATGGGAAATAGAATTGGAAGAGTTAAAGTGAGAAAACTCGTGGGTTGAGATAAAGACAGTTTAATAGGTAAAGCAAAAGCTGCGCGCACAAGCAAAGCAAAGCAAGGAATTCATTCACCACTTCCCATGGGCAGGCAGGTGTTCAGCCATCTCCAGGAAAGCAGGGCTCTATCACGCGTAACGGTTACTTGGGAAGACAAACGCCATTGCTCCGAACGCCGCCGCCCCCCCCCTCCTCTTCCTCCAAGCTCCTTATAAACTGAGCATGACGTCATATAGTATGGAATACCCCTTTGGTCAGTTTGGGTCACCTGTCCTGTCTGTGTCTCCTCCCAACTTCTTGTCCACCCCCAGCCATCCCGCTGGCAGGGCAGTGCAAGAAGCAGAAAAGGCCTTGGCCTCGTGTAAACACTGCTCAACAATAAGTCCATAGAACAAAAACATCTCTATATTATCAATGCTGTCTCCACCACAAATCCAAAACGTATCCCCACACTAGCTACTATGAAGAAAAATCAATCCTCTCAGCTGAAACCAGGACATTATCCACCCCTTATTCCATACTATTTACGTCATGCTCAGGTCCCACACAATTCAATACATCCTCATTAAGCACCACCACCCTTCTCATCCCTTGATATAATATGCTGATATCATTCCCTTAGTCTGTGGACCACCCTTTTAAAATGTCCATAAATGTCCGCAAAATGTCCATTGGGTTCACTTGGTCCACAACCTTGGGCTCCATCCACCATGGTGGTCACTCAGGACAGGAGAGGTGGTTGACATGTGGAGTTACTGGGCACCAAAACCAGCTCAGGTCAGGTCCACTGCTGCACTTGCGCTGCCCCCTGTAAGGCTTGTTCTCCATTGGTTCAGGTGATTTCTGCTACAGTAATTCCTGTAACAAGCAACTCAAATCATGGGTTACAACAATTTAAAGGTATTTCCATTACAATCTCCACCCCTGGTCCCTTCGAGTCAGACCATCAAGTTTACCATTGCAATGAACACCTCCCCTTGCCCCTGCTCCGGCTTGAACTTATCCTCAGACTGCAGTCCCTTAGGGGTGTACCTGCTCCAAGTGGAGCCTTATCCATGAGCCACAGTTTCTCCAGGGTTACACCTGCTGTGGCATAGACTTATCCACAGCTACAGTCACTTCGAGGTGCACCTGTTCCAGCATGGCCTTCTCCATGGGCCACAATGCCTTCATAGATACACTTGCTCCAGTGTGGCCTTGCCCACAGTCACAGTCGCTTCAGTCCTCTCAGAAATAAACCTGTCCTGTCATGGGCTCGTCCATGGCCACACACTTTGAAATGTTCCAGCATGACCCATGCACAGCCACTAAGTGTACCACTTACTTTGTAATCTTTGTAACATTTGTGTATAAATATGACAAGAGAAGCAGCATTAGGGGTGCCTGATTAGAGGAACTATCCTCCTGACACCCAGCGCTGCAATAAAAGGAAATGCCTGCTTCTTAATGCTAAATTGGTGTTAAGGAGTTTTCTTTTATTCCCGAATTTCAGTGACAGTAGCACCTCTGGGATAACATTTAAGAAGGGAAAAAAAACCCCAACAACCCCAACAGGAGCAATTGCAGCCAGGGAGAGGAGTGAGAATATGTGATAGGGACAACTCTGCAGACACCAAGGTCAGTGCAGAAGGAGGGGGAGGAGGTGCTCCAGGCACCAGAGCAGAGATTCCCCTGCAGCCTGTGATGAAGACCATGGTGAAGCAGGCTGTCCCCCTGCAGCCCATGGAGGAAGGATTGAAGGGGTGTAGAGATTCCACCTGCAGCCCATGGAGGACCCCACTCTGGAGCAGGTGGCAGCACCCAAAGGAGGCTGGGACCCAGTGGGAAGCCTGTGCGAAGCCTGTGCAGGCTCCTGGCAGGACCTGTGGCCCCATGGAGAGAGGAGCCCATGCTGGAGCAGGTTTGCTGGCAGGACTTGTGACCCTATGGGGGATCCATGCTGGAGCAGTTTGTGAAGAACTGTAGCCCATGGGAAGGACTCACATTGGAGAAGTTCATGGAGGACTGTCTCCCATGAGAGGGACCCCATGCTGGAGCAGGGGAAGAGTGTGAGGAGTCCTCCCCCTGAGGAGGAAGGAGCAGCAGTGCGATGAACTGACCGCAACCCCCATTCCCCATCCCCCTGTGCTGCTGGGGGTGGGAATAGGTAGAGAAATCGGGAGTAAAGTCAAGCCCAGGAAGAAGGGAGAGGTGGGGGGAAGGTGTTTTTAAGACTTGGTTTTATTTCTCATTAGTCAACTCTGATTTGATTGGTAATAAATTAAATTAATTTTCCCAAGTTGAGTCTGTTTTGCCCGTGATGGTAATTGGTGAATGATCTCTCCCTGTCCTTATCTCGACCCATGAGCCTTTCGATATATTTTCTCTCCCCTGTGTAGTTGAGTTGGGGGAGTGATAGAGCAGCTTTGGTGGGTACCTGGCCTCCAGCCAGGGTCAACCCACCACACAACGATACTCATTTCAAGTACCACTCAATTTAAATTATAAAAGAAAAACAACATGGTGGTCATGCCCTGCATATAAGAATGGTTATGTAATGGAGGGAGGTTGGTTCAATGAGGGGAGCTGAAGAGAATCATGTGTATTGATTCATGCTGGTAAGGGCTAGGTGCATAAGTGTTCCCAGGCCCCCCGCCAGTCAGGCTTCCAGAATATTTTGGCAGATGACATTAAGTAACCTAGTCACTTTCACAAAATACAGCAACATAACTTTCCAAAGCACATCTAGAAGAGGAAACACATTCATTTTCCTTCAGTAATCAGAACACATCTATGTATTTGTTTTGATCTCACAGTAAGGGCAGTTAAATATTGCAGGCACTTTGTTATTGATACCTGTGAATATTGAAATAGTAAGATCAATTCAAGCAATTAGAGCCATTGCTCAATAGATGTAACCAAACAAAAGGGAAACCACTGTAACTTAGAAAATAATTAGTTGTAAGATAAGCAGCTCTGGAACAATCTCATTTTAAACAGCTCGGCCTTGGAAGAACAGATGCGCAAAAATAAGAAAGTTACAAGGTGATCACAAAACCAGCCTTGAGGGATAAGGTATACGTGATACCAGGACTGAGTCTGAAGACCCCCGAGGACCACCCGGAGGTGCCAACAAACATGGGTGAAAGACATTAGCATATGCTAACAAGTTCCCGGAAAATCCATGAATGTGATAAGCACTATTTGGAAATATACTGAATATGTATATTAACATAGTATAAATACTGGCTAGTTTTATCTTTTGGGTGTGCACGTTAGGTGGAGTTATCACCCGTGCACCCAGCGCTGCAATAAAGAATGCCTGCTTTCTAAAACTTCAAAATAAGTCTTAGAGAATGAATTATTTTGCCGCTTTCCGGTAACATTATGACAGTAACTTGCATGGACTTGTTGAATAGGGGAATCTAATTAGCGTAGAACAATTTAATAAAAAAAAAAAAAAAACCAAAAAACCCCAGAATATAACTTGGCAACACTTGAGTCAGGCCCCACAAACTCAGGCTTCGACTGTCTCATGCTCCAGTACAAAAGAAAACAATTAATAAAATAGTTGGAATGCAGAAACAGGATAAGAGAAGCCGTAAATTAGGGAATAGTCCTTGCGTATGAACTAGAAGAAGACACAAAGTTTGAGGCAACCTGATAAAGGGAGGCCCAACATGCCAACAAGCCTGGGACCACCTGGGCAGGATGGATAACAAGGTTGCTGAGCTTGCAAAATGGAGATAATGAAGAAGAGGTCACCCAACTCTGTACACTGAAGAAGAGGAGAAAGAGGAAGATTTGAGGAGGACGACCCCTGACGACCACCTGAAAAAGAAACTGCGCAGGCATATCAGGACATTAGCATATATTCAGGAGTTCCCGGAATAATAATGAATATGTATTAAATTTATCAGAAACCTAATGAATATGTAAACTCTTTTGTAATATAAATCACGAACAATTTGTTTCTCGTCGAGACGCACGTTCGTGGAAATATCCCGGTGCGACTCCCAGCGCTGCAATAAAGGATACCTGCTTAATAGTCACATTGGCTATTGAGTGAATTTTCTTTGATTCAGATTGGCACCCCAGATGGGACCCTCTCTGCCCGGCTGCAGGACCCATTGAGATTGGGACTCTCTTGGGTACCCCCAGGGATTTCTCCGGAGAGACTCCTCTCCTCAATCGGATCACTGCGGGGACAGACAAGGACCATCTATTGAAAGGTATTCTTTAAAATATTTTGCTTTTATTTTTATTTTTTTAAGTAACTGTCTGGAGGTATTGGTTGTCTAGGAGTTTAACAGTTACTACTCTGTTTTTGGAACCGGTTGTCTGGTGGCTCCCCGTAGGTCGTTACGTTATAACGCAGGGTAAGCGTATGCGGGACTGCTAGCGTCTTATTCGCATACATTGGAACAGTAACTGACTGGAGGTATTGGTTGTCTAGGAGTTTAACAGTTACTGTTACACACACACATGCACTTGAAAAGTAACTGTCTGGAGGTATTGGTTGTTTAGGAGCTTAACAGTTACAGTTTCAAGAAATTTTCTTTTTTTTCTTTCTCAAGTATAACTTGAGGTGTTTGAATTTGTGTGAGTGTGTGAGACGTACAATCACATACGAAGCGAGTGTGGAGTCCGGATCCGCGGTTCTGTTATCCTGCGAGGGAAACAGCCGGAGAAGGATGAAGCGAATGATTAATGATACCCTTGTGGGTAATTATTTAGATTAATAGTAGCATTGACGTGTAAGTTTGGATGTCCTTTATTGCCGTGTTAAAAGACTAACTAAAAATCTGAACGATGCAGTCCCTGAAGTAGAATTGTTGATAAATGTGGGAATCAGAATATTGCTTTTGACACCCTAAAAATATTGTGAATCAATAATTATTTTTGAATGTTTATGGTATAAACAGAGATTGTGAATTCAATCTGGGACAGACATAGAGTGTGCTAAGTGTAAAGTGTGGACCCCTTGAGAAAAAGGAGCGTGCTACCGAAATAGTAAAGAATGTTTGTGGTTGGCGAGATAGTAAAATGGGAAGTAATCAGAGCGGAGAAGTTTTGAAAAAGAGTCCGTTAGGATGCATACTGAGACATTGGAAAGAAATAGAAGGTTCACCGGGAGATGTAACAGATTAAGAGAACTCTGATAAAATATTATAATCACTGGTGACCGATGTATAAATTGGATGATCAGGAAAAACAGTCCAAGAATAAGAATTTGGAATAT